>NC_080679.1:90165238-90844404 GCF_030445035.2 Dasypus novemcinctus
GTACAGCACCTGCAGGGAGGGCAGAGGCTCAGGAGCAGCTGCGGCAGGGAGGCCAAAGCTCGCTCACCTCCACATCCTGCTCAGGCGTGGGCAGTGTGTGCTTTACCCTGATCTTACCATGAGGTGGACACAAACAGAGAAGAAGAGCTAGCGTCTTTAGCTGACACTGCTCAGCTCAGGTGACCGGGTATTAGTCGGGAAGGAAACCGGTGAAGGAGCCCAAGGCGAGGCGTGCTAGGCGGTTGCAGGCCACACAGCACCTTTCCACCCCCAGGTAGTTAGGAGGCAGTCGTCAGCGACACGTGCTGACGCGGTGGCCGGCTATAGCAGTGGTACCTTAAAAACACTCAGGTCAGCACAGCCTGGGCACAGCAAGCTGGAAAGATTAGCAGCTTGGGACCAGGTAGACCTGAGCATAAGCTTCTTCAAGGCTTAGGAAAGAGAAGTGAAAAATACTGGGACTGTAACGGTGGCCAGTTTGAGACCACGGTACAAGCTGAATTTGGTGTGGTAAAAGACTTGGCACTTGGACGAACCTGGGAATAGAGAAAACCACTCTGGCCACATGAAGTACTCCACCTTCTGGAAAAGAAACTTGTAGCCAGTTTCAATTTTTTTTTTTTTAAACTTACAATCAGCAACTTTTAAATTTACTTGGAAAATTTTAGATATAAAAATATTAAAAAGTGGAAAGTATAACAAAGCCCCAGCACCCGTCCCTCACGCTGCACCAGTGAAGGGCGTTCTGCCGTGCCAATTATGCCCGTGTGACAGGCTGTGCGTTCTCTCGGACCAGCTATTCAAATGACACTACGGCACTGAGCGCCTTCAATCCTCCCAACAGTGTAAACTGTGCAATTTGTTAAGGCAAGACTAACCTGGAAAACTAAAGTGTATATGTGAGCTTGAGTTAAATACTTGTTTTTGAACTTGTTGTGAAGTACAGTTTACAAGAGGTACAGAAAATGACAGCATTTAACTCTGACACTCCTGCCTTCTACGAGTGCCAAGGCCCAGATGTACAGGACAGTGGCTTTTGCCGCATGGTCTACAGCTCCCAGGAGCACAAACCTGGCTCTTGCACTCATCGGCACGTTTGCCATATTTAGCTATGCAAAACCAATAGCTCTGGAGCCACGGCCTGTTTCTCCAGCACCTGCTCGGCGCCTGGGCTGTGGACCATGACAAAGACATGGCTTCTGCCCTGAACAGCATTTCACCTCCGTTTATTAGAAGGTATGCCCTCATACCTCGATCAGACGTGGGCGTTGGGCAAAGAGATAAAGGTGGCCCCTGAGGCATTTTATATTATTTTTAGACAATGCCACATCACTTTAAAAACAACAAGTTCGTTATTTAATTTCTCATATACGTGATATTTCAATGATCTCTATGTGAGTCCCATTTATATGGATTACGAGAAAATGAAACTACACATGCATGTGTGTCAGCATATTCATGTATATGTGTCTGTTGTATAGGAAGTTCATAACCGTGTACTTTTAAACTTTTAAGAATCTACTAGAAGCTTTGTATGTTATGGACTTAGAGGAAAATGAGAACCCCTCCAGACGGCACACAGGGACCAATCCCCGCACAGACGATCTGGAAAGGGTTCAGTTCTTGGGGTTTCTTCCCGATGCTGGCGCCGGGTGCACGGCTGGAGGAGCGCGAGCACCTGCTGCTACGTACCGTGTCTGCGTCGCCGTAGAAGGCCGCCAGGTCCAGGGGAGTGCGGCCGTTCTTGTCCGTCTGGTCTATTGCAGCTCCTTCCTCCACCAGATGCTGGACCACTGCCCTGTGACCTTTCAGACAAGCCCAGCTTAACGCAGACAGACCCTCTTTATCCAGAGAAGAAAGGGCGGCACCTGAAAGGAGAGCCCATTCAGAGAAGGTGAACCTTGTCAGAGTTTCTCAGTCGCCATTCCCTGGCCTGGGATGTGTGCAGCAGACGGGCCAAGGGTTGGCACTGTTGGAGCTGGGGAATGGGCTTCACTACCTACTCTCACACACCTCCGTACATGGGCCTCCTTCACTAACAAAGCACTTTATGCGTTTGACTCAGAAAGGACTGACCGCATCTGCCAAAACCCTTTCCTTTGACTGTACAACGGAAACGTGCAGAGGCCAATGTGCTGCTACCTTTTGAAAGGAGAAAGTCCACCGTGCTCAAGTGCCCTTCGCAAGCAGCCACCATGAGGGGCGTCCGACCCTG
Source organism: Dasypus novemcinctus (assembly GCF_030445035.2). Taxonomy (NCBI): domain Eukaryota; kingdom Metazoa; phylum Chordata; class Mammalia; order Cingulata; family Dasypodidae; genus Dasypus; species Dasypus novemcinctus. The sequence continues at coordinate 90,167,454 of NC_080679.1, forward strand.
CTTGTCACTTAGGTTCACATCGCAGCCGCGGTCCAGGAGCAAGCTGATGATCTGAAAGAAAGGCTTGGCCTTACAATTGTCCCACTGCATTCTAAACCAGGAGCTCTGCTCCCAAACTGATTTCTCTGCCTTTGAGAGAAGTAAAATGATTCTCCTTTTTTAAAAACCCTCTAGCTTTCTGATCCCCAGGGACAGTAAACTCTCTATTGTAGTCCTTTGAACAGATTTATCCAAATAGTCTTCTTAACTTATCCATCATTAGATCTATAAAACGTGCACCTACCAGGCAGGATGTGTAAACTCAGGGGAGATGCCACTCACAAGCTGGTGATGACAACACAGCCACAGCGAGGGGCGGGGAAGCACAGCCGGGGTGAGCAAGGACCATGTGGGTCCTGGGGCTGGAGCCGAGGCCAGCGAATCTGGGGAAGGGGCACTGAGGGTGGGGGGAAAGGGCAGGAAAAGCCCACCCGCCCACCCCAAGAACCTGTTTTTCTAAGACGCAGGGCTGGGGGATGGCTTGGCCTTCAAAGAGGGCATTTTGTGGCCATTTTTCCTGAAAGAGACGCTCAGCCCCAGGAACGTGCCTTTACACAGCACACGGGGCAAAGGTGGGGAGCAAACAAAACCCGGAGAGGCCGTCTCCTACAGCGGGAGCCCAGGCTCTCTCCTGGCACAGTACTTGTTACAGCGCCCACAAGAACAGATGGTGGCATGTTCCCATAGCTTTATAGTTCTTCATGCACTAACAGATGCTTTCCAAACCTCCCTGGGGCTCTGGAAGCACTGAGACCAGAAGAAAAGGTTAGTTAGGGAATCAAGAAGCTGTGAGGTGACAGGGAGCTTATGATGCAAATAGCCCCTGGAACCAAACTCTTAGAAATGGAAAGGGGAATTTCAGAAGGAAAGCCAGAGTCTTGGCGGGGAGCGCCTATACCACCTACCAATGGAACTAGCAGGAATCGAGAGGGGCATGATGCCATGGTGTCACCTTGGGTCTAGAAAATTCTTCCTAGAGCAGACATAAGATCCATTTACTTATGTCTGTTTGCTTGTGACTCTGTGCCAGAGTCAGGGTAGGTACAATGAAACGGAGGAAGGAATGAATACTGCACGGCTGCTGGAAGATGCCTCTGCTCCTCTGAATTAAAGACAACATGCCATTCAGAGGAAAGGAAAACCACCAGCCCGAATTGCAGTGCTGGGTCAGAGGGAAATGCCTCCTTTTCCAGAGTACAACAGAAGGGCTCTTCTTCCAATCATGTTTAAGGAAGGGGTTACAAAACATCACCATCGGAGCCGACGTGGCTCAAGCGGTTGAGCTCCCGCCCCCCACATAGGAGGTCCCGGGTTTGGTTCCCGGTGCCTCCTGAAAAAACAAAAACAAACAACAAGCAGAACAAATGGAAAAACCAACTCAGCCAAGCCGATGTGGCTCAGTGGTCAAGTGCCAGCTTTCCACATACGAGGTCCCGGGTTCAATCCCAGCCCCTGGTACCTCAGAAAAACAACAATAACAAACAAACAAAAAACCCCATCATCATCAACCACCCATGTCTTAGAGCAAATCTCCTCTGGTCACACGCCTGTGGCCAGGATGCTGGGGCCATCACAAGGTAGACGTGAAAAGCTGGGTGCCTCTGACCTTGCTTCTCAGCCAAGGAGGCTGCCTGCGTGAGGCCATCAAACGTTTGCCTTTATCACAGGGAACCCAATGTGAAGGCGGGAGCCGAGAATGTGAACAGCCAAAGGGACTTGGGCGCATGGGATGTCGCCCCAGGTGTTCTCAGAGGAGACGGGCAAGAGGGAACTCCACGCCCACCCACTGTCTCTGAAGTACTCAGGGGCCCACGTGGTACCTGCCAGTACCCCTGGCGAGCTGCACAGAACAGGGGCGGGACGCCTCTCCTGTTAGTCCGAGACACAGCAGCTCCGCGCTCCAGCAGCAGCTCGCAGACCTCCAGCTTCCCTCTTCCCGCGGCGGCCGTCAGGGCTGAAAGCAAGGCCGGGGGAGGCGGGGGCCTCTGTTAGCGTGTGTGGATCAAAGAGGGCCACGAACTTCTTGTGAGAAACTGTGTGGGGGGGTCTTTGCATCCTCCTGGCTGGCATCTGAAGGGCTCTGTGGCAATGCTGAGCAGTGACACAACGTAGAAACGCTGCTGCTCCAGCTGTGCCTAGAGCCTAAGAGAAACGGCAACTGCCCCTTCCTTGAATCCAGGTGCCAGGCTCTGAGTAAGCCAAGCAGCCCTGTGGTGAGGGCCCCCGAGAAAACCCAGACAGTCCCCGCTGAGCGACCAGTGCCAACCCTGTGTGGGCGCCACCCTGGAGACGGCGCCCAGCCTGGGTCAAGCCAACCCGCATCACCGCAGCGGGGTGAGCAGAGACGAAGCGTCCCCAACGAGCCCCGCCCAGACGGCAGAGTCACGAACTGCTTTCCTTGTCTTTTTTTTGCAGCAAGAGGGAATCAGAATATAGTGCAACGTTGTCCAGTCTGGCCTGTTTCCTCAAAGTCATAAATTTCATCAAGAGACGATCACGACATCCCCGCCTTTATGGAGTTTAGAATCTTTTCTTTAAAGAGTCAAGAGTCAGGGTTGAGAATATCAAGAAAGCAAAAAGGGGGGGCAGGCTGCAGAGAGCCCTGCGTGCAGGCCATCTTCCCACAGGCAGAGGGCTGCGCGGTGGTGGTGACGACGGGGGAGGGAGCTAACGATAAAACCAGCACGATAGGAAGGGGAGGGGAGTCCAGAGCAGGGGGTCTCATGATGCCTCAGGCGGTGACGGTGCCTCCACACTCCAGGAGCCAGTGTGCGGGGGGGACAGGCAAAAAGAGGGGTGCAGTGAGAAAGGAGTCTCAGCTATGCTGCGCGGGTCACTGTCTAAGGGGATAGGAGCGGTTGCAGGGACAATCCCAGGCCAGGACAAGCAGCTCCACGGTGGGAGGAGAGGATGGGGCTGCAGCAGAGCTGGGGACTCCTCAGGGACAAAGGGAAGGAGTTGAGCGAGGCGTGTGGCTCTATTCCTGGTGCAGGCCTAGGGTAATGTTGTTTTTAAATACACCCATGAACCTACAAATTTCCAGCTTCTGGAACAGATCAAGTGATCCAGCAAATCTGTAAGACAGGCAGGCATCTTGGTGCGAAAACGGGCAAAACACAGGAGTAGGCCCTTCCCAAAATGTGAAATCCACATGGCAGTGAACTATGAAAAGTACCCAACATCGTTATTAAGCCAAATACTTGAGAACCGGATATGGAACCAGGGAATGCTCATGGCACTGAGAACTGGCTAATCCGCTCTGGCAAACATTCCAACACGGCTGCAAAGTCGAAGTCGCGCTTGTCCTAGACCCAGCAATGCCGCCTGCAGGCACGGGCCTGGAGGAACTCGTGCTACAAGGCTCCGAGAGGCCTGTGCAGCAGAGCTTATGACAGCCTAAAACCGGGAGCAGGAGTGGCATCGACCAGCTGTGGTGAATGAAGAGAACCGCTATGCGGCGAAATGCAGCAAACCCGGCTGGTATTTATTCAGAGAAAAAAACACAAAGGACACGCACGGTGCGATCTCATGCACACAGTTAAAGCATGAGGACGGCTGCAGCAGCCCAAGCAGGCCCACCCTGCAGGGCTCCTTTTGGACAGGGCAGGGCCTGCTGCGGCCGGGGGTCCTGGGGACCTTAGGAGCAGCCCCAGGGCCAGCACCCAAGAGGGAGGAAGGGAGGGAGTGCTCAGCAGCACGGCTGCATTTCCCCCTGCGGATCTGGGGTCTGTCCTCCTCAGACCCCGTTCTCTGGACAGACAGCGGCACCTGTTCCAGCTTCCAGTGAGCCTGGCCGTGGCTGAGCCCCCAGGAACCCGACGCACACAAAGACGGAACTCTGGCATCAGGCCCTGAGCTCCCCAGGACAAGCAGCTGTTCCTGGGAGAAACAAAGTCTCCACTGACCAGCCTGAGGGAAGCGGTGCCGCGTGGATGCAGCTTGGCTGCTTCCCATGTCACAGAGAGGCGCCGCTTCTGCCCGACAGAGCACCAGCCCTGCTCCAGCCGAGGCAGGCGGGAGCGAGCAGTAGGGGTCTATCCCAGCAGGGCAGGCCACTCACGGCAGGGAGCGGGACCCCCTGTGAGCAGACCACCCCTCCTGACTCAGTCACAGACGGCTCTGGTGGAGCGGCCACACAGCCCAGGGACACCGGGGCCCCGCGCCCGCCCGGCCAGCTCCTGTGGACGCAGGGCGCAGGCCTGCTGCTTTTCAGGAAATAGGGCCACGCACTTCCTCAGAAAGGTAGCTTGGGAGGCTCTGGCCCGACCAGTCACTTCAACCTCTTCATCTATTTTTGTAGCCGGGAGCTGGGGAGGGCGGCCGACCAGAGCAGGCCACGGTGGCGCCTGCCTCTCCCAGGCCTCCGCGCGGCACTGCAGGGAGCGGGGCATCTGCTGTGCCCAAGACGCTCCAAAATCCAAAGTGGTTCTATTCCCCCATGAGTCAGAGCGATTTGTGTGCTGCTCGCATTTTCTCAAAAGCCCCTCTCCCCTCTCCCTTGAGGTGGACGTCGCATGCAGTGGCCTGGTCCCTTCCAGCTTCCTAGGGATGTAGCTGGACCAGGCAGCCACGACCCCCGAGAGAGGCCCGTCAGCTGCCCCTGCGTGGAGCAGTCACCCCACGAGGGAGCGGAGGGCCCCCCCGTGGCCCTCAGGACAGGGCTGCAGAGCCCCACAGCGCACGCCTGGCGTGGGAAACGTCCCGCTCGCCGGGGGACCTGAAAATGCGCTCTAGTCTCTGGGTTGCTGTCATGACCTTGACAACCACGAGGACTCGGCTTGTTTCCTCCTTCATATAGCTAAGGGGTCACCCTGGATCAGATTGAGGAAGAGCCCCAAGATTCAGCAAATGTTTAATTTTAAGTTGATTCTCTGAATACACTTCGAGTATTTAGAACTAGTAATATATGGTAACGCCCACCACATGTCACTACCCAGTTTTAATACCCCAAGGCCCGCCAACACATTGACGTGAGTGCCCACAGCAACTCGTCCTTGGCGGCCTCGTAACAATACTTTTCCTCTCGTCTGTCTATTCCAAGAACTTATAACAAGAAAAGCCATTTTTCACAACAGTTGCCATCTGCTTTACTGATCTGGATGAATGTGGATTTTTTCAAGTCAGTGAAACCAAAACAAAACTCAGAAGTGAAATGGATGTTTTAGCTGATCTAGACTGCATATGCCACTCATCCTTGTGTTAAGCGAACAGGCTCGTTGTCCTTACTGATTGTACATGGAGATTCATAAAATAAATTTGCACACACAACAGCACTGCAGAGTTTTTTGCCCCTCTTTGTCTTTCTTTTTTTTCCTTTCCTTCTCCCCCACCCTACCCTGCTGTTTTTGTTGCCTGTGTCTATTTGCTGTGTGATCTTCTGTATCTACATCTTTTTGTCTTCTCATCTTTCTCCCCTAGGATTCAGAGGGATTTTATCCTGAGGACCTCTCATGTGGAGAGAGGTTCCCTGTCAATTGTGCCACCTCAGTTCCTGCTTTCTGCTGTGCTTCACCCTGACTCTCCCTTCGCCTCTCTTTTGTTGCATCATCATCTTGCTGCGTTAACTCACTCACATGGGCACTCAGCTCACTGGCTTGCCATGCGGGCGCTCGTGCAGGCACTAGGCTCTCCACATGGACACTCGGCTCTCCATGTGGGCGCTGGCTCGCTGCACAGCACACTTTTTTTCTTTTTCACCAGGAGGCCCCAGGGATCAAACCCGGGTCCTCCCATATGGTAGGCGGAAGCTCTATCACTTGAGCCACACCTGCTTCCCCTGCTATAACTTTCACACAGTCATGCAGAGTGAGGGCACAGGTACAGGAGGCCCAAACCCCAAACACGTGAACAGCAATGTCCAAGGTGATCCTGCTCAGTATGATGATACCGAATCAAGTGGGTCTTGGGCAGGGCTCTTGCTGCCCCGGGAACCTCCACTACACCCCACTGCCGTCAGGATGAGGAGGCTCACCCTTCCTAGTAACCGGGGGTGCGGGGCACTCTGATACGCATTACCTGGGCTGATCTGCATACAACCCTCACAGGCGGTCCTTGAGATAGACGATCTGAGCTTGAGACACTACCTGAACCTGCTACTCTTGTAGTTCAGTTTGGAAACGTGCCTCTGGGCCTCCGGGGGCAGCCAGGCCAGGGACTGAAGGGCGAGGCCCGCTGCCCGGCATGCGCACAGGGCCCCAGCCGCCTCACGGGCGGGACGCGCGCCGGGGCGGCGGGTCTGCAGCAGCCGTTCACCCTGACATTCCGTTCTCTTTCATTTGGTAAACAAGCTTCCTCCACATTATAAACGGGGCTTTAAAATCAGGATTTCTGTTGCAGCTGCTGCTGAAATTTTGCAACAGCAGCATATCAGAAATGACAGCCCAGCACTAAAAATAGGGGCTGTGTTTACTGAGGCGGCAGAGGCGCCAGAGGCTGGAGCAGCTGAGCGCGGGCGCCCCGGGCCGCCCGTCGGGCTCCCCGCCTCCTCCCTTACAGCCTGGCTCGGGGGATGCTGGGGAGTAATTTCTTTTGAGGTGACTGAGCACCTGTAAGCGCAGGCTGAAGGAGAGCCTCGCATGGACTTTACTCAGGCTTAGAGCTGATCCCGTTTTGCACACAGATTCTTCCTGAGGCTCTCGTTTGCAGATAATCCTGAGAGAACCAACAGGGCTTCTTTTCCTTCTTAAGTTCTGATTGAGGTTTGGGGCCCCGCCACTTCAGGTTCTGGGGGCTGGGACATATCTCAAGTTTCAGCAGGCACAAGGATTTAAGAATACCATATTCGGCAATAAGCTGGGTTAAAGAAATAGTCAACTGCGTGCTTAAGCAAACAAAATCACTGCACAAACTATGCTCAGGAATTCCAACTATTCTGCCGACAAGGATGACCTCTGGGCTGACTGACAGACTCTAACTACCAAGGGCCAGCTCACTCTGCCTGGCCAGAACAAAGGAGGGCCGGGAGAAGAGCCCGGTGAACACAGCCTTTTCTGTCCAAAGAGATACAAAGATGAAGAATACAGACTTGGTAGGAAATGGAGGCTCTAAAACCAATGTCAACACATGGCACTTTTTAGGACTCAAATTGGACCGTTTCATTTACTTGCAAAACCCTTAACAAGATGGTACTTTTGTTATTAAATTCCTATGAATGCATGCATTCTTTATGTGTGATCCTGAATAATTTCACTCCAGCGGTACTGTTCTCTGTCTTAAGATCATGAATAGCTTTCCAAGGTTCATTTTAAAGAAAACATGATTGACAGTCAACAATGAACTTATTAAAAACATATCTGGGGAGTGGAGGCAGCTCAAGCAGTTGAGCACCTGCTTCCCATGTACGAGGTCCCGGGTTCATTCCCCGTTACTTTCTACAAACAAACAAACAAGCAAAACAAATCAATGAAAAAACCCAACTCTAACTGGGGAGTGGGTGTAGCTCAGTGGTTGAGCACCTGCTTTTCATGTCTGAGGTCGTGGGTTCAATCCCTGGTACCTCCTAAAAAAATACACACACATTTATAAAAGCAATTTCATTACCTCAAAAAAGAAAAATTCCACACCCCTTAGTAGTCACCTCTCAATCTGCCTATCCTTCCCCGGCCATAAATAACATTACTCTAATTACATCTTTATAAATTGATTTATACTTACATTTTATATAAAAAGAATCATATATAGTACTTTGTTTTCAGGTTTTTTTTTCACTGAGCATACTGTGTTTTTTGCATGAGTTTTATTTTCCTCAGGAAAAAAGTGATGACTGCCAAGTACGGAGTTTCTCTTTTTGGAGTAATGAAATCATTCTAAAATTTTTTGTGTGACTGTACAACACTGTGATTATACTAAAAACCATTGATAATATACTTTGGATAAATTGTATGGTATGTGAATATCAATAAAATTGCTTTTAAACTCTAAAGAAACATATCTGAAACATAATTATTTGTACTATAAAATGGATCAATTACAGGAATATTTTATATATTAAAGTTCTCTGGGTGAAGATTTGATTTACAAAAACTCAACTGTCAACTTGCCAGGAACACAGTGGTTCCACAGACTAGGCTATTTTAAGACTGAGTGGCAGCCCTCGCAGACACCCGGCCGCGCTCCGCGGCACGGCTTAAGGATTGTAACAGCAGAACTTCAGTTCCATCCTCATGTGCTTCGGACCCAAACCGGAGACTCTGAGAGCACAGCGCCCAGCCTGGGCACACAGGGCGACCTGACGCAGGTCCCCTGTCCATACAACTGTCTTTTCACTCGGTACATCTGAGGGCCCAAACAGTCCTCTAAGGCCAGAACAGCACGTAAACAAAAGAGTCGGCACTTGCAGAAAGGTACTGCCTGAGGGGTGAGCGTCTGGAGTGGGCAGAGTGTTTATTTGTGCTATTTATTTCTTATGTTATTGGACTTCCCCAACTTTTATAAAAACGAGTGGAATGTGGAGAAATGAAAGTGCCAGTATTAGTAGTAAGCAGCCTGGTTCTCATCAATGAAATCTAATTGCGACAAAGGGGGAAACAAACGTGAAATGACAAAGGCCGTGATGTTTGAGCCTCCACTGGAGGCTCGCTGGGTTAAGCCCACTTAGCTGAGGAGAAAAAGGACAAAAGTAAAGAGTATATGAAATGTTGGACAACAAAAAGGTGAAACTGAACTTAGAATTAGGGAGTGAACATTTAAAAAAAAAAACAACTCCCTGGCAATGACAGCTCCCTGCCACCTGCTTGCTTTGCAACCACTGCCCGTCTAAGAAGTCGTTCTACACAGGAGAAGAGCTTGTGCTGTTTTGCTGCCATTTGGAGCTGGACCGGGCTGCCACACCGAGGGCCCGAAGTCCTCCGAGTCAAAGTAGAATCCCTCCAAAAAGGCCAGGCAGTCCCTCCTCCACCTTCTCGGACTACAGCCAAGATTTATAGAAGCCAAATCTCACCGCTTGACTTGGTTAGGCATTGCCTTCCGTCGCTGAGGGAGGGGAGGGACCCCATTAGGAAGAACATGCTTAAAAACAGCTATGAACTCATTGCCGCCAAGACCGAACACTTGATATAATCCTCAGCAGTTTGAAGGATGAAATGAAATGTAATAAGGACTGCTCTCACTGAAAAATGAGATGGCCTTGGGAGTCAAATCCCCACGGGCCCCGAGGTCTGGAGCAAGGAGGAGGACGGCCCCTCGGCTGCCATGAAAGGGGAATCGAGGACTGCCCAGAGTTTTTCTAAGTTCAGCAAGGCTTTGTTTGTAACACCCCAATGACCCTTTCCCTTACTTGTCTCCATCTGGCAAAACTCTCCCAAGAGAGCCTGGCTGGGGCCGGGCTGGGAGTCTGCAAGGGCAGGCCTGGCCGGGCCGGGCGGCAGAGATCTGTGTTATCAGGAAACAGGCAGCAATCAAGCAGCACAGGCCCGCCGCCACCCACCTCGTCACCCCAGTTCCCTACGAGCTGCCTCTGAGAGGCTGAAACAAGGAAGAAAACAACTTGCAGGAACCACAACCCTCCTGACATGGTACAAATTTTACTGTGAAAACATGCTGGCTGGGAAGCGGATGTGGCTCAACCAGTTGGGCGCCTGCCTACCACATGGGAGGTCCTGCGTTCAGGTCCTGGTGCCTCCTAAAGAAGATGAGCAGACATCACACAGCCACAAAGGAGCTAGACACCACACTTCCTGCAACGAGCAAACACCTAAATGAGCAGATCCCACAAGGCAGCAGACGTTGCAGCCCGCAGGAAGCGGATGTGGCTCAGGCTGTTGGGCACTCGCCTCCCCTATGAGAGGTTCCAGGTTTGCTTCCTGGTCCTCCTGGAGGAGGTGAGCAAACAATGAGCTGACAGACAGGCGAACCATCTGGAAGAGGGAGGAAAATTTTTTAAAAAAAACTAAATAAATAAATCTTTAAAAACAAAACATGCTATCCATCTGTGTGTGGATTCAAGATTAAACACGAAACTCAAATGGCCAAGGCAGTCTTCAGAAAATAAAATGTGCAATTGCCTCGAAACAGGACTTCATGTGTGACCAAAATTCTTTGCTGTTTCCTTCATCTTCACTAGGAAATGGCAAAGTTAACTATAAGATTCTATCACCTACATGTTCATTTAAATACTTCAGCGAGACCAAATGTATAACATTAGTAACATATTACAGTAATAAATTACCAGTCATCATCACAACCCTGGTAGCGGAGGACATCTACTAGTACTTCACTGCTGAGTGCTGTGAGATTTTAAATACTTGGGGTGAATTCTCATTTCATTGTCACAGAAATCCTTTGACTTAAGTACAATTATTGTGTCCACGTTATTATGATGAAGAAATTGAGTCACAAAGAAGTTAAATCATTTGCCCCAAATCACAAACTGAATCAGTGTCCGAGCCAGGAATTGAATCCAAGCAGCCAAATGAACGTGGAGTCATACCCTCAATCAAAACGGGATGGTCCTAGCATTTTAATGATACGTACTGGCACTTTTCATAACGTGCTTCCCACATGACGCTTACCAAGTACCAGGCATTGTTCTAGGGCAACTCATCCATAAACGCTCTGGATACACAACCTCTATGAGGCAAGGCCACTGTAATCCCCATTTCCCAGAGGAAGAAATTAAGGCTCAGGGACATTAACCAACTTGCCTAAAGTCACATAGCTCGTCAGCGGCAGGGCTGGGATATGAAACCAGGGAGTCCAATTCTTCATTCCTACACTGTTGCCTCCAGAAAGTCTCCTTTAAAAATTTGCAGCCAATCCAACAGCCTTCTGTAAGTGTTTCAGAAAGAAAGTACCAGAAAGACTTCTCTTTCCCTGAAGAACCAGGGGTTCTCCCATGGACAGTAAGAAAAATCAAAAAGGACTGTGCTGTGCTCCACCTCTGGTCACTCAGCATCCTGCGGCCAAACCAGAGCTCAACTCGGCACACGTTCGGGACGCCGTGGGGAGAGGCTGCTCCTGTGTCCTCATCTTTTGACAGTACTTCAAATAAGCCTCTCCAAACCCTCTGAGGAATCATGTGTGCTATAAATAACATAAATTCAATTTAAAAATAATTTTCCAAAAACATGGACAAGTCATACTTAATACAGACGTTGGTCTTTAAAAATCTAACAGAAGACCACAGCTTTAAACAGCTGTCACTTCTAAAGTGTGCCGAGAACGCTCACATGCTTGACAGAACCTCTTCCACACCAAGTTACTTAAAGCACGAATACAGTTCTGCTCTCCACTCTTTAAGTCTGAGCGGCATGCGCTGAGGAGGGCTCAGTGGTACTGGGGGCACTACACGAGGTAGAAGTAGGCATTTTCACAAAAACTCTTCACACAGTTTCACATCTGGCCTCAGATAATGAAATCATCCAAATGCCAGTTCAACAAGAATTTGAAAGAAACAATTACGGGTTTTTTTCCTGTAAGGCTGTGTACGAGCAACCTGCAGTCCTTGCAGGCCTGAATGAGAATACAAGCAATGGGTTTTGTAGGTAAGGGGGATATGAGCTACCAAACGCAGGCTTTTCAGCTGAAGATGGTTTTTCCTAATGATCATGAAGGAACCACTCACAAGAAAGACTGACTCAGTGTATAGCAAAAACAACGTGGTGAAGTGAAGAAAGGAATTGTAGTCAGTTGTCAGGCTACCAATTCATTCACCTGTGGTTCTTAACACGCTCCCCTCCCCGCTCAGAGCTGCCCTGTAGGGTGGCGACGCCACAGTTCTGCAGATCCCTGCTGCCCGCGCAGAAGGGAGTTCCAGAAGGCACCCATTCGGGGCAAACCACAGGCATATGCTGGGGTGGGGGTGGGGGGGCACGACGAACCTAGTCTGCTCAGTTCTTAGACTCCATCTGCCTCCACTGTTTGGGCTGCCCCAAGCCCACCCCCTCCTTCCTGGGTCCTGGGTTACCTCCCCCCACACACCCCCTGGGGTCCAGGGTTATCCCTCTTTCATACTTTCCAGCTTTTTATTTTGGCCACAGACAATCAAGAACTTCTGCCGGACTGACAGAAACCTGGATTTCCATTTCCGCATTAATCTTGCTACATCTTCTCAAAACAAACCGGCAGAGGAAAGAATGCATTGGCAAGTATTCCTCGCAGTAAGCAGTGAGATGACTGGAACCTCTGAAAATCAAGTATCTTAGACATACAACAGCAAGTTACTTAGCTTTTCTCTATAGGATACACTGAGAAAACACCATCCATTCTTTGACTTAACACACCTTCTCCACACTCTCCAACAAGCAATGACAAAACCCTTTTCCTTCCAGTCTCTCAGAATCTGAAGTTCTGCCCTGAAGTGTGCATGTAGGTGAGCAATTCAATCCATTAAGTTTTTTCATTTACTTTAAATTCGTACCAAACAGCCCCTCCAACCGTTTTTAAGCCAACAATAAGTTCACAACTTTTACTATTCACTTGTTTAGGTATGTTTGTGTACGAATGTTATACTTCAATCAATCGTTTTAAAATGAAAAAAACAAAAAACAAAAAACAAACCACACACCCTGTTCCCTGCAGTGTGTGCTGGGCAGCCTTGGCTACAGAAGCCCAGTGTCCATGGCCTGCTCTGCCTGTGGCCAAGAGCGGAAGCACCACACTTTCAGGAGGAAAAAAAGAGCCACCGAGCGGGAATTAAACCAGTGCTATGGAGAGAAGAGGGCACTCACAGAAACATTTGCAATGTCAACTATGAAATGCCACTCACTGTCTGGCTTCAGGACCCAGTGTAGAAATTGGGAGAGAATGCCATCCTCAAGACTGGCCTGGGAACACTTCCGCCCCTATCCCAGTGACAGGGCGAGCTATGCCCGTGACCAAGTCCCAGAGCCATCCAGGTTCTACCCAGAATTCTATCCAAAATGCAAGAAAAGTGAACTGTGATTAGCAAACTAATGCCGAGTTAAACTGCTTCAAGGCACTCTGAAAAGGGAGGCATGCTATGCAACTAAAATTAATAACTACTCAATTTACAAGGAGAAATGCAGCCGTTCTTAGAAAGAGAGGCAAATAAGGCATTTTTGAAGTGTTTGGGCAGGACATTGTCCTATCCACGTGTGAAGTCTGAGCTCTGGGCCAGCTGGCAGACTGCCTGTCGTGCAGTAAGAGGGACCTTGGGGGCCTGGGGGACACTGAGGCAGGAAGGCGCGGCTGCTGGAGTCACTGTGAGGGCATAGCCCATCCTGAGGTGGCCTGCCTGGCATGGCGGTGCCAAAAGGGAGATGTTCTGGACACAAACATGCGGCTGGCACAGGCCGCTCTGTCCCATCAGCCATACTGGCACCACTTTTGGTGGGTACAGGAGGTGTGTTCCAATGACACAACCAACACCCTCAGTACACGTGCCACTGACGACTCAAACAAGAGTATCTAAGCCACCCTGGAGTTTAGGACCCATAAAGTGCCACAACACAAAGAAATGAGACTGGGTCCTCAGGAATGCCGGGGCGCCTTCCCCTCGGGACGCTTCGGTTCTGGTGTCAACTTGGCCAGGTGACAGTGCCCAGCTACTTGGTCAAGCAAGCTCTGGATTGTTACTGGGAGGACATGTCCTGGATGTAAATCATCAGTAAGTTGAATACATTTAATGAGAGATGTCTTGTCCTATCAGTTGAAGGCTTTTAAAGGAGAAGTGATGATTTCAGCAGTCAGAAGAGGGAATTTCCATCTCTACTTCCACCAGCCAGCTTCCTGGAGAATTCGTGGAGTACCTTCATCAGAGTTCTTGGCTTCTAGCCTGTCCTACGGAATCTGGACTTGTACATTCCCACAGTCATGTGATATGATTCTTATAAAAATCTCATATTTACAGATATCTCCTCTCAGTTGTTTCGTTGGAGAACCCTAATATGCTCAGCTCCAACAAAAAATATTTCTCCCAAATTACTCTGCAAAGAGCATGCCACCTGTCCTAAAATTAGTTGTAACTCCACACATCCATTTGGTCAACACCCATGGGACAAGCATTGGACTAGGCCTGCCCTGTCCAAACCAGCAGCCACTACTCACATGTAGATATTTTAATTTAAATGAAGATAAAACAACATCTTAAATTCAGTTCCTCAGGTGCACTAACCACATTTTAATAGCTCACGGCCACCATACTGGATGCCTCACAGGGAGAATATTTCCAGCACTGAAGAAAGTTCTGCTGAAAAGTGCTAGGCTAGACACTTGCCATACACACAGGTGAGCACGAGAGACATGGTGATTTCTGCCATTGTGGAGCCTACAATTTGGAAAAAACAGACCTTATACAAGAAGTAGCAACAACAAACTAAGTGGCCAGTGCTCAGAAGGAGACTGCAAAGTGAGTGAGTGGAATCAAGGGTAGGGAAGGCTTTACTTGCCAGGCAGGTCTATCTGTACGAAGATGCTCTAGTCCCCTCTAAACAGTGAAAAGTCCTGACAGAACATCAGAGAGTGGGCTCCCAGACTCGAGAGTTGTCTGGAGTGTAGGAATGTAGTTCCTCAACAAGTCACCACAGCATGAGGTCACCAGATAAGCATCTCCCACCATTTCTGCTTGGGCTAATTCAGCTCAAACACTGACACAGAAACAGTAATTTGATTTAGTGAGGCTTCTATGGGAGCCAGTGCTTACTTGTCATGGCTCTGGAGTGTCAGAAATAGACATACCACAAATCCTGATGGGTTCTCGCTGTGTTTGGGCTGCCCAGAAACCTGAGCAGGGCATTTGACGAAGTCTGTGAATGGCCTCAGAAAAAGGGGTCTCTCCAGGCTCGAGGAGCTCCACCTCCAGCTGGTAGGTGGGGACACAGCAGCAAGACCCACTCATATTTCCCCAGGTCCTTCTGATGGGTCCTGCTCTTATTCTCCACTGAAGCCTTTACCAGCGACGAGGCGGAGAAGGGCTAAAGGTTACCGGAATTACAGAACTGAGCTTTGAAGGGCTAGGCTCCAAGCAGCTAACAGACTTGAAAAAGCAAATGGCCCCAGATAGTGGTGAAAAAGGAAATGTACAGAAATTAAGTCTTTTGCGCTCCAAAACAAGAATACTGGCTACTCCACCAGAGCAGCTTTGTAAAACCTGTGAGTTTACTGCAATAAACCTCAAAAACAAAAACATTTTTGTTGAAGTTCTTAAAAATCTAATACACACTGTCCCATCTCTTTAGACCTGGGATAAGAAAGTGCTGGGGGCAACTCCAAATCAACAGCAAGACACTCAGTGCAGAGGGGCCAGGACTGCCCACCCCTGCCCACTGGCCTGAGGCTGAGGGGCCTCAGCTTGGGTCTGCTATTTACAGCTGCCACCTGCCATCCACCTCTCCTTGATAACCCCCTGCTTCCAATCCAAAGCAGGCACAAAAACCACTTTTGCAATGTGATAGAGCAGATATACAACAGACTGAGGGCCTCTCATGGCAGGAAAATGGAGGTGAACTTCGTGGAAGGGTGTGGTACCCCTACTTCTGGGATGTGGTGGTGAGTGAGAAGACACAGGCAGGTGGCTCTGCTGCAAACAGGGCGGTCCCCACACAGAAAGCACAGGGCCCTTCAAGAAAGCAGGTGAACCCCCAAACAGACGAGGAGACCCTAACTTGGGGGCCCTATAGGCTGGCATTTTAAAGCTAAGCTCTTGGGAAGCGGATTTGGCTCAATGGACAAAGCATCTGCCTACGACATGGGAGGTCCAAGGTTCAAACCCAGGGCCTCCTGGCCTGTGTGGTGAAGCTGGCCCAGGTGCAGTGCTGATGCGTGCAAGGAGTGCCCTGCCATACAGGGGTGTGCCCAGCATAGGCGAACCCCATGTGCAAGGAGTACGCCCCATGAGGAGAGCTGCCCCGTGCGAAAAAAGTGCAGCCTGCCCAGAAGTGGTGCCGCACACACGGAGAGCTGACGTAGCAAGATGATGCAACAAAAAGAGACATAGATTCCCAGTGCTGCCTAACAAGAATGAAGTGGACACAGAAGAACACATAGTGAATGGACACAGAGAGCAGACAACTGGGGGGGGGGGGGGGGGGGGAGAGAAATAAGTAAAAAAATAAATATAAAAAAAATACAAAATAAAATAAAGTTAAGCTCTTTATCACTAAAGCTATAAACTTATGCAAGGGTTCCGAGAGAATGACCTGCATTATTCATACAAAGCTTCTGGCTGTTCCATCACTCCCCCACATTCCCAATGGAAGTCACGTCCCGGAATCCTGCCCACGCGCTGTGCCTGAGGGTGACGGGCATGGCTCGTTCAAGAGTGTTTAGGACAGATTAAATTCTCCAAATTTCTGTGGCTATTTGCCCAGTCATTCAGGAGTCTGGGTCCAACTGACCTTGACCTTTCTCTAGGCTTTCGCTCTGTTTAGGGGGGTTATGAACTGGGTTTCCTGTGAGAGTCCTAGAATTTTCATACCTTGCCAGTGAGGACTTTTGCTAACGCAAATAGAAAACCCAATTCAACCTGCTTAAGCAGAAAATGTATTGATTAAAAAAAAAAAAAGTGTGTTTAGGACACAAAGTGCCACTGGCCACTCCCAAGAATGAGGACCAAACAAAATCAGGAAGGAAAACAATCACTTTTACTTCCAAGGGTTCCTGGCAATTAGAAACAAGGCAGCCCACACAGGCCGGGGGCCTCCAGGTTTGCTGCCTGAAGATGGGGCAGGAGAAGCATGCCTGTGAGACGGCTCGTTCGCTCCTGCTGCCCCCCCTCAGGCCCCTGAGGCCCCGGCACGCAGCAGTGGGCTGCTCTAGAAAGTGGCCGGCCGGCCTCGCTTGCCCTCTTCTCCACATTCAGGGGTCGCTAATGGGGCAGGACCCTCAGACGACCCCACGTGGCCAAATCCTAAACACAGACCTCATGCTGTGGACAATGCAGCTCTCCTTTGAGGAAAGCTCCCCATGTTCGGAGGGTGTATCCTCTAATTAGACTGTGTCCCAAGGGTTCCAGAGTTATGCTTTGACAAACACAGGCCTGGAAAGCAGGAGGGTTTGGGGTAGTAGGCAGTGGTGGAAGGAACACAGGGGCGAGGTGCCAGAATGATGAAGGCACAGGAAGGCAAGACTAGTTTTTCTGGCATGTGGTCTAGAGAGCTGCCTCTAAGCCTGAGAAATAGTGCTTATATTCTTGGCTGACAAAAAAGTTTCTCAAAGAAAACTCTTGGCTGACAAAATTTACCAGAACGCCTGCTAAGGAAGGGAATGGACTGCTTCCCAGGTTGCAAAAGTGGTGTGAAGGTTATGCGGGAGGATTTGGAAGGGACAGGCTGAATTTTTATTTGAATTTTTTTAATGAAAGCTGATGGGAAGCCTGCTGTTTTTCTCATGTGTCCCCTTTAGCCATCTGCCCATGAGCAGATTCTCAAGGGACAGATACTGAAATTCAGGACTGGTCACCCCAAGACAAAAGAGAGAGCCCCTAAATGCAGCCCTTCCCAGGATGTTTCCTTCCAGGAAAAAAAAAAATTACACACACATTGATCATCACCTTGAATATGAAAGGTTAGGTAATCCATTTAAGCTAAGTGAGCATGAACCAGAATCATCATCTTGGGCACTTCACGTTTTCCCCGTGAGGCGGGTACTTTAGACAGCTTTTCTGCCGTGGCATTCTGTGTTACCTGAGCCCACAAATCACCTCCAATGACCTGGGATGGTTGTTAAGGAAATAAAAGTCCTGGGCTTACCCTAGACCTAATAAGTCAGAATTTCTAGCAAAAGTGCCCCAGGACATTTTTATCATCAGGTACATTTGAGCAAGATTGCTTTATTTCATTTAGCCTTTACTTCAACCCTAGAAGGCAGGTTCTATTTAAATTATTTCATGGGGAAAAAAACTGACTATGGGTACCTTGTCCAAGGTACTAAACTAGGCCAGGAAAGAGGAGGGATTTGGACTTCTGGCACTTAGCAAAGCCACACTCTAATCCATTCAGCTACACCACCCCTCACAGCACAATATGGTATTTGAAACACACTTCTTTCACCAATACATAACACAACCTGTATTACTGAAAAGGGTGGGGCAAGGACCCCATAAAGAATTACAGGTAATATTTAAATCTACACACTTAGAGCCCCAAGCACAGTCCTGCTCCATTTGGGATCCTGCACTCTCTCTGCAGCATGGCGTTACCCTGAGCTGCTTCTGCGTCTCCACAGTGAAAGTCACAGAAGTGGCAACAGCCCCTGGGGGCCGAGAGGTACTGAAGGGCCTGCACTCATGGCCTGGAAAATCTCAGACGCTTTTCCTAAGTGAAGTGTTCATTAGCTAACCAACTCTATGTACTGCCATTTGGTTTGTCAGCAAATAATTTGGAAGCATTTGGAAATAAATCTGTGCAAGAGAAATGGAAATCATATGTGCTACACACACATGGAAAACGTAGCCTGGCAATGCATATTAAACACTCTTGGTTACAGCTATTCACAAAGTATACTTCAACCAACTCAGTTTAAATTCTTGCATTTCTTATATTGATAAGGTCATCAAAATTCTCAAATCATTATTTATACTGACCCAACAAGTAATCAACTCAAATCTTCATTAAATGAACTGACCTCAGGCTTCCTGCTCACACTAAACATGTCCACACCACCCTCTGTCCTAGAGGCAATGGACTTTGTAGCTCTTCCTCAGTGTTTCCACTAAGCACCAGGAGGCCTGTAACAATTCCACAGCCCTCCTTACTGAATCACCTTCTATGCGTTTGAAAGCAAAGCTGAAGTTCCTGCTTTGCTCACTTTGCTTGGCCCATAGACGATAGGCCGGTCGGGATCTGAGAAGACAATGGCAAGCCAGAACGAGCACCTCATTTAGGCATTTGAGGCATGGTACGTGCATGTCTAATTCACTGGTGATTCAAATTTTATACGCTTCTGACAAAGTTTTACTACTCATTTGGGAAGTTTCAAAAGCGCTAAACTTTAAACACCCTTGGATAAAATAAAAACAGGACTACATGCAGCACAAGTTGTTAAGACAATTAGGCCAAAACGGAGGTTAAGACATCAAGGCAGCCACCCCAGATCACAGGCCCATAATTACCAGTTTCTCCCCATAACGTGTCCGTGCCATTGACGTCTACTTCATGTTCCTTCTCCATTCCCAGCAAGCACTGCACCACCTGTCAGGAGGGGCAAGGTGATTTAATGAGTTCTCACAGCAATATGTGCTTATTACACCCCATGTATCAAAGGAGAGAGTGGGTTTTTTTAAACCATTATTCTCTCACGCTGCACGAGGAGAGTAAATATAACAAAAACCATTTCCAAGCATAATTCATACTCTATTCACGCTTTCACTTGCAAATAATTAAAAAAAAAAAATCCCAGTGAATTTCAATAACATTGTTCAGGATTACTAGGTACTCAGAATTCTAATGAATTCCATCTTGACCTAAAAATGCCAGCCTAAACGACAAAGAACATGGCAGATCAGATAAAGTGCAGCTTCTGCAGAATTCACCTGAAGATGGTAAATCCATTTTGCACAAGGGAAAGAACACAAAGCGATGCATACCTGTTCAATAAAATTACAAAGTAGTACTGTCAAAATAACTTTTTTCTCCAGACAGCACTGTTCTTCCCAAAGAACAGGGTCAGTCACAGGTGTAGAGGCAGGAATGCTGCCGCCTAGGGAAACAGAAGCATCCTTTCCCTAACTCAGAGCCCGGATGCAACAGCAGTGGCAGGAAAGCAAGAGGAAGTCATCCTGACTCACCCTCAAGTCTCACCGTCCACACTCCCCGTGGTAGACTGAATGATGGTTCCCCAGATACGTTCACGTCCTAATCCCAAAACCTGTGAATGTTTGCTTTGTGTGGCAAAAGAAAATTTGCAGGTGTGATTAAGAATCTTGAGCCAGAAACAGCAGCTGTGTACAGCAGAGGAAACAGAGACACTAGAGGTGAAGAATTTTCTTCTTTGTTTTTGGTTTATATTATTACTGAAATATTTAAAATGCTCTATAATGACTGAAGTGATGAATGCTCGACTATGTGATTATACCACATATACCACTGATTGCACACTTTGGATGAACTGTATGCTTTATTAATATGTATCATAAAATTGATTTGTTTAAAAAAAAAAAAAGACTCTGGAGATGGGTAGATTATCCTGGATGATCTCGCCAGGCCGGATATAATCCTGAGAAAAGTCCTGAGAAGAGGGACACAGGAAGAGACGAGGTCAGAGGAAGGAGGAGATAGTATGGCAGAAGCAGACGCTGCAATTACACGCCCTGAAGATGCAAGGAGGGCCGTGACCCAGGCATGCAGGTGGCTTCTGGACGAGAAGAAAACAAAGGCATGCTGGCCTGCTGACACTTTTTAGACTTCTGGCCTCCAGAACGGGAAGAGAATAAACCTGTGTTGGTTTAAGCCTCTCAGTTTGTGGTAATTTGTTCCAGCAGCCATAGGAAACAAATACACCCTCAAAGTCCGTGGGTGAACAGATGCTTTTCCATGACAGTCACTGGCTTCCTCGGCACAGCATTCCTGCCAGGCAGCCTGGTGACAAGGGAGCGAACGTGAGGTGAGACGAGGGTCACGAAGACAAGTGGCATTCACTGTTCTCTCTGCAATGATATTTTGCATTCTGGACCTGCTCAGGTTTAGGCAACAGTTAAAAAAGGAAAAACACCTACACCTTGGATAGGTGTATTTTACGGATTCTGGGTGTCTTGTGTATATGTGTGTTTTTAAGGTTTTAAATGCTAAAAATCAGCCAGCCAGCTATGTGTGTCCCTTTGGGTTTTCAATGCTAAATTTCAACCAGCAAGCTTTGCACCCGAATTTGCTTTAAGTCATTTTGGGGAAAGAATCTTATCAAATGTTCCTCCCCCTAATTGCCTGGAGATAATACAGCAAAAAATACATGGAAGAGAGTGGATAAAATGTTAAATTCATAGCTAAGACACACGGGTCAGGAGATGACAGATCTTCAAACTGAGGACTACTGACATCTACCAGAAATAAATGCTCTATTTAAATACTGCATAAAGCTTTCCTTCAGTCTAGGAACTGCAAATGACAAGCATTCTTGCTTACATGCTACCAAAGCATTAGAGTGCTATTTTTAAAAAGCCTTCAAGTAGTCAAGAACTTGACTTCCATGTGATTATTTTTAAAAGGTCATAAAGACAAAAGAAGGAGTCAAAGGAAAAAAATGTAAAATGGCAGGGTGAGAGGGTAGAAACGGGGGGGAAGAAAGCAGCAGACAAGAAGAGGGGAGAATGTATGCTATCCAAAGGCTCCACTGGTCCTCGAGAGAAGACGTGTGGTTCCAGCCAAAGGCTAGTTCCTGAAATCCACACTTTCTTCCATTCCTTCAGGGGGCTGAGGCACAAGGGCAGAAGAGCACGCGACCACCTTAGCTGCACGAAGGCCCCTGGGCACGGCGCCCGCGGCCCCACTCACCGGGCTGTGGCCCATGCTGGCGGCGGCCGTCAGCGCCTGCTGCAGGGCCTGGCTCTTCCTCGCCCCGCCTGGCTGGTGAGGAGCGGCCGCCCACTCGCAGGTCAGCAGGTAGCGCAGAATGTCGCCGTGGCCCCGCAGGGCGCTGTGCACGAGCGCACACTGGCCCTTCTTATCCAAGTGGTCTACCTGGGGAGCAGGAGCAGGGAAAGCTCAGCATCCGCTCGCCTCTGACAACATGGGACTGCAACGGCGGTGTGCAAACCCCACCCCGCTGCAAGTGCCCGTGTGCTCCCCCTTCAAAGTCGTCTTCCCGCAGCTCCCCAATTCTTCATGAGTTACGTGGTTGCAATTAAAGCCCAGCGCCAGGCCTCGGGCTCCCTTTGCAGAACCAGTGGTCACAGGGACCCCCCCCTCCATCAGGCCAACTACGCGGAGCTTGCGGGTGCTCTTGCGAGCACACATGAAGACACAGGCCAAAACTTCAGACAAAGCCTGATGCTTTCTACCTTTGGTCATTTGGGTGGAACATTCTAAATCTCCTGGGACAAGCTATGATTTAGGGGAGGACAGTAGTTCTTGGGTCACTGAAACAGGAAGCCAGAGAAAGGAAGGGATCTGGAAAACCCAGGTGCAAATAAGGAAGGGCGGGAAGGGAGGCTGCGAGCAGCCAGCCACCTGGGAGCTGGGGCGGGGCAGCGTGTCAGGGGGCCACAAAGGGCGAGCGGCTGCGCGCTGCATACCCTACAGGTCCCCAAGCCACCCTATCACCTCCTGCCTAACCCAGGGGACACTAGGCTGGAAGAGGTGCAGCCTCGCCTGCTTGGACATCCTCAGGGCGCTTTATACCCTGACCGGGAGGCTTTGGGAGCCCATGGGACCTCTGCCCTCCTCCTACAGAGCTGTCAGCCGTGCATGGGAGGGGGCCCAGCCTCAGAATAAGGCTCAGGGAAGTGTGAATCTGGAAACGGAGGCGTGATGATATGCAGTAACGCGCCCACTTTGGAAGGCAGAAAGGCGACACTCCCCATGTTCCTGAGCTAAAGTTCATTCGCCCTGGATGCTGTGTTGTTGAGATAAAAACAAAACAACCTCCAAAACATCAGGCTCCCCCAGGTACTATGAGCCTAATGTATTTGCTCAATTTTAAATCTTCTAATGAAACAAAAAGACAAATATGTGCAGTCTCTTCTTTACTGTTAGTCAAACACAGTCCCCCCCGTCCCCCAATGAAATGCTTACAGTAATCCTAAAAAAATCCATATGATGGCAGGATTTTCATTTGACAGGCTGTTGTTTTCACAGGATCTCACTAGTGTTTCTAAAAACACTTGCATAGAGCTCTCTGGGAGTTCTATGAAATTGTTTTTACTTAGCCCGTTAACACTGATGGCCCTAGAAAAGCTTGTTAATAATATATGGCCCTCTGACATAAGCACACGGACTGCCGTTTCCCTCACACACAGCCCTGAGGTAGGTACTGCTGATCTGCCCATTTGACAGATGAGAAGCCCGAGGCACACAGGCTCAGGTGAGTGGAGGAGGAGCGTTTCCCACCCAGGCAGCCGGGCTCCTACCCGTGTGTGCACAGCCTGTGGCTCCTCAGACCCACTGGACTCATTTTAGCATTTTTAAAGACACGAACTGAAGGAAAGGAGAGGAGGGAAGAAATCAAACACTGAAAACCTCTACAACCAATCGGGGTGCTGCGTTCAAGTTCCACGGTGAGTGCTAGGTCAACACTCGCAGGCCCTCAGAGGCTGGTCCTCCCTGGGCGGAGGGGCACCGCCGGGCACACCCCAGCTTCCCGCACCGCACTGACGCACCCCTCCCCAGGCTGCCCACCAGGCACCAGGCAAACGGTCACCCGCGGCTTCACCCTTTCTGCTGAGGCTGCGATTCCGACCAGGCAGAGACAAAAGGAAGACTGGGGCAGTGGGACAAACGCTACCTGTGACGTGGCAACCCCCCCCCCCGCCTGCGCCCCGGGGCTCTGCTCACCCGCGCCCCCTTCTCGGCCAGCAGGCACACGAGCTTCGTGTGGCCGGCGGCCGCCGCGTGGCACAGGGCGGTCATGCCGTTCTCCGACGCTCCGTCCACACAGGCGCCGAACTCCAGGAGCACGGTGACCACCTCCTCGTGGCCGAGGTGGGCCTGGACGCACAGGACTGGCGCGTTGTTCAGCACTTCCGTCCTGTAGTTGACATTGGCTCCTCCCAGAACCAGGAGCCGGCTCACCTGTGGGATGAGGCCCCAGCAAGACTATTTTAATTTCTTGGGTACCCGTCGGTCTCGACATTTCTGGAGTAGGGCGGTATCTGCCACTTTTTGTCTCATCACTTAAACCCAGCGGGTCTCAAATTTGAGCAAGCGTCAGAATCTCCGGGGTGGGGTGGGTGGGGGTGCCTGTGAAAACAGATCACTCGTCCCATCCCCTGAATTGCTGATTTGGAAGTCTGGGTGGGGCCTGAAAGGGACTTTTTAATGAGCTCCCAGGTGACACTGATGTAGCTAGCCTGGGAGCCATCCTTTGAAAACCACTATTTATTCTAACTAAAACCAGACAGTTTGGTTTTTTGGCAATGAAATAATAAGCACAGGATTAAACAATTAACAGTAAGGTAACAAAGCCAAAAAGAAATACAAACGGTGAATCTTTTCTTCTTAAGTGCTCCTCAAAGCAAAAGCAGACCGCGTGAACATCATCATACGCTCCTTGGACTGTTAGCAGTACCACGGTTTTAGAAAATAATTTGCTTTTTCTGCTAATTACTGTATTTATCACCAGCTAAAACCCTCAAAACAATGGGAAAAGTTCTGTCTACTTATTTTCAAATAAAATCACTGAACACCTTATACAAATTTTAGGTATATACAAATATCATCTTGAAATTTCCGGGCATTAAAAAATTGATGCTCCTTTAACACTATTAAGATGCCACTGCTTTCTTTAAACTGTTTCCTTCAATGGTCCTGAACAGCTCTCAGTCGCCCACTGCAAAACCCTGGAGGCCTTTTGAGCTACTCACTCGGTGCCAATAACCCAGGACATGGTATCACTGATTTGACGAGAAATACCCAGGGATAATTCAAAGTTATGGAAGTAAAATGATGTGTGTCCATAAGAGTAGCTGACAGAATATTTACAGACTGATAGCCATGGGAATTTCATACCACTAGGCGGTGAAACCATGACTCAGAAAACACAAAGGTCAGAACAAAAAGGGTAAAATCTGAAGATGCCACAGTTGCCGCTGAGGCTTGAGCCCCTGGTGTTCCAGCCCCTGGCTTCCTCTAGGACCTTCTCACCCACTCCTGCCCTCTGAGGTCCTGCAGGCTGCGGCCTCGAGCCTTGCCCCTTTCAGGTCCCTCTGCCTAGAATCTCCTCCATAGATACAGATGCCGAAGGATGTTTCCTGGGGGTCTTTGCTCCAATGCATCACCAGAACCAAGTCGTTCTGTCCCCGTCCCTCCCCCCTACTGCTCCCTGCCTCTGTGCACAAACCCTGCCATCCTCCACCCAGGCATGGTTCTAAGACACAAATTCACAGAGGAGAGAGGCAGAGCCCTGCCACGGACAGGGCTGCCCCAGTGCCAAATCCTTTGCACTGCTAAGACTGTTACTTAGATTTAAGGAAGAACAGCTCCTCACAAGTGACGAGGGGTCCCTGACAAGGCCAGCCCGCCAGCTGCCCAGTCCTTTGCACCGACCGGAGGGGCCCATCATTTAGGCCGACCCAGGTCAGCAACCAAACCAGCCTCCTGCGGTCAATCAGCAGTTATGGACGGAGAGGCAGGAAACACTGAGGGGAATCCAAAAATGCCTTCCTGTCCTAACACTGATATTTAATCCCCACCAAGCCTGCTGCTGCAATCTACATGGCCTTGCTCTTAAAATGACCACTAGGCTCAAATATGATTCAAAAGTATTATAAGGGAAACGGACTTTGGCCCAGTGGTTAGGGCGTCCGTCTACCACAGGGGAGGCCCGCGGTTCAAGCCCCGGGCCTCCTTGACCCGTGTGGAGCTGGCCATGCGCAGTGCTGATGCGCGCAAGGAGTGCCGCCCCACGCAAGGGTGTCCCCCGCGTGGGGGAGCCCCACGCTCAAGGAGTGCGCCCGTGAGGAGAGCCGCCCAGCGTGAAAAGAAAGAGCAGCCTGCCGAGGAATGGTGCCGCCCACACTTCCCGTGCCGCTGAAGACAACAGAAGCGGACAAAGAAACAAGACGCAGCAAAAAGACACAGAAAACAGACAACCGGGGGAGGGGAGGGGAATTAAATAAATAAAAAAATAAATCTTTAAAAAAAAAAAAAGTATTATAAAATGGTAAGTGCTAATTCAAAGTAAGAGACCTTCTTCCTCTCCACTCTGAATTAACTATTATCAGTATAGAAATAATAGGATTATGCTGGTGAACTACATGGGGATTTTATCAAAGCTTCAGAAACTGGCTCTTAGCCAGGGAAGCATATAAGGAGCTTTTCCAAAACACATATAATGCCAGGAGGCACATCAGAGTCTCTGGACACAAGACAGGCAAGAACAGTTTATAAATTCTCTGGCAGATTCCTCTGAGAGTCACTCACTTTCCCCTTTCCCATCAATTCCATTCCCTCTTTAAGAGCCTAGGAGATAAAAGGTAGATTAAATAGTCTGGGTGCTCAAGCAGCCTTTTAACTAAACTTTTACTGTGTGATTTTCAGAAATTACTCAACCTCTCAGGGCTTCAGGTGCCTCCTGAGAGAATGGCAATACCTCACCCCATTCAGATATTCTTTGGCCACGATGCTGGAAAGGTGTATATTCAGTATTCTTGCTTAATACTTCGCTCAAAACAAGACTTTAGCTGCAACGTCCATGCTCAGCTGCAGGCCTTTTTACAAAATGTGTGTCATCAATTCACACTTCATCTGTTTGTCAAGAAAAACATGTCCTTTGTTGGTGCTATGCTGGCGTCATTTTACCCACTTAATGCCCCATCAGTTTGTGAACCTTCTCTAACCCATGGGTCTTAACGTTGCTGCACGCTGAAATCATCGGGGAGCTGTGCAAGTTTCCAGGGCCCAGGCCCCAGCCTGGAGAGTCTGACTTAACTGGGGTGGGGCCCAGGCACCCAGAGCTCCCCGGGAGGTTCCAGTTGGCAGCAGGGCTGTAAACACATGAGGCAATGAATGCACCTGCGGGCAAGGCCTTCCTCAGGGCAGGTGTCCTGCCTGCTGTGTGACTGGGGTATGCTCCTGCATGTCCTAAGCCTTGGCTTCCTCATCTGAAAAACGTGGTTCGAACAGTCCCACTTCATCGGGTGGTTGTGCAGATTAGAAACGCAAGAGCGCAGATATAAAGCATGCAGCCCAGCCCCCGGGCCTCCGTGGATAGTGACTGCTGTTCCTAGAATCAGTCCTTTATGGAGTCTTCAGAAGGGGTAAGGGCCCCGGAAGGTGCGGTGGGAGCCGTGCACTAAGCGCCCGGCACCCCGCAGCTCCAACCTCCCTGCCACATCACCTGTGCACCTCCCTGGCACCCCTCAAGCACACGAGCAGCTCAGACGCCTTACGCAAGCCCTCCTGGCAGGCAGCTCTTCCCAGCCACCTCCAACAGGCACATCGCAAGGTCTCAGGTTTCCAGGGACGATGAGTAGCACTAAGAAAAATAATTAATTTGTCCGGAACACATAAAGAGTGCCAAGTATTTTTCTAAGCACTTGGCATATGCCACCTCACTTCTGATCACTCTATGAGGCGGGCTCGTTTGTTATCTCCATTTTACAGGTGGCAACTCGGAGGCTCAGAGGGGGGCAAGAAAAAGATTAGCTCTGGGCACAAAGCTAATTCCTGCCCAGAACAGTCCAGTGCCAGAAGCGGCAGTTCTACAGAAGCTTGCACTGTTTTCAAGAGTGGTTCATCCCATAAATTTATTTCCAACTACATGGAAATTTTCCCACCACCACCACAGAAGCCCTCTTTTGATAACACTTGAAAATGGTAGTATTATCTATAAGCCTCTGGCTTAATGAATGAAAGAAAACAAAAGAGGGAAAGGGGCAGGCAGGACAAGGCAACCACGAGGAACAGAAGGGGCCCTGGCCAGCACGGTCTTAAAGGGGAAGGAGTCAGTTTTCTCCCTAGGCACACAGAGGCTCACTTGAGCACAACTGCTCTAAAACATGCACGGTCTTGTGAAGCAGAATGACTGGATCCCCAGCCAAGGGAAGTTAGGCCAAAAGCCAAGCCTGGTTTCCATTCTCCTCCCTTCCCTGCCTTCACCCTGAGACACAAATCACAACCTGAATTCCCCCAAGTCCGCAGCAGGGGAAGCCTGTGCTGGCAGCTAGTCCCATGAGACCGGTGTGAGCAAAACAACCAGCTGGATGAGTGCCTGGTGGCCTTGGTGGCAAGAACCCCAGTGGGTCAGCCAGGGTCTTGGCCAGCATGACCCTGGCCTGGTAAAGGGAGACTAAACTATTGGAATCTACTGGCATGCCACTAAAATTAAAAGCCATCGGCCAAGTAATCTTTCCTGAATAAGTCAAGTCACTTTAATTTACCACAGTGGCAAACTGCAATTAGTGTTCAGAATGACATTCATTCCTGTATGACAACATTTAATACTCTCTAAAAAAAGTTCCTTAATTGCATGCATAACTTTAAATTACTGTAATTTGTTCAAGATTCTGGGAAAAACTGTTTTTCTTGAAAGATAAAAGAAATAAAGATAATGAAATGCCATATGAGTCTATAACCAAGTAATCTAATTTTGGGAATGAGGGAGATATACGTGACATTGGAGTTCTACCAAAGTAAAGAAGAAAAACTCTTAAAAGGTTGCAAGTACGTTAAAGAAGAAAACTCCCAATCCCAGGGGGAGAGTCAAACTTATTACTTTATTATGCTGCACCTTTCATTTACTGTCTTAAAAACTCGTACTCAACAGAGGATGGCATTTTTCATTTGCTTTTCTGCATATTAAAAGAACAACTAGGCGGCAGACTTGGCCCAGTGGTTAGGGCGTCTGTCTACCACACAGGAGGTCCACGGTTCAAACCCCGGGCCTCCTTGACCCGTGTGGAGCTGGCCCATTGGCAGTGCTGATGCGCACAAGGAGTGCCCTGCCATGCAGGGGTGTCCCCCGCGTAGGGGAGCCCCAAGCGCAAGGAGTGCGCCCCGTAAGGAGAGCCGCCCAGCGCGAAAGCAAGTGCAGCCTGCCCAGGAATGGTGCTGCACACACAGAGAACTGACACAACAAAATGACACAACAAAAAGAAACAGAGATTTCTGTGCCGCTGACAACAATAGAGGCGGACAAAGAAGACGCAGCAAATAGACACAGAGAACAGACAACCGGGGTGGCGGGGGGGGGGGGGGTGGGGTGGGGAGAAGAGGAGAGAAATAAATAAATAAATCTTTAATTAAAAAATAAAGAACAACTTCTGTGCCTGTAATTCATGAAAACAGATCTTGCCATTTTTATTCTTATTTCTTTCTTCCTTTTT
The DNA here is from genome assembly GCF_030445035.2 of Dasypus novemcinctus. NCBI lineage: Eukaryota > Metazoa > Chordata > Mammalia > Cingulata > Dasypodidae > Dasypus > Dasypus novemcinctus. The sequence goes on from NC_080679.1 coordinate 90,196,360, forward strand.
ATCATTATAGAATTTAATTAATTATGGAGAAGCTAAAAGATAGACTTTCAGCTGAAATGAAAGCTTGAACCATGTTATTATGGTAAAGTTCAACTTTTATTTCCATAAAATCTAAGTGGAAAAAAAATTCTTAGGAGGACTTCTTCATTATGTGAACTCTAAACTTAAGAAACAGCTTTCTCTACTCTCTATTAGAGCAACTTCATCTAGGAAGTAAGAATTCCCTTTGATCAGAAGCAGCAGCTTGGAGCTAGTTTTCCTCACATAAAAACTGGCATGCCTGCCCACCCTCTCTATAAAAAATTGCATGTATGTTCATTTGTGACACTGAAACCTAAAGGTCTGCGTGGAGGGGGGGGACAGAATATGCAAAGGAGCAGGAGCCAAGGCGGGAGGGCAGCACGGGGTTCACACGTGTAGCTGCAGAGTTAGTGCTCGAGAGGGGCCAGGCTGAAATCCAACCGCCGCTGCCCATGGAGCTGCGAGCCGACGGGGGCTGAGCCCACCTGCAGGAGGCGGCACTTCTGTTTCTGCAGAGACACCACCTGCGACCCCTGGGGCAGGCCTTTCCCTTATCTACACAAAGGCCTGCACTGGGCAGCAGGGCTCCATGCAAGCGGCACTGCGGGCCCTTCCTGATGCACTGCTCCGTGGCCGCCCCTAACACCCCCATGCCTCCAACGCGGAGACGTATGCCCGGCACACGCCCACCCAGCGCGGGGGACAAGCCCGCAGCCCTGAGGCTCGGGGACAGCCGAGGGGCAGTGCCAGGGGTGAGGAGGGCAGACGCAGGGAGGAGAGGCGCAGAAGCTCCCCAGGGGCCCCCAGAGCACCCCCTCTCCACGTGGCCATGAAGAGCAGAAGTGGAAGACACAGCTGTCCCGGTCTTTCCCGGATGCCCACGTAAGGGCCTCGCTCACGCTACCGAGACGGGGACAGTGGGTCATGGTCACGGCTCACAGGACACTGCCTCAGAGCTTCCACAGGCAGCCGTGCTCATCAGGGCCCAAGGCCGGGGGCCTGGATCAGCAGGCCGGATGCAAAGACCTTGCTGGCCCTGCCACTTTTGGCCCTTCTGTGCTTAAGAGTCTTAGACCGCATGTAACAGGGAAGGACAGTCTACCCAGAAAAGCTCAGCGGAACACCGTGGCATGGCAGCCGCTGACCAGGGCTGAGCAGCGGGTACAGGCAGACACACGGCGGACACTGAAGGGCTTCAGTGAGATTTCCCTCGTGTGCCCAGCCCTTTATGTCACTCATCCACGTTTAATTTTATTTGAACCATAAAGAGATGGTTCAGATAAGTAACCCAGCACACCTTAAAACTCAATTTCCCTGGAAATCTCTCTCCAACCTTTGCGAACTGCTTGTCACTTTTGCTCTGATATGGTCACCGTGGGCTCTTAGGGCAGCTCCTGACCATGCACACCTTCCTGCCTGAGCAAAAGCTCAGCTTCTAGAAAACGTGCAGTAATCAGAACATGCAAGCCTGTGTGATTTGCATCTGGGCAAAAGCATCTTTGGCAGCTCCTTTCGCTCTTCCTGCACTCTCCAGGGCAGGCGGAAGCAGGATTCCGGGCAGAAAGACAGCCATGCTGGGGGCTGGGAGCTGCAGACTCTGTTCGTTCGAGGCTTCCTTACCTTCACATTGGGAGTGTAGAGGTTCCTGAGAGAGGCCAGGGCGGCAGAGAGCCCCTCGGTGCTGTAGCCGATCCACAGGGCTTGGAGATGGCTGGAAGAGATCCCAGTCTTCTTACTGAGGCCCTGGAAACGATCAGAGGTAACCTGGCTCAGCGTCTCCTTTCCCGAGAACAGCATCAGAGTGACATGCTGCACTGACAGCAGTGAGGGCTGCGACTCGGACCTGTGAACCCTACCTAAACTCAAGGGTCAAGGAATTAGCCTGCCTCTCCCCCTCGAACTGGACCTCTGGGAAACAGACAGTAGAGATTTTCTTTATACAAGTAGTCCAGTCAATTAAAGAAAGAATAAACAACAGAATCAGATCACCATTTTTTTTTTTATCCCTAATGAATGAATGATTCCAGGAGTGCCTGGGAATGGCTGATGACATCACAAAATGAGAGGCATGCAGAAATTACGTGCCTCCCGACAGAAGAAACTCCTACCATTTATAAAGCAATCCTGCCTCCCCCTCACCACCCTGAATCCCCCAAAATATCAAACCTCAACACAAAGTCTCTAGATCCTGCGAATGCGTTGCAGGAAATTCACAGGAAAGAGGAGCATGTTAAACTACACCATGAGATATAAGGACAATCAGAAAATCTAGGTGGTAAGAAACTAGGCATGCCAAATAACAATTTTTCCAAAAAATAAATAATAAACCAAAGGGAATAAAATGGAACCTTTAGAAACCCAAAGGAGAGCTAAAGGGAAAAAAGCTTACCCATAGCCATTAGATATACACTTGGGAAATAAACTATTAAAAAATGCAAGGAAGTGATTATGATGAAAGAGAACAGTGATTATTCCTGGGGAGGAGGAAGGGATGTGTTTGGGACGGGGCCATGGAGGGCTATCAAAGCCAAACCTCACCTTGAAAATGTGTGCCTTGAGAATATGATGGCCGAGCTCCATGGTTTGCTGGCGGTTCAGCTTGCCCTCTTGTCGGGAGAACATGAACGCCAGGAGAGCATGCCCATTCCTAGGACAAGAAATAAAGGTTTTTATCAAAAGCTGCTATCCCCAATAAATCACCACAGGACCTGGCAATGCCACTTCTAGGCAATGCTCCAAGAAAGGGGCAACGGGTACTTGAACAGACATGTGTACACAGTGTTCAGAGCAGCACTGCCGACAGTGGCCATGTGTCCATCAATAGGTGAATGAAGAAAATGTGGTTGACACAATGGAATATTATTCAGCTCTAAGAAAGACTGTCGTTCAAGGACATGCTGCAATATGAAAGAGCCTAGAAAATACTATGTTCTGTGAAATAAGCAAGACACATAGGACATATGATGTCACCTATGAGAAGTACCTAGAAATGGCAAATTTGCAGAGAAAGAAAGTAGACTAGTAGTTACCAGGTGATGGGGGAAGGAGGCATGTATATTTAGTGGATATGGAATATGAGTAAATAAATTAAGATTAGAAAAAAAAAAAAATAGGCCCTGCTCCACTGCACCATGGATCCACAGTGTGTGTGTCACCACGTGATCCCCCAAGCTGTCCTCCTGGTGCTTCAGCATCACCCTACATACCAGGTGAAAGACTGTCTCTCTTTAGAAGATGACACAGGCTGTTTTTTCCTTAAATGACCTCAAAGGCTTTCTCTGGGATCCCCCAATGTCTGCGAAGCAGCCCACAGCAGCTAGGCCAGGGAGAATGCTTATCTTTGCAATCACTCAGGTGCAACCCACCACTCTGTTTTCTTCTGAGGACATGTTACCCTCTCAGCATCTTAGTTACTGATGTATGTCCATCACAAAAGTGTAAGTCTCCATGAGATGAAGGGTCCTTCCTGTCTTAGTCAAAGCTACAGTCCCAGTGCCTCACCACGTGCCGGGGCTTGGTAAATAACCAAAGAAGTATTTCTTGAATGGAGGGAGGGACAGACGGACAGATGGGCAGATGCCACGACCTGGCACATTCAGGCCTGCCCTTAGGAGAGTCACCACCAAGTAAAAAGGCCTTAAGCGGATGGACAAGAAGGCCAGGCCATGCTCAGCAATACTTAATGATCATAGAAGCTTGGGTCCTGGAGGGAACACACATCTTAGTGGGGGAAAGGAAGTGAAGACAAATGAGTGGGCTCTTGCTGTGGGCTGGGCACATGCTGGACACTCAACTCACACCATCAATTCCTCCCCCACTAATCCTGTCACATAGGGGCCATCCCACCCAATTTACCCTCCATGTTTGTGAGACTCATTCTGTCTATTCAGACTCCATGCCTTTGTCTGAGCCAACAGGTTGAAAAAGACACTGAGGGGTCACTTACTCCCACAGCTGTCACTTCTGCATGATGTGACTGATTCTCTTTGGGTTCACTCTGACAAACCTGAGAGCCTATTTTGTTGGGGAAAAGTGGTTGTTGTGGAGGGAAGCATAAACATTGTTAAAAAATAATGCTTTCTCCTGAATCTGTTTTCTAGTAGTTGCTAATCTTGATGATTGAAAGCATACATCATTTCAATTGTATTTATCTATCTAGATATATATGCCTGTTTCTCAAATAAACCACATTGGGGGTGAGGAAACCAAGGCGATGGAGATGGAGACTTGGTTTCAACAGAATGAGGGAGGCCACGCTGTCCTCTAGAAGTCCCGTCCTGTGTCTCGTGGCCTGTCTCTCCCATGAGCACTAACCTATGATCCCTCAGAAACAGTCCACCTCCTCAGCCTCGAGTCTGGGATTCTGCCTCTCAGACGAGAGCCTCCCGTGTTCCCATGGAAACCAAGCTCGGCCACTTTTCAGGGCCGAGCTTTTCCAGGCCCCCAAGCCCTTCTTGGTCCCTAACCAAGGGCTGGTCCCAGGGTTGAACCGAGATGACAGCAAAGCCACCCATAGCCCCCAGGCCACTGAGCATTGTGGACACACGGATTGCATCCACCATAAAGCCTCACCACGCTAAGCACCACAGAGGGCCCTATGGGGTGGGACAGCCACACACCCCCTCAGTGGCCAAACCAAAGGATTCCAGTGCTCTCGGCTAAGCTCACAGCTTCCCACCTCTGTGAGGAGACAACTCGCCACGCGATCCTTCCACAGTCATGCACCTCTACAGGATAAACCACTCAATTGCCCTTTTTAAACAAATATTGCAAGGAAAACAAACAGAGGTTGAGGAGAAAAACCTACAGATGAAGAGAGAACAGAGAAACAAACAAATTCATTTTATGGATTTTGGATCCTGATCTGAACATAACTAAAAAAAGGGGGAAGAATTGGAGAAATCTGAGCACAGCTAAATATTTGATGGTTTTGATAAATGATGACTGGTTTAGAAGTGGTCATGGCATTGCATTTAATAATGTCCCCCTTTTTTGAGGTACATGAGTTATTGAGGGTAAAATGTTATGACATGAATTAATATATTTCAGGAAAAAAACAAAACAGGTGCAAATATTGTAAACTGTGAATAATGCTAAAGTTTAGGAGATAGGAAAAGCTAGGAAATATCAATGAAGACTGAAGCTTTTACTTTTTAACTTCATAATTCTTTTCCTGGAATTCTAACCAGGAAAAATAAAAAATAGTGAGGGAGGGAGGAGACCCTTGAGGTGCCCAGAGAGTCACAGGTAGAGAAACTGACCAGCGTCAGCAAATCCTCCGACTCCTCTGGAGCTGACAGAGGTCACACTTTCCCATAGGTGACCCCTGTAAAGCTTGGGGGAGAGGGGTGGAGATGGAGGATTAGAAGAACATGGGCAGCAAAGGAATTTCACCGAGGCAGTGCCAAGCCTCTCTTTCATCCAAATGTACTGAGGCGTCCTCAAATTCTTGAGGCGTCCTCAAATTCTAACAACTGAAGGAAGGAAGCTTCTGTACAGAAAGGGAGGATTTCCCACTGCCCCTCTTTTCACCAAAAAGGGGAAAAAAATAAGAAAATAAAGTAGCAAGACCGCATCATTGGCCAGGTGTTGCCTGTCCATGAAAGCATGGGCACCGCATTGCTTGAACGCCTTTCCCCAACCCCTCAGCAGCAGGCAGCAAGCGGCCTCCGTACCTGGGCTCACACAGAAAGGCCGTGGTCTCCCCGTCCGCTCGCCACACGAGCCACTCCCTGAAGGATGGGTGGCAGAACATGCGGGTTTTGTCTCGCCTTTTAATGAGGAAGCAGGACAGGGCGTCCATCCTCTGCTGAAAGTCCTCCCACCCCTGCTCGCCTTGGATGTGGCCAGCATTAATAGCCTGAAAAATCTGCTCGTCCGTCATGGGGTGGAGCGACGCGAGGGCCACGTTCAGAATCGGGAGCGCCCTCTCGAAGGCGGACTGCGTCATGAACTTCATGTTGCACTGCAGCAGGTACAGCTCGGACAGAGACACGGGCACGACCTTATAGCTGGCACTTTTAATGACCAAGTGCCCCCGCTGGAAGAGGTCCAAGGTGAGCTTGAGGTACAGGTAGGAGCCAAGGCTGCGCAGCACCAGGTGGCTGCTGACCTTCCCGATGAGGGTGGCGTCGGCCTTGCCGTTCAGGGAGATGTTGCCGAGGATGTCGGGGCTGCTGTGCACCCTGTGCTGGACGTACGCGTGCAGGTCGCTCTGGATGTCTTTGTTGTCGGGGAAGTCGTCTAAGGAAAGCTTGGTGAGCGGCAGCGCGCTCACGATCTCCTGTGAGGGGGGAAACAAACCCACAGTGTTGTGCCACGCAGATTTCTTTTCTATTTTAGCAGCATTTCAAACCAGATTCACTAGTGTTCTTTCAAGGAGGATTTTCCTGGATTACAGAGACTCGTTGTTTTGTATTCAATCGTGTAATAGGATAAGCAGAAGATAAAAAGCTTATGTGAAAGAAATCCTGATGCGAGATTGAATCGGTAAAGCTTTCTCGGGGCCCTCGTCTGAGGAGCCAGCGCCGAGCTAGGTGGAAGAGGCCACCCTGCTGGAGGTCTGATGCCCATAATCCTGACACTGGGCTATGGGCTACCTGACAAGGACCATGCAAACGAGCCCCGTTCATCTAGGACGATGGCCAGATGCCCAGGCACGGGGCTTCCCCCCACCTGCTTCACAAACTGGGGCTGTGGAACCCGACGGGGGACTCTCGACTGCCCCAAGCTGTGTCCCCATGACAGCCTGCCAGACGAGGGCGCTGCGCCTCCAGGGCCCCCCTTGGCTGTTTTAATGGTTGCTGGGTTTTTCCCCTCCTCAAAACTTGCATTTTTAAAATGAACTTTTAAAATGAAGTCAACTTTTCAACTGAAAATACAGAGTACACACTGTGCACAAATTGTACACGTGGGGTGTCATTCATTTTCACCAACTCGACTACACCTGTGTAACTAGCCAGAACATCACCAGCTCTGCAAAAGCCCTCGACCCCTTCCCATCTCAACCGCCACCCCCAGATAACTGACATCACCATCCTGACGTCAAACAGCAGAGGCGGGTTTTTGCCCGTTTTGTTTGGTTTCACTCCCCACTAGCATTTCTGAAGTACTTTAGCAGGAGTCCTCACTTAGTGAAATAACCATAAGAGGCAGAAGAGCACTATTACCCTCATTTTACACAAAAGTTTAACTCAACTGCTGAAAACTTACACAGTTCATAAGTGAAACCTAGGATTCCTGTTCCCGTGCCCAACTGATTTTTAGATTCTGCTTACTGTGTAAAAAAATTACTGAAAAATGTATGAAACAAATGTCCATAAAAACAAGCATCAAATTCTGCTGAGGTCTAATTCCACATTTAATGCAAGGAAAAAGTCAAATGGTGTTTTTAAATGAAAAAATAAAATAAAAAAAGAAAGAAAAAACAAAAAAAATTTTAAAAATAAATGAATATCAAAAAAGGACAGGGATAAAGGGAAGGAGTCAATGGCTAAGATGTAATCTTAGGGTTCAAATGGTGGGGGGGCAGGGGAGGTAGGTAAAGACAAAGAAAAATCACTCTTCACCAAGCTGCAAATACCACCTCATTTTTCTAAGTTTTATGACAAAAATAGACCTTCTCTTGAAATAGGCCTAAAAACATCTTTTCTTCATTCCCCCCTTCCCCTTTATGAGAAACAAAGCACCACCCCAAATGCATGCAAATAAGTACCAGCAGGAATAGCTGTAAAGGCTAGCAGGCCTGTTGGACACCTCAAACAGCCCCTAGACTGGTTTCAGTTCAGAAACTTGGATTATGGTAAATCAAAACTAGACACTTCTATTTAAGAAACGCAGGCACAGTTCAATGCTGACAGCAAACATGCCTGACATCTTTTTTTTTTTTTTTTTTTTTGACATCTTGATAAAAATGCTTTGAAGGGAAAAAGGTTAGAGTTTAGCCCATTTGGAGCTCTGCAGACCAATTTTTCAAAGTCCTAATATAGTTTCCAATTAAGCAGCTCAATCGTTGACAACAGTTTTAAGTGATTGGTATTAATCACTGTAAAGTTTTGGGTATGGGGACTTGGAAAGAGATTTGAGAATTCTTTTGTTACCTGAAAATTTGCTCTTACAGTCACAATCAACTTCAACCAGGCAGGAAATTTAGAAATAATTTTGGTAATAAATGAAGAAAGCGTATCTCCATAATCAGGTTTATGAAACTCAGCTTCATTTAAGCCATCTATCAAAACAATGTATTCTTCTTCAGGAATTTTCTGCTCTAAAGGATAAAATAATGTTTTGAATTAAGAAATTATACTTTTCTATAAGATGGCACCACCCAGCATATTTTAATGCACAATTTAAAGTGTTAGAGAAAACTAAAAATGTTTACATACGGCAAAATAAATGGTTTTCACAGAAGCATATTTTCTATAACATTTGTAATGAAAACTGGAGCACCGAGCCAAAGAAAACCAATTCTCACAAAACTGTTCAGAAACATATTGCAGTACACACATTAGCAGACTCACTCTCAAGTATATAACACAGGTGGCGCCTCATAAACCATTGTCACTGGGGTGCGCTACAGCAGAGGCGACTGACTCGCAGCAAGGGCCAACCTGGGAGAGACGCCGGGTCCCTGTCAGAGCTCCCACGCTGGAGTCCAGGAAAGGCGAAGTGACCCCACAAAGGTCACGACCACCCAGCTCAAGCCACACGACCAGGTGGTGCTGAGAACCTAGCTCTGGGGACTCCAAGACAGGACCCCTTCCCACCAGCCGAAGCATAGCTTACTCCTAGATTTCATGCCAACTTCTGCCCAGGGAACTGAGAACCAATGAACACCTCCTGGCGGATAAATGAGCTCAAGGATGAGGGCAAACACAAAGAAGGACAGAAAACCAAAGGGCCTGAGATGTTATGAATCCCCCATTTTGTGGGATATTCAGGGGTAAAAGTCAAATGGAAACTTCTAGAATTGGCTTTAGGTTTCAACTCAACTGAGCAGGGCCCTGAAAAATAAAAAAAAACAGATGCTGGCAAATGCTCCCAAACAGTCCATTTATTCTCCTATTACCAGAAGTGCAAACTATGCAGGCAACAGTCTTCTAAGGCATGGGGCATCTGAATAAACTACGGTTACAAACTGACTACTTTGGAAATGTTCAACCACCGACTGACTTGTTTTAGGTAAGGATGGCTCCGAACACTACACCATCTAGGGAGGGGCGTGAGGAGGGAACACTGTGGAACTGCTGAGACGGGACAAGATCTGCGCTGATCCACCTGCGTGCTCCCCGGCCCCCATCTCGCTTCCGCGGACTGGGCTGACCACCCTCCTGGGAACCACCCGGCTGTGTGGATCTAGGGAGAGGGGGCTCTGGGTGGCCGCTGGGAGGTACCGTTTCTCAGGCTCGTGAGCGGTTCCAGCACGCCCCTCTTGAAGGCTGCCGCGGGGTCCTGCACGCACGACCGGAGGCTCAGCATGCTCTGCAGGTGCGGCTCCTTGATGAGCAGGTCTCTGTAGGCGGCCAGCTGGTGGGCGCGGCAGAGGAGGGCAGCGATGCTGTGCACAAACTCGGGCACCAGGCACGTGTAGGTGTTGTCGGCCTGACAGTAGTGGTAAGCCACGACCTGGGGGGAAGCGGGGCCGTCAGGGTCACCTCACCCTTCACGCAGCTCCTCCCGGGACTCCAAATGAGAGCGGGGCTCTGCCCGTTCTCCAGGATAACAAGATACTCTGCCTCTATCCCCCAAGACCACATCATTATTTAGCTTAATTCATTCACTGAGTCCTCCTTTCATTCATGTGGTTTGCTAAGTCCTGGGCAGATCTTTAATGGCAGCCACAAATCAGTCCTGATTAGAAAACAGGACAAATTACTCTGAAATGAACATAAACCAATGAAAGTCATTCCTAACACCTCAGGTCGTGCCTAGCTTAAGGCAACTCCAAGCCACCCCCACGGTCTTGACATAAAAAAATGCCATTTCCACTACATTTCTGTTTTCAAAAATCACAGCACCCTTGGGAAACTGTTCTACTGATCCCAAAAAGCAGATGGAAAAGTTGGTGGTTATGACAGCCAGGCAGTAAAGTCCCAGCTGCTGCTTGTCTGGTAGGAGGTCAAGCCCCCAACCCCCTCCCCATGAGTACACACACACACACACACGCGCACACACACGCTTTTTCAAGTGACACTGTAGAGAAGCTCAAAGAGGACATTCTTCTAAGGGTGAAAACAGAAAACACCAAATTTATGCCTTTAATGTGAAGGGGCACACATATGAACAGAGGTACCTGCCCAATTACAAGAGAAATATCAAAAGTAGAGGAGGGGATGAGTAGTGTCCCCTTTGTTTCAACAAACCTGAAGTGGCAGAAGGTTATTCTGTTAGAGAGCTCTCACGGAAAGTGGCACTATATGGGAATATCTTGGGAGTGAGAGGTACACTTTATAGAATGGAAAATCTGATACCTTTCCAAATGAGGATCAAAGGAGAAGCATAAGTTTGAGGCAACAAAGGTCAAAAAAGGCAAGGTACACTTATGTAAAGACCATTATATTTTTCAGAAGTGCCCGAGTTGCTGCCATCCCCCTCAAGCTCTACAACCCTCTGTGATAAGTAGGGCAAGCACCACCAGCTATGGGTCACAGCTGAGGGCAGCAGACACCGAGGTTAAATGCATTGCCAAGGTGACACAGACAGCCAGTGCGAGCTTTGCAATTAGATGCCAGGTTTGCAGACTGTGAAAAAGCAAGTGGCAGTAGGAGGTATGGAGAGGTTTTTCTCAGGCCAGTTTGGAACTGCCATGTGACTCCCATTTTAGATTAACTTTATCACCAACACTCAGAGGAAAGCTGACTGCTCCTCAACTATCCCCTGGACAGAGATTAGCAGGAACATATAGCAAGACCCCTGAGATTGCACAAACCCCCATGCAGCTTCCTCAAGGAGCCACCCTGCACCAGGGTCTAGGACAGTGTTTCATGAAATCAGTTTGGAACCACAACAGTTTTGTTTTGTTCAAATAAAAAGAACTGAAAATATCAGAGTGTGTTACAGGATGTAAGAGTATAATTTAATGATGCTTTTGCTTTGCTATGTGTGTGATTATGTGTGCATGTGTACTGTGTCTCTAGTGTTAGATGTATTTCTTATTGTGGGCTACAGTCAAAGGGGCTGGGAAAGTCACTGTAGCAAGGGCAGCTTTGAAGTTTGCACTGCAGCCTCTCCTCAGATCACCTATGCATGGCCAGATGACAGTTTTGTCTTATTGGTCAGAGCTTCAGGGCTGACCACACAAAGTGAGGAGCAGCCCTGAAGCTGCTGGGAAGCAGATGAAGAGGAGGAATCTTGGGCAGACACCCATTTGTTTCAGTTCCCCTGCAGCAACCTCAACCCCATGGGTTCTTCTCAACTAAACGCCCCTCAACTGCTGCCCAAGTCTGGTAGGTCTCCGGCTTTACTGACCCACACCACTGTTGCCAAGGGAGACCCAAGCGGCTCACTGGAAGATAAAGACAGAACCAATTTACTGCAGGAGGGGCGACTTATGAACCAGTGATGGATGCTAAACAGAAGGAAAATTTCAGAGGGACCTTGCTGACCATGAATTTAGGATGGGAGAGTGAGCCAAGTCTCTTTTTACAGCATCATAGGAACAAGAAGAGGCAAGGAGGTGAGAATCTGAGGCAACGGAGCTCGGGCAGAAAGGGTCTGGCTCAAGTTAAAAGCTCCTGACCTTCTGGATCTCGTACCAAATTAAGGGAGCATGACGCTTAGGAGGATGGATTTGTGGCAAATGCCCAGCATATCTTCTGCTATTTTGAGGAACTCTATGTTTAAGACAGATAGAAGTCCACTGCCAATGTCATTCTAAATTTATTTTAATTAATACCTTTTATTTGGAGTACTGTATCACAATTTTTCCAAAAGTGATTCTTTTGCATTAAGCAATTGTTGTCTCCAATATAAGATCTCATTTACAATTCATTTCTCAGAAGACAAACTAGCAAGAAGTGTGAGTGAGTTTCTGTGCTTCTCTCTCTGCCTCTCCTTGGAAAGCTCCCATAAAACAAGAGCTGATTACCTTGGAAGCAAGGTGTTTCACCGCATCCTCTCTTGGTCTCTGGTTTTCAGGAGTTCCAGACCCAAACCCAGGGGGACTTTTAGCTGTGTTGGGACCACTTGTTGAAGAACCAGGTGAAAGCAACGGAGTGAAAGGGAGCTCCGGGGAGGGATCTGAAGCTGCAGGGAAGACAGACCAACTCCATTATTTACAATATCAGAATAAAGGGAAGGGGGGAATATCAAATGCATTTCTTGATTAGTCCCAAAGAGTATTGTAATGGCTAATAAGTGCACATGGTATAACCACTGCTTCCAGTGCCCTTTATCAAATTGTTTTGTTTTAAAAAAAGACTCAGGGCTCACTTATACTTGTTCACCTTGTTTAGAGATAGTCTTTATGATTTTGATAAACCCAGCCTGGAAGACGAAGGCTATGGAGAACTGGGCATTAAAAAATTCTACACGAGGCTCTATCTGGCTCTTTCTGCCAGGAATCTAACCTCTAGGTTTTAGGACCTAAATTCCCCCAGGGCACTTGATCAGGCCTTATTGCCCCACCTCTGCCTACACACATAGGGAGACAGACATTAGAGCTCAGGAGGACAAGGGCAAGCTGGCCTCCCCCCACACCACCCCCAGCCCAAGCTGTAGCTAGATAAGAGCTATGATGAATAGAAATATTCAAATGCATTTTTTAACATGATTGCAAACCTGATACGGCAGCTGGAACAACTTGAGAAAAATTGGTAATTTATGTCTACTCGAACAGCACTTTCCTCCATCTATCTTACATTACTATTATAAACTAGACAAGTAATTAAACACGGACATACTTTTAGATGATGAACTGGGGCTGTTAGAAGCAATCTGCCTCATGCGGCTTCCATGGCAGCTAAGTGCCACCAACTTCGAAATGATTGCCGTCTTCCCAAATCCCACATTTCCAACAACTACTGCTCCTCTATTTTCTGCCAGTTCTGTATTCCTCAAGTTTTCTTCGATCTGGTGAAAGAGCCAATCCCTTCCCACAAACACAGAGTCTGTGGTTATGCTCGGTACTTCAAACAACAGGGGTTTCAACAAAATGTCTTGTGGCTTGTAGGGAGCAAACCGTGCTTAAAAAAAAAAAAGATTATTTTAGAAGAATATCACAATTTTATACACTAAGAAACTCGGAATACAGTGTCCCTTATGCATTACACTTAGCACAGCCTTTAGTATTTTCCAAGAGGGATCTCTAAGTATTCCCGACCTGGTTCTAGTAATACCTCTGTGATGCCTCACACCACAACGGCCCTACAAAGTGTCCTATTACAAAGACTTCTAGTCTTTTCATGCCTCCGAGTTATTTTCATTACTCAGAGGCAAACGAAAAGAGGATTAGAGTAAGTGATGTGAGGGACCAAACCATATCTCCTTAGTTGATCTGAGACTGTATTTAACACGTTTCTTCCACAACCATATGGGAACAAAGTTTCCCTAGAAACAGGGCCAGAGCTTTCGGTGGGTTGAGGGCCTCACGTGGTAAGTGTGCTGACGACACCCCGTGCCTAACAGGTAGACGCAGGCGGAGGTCACACAGTCCAAGGAACTGAAAGAAAGCTAATTCTTTGTTGGTAGCAAAATATCTAGGGAGTATTACCCTAACGCTTACTTCAAAATAACTTACTGCAGCACGGACTTGAACAGATATTTGTATACCAATATTCATAGCAATATTATCCAGAATAGCCAGAAGATGGACATAACCCAAGTATCTATCAGCAGATGGATGGATAAACAAAATGTGAAAAATGCTTACACAACACAACATCATTCGACCGTAAAAAAGAACGAAGTTCTGATACATGCTAAGACAAACCCTGAAGAGAGCATGTTGAATGAAATAAGCCGGCTACAACAGGACAAATATTTCACTTATATAAAATAACCAGAACATGTAAATTCATGGACAGAAAGTAAATTATAGGTTACCAGAGATGGAGAAGGGCAGGGAATGGGGAATTAATGCATAAGGAATACAGAGTTTCTGCTTGGAATGATGGAAAAATTTTGGTAAAGGAGGTGGTGATGGTAGCACAACATTGTAAATGTAATTAATACCACTAAATTATATTCTTGAAAGATTTTAAAATGGGAAATTTGTTGTATATGTTACCACAATAAAAAAAATTTTTTTAAGGTTATAGCAGTATTATTTTTCAACTCAGGAAGTAATTTAATCATGTTTTAAGGAAGAACCTGTAAAAAATTATCTGCTTCAGCAACTTACAGATAAACTTTTAGCACGCATGCATATACACTTCACATTGTTATTAAAACAGATCTTTAAAATGCTGGTTATCACAGACTCTCGACGTTTAGTGAATGAGCTAATCCCGCCCATTATCACAGTGGATGCAAGGACAAATACCTTTAGCTTCCTGTGCCCTACCTCCTGCCGTACTGTGCCACGGTAATCTAATTGACGTTCGGAGAGGAGCATTTCTCTGCCCATCTAAGTAACTCAGGTCTTCCAATTTTGTTGCGCTCGTCGCTGTAACAGTAAACTAAAGTTTAGTCTCTTCAAAATTGAGTTGAATTTCATACCTGAATTACTATAGATGATAAATCACAAAGCAATTCAATTAGAATCTTAACAAAATTTACTTAAAGGTGTTTTTGGCCCTAGTTAATTTTCCTGGCAATATTTTTAATCAAAAAGAGGTTAAAAAGGGAGGAGGGGGTGTACTCCTTTTTCTTCAAAGTCATGTCGATATGGTTGACATAATTCTCCACTATTCCTGGAAGGAGACAGACTTCACCATGCATTTTTATGAGGAACCTTGACAGTCGTCACTCCCTAAAGCTTCGGTACTTACTGCAAGCACATAGACCGTGGTAGACCCTCGATTTCTGCTCCTGAGGGCCTCCACTCATGCTGGGAATTCCAAGTTTGTTAATTAAGCAAGCAGGTTCTGCGTGCAGAATTCCACAGTGCCCAGTCCTCAGCAGTAACAGGGTCCCTTTCTTTTGATAAAGTGGACTTTATCAGAAATAAATATATTCCTACGCTTCAAATACTTGTGTGTGTGTAGTTTGTATGCTTTTTTTTTTTAACTTCTGAAAATCAATGAATCACATTTGCCTCTAACAAAAATGAGTAGATTGAAAGCACATAGGTAAGCTGGTAAAAAAACATTAAAAGCCTTCAAAACATACATTGGATTATAAAATTTCTAGTGCAAAAGAATTTTGTTAATTCTCAGCAAATTTTGGCAGCAAACACATAGCATGTTTTCCCTTTTAAAAAAAATCCCCTCATATTTACATATATACCCTAGTCACAGTGAGAGAAATCTAAACAAAATTAATCAACTTTAAGTTATGGCTCAAGTGGCGCAACATAAAGGACTGCTAACCCTAGACATAAGATTATCTTCCAGGATAATAAAGTCTACACATAATTGGGGAGCAAATGAGGATGGTACAGGGAGTTGTATTCCAAGGACTAAGACCTTTAGGACTGGTGAAATCACTAGTGGCACCAAGCTGTGAGGGGCAGAGGTTGAACTGGCTCACCTGTCTTCTGAAACCCCTCTGAAAAGGCAACACAGCATCCAACTGATGACCAGTGCCAGTTGTCCTTTCTATGCCCACCTCATTTCCCCTCCTAAGGCTTCAGGCTTTTTTCCCCTCCCTGTTGGCACCAGCCCCTCTCATTCCTTCATACAACAACCCCCTGGGCAGCCTGGACAGCTCCGTGGACGGCTCTGTGATGGCGTGCGTCCTCTCTTGCTGCATTCTGCAAGGGGCAACCAAACATCTGTCTACTCACCACCCCACGGCCAGTGGTGAATCCAAGGCCTTGATTTTGCAATGTCATGCATTTATGTTTCTGTGTTCTTATGGTGTAGACCCACAGCCTGTTTACTCAGTGTACACATTTATGTGAATACTCTAGGCAACAGAGTACTTTGCAGATCTTTCCCATCAGAAGGACTGAGCTAAGTCCTCACGCAGGACCTCCCAAATGGACTTAGTGACGGCTCTCCAAAGGGGGCCTCTACCTTGTCTCCAGGTCCTCCACAACCAGGAGGGCGAAGTGAACCACACCCAAGGCGGTCTCCTTACAACAGCACAGCTCAGAGAACACATGTCCAGGCTCCTGCCTGGGACCTGGGACCACGCAGGCCTTGGTGAAGGCCCCTTCCTAGGCAAGGCTCACTGGGAATGCACTTGTCACGTCAGTCAGGGGGCAAGGGCAGCTGCAGCCGAAACCCACAGGCCAATTCGCTTCAGAGCCAGAACGGCCACGAAGGCTGCATTTCAGCCCCAGAGATTAGAAAGATGTTTTGAGCCTCAAAAAAGGGTTTCCTATTTCCCCTCTTTCTCTGCCCCTGAACATAATAGTCAGTTTAAAATTTCATGATAATGGAAAAGATTAAAAATGAGGTTAAAGGGCATTCTGAATATAAGATGGCAAAAAAGCCCTAGTTTGACACAGATGCTCGGGAAGCATCTCTCTCTCCAGATTTCCAGTCAGCAGTGCTTCAGCTCCCAAGTATGCGACAATACACCTTCAGCAACTCCACTGCTCTGCCTGATTCTCCATTTCAAACCTGATGAGGCTGATGCTGCAAGTCCCCGGCTGCCAGCTGCCTCTGCTTCTAAGGTGTTCTCAGAGCCGCTGACAGAGACAGTGGCAGAGGAGCAGCGAAGCTGACCTGCTCTGCGATGGGCCCGGGTGTTCTCCACAGACCCAGGGAAGGAGACGGGAACCACATTCTGCCTTCTCACATGCCCACAGCAGACTCCTGGACATTACCAGTAGAAGATTCAGGCTCAATTTCAGTATTTAACAATAAATGCCTTCAAAATCCTAAATACTATTCAGAGCTAAAAAAAAATCATAGGCAAAGCAATAATTTCTTGATGCAATCAACCTACTGCTAACATCTCTATAATTAAATTAATTATACCCTTACTGCACATACACTGTGTCTAACGACTGAGTGAGCAACACATTTCAAGAGGTTGCAGGAAAGTATTTTGAGGGGTGGGCAGGGGGTGCCTTCTCTAAGCTGAGCAAAGAGAAACATCTGCTCAAACAGTGAGTCGTAGCCGTCTATCCAAGGTAAATGCCAGTAAGTCCAGGGCAATTACCAGCTAAGAGTTTCAAGAAAAGGAGACAGTAATTGTGTTTTGAGGTTTCATAGAAAATTAAACTAGGTGTTCTGTGACTCACAAAGTATTTCAAAAGAGAAAAAATGGTGTGTTGTGTCAAAAATAGAACTCAATTCCCCAACTTCTATCCAAGATATAATTTTACATGCTTCTCATTCTAATTTTTAAACAAAGAAAATGCTGCCTATGTCATACATTTTGCCACACTATGCAGCAGGGACCTGCAGCATTCCAAATCACCCCCATGCTAACAAATATCTTTAAAACAAAATCTCTGTATAGTGAAACAATCCCTAAACCTAGCCAACTTCTTTTTTTTGGAGGTACTGGGGATTAAACCTGGGACCTAGTACATGGGAAGCAGGCACTCAACCACTGAGATACACCCACTCCCTAAATTTTTGTTTGTTTATAATCTTTGACAAGAAGTTTTCACTGTACCAGACAGTTAACCAGAGTTCTTTGTCACAGGCTCAATGACAGTAAATGGCTGGCAACCACGGGAACTCATGACACACTCCAGCCCCTCCTGGAGGCCCGATCCCACGGGGAGCTTGTAACAGTGGCCTGATCACCCTTCCTGCACCTGCCTGCCAGTCCTGACTCAGCCCCCATGCTCAAGTGCTTTCCTACTAAATGAGTTAACATGGACCTTAGCATGTAAATACTTCTTCCAAGAGATTTCAATATGTATGATCCTTACCTATCACTTTATTCCAACTGATTGCCTTCCACCAGCAAGTACTGCCAACTGCCCTGTCTGTAGCAACCTGCCGTCTAGTCACTAGACACCAGTCTATATACAACCTCAGTCTATTCTTGTCAACGAAATCTTGCCATTCCCTCTTAACTGAGGTTCAGCTCGGAGAGTAAGGTGGTGGGTAATGAAGAATCTACAGGACTCCTAGCTTGTTCAAAGACACTATGAGGTAAGGCACTCGCTTCCTTATTTCCTTCCAAAATATGCTTTTAGTTTTTAAAGTATGCAACACAGAAGAAATGAGCAAATCTATTAAGCCAAGCAGTCCCTGCACAAACCCTGAGGTAAAAGCCCTCCCATGCCACAGGAGGTCTAGCTCAAGTGTATGTGCAGAAGCTAATGAATGAGCATGGCAGACATCAGAAAGCCCTGCTCTGTAATCATGGCAGTCTCCTGGAAAATCTCAGCTCACACCCACTGTCACCTCACATGGCAGGAGACCACATAAAAGAACGTCGAGCAGAACACATGACCCCAAATGGGATGCTTTTAACACTTTAAAAATTAACGTATTAATGTGCTCCCTAATTTAAAAATAGCTTGATTAAGCTGAATACAAGTTTCCCATTTGTTGAAGTCAATCTGGGATAATACAAATGAACCATTCATCATAACTAGGTAAATATGGCCTAAAAAGCCTTGGGTGCAATATATTATGTTAAGGGGGGCAGGAGGGAATTCTTCTTGTGGAAGAATCATCACTCAATACTCATATGCTCTCCAGTATTTCTCTCTGGCAGACGTGCCAAATTCCTCTTCTGGAACAAGGCCATTTTACTTCCTTTGAAAGTGAATTAGAGTTGTGTCTCAGAACTTTTCCATTAAGGCTATTTATTTATCAGCTGCTTCAGAGTTACATTGTAAAATCCACCCAACAACCAGAGTGACCTACCACATCCTGAAGGAGCAGAGTCAATTACAGAAAAATCCTTTGATGTAGGAAAAAAGAATCTGGGTCCATATGTTAGTAGAGTAGAAACTTTAAGTACTACATTGGTAACAAAGAATGACTGTTACAAGTTCCTCTTCTAAATTCAGCCCAGGAAGAACATGGAGTTTAGAAACTCAAGACCTTGTGCAGACATGATAGCTCAGAATCCTTGCTTAATGACTACCCAATGACAAGTCAACTCTCAACAGTCATGGGCATTGGGGTCCTCTCTGAATTCCAGCTGCCACATCCTGCTAGAGCAGGTCTGTCTTGCTCATTTTTATTTCTGTAGTTGAAAATTCTCACTTGAGCTGCTTATGTTTTAAGCTGCAAGCTCCATTATAACAGAATTATAAAGAAAATCAACCTTACTTCTACGGTGGGTCTCAATTATACCAAAATAAGTATGAAGGCCAGATTAGAAACTCTTTGAACTGATATTAACAAACACGCTCTAAACAATGATGCCCATTTACCAAAATGTAATAAAAAGTCATGAATCTACTCAGGCTTAAAATATCAAAAACCCAGGGAAGAGTGTTTGTGCTTTCTTCCAGTATACACAAAGAGCCATATATAGCCCAAATCACAGACTGACAGAATTCAGGGTGGTGCAGACCCAAAGACCAGTAAGTGCAGCCTTTTCATGTTTACATGGGTAAACTGAGGCCCAGCAAAGGTGAGTGCCTGGGTGAGATTCCCAGTGGCAGCTTGCTACGCTAGACCAGGTAAAGGCAGTGAACACAGGACACTGCAGGTCCAGGGAGATAATTCTGCAAGGGAGAGGCATGACCTTACCTGCAACTGAGTTGGGCCGTGGCATTATTAGCGAGCTGGAGCTCTGAGAATAAGGGACGGGACCATCTCCAGCTGAGACTTCAGCTTTGGGCAGCAAGCTCTCCGCTGACCCAGTGGTCTCCTCTTCTGCCACTGGGGAGCAATTATCTGCCCTGCGATCATGAAGTACTCCCTTCTGTACCCCTAACCTTAGGCTTCCGTCTTTACTCCATTCCAAGCTGGAGCCACTCCGGTCATCATTTTCGGATGAACTTGTAATTGTGGCTGAAATGAGAGACCAAGACACTTTGAAGGAGGCCAGGCAGAGCTGGGCTGTTGCTGCTGAGAGTTAAAACATAAAACGGCCCTCCCCATGATCAGTGGGCAGTTTTCTGGTCCATACAGATTTTTTCAAAGTACGTTTCAGACACTGTAGTTTAGTAATTAGATGAATGTTGCTTATCAGGGGAAATCACTCTATAGGGAAGGAAAAACATTCTGATAAGATAACGAAAAAGCTGTCTGAAAGTATCTGGAAGTTAATGGTAAATCTATGTGACTTGTCAATTACGTGTTCTCTCCTTTTAACAAAAATGAATTGCTTGCAAAATAATTCATATCTCATTAAATCTTTCAAAACTTTAAGCATCCTTTCCAAATTAATATTTGTTTATGGGGATGGGGGAGAAGCACAATGATTAATGTAGAAAATATGCCGGAGAAAACCTACAAAAACAAAAGGACAATTGTAAAAAAAAGTCAAGCAGAGAAACTGATCCTTGGAATTAAACTTCATAACATCTGTTCAAGATACTCCGGAGAGGCTAAATTCATTTTATTTCTTTGGCGACACAGAACGCAAAACATCCGTGGTAACCAAGGCAGAGAAAGTACCAGCGTGCAAAAGTATGCTATGAGTGCCAGGGAAACTTAACTTCTAAGAAAGAAAACTAGCACAGGAAAAGAAATTAAGAAGAGGGGACAATTGTGTTTAAGGAGGGATGTGATGGAGGAAAGACACTATACTCACCCTACAGAGCTCCTGCAAACAGTCACCTCTGATCTAGACACGCCGAGCCACATATGACAGCCTTGCAACCCCAGGGCGCCCAGGCCACTCAGGCTGCCCCGCTGCTGACCTGACCCTGGCTTGGAATTCTGCCATTAGGTCTTAGAAATCAGCTTCCTCGAGAAGGGGCTGTGCCCACTGATTCTTTTGTGTTCCCTACTTGGTTCTCAGCAGTCCAGGGGTAACTGCAAGCCTGCTACATGGAGGGCACCCACCCATAGTGCATTTGGACCCCAGCTGCCTGAATTAAGTTGCTTCATCAACACACTATGATAAACTACGTTTATCAGCAGCCTGACAACGTAGCTCAAATAGAGTCAGTTATTTAGGATCAAAGGATCTGAAAGGGTTTTGTTTTGTTTCTTTTTGCAATGTTCTTTGAGGTTTAGAGGCAATCAAAAGACAAAACTATTTCCTCCCTGTGCCTGTGACCACAGGGCATCCTGTTACTAATTCTAAGGCTCTCTTTGCGCCTGCTGCTCTAGCCTGGATCCATTATCCTCGAGTCCTCTGCGTATTTTAAAATCCCACGTACCCGCTGGAGCCCCTAAAAGTATCTAAGGCAAGCTGACCTCTGCCTTTCTTGAAGAGCACAGTACCTGGAACATAGTAGGGACTTAATAAATGTTTGCATAATGAATTAATGAGCGAACAAGCTTCAATCCCATGGGCGGTCAGACGCTATATTTAGCCTCCTTGCTATCAGTTCAAGATTGTCAGCATTACTTCTCTAATCAAAGTGTCAGTTGATTTGGGGAGTGGCCCATCACATTTTTTGGTGTCCATCATTGCTCCTAGGATTCCCAAGTGTTCTCTCAGCAGTATTAACCCACCTCTCCACTTCTGTGGATTCAAATTACAGCCTTCGTTGCATTTTTAATGGTCTATTCACATGAGCATAGGCCTAGCAAGTAAGACTCTTTCCACCCTAAAAGAGCCAGTGGTGGTGGTAATAGCAGCAGTTTTTATTGAATGTTTCCCTTATGCTAGGCACTGTGTGGCACACTTTGCAGGAATAGTCTAATATATTAATGAGCCATGCTTATTAATGTTAACCCTGTTAGTAAGTTGTGGGCATAAAATACAGGCAGTCCTGTAACACCGGTTATGTTATAAACCTTTATTTATAAATCCAGTGTTTGAAACTCAGAATGCTTTCCCAGAGACATGCAATTGGTTAGGTTCCCAGGCTAGCCCACTGTCTAGTTATGGGTTAAGTTCCAGACTGGGGGTTAGGAGTGTCTGTTTGGTTATATTGTTGTGACTGTTTTATTTGGCTGAAAAATACACAGAAGATCAAAGTAATGTTTTTCCTTATTTGCTCTCCCTAAGCACCACAATCAAACCACCAAGGATCTGAATCTTAACTTGACCTCAAGCAGTGGGAACAGGGACTCAGCTCTCCCCGCTTCCTGTGAGAAGTGATGGCAGCCGCAGCAGTGCTTCCTGGGAAGCTGACTGAGGAGAGCGTGGCAAGTCCGGGCAGGGCTCCTGGATTGCAGCGATAGGCCGAAGGTGCCCAGGGATGGATGGGTGGAAACACTTATTCCCAGCAGTGAAAGGAAAGAAAATGGGTGGGGGGAGGCTCCTAGCTTGCGGAACAGTAGCTGGGAAGAGAAGTCCCAGGGGGGCAGCCGTTTTTAAAAGGAGGGTATGATGGGGACAGTGTTTATAAGCAGGAGCTGCACTAGGCCCCCTGTGCTCATGAACTGAGTTCATGTAAGAGAGGCATCCCACCACCCTCACCCACCAGGGCTCCGAGAGGCAGACGCTCTGAAGCCACAGGCCCTCCCCAAAAGAAGCGCCACTGAGATTCCCCCACTTCTCGCTATCCCTCCCTGGGATCCAATTCCAGGTCCCGCCTGCACAGCTGAAGGCAACCAGGGTGCTTCCATCGCTGCTCAACGAGGAAGCCTGGAAGCGGAGCCAGTGGGGCAGCTGAAGGCCCTACGAGCCAGCTCTCCTGCACAAGTTGAGAATCACACCAGTCAGGGTAGCTCCAGTCTCCAAGAAAGAGAAAAACTAGTTATTACAATAAAGGACAAGCTACTCAAAATATCTTCCAGGCTAACAGAAATTCAAACTCCTACTTAAGTTAACCCAGCCACCTTCAAATTAAGGCAGATACATAAATGCAGCCTAAACTAGGCAACATCTTAACTAGGACAACTTTTTTTTTTTTTAAAGCTCTAAAACCTAAGTGCAATTTGCCATTTCCTGGTTCCTGGATAATCTTTCAAATTTCCTAACAATTTAAAAATTCTAACATCTTATTTCTTCCACCAGCACAGATGCCAGCTTAGGTCAATTAAGGCTTGCCATCACAGCTAGACGGGGTCTCAACCACTCTTCCCAAATGCAGGATTCTGTAAAACGAGGCTTTATCAGGGCTTATGTTTCATCAAAGTGTGAGGTTAGGCTGTGTCACACGATTTAGTATTCAGTTAGGTTTTGTACAGGTCATCGATTCACATATGCCACTTTTGACTCACCATGTAGTTTTGAAATTCCCTTTAGCCAGGGAGAGTGTCCTGCCCTCTTCTGTAGTTATAGCACATTTAACCCTGTACCCTACTCATGTACAGGGATATACTAATTCCTAAGCACTTTCTCAATATATTAGGATATATATATGCTCACAAATACCCATGAAAAGAGATGGACGGGGTCAGAATCACTGACCTCTACTTCTCAGCTAAAGAAACCTCTCTCTCTCAAAACTGTATTCCTCTCCTCATATATATATATTTTTTTTTTGGTCTGCCTCTTTTGCCTTTGGAGGGTCTTTCTATGTTGAAAAGAATATATATTTAGAATCGGGGGGCGGGGGTCAGGTGGGGAATCAATATAGGTCCAGGGCCCAATAAGTAGTTTGGGGAGATCTAAATCAAATTACAGAACACCAAAATGAAAATTAAACTGACTACAATATTAGTTCAGAATTGTTTGTTTGGGAAGCAAGGGCCAGTGATATCAAAGGTGTGCTACGTTGAACAGAACTCTCTTTCAGCTGCTGAAAAGAGAAGAAATAAAAAGTACAGGGAGCTTGGATTCAAACCTTGGTTCTTCTCTTTTGAGGACCCATAAGGAGGTTTGTGTCTTGGGGTCCAGTGCCAGGAACAGGTACATTTTTGTCTTTACCTTAATACCATCATCTTATATATTTGATGTTGTTTCTCTCTTCACACTGGCTACTAGGAAACCTAAGGGTATTATGTTCTGCCCACTAATAAAAAAAGTGAATAAAACCTTATGAACCTGGCCACTCCATCTTTTCTCTTACTCTTATTTCCTTTCCCCAACTCACACCTTCAGGGAAAAAAAAATCTTGTTTTATTAAATGTCTATTTACAAGCATTTCAAATTCTTTGGGGAAGGATTAAATATTAATGTAAATAAATATGTATTCTTAGGAAATAACCACAATAATGGTGGCTAACATAAATATAGACAATAATGCTAATTATGTGCTGGGGTCTGGTCTAAACCTGTACCCTACCTTGACTCTGATTCTTCCTAGCATCCTTTGCCTTGTGCACAGGAAAGCCTCACACTACCTGAAGGCTTGTTCTGCTGTAGAAAGGTAACTGACAGCTGTTCCCATCCTGCAAAACTATTAGTAGAAAAATGTAAGCATGCATCTGAGTGTACAAATTTATGAATTATGTACTATATTAATATAGAATAAGACAAAATCCACATAAAGATAAACCCAGTAACTGAAATTTTCTTCAAGCACTTTGTAGACTGCCCTGCATTCTCAATTTTCAAAGCAAGGACTCTATAAAGAGAATAAACTGTCCTTCCCTGGCTTATGGACAAAATTAGGTACAAGGAGTACTCAAGAATATTCTCCCCACACAACTCAAGAAAAATAAAGTAGCATGGAAACAATTTTTTTAACCTCCATATTCAGTTTCGTGGTTGACAGGAAGAATTTAAAAGTTAAAGACTGGACCAATGAATTAAAGATCAAAAAGAAAAGAAAGCACAATGATTTCCTATAAAAATGGGAGAAGGGAAAGAGTGAATGAAAAAAAGGGATGTCCAAGTACTGTACGTAGCTACTGCCTCCTTCGACCTGACTGAAGAAAGATCAGTAACAGCTCTGGAAAGGGAAGCTCCACTGTCGCAAAGTCTAAAGGAGACGGGACAAGGATCAGAGAGACAAGAGGAGGGAGTACTGTGGAGAAAACCATTGGCCGCTTCACCCGATGAGAAGTCCGCTCCTCTGCTTTGCATTCATGCCTCACGTGTAACACATGCCACAATCTGAACTCCCCCGACTGACAAAGCGCAAGACTGCTCACATAAAACCAGCAAGTGCTAAATACCTAACCAGACATGCTGCCCCCACACCCAACTCCAAGCCCGCCCCACACAGAGAATAACACAGAGAACAAACCACAAAGAGAACAGAGCCTGCAGCTCACCTGGCGCCACGGCTTTTAACCTCCCTCGGCCCAGCAAGGAGAGGGTCCAGTGAAGGCAGCCATGCTACTGCACCAAAGGGAGGGCAGCTGGAGCCACCTTCCACGCCAGGGCACTTCCTGGCTTCTCTGCCTGGAACCGCCCACAGACAACGGTTTGGCTTTTCAGGCCAGGCCAGTCTAACCCGCTGTAGGTCTCTGCTTCCCCTCTGGTTTTGCACAGC
Source organism: Dasypus novemcinctus (assembly GCF_030445035.2). Lineage (NCBI taxonomy): Eukaryota > Metazoa > Chordata > Mammalia > Cingulata > Dasypodidae > Dasypus > Dasypus novemcinctus. The sequence continues at coordinate 90,221,804 of NC_080679.1, forward strand.
AAGCCCTGTACTTTGGACTGTGACAGACGGATCTCTGTACCAAATCTCCAGCTCTGGGCTCACCCGCATTGCGCAAGGCATGCTCTGCTCGTACACGCAGCAAGGCCAGGGACCTGAGCCATGCATTCACAGCAGCATTCATCAGGTCCTCTGATTTTGGAAACACCTAAGGGAAAAGTGGGGGGGGGGGGCGGCGGCAGGGGGACCCACCTCACTCTACCACGCTGCCCAACCTTGGCCTGACACAGCAGACAAGTCACAAAGTTTTCTAGCAATAGCATGCAGTACAGTGATTTAGTAAAGCTTGGCATAATCTGAAAAGTGAATACAGAGACAATGGAGCTTTCTAACATTGTCAAATGACTCCACAGACTTTTGGACTCCCTTGAAAAAAGCACAGGGCACAATTAGTGGTTGCTATTATTATAAACCTAGAACACATATCTTCCAAACTTGTCAGTGATGGTGATGTTTTAAGCTTTGCACAGACCCTCCACAGGACCAGAGACCATTCTCTGGTCTCTCGGGTGGACAAGTTTTGAAAGTAGAAACTGTGCCTTATTGTTACTGTTCTGGTACAAAATCCACTCGCCCCTGGTACAGAGTAGCATCAATAAATGCTTGCTAAATCAAGAGACCAGCCTCAAGAAGCCCACCAGTCTGCATGAAAGTATAGCAAGAGCTTTGTGGACTCAAATCTTATCACCAAGGATTTCTTTCCCATATTAAATATATTACTGAATTATCTATGCAAAGAAAAATTTTCCTCTTTCACCCAAGAGACAAAAAAAAGCTTGTATAATTAAAGACGATGTTTTAAATTGCAGGCAATACAGTAAAATGAATATTTACACAGATTTGAAACGCTAAATAGTTATTACCAAATCAGTTTTAAAAGCGTTTCAATTTGGTAGCAATTGGGGCAATACAGGTGACAAGAAAGAAGCTTTAGTACAAAACAAAATGGTAGGATTTACAAGTCAGAAGGAAAATAACACAATTACTTCATCCTTTTGTACCTCAGCATCTGATCATTTCACTTGGGACACAAGGTCCAGGAAACAAAAGGTTTAAACTACCACTGGAATCATTTTCATTTTACAATTCATGGGCGTGGCAGGGGGGAGGGCATGATAACTTTTTTTTAATGTCCTAAGCAAATGGGCATAAAAACAAATACTATCAAACTCTAGTAAGCACCAGCAGGATACTAACCAAGTACCTTACCTTACATGCAGGAAAAACATGTTTCTGTGAAGGTATTCCACTGTCTAAATTTATACCTGCCTCTCAGCTGCACAATGAGCAGGAGGAAAACAATGGAAGCCTCCATGAGGAGAGGATAAGAAAGCCTAGAACTTCATGCTCCACCCTTTTCCAATTCTGAGCATTAACTTAATCACCCTGAGAGCTACCTGGCCAGGTGGAATGTGATGGTGCATGGGATCCAGCCAAGATATTGGGGAGCGGGCAGGCAGCGACACACCTGCTCTGTGTGGGAAACACTCCAAGTGAGGGCAAGGCAGCTGCCACCCACTTGGCGGCTCGGCATCCCTCTCCTCCACGGATGCCACCGTCAACCCACTTCTCAAAAGGAAACAGATTCAGGACACTAGAAAAACACTTTGCAGATCACGCACTTCAGCAGGCAAAAGCAGTCAGGAGAGGATTAGAATGTAAGACAACTCACTTTTAATGGAGTCTTGCCCTCAGCCAGAATTTTTCTTAATTATTATACTATCCTAAAAGTCTTCTCCTTGACACATCTATCATTAATGGATGGAAAGGATTTTTTTAACAGTGATAGGAAAGATGGATTTTGTTTGTTTCTTCCCCACCCCCCCGCTCTCTTCCTAAATATGTGTGTGTATAAAATATTTATGATATGGCTATAACAAAAATAAATAATATACTTTAAAAAAAAAAACTATTTTCAGTGATGGTTTTTTGTCAATGGTTTTCACACATAACTTTTTTCCAAGCTGGAATTAAAATGGGTAACCCATTTGGAAGTAAGTTAGTCCAAGGAGTGTCACTAAGAAAAATGTTTTCTCAGGCATGAAGGAAACATCTTTAAAAGTATACCTCTTTATAAAGTTTTCCTTTTCAAAGCAAGTAATTGAAAAGCTACTCCATGGTGATTGGGTACAGCTGGTTTTCACATCGAGCAGGCTTTCACATTGCAAATCTGAAAATCAGACCCTAAATTACAGGTAGTGCCAATGACTTTAATATCTAGAGAGCAAGGAACTTTATTTTAAAAAATTAACTTATTCAGAAGGAATTTAGTTAATCCCATCCAGCTTAGACTGGATTTTTATATGACAGAGTTACTATACCTCTAAAAATGTTTCCGTTGGAAGAATCTGGACCTTCTGAAATAGGGGGAAGGGAGACTCCCTCTGCATACCATAATAAAGTTGGAACAGGGAGAGGGGAAGGTTCTACTAAACCCTGACCTCTGTAGGGAAAGGCTGCAAGGGCTCCAAGAAATCCTTTCAGTGGTCACCAGTCTGCCCTTTCTCCTCCTAAGGGGGTCCTAAAAAGAAAATTCTCTTAACGGGCAGTATGTCAAATTCAGTGGATGTAGAATACAGAGCACCTTGTGGCAGCCCTGGGAAGGCTGCCCTGGGCATGTAGGAACACAGGTTTCCCTTCCCTGCATCTGCTCCCAAAATTACTTAGATTAAAGATAATCAGCACAATGGAAATGTGCTCCAATAGTTAGGGAGACCCAGGAATTAGGATGAGTTAGCATTGTTTGAAATTTCCCCTAAATACACTCTGCTAATAACAGCCATGGAACAAGGGGTGAGGGCCTTGTGTGGAAGCCTATTGCTGCTTAGATCTGTCCTGCCAGGGCAGTATGTGTGCTTTGTACTGACCCATTCCCCAGAAGCTTCTTCATTCCAACCCCCAGCTCCCCTGGTTGACAAATCCTAGACTTTTTAAAATGGAAAATTCAGTGGAAAGCCTCTTCCTCCCCTTCTCCAGGCTCTGTGCAATTTGCAATGTGGCTCTTCACCAGTCTATTTACAAGCTGCCAGGCCTTCCAAAGCAGGAGGCCAAGGATCTCCCATTCATCTCTGTCCACTGGGATCACTGTGTTCTTGAATATTTTACTCCATTAAGCATTTAAGATGCCTAAAGGCTGCCATTCCCAGGCTACCCCTGAGAAAAACCGGCATCTTCTTCAGGGAGGAAAAGCACAGCCCTCCCCGCCAACCACAGACCCACCACTGAGTCAGACACCTGCTTCCTGGAGAAACAAGGGCACCTGCCACCCAGCACTGGTTTAAGAGGAAGTGCCTTCCCTTCTCTGACCCACCACTCCTGCCCCTTCAAAGACTTGTCGCTGTGGTCTGCCTAGGGAAAATACTCTTGCTTCTTTTCCTTCTCCTCCCTACCACAGGTCACATGTCCCCCAGCAGCAGGTTCTCATTCCACAGGTCATGAAGGGAAGAGAACAAAGAGCATTGTCACAGGGCACAGGGTTCCCCCCGTAGCCACCTACAGTCCTGCTCCTGGCTAAGCCTGTGAACCACAAGCGCTAGAAGGTGCGGTCTTCTATGAGGGGGACTTGCTAACCATTTCCTCACTCCCCCATTTTCATCTAAATTGTCCCCATTTTTCACATTCAGTCGAGTTAAGGGGCACATTGGCTTGAGCTGAGAGCCAAAGGGAAGTGTCAATAAGAAACGTGCCACTGAGCTTTAACTAGAAGACAGAGCCTCTGTATGAGCAGACACTAAAGGATTTCACAAAGCTAACACGCACCTGGATCCTGCACAGCTTCTTCAGAAACCAGCGAGATGGTGCCGCCTTCCATGCGAGCTGACAAAAGCAACAATTCTCCTTCCTTAATTTCTGACACTGTGCTAAGAACTTGGGAAATAGACATAATGCTAAAGGTAAGTCTCTGTCTGTAAAGAGACAAAATTAAATAATTGAACAGGAGTGAGTACTGTGAAGGAAAATATGCAGCGCTACAGGGAGCGGACAATAGGAAACAAACCAGTCTGCGATGGGACAGGGCTACATTGAATCAAGTACTAAGTAAGAGCCTCCCTATTCCTGCAGACAATACAGAGAACCACGGGAACCCCTTTTTCTCATCCCTGATTAGAACTCTATTTTAGAGTTGCAGTGCTGAACCTCAATTGCGGAGGGGGTGGGGAGGGAGAGCAAGAGCAAGAAGAATGAATATGGGTGAGTCTCTGTTACTGAGAAAATGTGCAACAAGCAAAACAAGAAACTGACGTGGTTATAATCAGAGGCTTGCAATGCCAGTACTGAGCACACAATAAAAAGAACATTTCTGTTAAGAAATTATACACTTGGGTTTTGGAAGGAAGATAAACCCTTGGGAGGACGTGACCTTTCGGATTGAAGAAAGTCATCTGGCTATCACAGAATTAATGACGGTGGTCTACCGAGAACAGAAGTCATGTTGGAAAAACTTAGCTGGACTAGACTAAACAGCAGGTGGGGAGATAGGTAAGATGAGAACAGGGAATTAGCAGAATTAGCTCACTTGGACGGGCTTGAAACAGAGTGAAAAGAACTCTGTTTTTCCTACAAAAAACTTCAGCTCACCATTTAAACGAAATGTCTAGAAGAGGCAAATCCATAGAGACAGAAAGTAGATTAGTGCTTGCCAGGGGCAGAGGGTATGGATGGTGAATAGGGAATGACTACTTGTATGTACAGGGTTTCTTCTTGGGGTGAAAAAATGCTCTAAAATTAGACAGTGGCAATGACTGCACAAGTCTGAATATGCTAAAAATCATTCAATAATTTCAACAGGCTAATTTTATGATAAGGGAGTTATATCTTAATAAAGCAGTTAAAGCAAAACAAAACCGAAACTTAGTGCAGTAATGATTCTGATCAAAGTGAAAACCGAGGGAAGAGGTCACCTTCCTTAAGTGGAGGGACCCCGACTGGTAAAGCCATTGTAAAGTCCATACAAGACAGCCCACAACCCATTCCCAGGAATCTCACAGGTCAGACACAATCTCCAAAATATGAACTGCACAACTTGGTTATTCAAACTACATGAGAAAACAACTGCAGGTGACTAAAGAAAACAGGAGCTCAAGTGCCATTCCATTTGATTACATACTAATGTGGACGTAAATGGGGTTTTACTCCATAATAACACGTTCAATGTCCCTCAAAGTCGTGCATAATTCAGCAAAATGAAAGGAGCTGAGTCGTACAGGAGAGCTCCACTACCAAATAACACTACAGTTTTAGAGAAGAGGACCCGAGCAATGCCATCCAGTAGTTACACATTTGTTCACTGAGAGGCAGCATATTGGGGCCTGAGGAAACACAGAGGCCCAGGCTTAACTCAAGAAATGGGGGTGCAGTCTGTCCAGGATGGGAGAGAAAAATAAACGTTCTTAAGAAGATCCTTGGGATGATTCTAATCATATCTGGGATTAGAAATCAAGGATTTAGTCCACATCTTTAATTTTACAGAGAAGGAGGAAGTGTGCAGAGACGTTTTCAGCCTCAAAACAATGGCCAGGCCCCATTAGAAGAAACTCTGAAGAGCAAACACCTGAGCTGTTATAGGGGAAATAAGTGACCCAGAGACTGGGCTGGGAAGACATCTCAACATGCAAAGGTTTCACTGCCCTGCTGCTGTGTGTCCCAGTGTGACCCAGTCCCCAGCAAATGGAATTACGTGGTGAGGAAGAAGATTCTTTTAACTTCACAAGCCAATCCAATCTGGAAAATTTTTTACCAAATGACCACATTGTAAAATAAACATTGAGGAATTTAAAAGCCGATGCTTCATTCTCTCATCAGCACATGGGACCAGTGCCGCCTGCAAAGAAAAGGGCAGGGACCGGCAGACTGACCTTCACACACCACCAGGAAGACCCTCTCAGAGGACCGCCTGGGTAAGGCTCTGGCTAAAGTGCGCTGAGCCGCTGCATGACCGAGGAGTGTGCGTCTTACCTATAATTCCACTGTCCTTGCTTTCCAGGGTGGAACTAGGGCTGCTAATGGTCTCACAGGGACTTTTGTTGGCAGCCGTCTTGCTGACACAGCTATTCAAGGTTGAGCAGGGGCTATCGGTGCTGGGAGATGCGGTGCTGCTGGTTAGTGTGGAGCAAGGACTGATGCCTTGGGTAGGAGCTGTGCACTGCAGGACGAATGGAACAAGGCATTAGCACGGTGGACACAATGCTTCTGCACACTCTTGTTTTCGACTTTAAAACAATGACACTAAAAAAAAATCCTTTCTGCGGGAAAAATGGAAGGCAGCTTTTAAAATCCAGGGAAGCCAACTATGTACATGGTCTCGAAATTTTAAAACACAAATATCTTTGTTCTTTCCCCCTTCTTTGTGATTTTCTTTTTTATGAAAAGGGCAGTCTCAGAAATAATTTGGTGGGAATACACATTTGTAAAACATAAATAGCCAACAGGCAGACTTCCTTTCATTTAAAGTCTGCAGAAGACTAATGGATTATTTGACCTCTGTATGGAAAATCTGGGGACTCTGTTTTTGTAATGTTTCATGAGCACTGCAACCTGATTCAATTCCTGAAGATTTATGGGCTCTGCAATGATCAGGGAGAAGGAAACTGGTGGCCACTGCAATCTCAATCAATGCATGAGACCCTCACAGAAATTCTCAAAGGGGGACAGAAGCTCCAGTCCCTCATTGCTATTCAAACGCACACATCTCTAAAGTGCCAGGTTGTGCGCTGCTGTTCCTTAGGATGGGGGGGGGGGGGGGGGTGAGGAGGGCGGGGATTCCTCTCCCCGACAGATGAACTATTTGATCTCATCTTATTTTGTCTCTGCCTCATCTCCTATAAATCTTTTCCTCTCCTCACTGACACTCCAAAATCTCAACAGCTAAAAAAGCACAGGAAAGCATAATACCAAAGCAGCCAGATGAAAAGAATGGTGCTATAAAGATAAAGTTAGTGTCATCAATAAGGAATTCTTTCAGCCACTTTAATTCATTGAGCCATTCTTCTCAGGGTGGTGACCAGAAGGTTAACTTAGACATTTTCTTAAGTTTTCCCCCCTTCTGCTTCTCCCCTCAGCAAAACCCCAGAAACAAACTGTTGAAATAAATTTCAAGACATAACAACCCAGAACTCATTCGACCGAACACCGTCTTCCCCAATCCAGGAGGGGAAGGAGGAAGTTAGTGCATCTTCCACCCGAGCAGGTATGAAATGCAGCCGCCTCCTCTCCGCTTCCATTACCATGGTTTCATTTTGTTCTTCAATGGTTATGTGTGTGGCACTTGGGATCCCTTCTCCCAGTAAAAATCCCAGCCTTGTCAACAGTTCTTGAGCTGCGGGTGAACAGCTCGGTTCATTATCGGCCTTTGCTTCTGGAATAAAGAAAGAAAACAATGAAGATGCACGTCTGGGGAATTTCAGGGTCGCATCTAAATGAGTTGGCACTCCTGCTGCTTGTCTGGTGCTTTTATATATTTTTATAAAATGCACAAAGTTTGACAAGGCTGCTTGTCCTCTAGCTATACATTCTAATTAAGAGACCTTGACAGGTTAAGATAACAGTAAAACAGAAATTCCAAGTGCAAGGGGCAAATTATTTGACCTGAACCAGAGGCATTCAGTGGCATTATCTGATAGCGATTTCTATTCCCATGTCAGGTGAAAAACGGGTACATCAGACACAAGGACAGCAAAAGACCTGGTTCTTACAGAGCTCTGTGGCCAGCACCCACAGGAGGTTGAACTAAGGTAAAACTGAAGTGGTGTGATGGCGGAAATCCAGGCCATTTAGACGCTGGGGTAAAACTGCAATCTCAGCCTGCATTTAGACGGGGGTGTGACCACTTTGGTGGAAAACTTAGTGTGCACATCTTACAACAGCGAACGTGAAAACCAGGATTCCCACTCAAGGGACAATCGTAGAGAAACCTTGTTGAAGCAAAGATTCAAAACCCCAGAGAAGTGAGTCCCCAGGGACAGGACCCACTCACACTCCACTGCCCGTGCAGAGCTGCAGAAAGGTCACTCCTCCGCTCGCCGCACAGCTCAGCTGGAAGCATGCGCCCCGTGAAGGGCACAGGGCCTGCTTGGAAGCCTTTCCTGTCTCAGGTTCTCCCTAAGGTTGGTCGCCTCGCTTTTTGCCCTTAAAAGAATTATTGCTGGATTTGATTTAAACATTGAACCACAGGTTAACCTTGTCTCCAAAAGCCTAAGGGCATTTAATTATGGCTGACAAATAATAAAATGATACCTGTACCATCCAAGCCCTCTCCTACATTTTTTAAATTGGCATCCTTCAGGGGATGAGATAATGCAGAAAGAAAACCATGCTTACTGAAGTTAAAACTCAAGGACAATGTGCAACCTGTATACGGTCACTTATCTTAACGTTTTGTTCTTTTTTTGTTAATTGTCTAGGTTGCTAGATCCATACACACATGAACATAGTTTCCTTAGAGCTGGAAAAGTGCAGGTAATAGATAAGGGTCTTAGAAAAATAAAATGAAGAAAGAAGAAGGAGACAGTGATTCCACTTGTGACCTTCAGTGTCATGAACAAAGATCAAGGCTAACTTTACCTTTTATAAAGAACTGCAAAATATCAAAATAAGCAGTGCTGGGAAGGCCATCTGTATGAGCCTCACTGACACAGCAGTGTTGCCAAGTCCTGCTCCCAGCAAGGCAGCTACAAGGAGAACTAGACCAGCAGTATCATCAAGGAAGGAAAAGGACCCCACTTCTTGCTTGTTCTAAAAGCTCCCTATGTTGGGGTGAGAATAGCTGTGTGACAATGGGATGCTTTTTAGCTGCCTTAGAAAACTGCAGGGAAAAGGTAACAAAGACCTGATTGTTCTAGAGAACGCTGATGTTTCCAGATCATTTGGGTTAAACTCGTAGGGTGAACGGACAGTGGCCCCAAGCCAGCATTGGGAAAGAGACCCACACCAGGGTGGGTCAACCACACCCCCGAAGCCACTCTACAGAAGGTCCCTTCGCACCACGGACCTTAAACCATATTTTGATTCTCAAGGGACGTGGGCATTTGGGCAAGGGAAGTGGGAACTGAACCAAATCAGCACAGCCCAGGCACACCCAAGGGCTGAACCACTTCAGGAAGGATTGGTCTGGCCCGCCCCAGCCCCTTTACCCCTCCCTTGCCCGAAGGCCCACCCAGGTTCAGACAGGGCAGCTGCTGTATCTTAGGGGGTAGCTGGACTAGAGGGAGAAAAGAGGATGCAGGCGCAAAGGGGAAGAAGCGGGTGAGGGGCCGCTCTCCGCAGTTTCTCTACTCCACACGGCCTTTTCCTTTTGAAGCAATCTCCATACAGCTACCCAATTGTGACTGTGCCCCAGAATGTGTAGCTTCTGGTTTAACCTGAAACACTCTGGGGAAAGAGCCAAAAACTACTCCCGGTTGGCAGCTGTGTGGAGGCAGAGAGCAGCTGCACAAGTTTGGCTGCCACAAAGTGTATACAGACAACAACAAGGCCCTCGCCTCTGGCTCACTTGGGGCTCGCTCAGGGGCCTCAAATCCCATGGAGGTCCCGCGTGGGTGGCACCCCTGGCAAAATCACTGCTGCATCTACAGACAAGCACCCAGATTCTGTAAAGTTTTCATGGGGGGGGGGGGAGGTGGACACAGACCCAAAGTCAATTAGTCATTGGGACCTACCCCATCCAAACAGGCTGGAAAGCAATGACAATTCCAGGTTTAATGGCCAAACTGACACCGAAATTCATGATTAACTATTCAACCTGGACTTTACTGCTACCTAAGTTCCAAAACACTACCTGGGTTTGAGATTAATGGGCAAACACTCTTTATTTCAATTTCTGATGCATTATGCAACTGCAGTTTTATTTCTTCCTAAGCCTTTCCAACAGTCTTTTCAGAGTATTCCCTCTTCTAAAATGTCATTCTAGCTACCTTCCCCTTAGAAAGTCCTCTTCAGTCTGAATTCTTTAATCCGTGTCAAGCTGTCCACATCCTTCCTTCCCTAATGCACAGAGCTTTCTTCTCCCTGAACCGATCATTCTGGCAGAAGGACCCCTGGGTGAAGCGTGACAGCACCATTTTGGGAGAGATGGGCAGCCCGGGAAATCATACTGACACCCAAAAGTGCAAAATGGAAATGTGTGCATACTTGCCTAGTTATTCACCAAACACTGAAGGAGATTGAACAGCCAGGTATAATTTTCTTTAAGCTAATTATTACTCCAAAATGATCCCCAAACCTAATTCTCTTGGGCCGCTCTAAATAGAGAGTCTACATTCTTTTATGGTGGTTAACACTGAACCATTACTAACTGGTTTTCCTTCTGCAATGCCAGTGAGGACAGGGGTTGGGGGGAAAAAGACCTCATCTCCTAGTAAGAGTTTACATCTTGGATTTAAAAACATAAAGAGTTTATGTTGGCTATATTTGGAGTTCAGAAAGTAATTGGCCTCACACTCTCCAGGAATCCATTAGGCAGGTGAAGGGTGATATTCCTCCCAGGAGTGTTTTACATGAATCCCCAATATTGCACCATTGGGGAAAGTTAACCAAATGGAGAAAGTAAAGAGAATTTCTTCCATCACTTCCTTCCTGTCCTTTTAAGGTAATCACATTCTACTGGACCATGTCTGGGGCATAAACACCGGGGTGCAATGCATAAACTGACCAGCCCCTCAGTTATCATCACCCAACTTCAAACCTATCCATGCCCTTATGATCATTCGCTCTCCGTGCTAAAGCTATTTTGAGCCCCAACAATGTCAAACCTCTCTGTACCGCAATTTCCTTATTACTAAAACAGCCAAAACCCACTTCTCAGAGGTGTTATGAGGCTCAAAAACAATCATTTATGGGAAACATCTCACAGACCATGAGAAGCCATTATTTCTACCAATTTTAATACCAAAGATGTATACATCACTAGTATTTCATCTTCTGGTTCTTGAGAGGTCTTGTCCAAGTCCAGTATGATTTTATTTCTCTCACCTAAAAAAAAGCTTTCTGCTTTTAGTTTTTGTCTTAAATAGCCTTTTCTGAACTCAGTAGTCCTTCAAGATAACAAATGCCCTACTTTTTCTGATTACCAAACATTCCAGTTTGACCTGCACTTACTGCTTTGATTTCCCACGTAATCATTCCCTCTCCTTGAAGCCAAACTTGATTAGAACCATGGCGGTCGCTCCATAAATGGACGCTTTTCCCCATCCTGACCCTCCTCCAAGGAGCACTGCACACTGCTTACAAGGTCTGGCCATTCGCTAGCTACGTGACCTTGAACAGCTGACTTACTACTTCTCAAACGAGTCTCTTAAATAAGACAGGCCCAGGACTGCTGTTACTCCCTTTCGCCCACCTCTCCCTTCCCATGACCTGCTTCTTGCTGGACCTTGTGCCTTCCTTCACTTCTGCTTACACACATTGTCCTGTTTCTCGCTGCTCCTTCTCTTTCACCAACACTGTTGCCTCCCTCCTTGGAACTCCATGTAAGTCTTTTAAGAGGAATACCTATCCATGAAACGGTTCTGTTTCTGTCAATAATTGGTTTCTAGCCTGCAATACTAAAACACACCGGTCAAACAAGTCATCTTTAAACTTTTCCTTTCATTCACTCCTATGTTGAAACCATCACCAAGCCTTGCCATTCCTTTCTTCACGATGGCTCCTGAATTAGTCTTTTTCTCTTCAGTCTTACTACCGCTTAGCTCTACGTCCTCATCCCCTCAAGTCTAGATAACTATACCAGACTTTGGGATCAATTTTCTTATTTCTATCTAAATTTTCTCCCTTGCTTGTTTTCCTTCTCTTAAGCCAGTGGTCTCAAATATTTGGTCTCAGGATCTACTCTTAAAAATTATTAAGGATGGCAAAGAACTTTGGCTTATATGGGTTATAGCTATTGCTATATATTGTACTAGAATGTAAAACTAAGAATTTTAAAAATATATATTTATTTTAAAAGAATAAAACATTACAAGTTAATAAATAATATGTTTAATTAAAAATAACTATATTTTCCACTTAAAATTATTACGGGAATGTAGCAGTTTGATATAGTTATGAATTCTAAAAATAGGTATTTGAGTATGTTTGTAAACAGGTCTGTACCTGGGCATGATTAAATTATGATTAGGACTTTGATTGGGCCACATCAGTAGGGTTTTGAGGGGTGGGAATTCACAGATGAAAGGCATGGCAAAGGACAGAGTTGGAGGGTTTTTAAAGGTTGGAGTTTTGATGCTGGAGTTTGATGCTGAAGTCTAGAGCCCCGAGAAGTAAGCACACAGAGGAAAGAGAAGCAAGCCTCAGGAAGAGAGGAACCTTGAATCCAGAAAGAAGCAAGCCCTGGGAAGAGAGGAACCAAGGAAGCCTGAACCCTGGCAGACATTGGCAGCCATCTTGCTTCAACATGTGGAAATAGATTTTGGTGAGGGAAGTAACTTACACTTTATGGCCTGGTAACTGTAAGGTCCTACCCCAAATAAATACCCTTTATAAAAGCCAACAGACTTGTGGTATTTTGCATCAGCACCCCTTTGGCTCAATAATACAGGGAAGTACTAATCTGCAATTATGCAGATGACCCATTTAATCACAGAATATTTTAAAAGATGGGTATTAAGGGCCAAGATTTAATAATATTATTTGTAGTGCTTCATCGAGGACATCCTTCTGTGAATTTTTACTTTTGACTATGTGGTGGTGAGGAATGCAACAAGAGCTAATATGCTGGTTCTTTTGCCCTGACATGTACTAAGGGACTAGAAGTTTTATCAACAATTTCTTTTGTACCATCAGTGTAAATGTCAACAAAGGAGAAACAGAAATACTTCTTAGGATTATTATGAAAAAGTTGACCTCACAGACCCTTGAGAGAGTACTGGGGACACCTAGGAGTCCAAAGCCTACACTTCAAGAACCTCTCCTCTAAGTCTATGATTGTGTAAAATTCTGTCACATCTTAAAATGAACTCAACCATATACTGACCTACACCCTTCACCCTAAGAACTAATTGCTCATCTTCCCTTACCTGCTCATCTTCTTGGGGTAAAAAGTCCATCCTCGCTAGTTCCATTTCCTCACCACCTACCTACAACTTAAACTCATTCACTTTCAATACTGTCCTGAAACAACCCTATTAAGCACAGTATTTTTTAAATAGCCCAACTACCCTTGATTTTTCTGTAGATTTTTGATCTTGCAAACACTCTGTACTCTAAGAGAAAAGTGGTAATTATGAAGAGACATACAGAGGTGAATCCATGGTTTCCAGTATACTGCAGTCTGGATGGTTCTCCTATCCCTTCACTGGTATTGCCTCAGTCCTCTCTCTCCATGATCTTTTTTGCTGGACAAACTTACCTAATCTTATCATGTCATTCCAAGCAAAAGCTTCCAAGGTTTGTATCTCTAGCCCTGCAATCTTTCTTGAACCCCAGGTGAATTTCCAACTCTCAGTAAGGCACTTCCGCCTTGCTGTTTTACCAGCCTCAAAATCCCACATGCCTAAAACTGAACTCAATCCAAATCTGTTTCATCTCCTCCATGTCCTCTTAATTTGGTCTCAAGGCCTCAACATCAACTTTGTCTTTTACGGCTCCCTGGTGCAACTCCACAAAACCATTCATCGCTCTTCTTTTACAGCCTAGTTCTAAATTGAGATATTATTCCCGTACTTGAACTAATGAAATCCTTTTCTAACCATTCTCCCTTAACGCAGTCTCTTTCTGGCCCTATTCCATCCTCACTCCATTGCCAGATAAATCTTCCAGCATAGCCTCAATTAAGTCTTTTCCATGCACAGAACATCCATCAGCTTAACTCCCAACTCCTCATAGCGTGGGTCACCTAATATTACCTCCTCCTGGTATTATAGTTGCTATATTGTCATTATAGGTCTTACCACCACCACCCAACTCTAAGGTTCCATGAAGAAAGAGCCTACGTTTGAAAACCCATCTCAAATAGCATTCACAGCACAGCACTTTTCATAGCTTTGGAGTTTGATGTTTATTCAAGGAAGGGCAGAATGAATGAACACCCTGCCTCTAATCTCTTTTCCATCACACACAGATGCCCCCCTCCTATACTTTCATCTAACACTTACTCAACCTTCAAAGACCAAATGGTGCATCATCATTATAAGATGCTACAAGTTAAAGATATTCCCAAAAGCAGCAAAGTCACCTCTTGGGGAAGGAAGGAAAATATGATAGGGTGAACAAGCAATTGTTTTATTTCTTAAACTGGAAGTGGGTAGACAGGTATTATTATTCCTTATGTCTTTTACAGATTCTACATCTTCCTGAATATCTAAAATAATTCATAACTCAAAAATATGAGAAGACATCAATGAAATGTTTACTTAAACATTTTAAAAAGAACTCTCAATAAGACAGCTTGTATTTAATTAGGTTATTTCATGTATGCTCATTTTACTTGCTAACCACACTGCCAGAAAAGTTTCACATTTTGAGACTGATCTGCATCACAGGCAATGACTCATAAGACTAAAACTTTCTCACCCCTCCCCATGAAGGCTTGCTCAAGTAGCTAATGATATATTCAAGCAAACCTAAATGAATCATGGCTGCCCCTAATTTAAAGAAATATACCTGTAAATCCTACTATAATTTAATAATTTTCTCTAATTTATCTGTTTTTTCTCCCTTAAGACAGAAGGCTTTCTGGACTTTTTACCCCAAAACAATATGTTGGTTCAGCAGTAGGAAACTCATTTGTGAAGAGCCTATTCTATAGAACATATAGTTTCTGATGGCCATTTGAGAGGAAAAGGGGGGTGTGTATTGAGTACCCCATTAAATTATTCTTTTTTTTGCCAGAGTAGAAAATGCTATTTTAAAAAACATTTAAAAATACTGAACATACTGTGGAATGTCTTTTCCTAAAGATGTTTCCAGGTGAATACAAACTTTAATAAAGTTTCTTTGCTTACAATAAAAATCTTCATCTGCTCCATGTTAGTTAACCTGCTTCCCAGGTTATGAATATATGCAAATTATACATAAATAAAATTACTTATAATTAATAAACAAATTCAGAGTGTTCATTGGTTTTGTTTTACTTTGATTTAAATTTCAAAGAGCCAAGAATCAAGAATTTATAGAGCTGTACAACCACCAAAACAAAAGCAAGGCAACTCAGTCTAGAAAGCATATTCAAGCATGGAGGAGTAACTTGATATTTCACATTTCTATGTGAAATCTCAAACATTTCACAAAGAATTGTTTCCAAAAGAGTCTGTTAGTCTGGTGCATTCTGAAATGCTATTATTGACAGTCCCTAAAAAAGTGTCTTCAGAGACATTAAAGATATGCCAAAAGCATATATCATTTATGGAAAGCCTAAAACCAAATTTTAAATTAAAACTTAAATAATTAAAAACCTTCAAAATTAGGGCAGGTCCACCACACATCTGTGTTTGTTAGAATTAATACTCTAACTCAATTATTTGATTTCGTTAGCTCGAGCCTCTCCCTTAGGTTCAATGACCTGGACATAAAACTTACTTTTATTATGGCACATTTAATTAACCCCAGTGAAATTTAAAAGATTCCATGGGGATTACGAAACACACCACTCTTTACTGTCAAGTTAATTTCGTTAGGCAACCACCTCCCTCATCAACCAACAGAAAGAGAACTTCTGGGGCTTCCTCCCAACAGCATGGCTGTCTTTGTTCAAGACCATATGTCCACAAACATGAACTATGCCACTTTCTGAACATCTAAAAAAGTGAAAATGTACTCAAGTTCTTAATTCTAGGTGAAATGGAAACTTCTGATCCTGTATTCACAGGCTAGGTATGTCATAATTCAGTGCCCTGGAGACAGATGATGATAAACTGGAGGGCTCTGGTCCCAGAAGCGAGCACACACACAGACTCCAGACCACGCCAGCAATTCCAATCACTGCACTTGAATTTAGCTTGGCCTGCAGCTATGTGTAAGAATATCTCCCTCCCCAGGAAAGATGGGCAATTGTGAGAAAAGTTCTCAACAGTGGGAATTATTTATAACCTGTTTTCTTTGCCCAATAAAAAATCCCAAATTTCTACATTCCCTTACCCACCCTAGGGCGAACCTAAATCTGACATAGGACCTCAATTACACTCTCAGGCAGGGTGGAAGATGTTACATAATGCAGTCAAGGCTAGCCCAAATGCCAGGGGCATAACTGACCCAGGACTGGAAAGGCCTTGAGGACTAGAATAGGATAAGGGGCAGTAGGCTTATTCTGAAATGTG
This sequence comes from Dasypus novemcinctus, assembly GCF_030445035.2. Taxonomy (NCBI): domain Eukaryota; kingdom Metazoa; phylum Chordata; class Mammalia; order Cingulata; family Dasypodidae; genus Dasypus; species Dasypus novemcinctus. The sequence goes on from NC_080679.1 coordinate 90,238,066, forward strand.
CAGACAACTCTATACTGACAATCACTTCACAGAGGAATAGGCTTTCATGCTTCTTCTTACAGTCCAAACAGAAACACATGGGCATCCTGTACACATGAATTTCACAACTGAGAGAAGCCTCAGCTGTAGTGGATGGCTGACCTAATCAGAACCACTGTGGAGTGTCTCCTCTTCACCACCATACACCAACTCCCTGCCATCTCCTCTGCACAAATCCTCTGTGGAAACCTCTTAACTAAACCAACACAGAGGTCCTGAACAGAAAGGAAAAAGGTAGAATCTATTTCTCATACCAAGACACCTGCAACAGGGTCTCTTCTCTGCCCAGAATGCCCAGCGTGCCTAGTCCTTTCTCTTTGCCCATCCTTCTCAAACTCCTCTTTCCAATTTTCAGCCTCTGCCAATTCCTCTTCTCAGTTAATTTTTTTAGGAGGTACCAGGGATTGAACCTGGGACCTTGCACATATGCAGCATGAGTTCAACTACTGAGCTACATCTGTTCCTTCTCAGTTAATTTTTAGTCTTATTTTCACCAGCACTCCTACTCCATGTTCCTTCTATGCTTTACTTCTTACCCATTCCATGTCATTCACTAGAAATAAAACCCATACACAGAGGTGAGAACATATATTAGCCAGCAGAGAGGAGCAGGCATTCCAACGTGCAAATAAGGATGAGTTTTCCTAAGTTCTCTTTCAGCATTACTACATAAATTTTGATCCACACTGAGGGTAAAATAGGCTTCTTTACATAGACCAGGATTCCTATATTAGCCAGCAGAGAGGAGCAGGCATTCCAACGTGCAAATAAGGATGAGTTTTCCTAAGTTCTCTTTCAGCATTACTACATAAATTTTGATCCACACTGAGGGTAAAATAGGCTTCTTTACATAGACCAGGATTCCTATATTAGCCAGCAGAGAGGAGCAGGCATTCCAACGTGCAAATAAGGATGAGTTTTCCTAAGTTCTCTTTCAGCATTACTACATAAATTTTGATCCACACTGAGGGTAAAATAGGCTTCTTTACATAGACCAGGATTCCTAGCTGCATGTTTCCATAGGAAAAGAGAATACAAGTTCAAAATTACAAGACTATAGCAGTTATAAGTTGGGGAAGTGACTAGAAAGGAACAAAAAGGTGAATTCTTGAATTGATTAAGGAAAAGAAAAAAAAAAGAGCGCTACTAATCCATCTAGTTAATGCTATAGCCAGATTGGGGGGAGGGGGGAATATAAAATGTCTTCACTGAAAGGTTTCAATCAATTGGGAATTATTTTTTTGCACCTACTTCAATACCACCTAGGGAAAAATCTTAGATGATAAGAAAATAAGAAACTTTAAAAAGTTACCAAATCCCGTTTAAAAAGTCCATTATTACAAGCTTTGCCCAGTTTTAGCTTTACAGCCAAAGCTTGTGATTGAATTTTCTAAAACGGCAGTGTACTAAAAACAAAACAAAAACACAACAAATTATTGGAAACCACATACGGCTGGCATTTCATTTTCCCAGTCCCATGTGGGTCAAAATTCAGAGGAAATAAGACTGAGCCTTTAAGCAATACATGTCCAGCTACTCAACTATGCCTACATTGTGTATATAATTCCAAAAATTTACATGAACTAAACAGATATCTGTAAGTGCCTGAGGGAAAAAACACCCAAACACATTCAGTTCAGGAAAGCGTTCCTGTAAGAGGCACTCAAGTTTCACTCTGAAATGGATAGTGCCATTATGTAAAATCTTTAGGGGGGAAATCAATGGGGGAAATCAATGAAAACATAATCTTACCATTCTCACTGGGCTCTGCTGGCTTAGACACTTCTCTGAACGGGATTATAACTGCATCTCCAGGCACTCTGGGGCTTTCCACATACTTAGGCTTCCTGACGGGACCTGCAGTGGGAAAGAATTGAGTATGTCTAATTTTTTCCAGATGCAAACAAAGCGTCAGAATGTACAGTATATGTCCTTACCAGGACCCGAACATGCCTAAAGGAAGAGCCGGCCCTTTCCCCTCCCTTGAAAATAAACACACACACACACACACACACACACACACACACACACACACACACTCAGTTTAGTACAGACTCGGGAATGTCCAGTCTGGGCTGCCAAAGAAGAAAAGGGTAAGCTCAGTTTTCAGAACGTAAACTGACAAAAAGAAAAGCTGCTCTTTTGCCGCGAAGTCTCTACAGCTGTCTTCAGTATATATCAAGTAGGTGATTTTGACATGTTCAAACCTGGTCAGCTTGTGGTTAAGGGTTCTTTATTCAGAATTTTTCTCTAACTAGGACAAAGACTATTTGGTTGCTTGGTATCTCCAAAGTCAGGAGGCAAGGATTACAAACAGTTGGCCTGTAATATCAACATGCTCTGAACAGCCACATAACACAGGCATTTTATCAGACTGGTGACGCACGGTAATTGTGTGGGGCAGAGAAGATGATTGCTTTCTTGGCAGCTGAGATAGCTGCCTTCAAAAAGGCACAGCAGCCAGTCCAGCACGCAATGTAGGGACATAGGAAAGACTGAGAGTCTTTATCTCCTACCTTCCCCACACCTCCAACTTATCAGAAAATCTAGACTTTTTAATAGGCTGTATGGAACCCTTGCGCATTGCTGGGAATGTAAAAACAGAAAAACGGTGCAGCCATTTTGGAAAACAATTTAGCAGTTCCTCAACTGGTTAAATATAGAGATTTTCATATGACCAGGCAATTCTACTCCCACGTGAATATATGCTCACACAAAAATTTGCTCATGAATGTTCATAGCTGCATTGTTCATAATATCCAATGTCCATCAACTGGTAATATGCTATATCCATACAATGGAATATTATTGGGCAATAAAAAGGAATGAGGTACTGATTCATTCTACAACATAGCCAATGTCCAGAATAGGCAAATCTACAGAGGCAGAACCTGTGAGTGGTTGGCTAGGTCTGCCAGATACGGGAGCCTGGAGGTGATGGCTAAGGAGCAGGGAGCGTCTTTCTGGGGGGAATGAAAATGTTCAAAATTAGATTGTGGATATGGCTGCACAACACTGGGAATATACTGGAAACTACTGAATTGTACACTTTAAATGGGTGGATGTGTTGGTTTGGTTTTCTTTTAAAAAAAAAAAAAAAAGACTGCATATTCTGCCTGCTCCTCCTTTCAAATATTGCATTACATTTAGGTTCCAAATCACCCACTTGACTTTTTGTTTTTTTAATGAATTAAAGCATTTTATTGGATTTATGTTTGACATACATTCCATAATTGAAGGGCAACGTGATAATAACTTCATAAGTAAAAAATATTATCAACATTGGAAGAAAATAGATCCTATATATTTTTTAAATATATCTTTTATTTATTTTTAAAGCCCACTTGAGTCTTAGATGTTTTCCTTGGTTGCCTTACACTTAAAGTGTGCTTTTAATACAGCCAAAGAGACAGGAAACATTTTACATCAGTAAGAGAAGGCATGGGGGAAAGGGTGCCAGGCAAGAGTGTGCAACTCTCTCCCCTGAGCAGCTCTGAGTCATGGTCCATCTCTGGCCCCAGCTCCATCCAAACCGAGCCTCTTTCTGTCTTAAACATCTCCTGCATCTGATAAATTGTGTTTCAAATACAGCTTATGGTGAGAGATGCTGCCATCTAAAGGTTTACTATGAAAGCATCTATTCTACTACAAAACCAAACCAATTCCCAGGCTAAGCTATAAAATACTGCTTAATCTTAGAGTAGGCCACATTATCAAAGAAGCTTACAGTACCTTACAAATAAGGTAGGTACAAATAAGGGTAAGAATTTCAAGTTTTAGAGACCATGATTTTTAAATGACCAATACAATATTTAATCATATAGCTGTCTTCATAGTCTTTAACCCTTTCAGAAAGGGAATTTTTAAAAAGTTAAAACATAATGGTCAAAAAAGTCCCATCCCAATCCAAATGACAGAGTGAGAAGCTTCAGGGGTCTGTGAACCCACAGAAGCTTTTAACAACAGGCAAGAATTGGCAGAAACATCTTTCTCAAAGCTCCAGAAAACAGTTACAAGGACTGCGGCATCAAAGCAAGTACCATATCAAGAAAAAGGCTATTTTAGGGGTGCTAGGATCCCGTGGTGCCCTGGCTGCCTCCTTCCACTTCTCACCAGTTTGTGATCCCTGGTCCTGGCTCCAGAGAGGACAGCTACCACTGTGTACATACCAGGCACATGCACCTCTGGCCCAGTCTGTCTGGTAGCAGCCTGAGGGACTTGCTTTTCCAGAATTTGCCCTACACACAGATGGCAGTTCACGGAGCACTCCCACAGGACGCTGAGAGCCAGCAGTCCCACCGCTGCCTGCAGCAAAGGGCTGCTGGCTGCAGAACACATGGTGCAGTGCTGGGACCACGACGAAACTCTTTCCTAGGTAAGAGGAGACATTCGGAGGAATTCCCAGGGCTATATGTACATACCCAGGACAAGATGTATGCGCAGAAAGGATCAGGGCAGCCCCTCCACTTTGGCCTGGAACTATTTTCTAAACTCATTATATGGCTAAGCTTTAAGGAGAGCACTAAAAGGTTGGAATGGGACAGTGTGCTGCATATATGGTTCCACAATTTTTAAAAGAAAGATAAACTGAAGAGATAATAACAATGAAATACAATACATGACCCTGGATAGGGCCTAAGACCAGAGGAGAAAAGGCTTAAAAAGACATTTCTGGGACATAAGGAAAAAACAGAATATAAAATGTAAGCTTTATATCAATGTTAAATTTCTTGCACTTGATAATGGAACTTAAGGTGATTACATAAGAATACCCTTATTCACAGGAAACGTACATGGAAATATTGTGTTTCAGAATTATGTGTATGACCCACTCTCAAATATTCAGAAAATAGAGAGAGAAAGAGAGAGAGAGATAGGGAGGATGGACAAAGGTGGCAAAATGTTAAAATGTGGTTGGGAATAGGGTGAGGGTATGCTGGAGTTCTCTGTATGGAGTCTGTAATATTTTTAAAACCAGTAAGTTTGAAATTATTTCAGAATAACAATAAAACAGAAGGATGGAAATGGGAAGCAGCTGTGGCTCAATCTGTTGGGCTCCCATCTACAACGTGGGAGGCCCTGGGTGTGCGTCCCGGGGCCTCCTTGTGAAGGCAGGCTCCCCCACACGCTGCAAAGAGCCACCTGGCCCACAAGCTCCACGGAGCGCTGACTCAGCAAGGGGACGAAACAAAAAAGGGAGACAAGCAAAAACACAGAAGAGCGCACAGCAAATGGACACAGAGAGCAGACAGCAAACAAGCCACAAGGGGGGAGGAGAAATAAAATAAATACAAACACAGAAGAATGCAAAGTGAACGGACACAGAGAGCAGACAGCACGCAAAAAGCCATGGGGGGGCGGGTAAAAAAAACCAAACCCATAATGATGGGAAGTAGATATGGCTCAAGCAATTGGGCTCCCATCTACCATACAGGAGGTCCAGGGTGCTGGCTCACGAGGAGCGCCGCCCCATGCAGGAGCACCGGCCAACATGGAGAGCTGATGCAACAAGATGATGCAACGAAAAGAGATACAGAGGAGAGACAATAAGAGACTTAGCAGACCCAGGAGCTGAGGTGGCACAAGAAAATGATTGCCTCTCTCCCACTCTGGAAGGTCCCAGGATCGGTTCCCAGAGCCACCTAATGAGAATACAAGCAGACACAGAAGAACACACAGTGAATGAACAGAGAGAGCAGAATGGGTGGGGGGTGGGGTGGAAATAAATAAATCTTAAAAAAAAAACACAACAACAACAGAAAGGTTACAAGAAAAGGGGAGAATATGCTCACAATATTAAGTGGAAAATCTAGGCTATACACTCATACACAAAGGACGATGCAGATTTTACTTAAAATATATACATCCACTTATAAATATGCATGGGGAAGTGGTAGGGTACATATTAGCAGTGCAGTAGACACAAAGTAGGAAGAAGGGCCTGAAGAGGACAGAGCAAAGTATAACCAACAAATACAACAATCTGTCCACACTTTTGGTTCCCCCATCCGGTCCCTATGGTAAAATGGATCATTGTCATCCTTTTCCCCTTCACCTACTTTCCTTCATTTGAAGATTTCAGAGAGAAGAAAAGCCTTTTATTTTTAAATTTATTTTAATTGTCCTGTGTCTCTTTATTATTATTTTTTTAATGTTACATTAAAAAAATATGAGGTCCCTTATTAGTCTAGCAATTCTAAGCTACTAGCAGCCGAGGGAGAACTGTCTGCTCACTTTAACCCTTCAAGGTATAGGAAGATAAAATCTGAAGTGGTCTATTTCCAAGCTCTAGCCCACCTACCTCATACACATAAACCCTTCAAAAATATTCTATAATAGTAAGTTACTTTTTTAAAATGTGGTCTATTCCACATGAATGTACAATGGTTATTATGAATGGTTGGAAAGTTGAACCCAATGTCATCCAGCCCTTCAAAAAGCACCCTTGCCCATCCACTTAGAAGTCTTCCAGTTGTATTAAATTGTCTATTCTATTCAAAGGCAGCCACTGTCTCTAAGAAATATTCTACTTGAGGACTGGTGGTGTTAAGAGCAGGGCCTCTGGACTGGGGAGACCTAGCTCAAATACAGTACTCCCCTGCAGTCCGTCTCCCCCCAGCTCAGGCCTCAGTATGCTCCAGAGCAGAAGGATGAGCCAGTGAGCCTCTGCTACAGGAGGGAAGTCCCTGAGAGCAGAGTCGAGGTCACTGTGGTTCCCAGACTTACACAGAGACTGACACAGTAAACAGTATTGTTAAATACAAAAGGAGACCTAGAAGAGACCATGGTAAATAAACATGTACCCAATGGTCACACAGGTGAAGCAAATACAGATACTAATTCATTCAATCCCAACAACTCTGGGAGAAAAGCACTATGTCCTTCACTTTATAGATCAGGAAACTAAGCCTCAAGTAAGTTAAATAACTTGCTTTTGGAAAAGCAGAAATCAAACCCTGCTCTGGGCAGTTTCAAAGCCCATGCACTGAACCCCAACTCAACACTTATAAAACTATAAGTCTGGATTTTTAAGCATGTGACTCTAGAAATGGACCAGGGCGGGAACCTTCTACCACCCAATCATCTATGGACTTTGGTTGAATAGTCAGCAAATTCATACTCATTTGTGTCTGATCTACCTTAACTTTTACTAAGATTTGAAATACCATGAAGTGAATGTAAACAATTGCTCTCCAGTGTGGTCCTTCATGCAAATTACTTTTCACCACAGAACACCATAAAACAAGATGAATTTATAAACACAGAGGTTTGATTCTTTGCCCCCTGAATTGTTCTTTGGTGAATTTGTGTGCGCTTTGAATTAAACACAGCAGATGAACACCTTTGCCTCCTTTCCCTTTCAAAATATCATTAAAAGTCTCAGTACAGGAATTAAAGAGAGATGAGTGGGGAGAGGTGACAACCACAGGCAAGAAACTAAACTTCTGAAAGTGTGAAGCAGATGGCTTGGGCAGTGGTCTGAGATAAGAAAGGTAGTACTGCGGGAGGAGGGTGGGGAGTGGAGAGAAAGCCCAGGCCCAGAGCTCAGGAAGTCCAGCTGAGGAGGCACCAGATACCTTGGGAAGCACATACATGGAGGATTGGCTGGAGATCATTTAAAGAAGAATTAGGTTCCTCACCTCAGAGCCCCCTTCTCCTTGCTCATCCTGGAGGCCAAGTTTATTATGTGGCAAGGTTAAATTTCCAAGATCCCGGAGGGTCAAGAGCTAAACTCTTGAATGCTAAACTAAAAAAACTGGCTGTGACAGTTTGAAGTTATTTTATGAATCCCCAAAAGAGAAGGATTATGTTCTTAAATTAATCTATTCCTGTGGGTGTGGTATCCTTTGACTGCATTAAAACTCAGTTGAGGGTCCTTTGACTAGATTACTTGATAACATCGATTTAGGGCTTTTGGTTGGAGTCAGTGAGCTGTGAGCCAACTTGGGTCTCTGTCCTCTTGCAGGATCTGATATAAACAGAGACACAGAGTGAGAAAGACACGCAGAGAAAAGGAAAGCAGCCGTATTTGACCCTGCAATGTGAGAAAAAGAACTCCAGGTTCACCCTCAGCTCAAGGAGAATAGTCTTCAAAGGCTTGAGGGCTGAGGCCCAAGGGAGATGAGCCACACGCTCGAGAGCCCACAACTAAGAGAAAGCAGAGCAGTGAGTCTGAGAGAGGAGGCCCGGAAAGAGACAAGCCCTATGCCTGGGTGCCCACAGCTGAGCTTGGGGAGACACAGGGAGATTCTGGAGGGGAAGGCACAGATTGGCGGCCATCTTCGTCATGTGACCTGATACTAGAATCAACAGTAGCTGGCTCTGGTGAGAAAGCATCTCTGATGGTGTCTTGATTTGGACATTTCACAGCCTTAGAACTGTAAGCTTTTACCCTAAATAAAATCCAACCCATTCTGGTACTTTGCAACGGCAGCCCCGTGGCAAACTAAGACAGTACGATTACAAAAAAATTCTACATGCAGACTGCTGCGCCCCCAGATGCACCCCTCCCGCCCCCCACCCGTGAGAGCACTGACAGCCCAGTTCATGAACAATGGCAGGAAGAGGCTGGAGGGTTCCGCTCTGGGGAAACTCACCTGCCCAAGAAAAATGACCTGGAAATAATCACAGTTGGGGGAGACTCTCTCGAAGGAAATGGCAGGATCCCTGACGCTTACACCACAGCAAAGACTGCCTGCCCTACACACACACCACATCTCACAAACCATTCCGTTTTTTGGCACCTCATAGTTATCCACAAACTATGAGGCAAGGATCACCAGACAGTCCAGGAAAGGCTCTATCCTGAAAGACAGTGACCAAAGCTTGTTCGAAAAGCAAGTCTTGCGGAATCAGAGAACACAAAGGAGGAACGCCTCCAGGGGAGAAGAGATCGGGCATCCATTACCCAAGAAGGGGACGTTATGGCAAGGGACGTTCAGAGTGTGGTGTGATCTGGTCAGTGGATTCTTGCTGCAGGATGAGCCACCTGGAGGCCACACCAGTCACACAGGTGCTGGTCTTATGCATAAAACTGGATCTAATTGGCCTATAGTCAACAGCACAATTATAAAAATGTTCTTTCATGAATTGTAGCAAATGTAATACACTAACCCAAGGTATTATTAATAATAGGGTGGTATATGGGAACTCTGTACTGTATGCATGACTCTTCTGGAAACCTACAGCTTCTGCAACTAAAAATAAAATACACACTGGCATCTCATACACCACAGTCATACTGATTTCCACATCACTAGTGTGAAAACCTCTCCCGAAGGAAGTGGCCATGAAAACTACTGACCTTTTTTGTGTGGAACACAGCTTTTTGATGTAGAAAAAAATGTTCAACACTCCCCAAGCCCAAATTACCTTAAAGTACAAGAATTCTCTCCCTTTACCTAAACCAACCAGGTGCTATAAGATTAGACTCTCCATATTAACCAGCAGATAATGCTACATTACATCCAAAAGCATGGTGTTCCAGCTACCAGCCAAGTTTTAAGATCAAGGCTCTTAAAAACAAGTCAAGACTTGCTGGAACTAGCTTGACAATTGACTCATCTAAGTCATGGTCTTTCCCTACCGAGGCTACCTCACCTCCCAGTCACCTCTGGGTGGCTGAAGGCACTGGCACAAAACAACTTTACAAGCTTTAATATGGACAGGGGTCCCCTGGGAACATTCTCCAAATGTGGATTCTGGCATACTGGGTCTGAGATGGGAGCTTGACTTTGGAGGCAAAGGAACCCCACATCCAGAGCACAGGCCAGGGGGCCCTACAACAGAGACCACCACTGGCCAGCCCCACATCAGGTCCAAGTGGGTGGGGTCTGCTGGCTTGGTTGGAATGCCAACTTGCCCGGTTCCCAGGTTTAAGATAAATAAACAGGGAATGCTCTTGAGCATAAACGAAGCCCAATTCTTCTGCACTCCAGATTCCTTCCCTCATTTGAATCTTTCTGCTAGGTGGTACTTTTCCCAGCGGCCAGTTTTCCTACACTTTTGGCATTTTAATCTCACAGCTCACTATTTTGCTGCTTAGAAATTGCCAAATAAGGAATGTATTTTTAAAAAGGAATGGGAGAAACAAAACAAACTGGGCTTTATCTCCAGGCAGTGAAGAGAGAGAGAAGGGCAGAGATTACTTTTCATTCTTGTTTCCGTAAAAATAATTTTATATATATATATATATATATATGAACACAATATTTAAGATGCAGAACACCTGAGGCTAGTTAATACATTTAAAGTAGATCTTCCATTTTTCAGGACATCTGGAATCTATGAAAAGTGACACTTACTGTTATCAATCATTTTAGAGATTTTTTTAAAAAGCATCTTGAACTTTCACAGTAAAGTTTTCTATCAATTTTATCTGGTTTAGGTTTTCATTTCACATTGCGAAATGTTCACAAAAAGAAAAACAAAAAGTACATGAGTAAGTAAGAGGATTTGTTTTTAGAAAGGGGGTGCTTTATCAACAGAGCAAATGTCAATAAATCACCAATTTCAAAGGGTAAATGCTAGTAAACTAGTAGATTGGATGAAGGTCTAGGGTTTTTAAGTGCAAGCTATCTAGGAGGAGCTTCCGAAGTCTGACTCCTAGAGATAAGAGGCACCTCCAAAAAAAGTTTTGGGGGTGGGGAGGTGGGAACCTGGGCATGGCCCTTGGCTTTGTCCCTGCGCTGGAGTTGAGGCAAGGCTGGTAAACTGGTGAGGAGGATTCATTCTGAGGGAAAAAGGGGGAGGATAATAAACCAGCCCGGTTAGAAAGAAAGCCTCAGCTAAGGGCTGTAAATCGAAATCTAAAATGCTGCTTGAATACCCTCTAATCCAAGGGGTGGGAAAAGACAGCAACAGGCTCCCAGCCCCCAAGGAGCCTGGCTCCTGACATGTGGTAAACTTGAGCTGGTGCAGGACCAGGCACCAGTGGAAAAGTGCGGTAGCTGCCCAGAAGCATCCCAGGTCATGAGCACATGTGAGATACCCGCCGGGGACTTGCAGGAATTTCCAGAAACGTGTTTGCAAGGGCCCGGGACTTTGTGTATGGAGATGAGGACAATCTGAGTTACTACTAGTAATGTGAACTCAAGCTCATCCAGCCCCAAAGACAGGTAAAGTCAGGGGACATTCAGACTGAATTCTGAGGGAGAACTAACAGAAGAAGAGAGGAAAAAATAGGTCACTGCTGACGGTGAATGAAATACCAAAGTAACCTGACATTACACTCCATAAGCCCCTTTTTACTAATCTCAAATGCCTTATTTCTAAAAGTCCATGTGAAGGGTGAACAGTACATTATCAAGGGCAGACAATGTGTTATCATGTCACATACAAGGCACTGTAAGGCTGTGAACGTGCATTGCCATAAAGGTGCTTAAATCTAGTAGGAAAACATACCAAAATGGAGCCATGCTCTCTTCAATATATCATCATTAAAGGAAATGTTATATAATGTTTCTACTTTCTGCCAATGTAGTTTGATCTGTGATGTGGTTCCTATACTGTAGACCCAAGTGGTTTTATATATTAAAGCAGGGACATGAATTCATTCACTTCATTTAGTTACTCAACAAATACCTGTTGTACATCCACTGTGTGTCAGCCCCAGAGATTGAGGAGTCAAGAGCCTTTATTACACTGTCTGAATTTTACTTCAGTACACTTCAACATAAATACATGTCAGCTGGCTGTAATCTACCACCTAAAAGCAATTAACTGTCTTAATATGGAATATGCACTCAAGGAATAGTTAACCAGCTCTTAATCAAAAGGCCACACTCAGGAGATGGCTGCCACTAGTCAGTCAGCTAACTATCCTTATCACCACCCAATACCAAAGTTTAATTAATTAGCATACCTGGTGCTAGAAACAGGCTTTTGCTGGTTAAATTACTGACTTTGTTAATTAGCATTATGGAGGCTGGACATTTATTATTCCCAAGTGAATTTCATGATATTAGAATAAGGGGATTAACTAGAAATACTGCAGAGGTACTCCATCCAGCCCTATGTGACACAGGCATAAACCTCTAGAAATCTAGGGCCCTCAGAATGGCCCCCTGGTCTCATGGCCAGCTGGGGAATTATTAGGCCTCTGTTGCAAAATAGCAGGATAATCTGATTCCTGCCTGCAATAGGCAGAATTCACAAGGTTGACTCCAAGATTCCAGTCCCGTGGTTTTTTAGTCAAAACACCAGTCAGGGTACTGCTGCAAAGGGACTTTGTAGACTAAATTAAAGTTACTAATCAGCTGATCTTAAAATAGGGAATATCCTGGGTTATTTGGGTGGGCTCGGCATAATTATATGAACGCTTAAAAACAGAAGAGCCAGTCAGAGACAGGAAAGAAAGTAGGGATGAGGCAGAAGGACAGAACAAAGAAATCTGAAGCATGAGAAGGATTAGATTCCTTTTGGGCTTGATCCATTGCAGGTTTTCAAGATGGAGGAAAAGGGCCACAGGGGAAGGAAGGCAGGTGGCCTTTAGAAGTTGACAATGATCCCTGGCCAACAGCCAGCAAGAAAATGGGTATCTGAGTCCTAAAGTTACATGGAGCTGCTTTCTGCTATCAGCCTGAGCAAGCGTGAAAGTTATTCATCCCATGACCTTCCAGAAAGGAGCACAGCCTTGCTGCCATCTTGATTTTGGTCTTATGAAACTAAGAGCAGAGAACCAGCAGAGCCATACTGTGCTTAGACTTCTGACCTACAGAACTGTGAGATAAATTTGTGTTGTTTTAAGATGCTAAGATTTAATGGTAAATTTCTTGGGGCAGCAATAGAAAACCAATACACGGCTTATGAAATACTGTCACATTTACTATGGCAAACACTGAATGCTAGATGCTAGAGCACTCAGCACCTAAAGATCCAGTGCTGGAACTTCATGGGGAATATAAAGGCAGATCGTATGGCTGCATTGGGCCTGCTTGCAAATAAAGCTTTGTCTGTGCAGAACGCAGTCTGGCACTTGTTTTCATTCTTACCTGGTAGCAGTTTATAGGGGGGAAGGCTCTAACTTTCAACTCCTTTAACTATTGGTAGTAGCTGTAATTTACTATGCAATACCTAAGAAATGAAATTGGCTTGGTTGCATTTTTAAGAGTCATTATCCAGGCACAAATAAATGAATAATCACAAATCATGATTTCAAGATGTCCCTGATGAAAGATCTGGAATCCTTCCTGAAATGATAAATCCAGTGTTTCTCAAAGGAACTAGTGAAGCAGCCCTTAAGTCATGCAAGCAGAAATGAGCCCTATCCTGCATGATGAAAAACTGCCTCCAAAAAGAGGGAAGCAGGAACTCTGAAAACTCTCTTTCCTTGTGGGTTGAAAGATCAGTGGTGTTCAAAGTGTGGCTTCCAGACGAGCAGCAGTAGACATCCCTGGAGAGCGTTAGAAATGCACATCCTCAGCCCCACCATAAATCACTGAATGGTCCTCCTGCATGCTCAAGTTTGAAAATCGCTGGTTTAGTCTGTCTGGAATAACTATATAAGACCTTGCCCATGTACTAAAAAAGTTCTCAGTCCATCCAGAGGTTCCTACCTCTGGCAGGTGCTCCAAGACCCCTCCCTAACCATTGGGACCCGGAGGAGAACAGCAATCCTGTGTCTCATTCATCAGCTCTCTCTACATTCTCCACCATGGCCAATTCAAAACTTCTCCATCCTCTTCAAACAAATCTCAGGTGCATGCACATAGACACCCCACTTCTCACCCTATACAGGAACCCTCATTTCCTACAATGGAGAAAATGGCCATCATAAGGAAACACCTTAAACTTTTTTCAGTCCCATCTTCACACTCATCTGCAACGGGACTCATCCTATCACATTCACGTAAAGCTAATCATTCTACCTGTGCTCAGGGTGCCAAGATGAAGGCCAAGAAAAGGTAAGAAAGAGCAGAATCCAGGTCTCTACAGAAAAATATCTATAAGAACTGTTGTTTTAGACAGGAAGATTTATGAGTTAAATCAGGCTAGGTCAGAGTTGGTAGCTACAGCCTTACTAGGTTTTCAAAGCGACTATTAAGAAGGCCTACTTAGGAAAATAAGTGACCACTACAACATCTTTTAGAATGGCAAAATAAAAAACTAAAAACGAACAAAAAACCCACAAAAATCTCACAATACCTAGTGCTGATATAGATGCAGACAAACTAGAACTTTCACACACATTGCTGTTGAGAATGCAAACTAGTACAGCCACTTCGGAAAATGGTTAGGATTTCTACATAATGCCAACACATTTACCATAGGACCCAGAAAGTCCACTTCTAGGTATTGACCCAATTTAAAAATTGTGTGCAAAGGGTATTATCAAGAAAGTGAAATGATAAACTACAGAATGGGAAAAAATAATTAGAAATCATCTATCAGGTAAATGTTTAATATCAAGCATATAAAGAAATCCTATAACTCAACAACAAAAAGACAAGCAACCCAATTTTAAGATGTGCAAAGGACTTGAATAGACATTTCTCTAAAGAAGATGTATTATTTATATATTAATGATGCTCAACATCATTAGCCACCAGAGAAATGCAAATAAGACTAAAATGAGATACCATTTCACACTCACTAGGATAGCTATTACTAAAATATAATAACATATAAGCATTGGCAAGGATGCAGAAAAATAGGAACCCTTGTACATTGTTGATGGCAATGTAAAATGGTGCAGCCACCATGAAAAAGTTTTGCAATTCCTAGAATAACCATAACCTGGCAATTCCACTATTAGGTATATACCCAAACAAACTGAAAGTAGGACACAAACCAAAGTTCAGAGCAGCATTATTTACAATAGCCAAAAGGCAGAAAAAACTCAAGAGTTCATTAACAGATAAAATGGATAAACAAAATGCGGTATATGCCCACAACAGAATATTATTCAGCTGTACTAATGAATGAAGTGCTGATAGATGCTACAGAATAGACAAAGCTTGAAGGCATCACATTAAGTGAAATAAACCAGACAGAATATTGTATGATTTCTCTTATATGAAAAACTTATATGAAAAACTTAGAAAAGCAAATTCATAGAGACAGAAAGCAGAAAGATGTTCCCAGGGGGAATGGGGAGTTATTGCTTAATGGGTACTGGTTTCTGTTTGGAGTGATGAAAATCTTCTAGAAATAGACAGTGGTGAAAGTTACATAATATTGTCAAATGATTGTATGTTATATAGGTTTTACCACACATTTTTCTTTTTTTAGGGTAGGCAAGGGAGTAAAGAGCTTTTGATGAAACAAGGAAAGAGTATACAATCTGAGGCACAGACTGCGGGCATGCTGCAGGGCATACAATTTTTTTTTATTTAAAAAAAAAATTAAGGGGAGCAGGTATAGCTCAGTAGTTGAGCTCCTGTTTCCCATGTACAAAGTCCTGGGGGGGTTCAATCCCCAGTACCTCCTAAACAAATTAAAAGGCAGGAGTGCAGACTTGGGGTGTCCATCAGTGCAGGGGGAATCATTCTAGCTCTGGGCAGACTCCAAGTCTCAAGTCCTGGGCAAACATCTCTGGCTCACTGACAGGCAGAGACAACATCCTTTCTTCTACCTTAAGAGTGTCCTAAATTTTATTTGAAGATGACTATTTTGAAAAGTATCCAATACTTGGAAAGAGGCAAAGAGATGACAGGGTGTCCCTTCAGTGTTGAGCTAGGTGTTGTAATGCAAATGATTCTCTTTCAAAGCAATGCAAATGCATTTTCTGTGACAGAAAATATAAACCTCTGTAATCCAAATTCGTATTTAAACCAGTCTTAGCATCTTACTGGTTTCCCTCTTTACTGAGCTGAATAAAATCATTAACACATAACCTTTGTATATTTGTATGAGTTGTGTTTTTGTCTTTTTTGAAAATTATACTTTAGCAGTACAGTGCATTAAATAATCAAAAGACTGGATTTCCCAGCCTCCTCGTCAACTAGGTAATGACAGTCAATGAGAAATCAGTACGAAGTGAGATCTTGAAGAAAAGTGCTTATGCAAAGCTGAACCAGGCCCTTTTTGCTCTTCCCTCTTTCCTCCTCTTGCAGGGAATGAGGACATGCTGGCTGGTATTCCAGCAATCATGTTAGACAATAAGGCGACACTGTATTAGCATGGTGAGCACCAAGAAAGGAGGCTGGTTCCCTGATGACAACTTGACATCATCAAGGCCCTAGACCACCTACCTCTGGAATATTCACATGAGAGAAAAATTAATTTTCATCTTATTTAAGCCATTGCATTTTTGATTGATTGTTCTTTTTTTATTTGAAGCCAGACATAATCCTAATACAGTAACATATTATGATCCTGAATTTAGAGTCCCTAATCTCAACTTGCCAGAGTTGATAAGACTCCACTACGTTGGTTGTCCTTTACCCCCAGCAAGGTTCACAATTAAATGTACAATGATGAAGTCAAACCCAACATACTTACACAATTGTGTTACATTTAGGAATAAGTTTGGCATCCTTGACATGATCAAGGTATGTATGTGGAAGAGTTTTTTTTTTTTAATGAAGTAGCAGGGATTGAACCCAGCACCTCTTACATGGGAAGTAGGTGCTCAACCACTTGAGCTACATCCACTCCCCTTTATGGTTTTTAAAATGTGGTATATCACAGTATCTGATTAGCCCTGTGATTTTTATTTGAAATATGTTATTTTTAGCTTTACATACAATTTATTTTAAATGCAAGATTTTAAATTAGAATTAACAACATAAGATTTATAAACTGAATTTAAAGGCTTACAAAAGTTACATTTAAAAACTTTATACATACATTAAATCATAATTTGAAACTCCTATCTTCTTCTATGCATAAAAAGCTGTTCTCAGACAAAAGGCTCATCTTAAAGACCATCAATTCCCTTTCCTTAGAAGCCTCCCTTCTCTCGATAAAGTCAATCTTCCCCTTTCAAATGTTCATGGGAAAGAGTTCAAGATTCTCTCATATTAAAAAAAAAAAAAATCCTGGAATCCAGGACCACCCCTGTGCACCAGTCTATCCCTTGCTCCTCAGCTAGCCAACTAGCCATCACGCATTTCAGGTCCCTCATCTGCATTCCACAGCCTTCCATGTGCCATGTGCCACAGATCTTCTGCACTGTAATCACCCATGTACTTGTTTGCATCCCCCCGCAGGCTTGAACCTCTGTGCTCCTGGCGTCTGAGCAGAAGCAGCACCGAGCTGAAGCATCTCCGAGGTTAGGGGCAGCAACAGTCCTGCTATACACTGTCAGAGGTCAGTGTGTCAAGCCACAAGCCTCGAACAACCCCAGAGAGTTACACAGTAGGACACATCTGAGACTGAAATAAGCATGGAGCGAGTGTCAGGCAACCATCCTACTCTGACCTCTTTGGTGATGAGCTCACACTTGAAAGCATGTGATCCCCATTATCTGAAATGCCTCTTGCAAATATCAGATACCTAAGAGAGCAGTGGCAAATTGCTATTTTGGACTTAGCCATTATCTTCTCAGGGTTTTAACAGGACAAACTGCATTCACCAATGACATGGGTAGCCCATGACATCATGACAAGGAGCTAGCTGAAGAATCACAGTCATAGCTCATCTCCTCACAACACACCTACCCCCCAACCCTGCAGGGACCCCGACCCTGGGAATCCTATCAGTGGCAGCACTCAACTTCCTCGGGGCATCCTCGGCTCAGGACACAAAAGAAGGAATGGTCTCTACATTACATTAGCTACAGTCTAGTTTCATACTGAATTTTTCTTATTGGCCAAAGCAACTAAAATTTTACCTTACCTCACTCTCAAAATCCAATCAAGATTAACATTACATTTAGAATTCCTGGTTACATACTGATTTATTACAACAAAAAGCATGACTGCATCTTGACATTTTTGGATTTTTTTAAAGACCACCTATAGGGAGTGGATGTGGCTCAGTGGTTGAGTGCTGGCTTCCCACATACGAGGTTCTGGGTTCAATCCCCACCCCCGGTACCTTAAAAGAAAAGGAAAAAAAAGACCAAGTGCTACACTCATCTCATGCTTAGTACCTGCTAACAGTCAATCAGATCCACTCCATGTCCACAAAATTAAACGATCCCATCCACTCTTCCCTACCCCCACTAGAGGCTCCTCCTAAGGATGTAAACATTCCAGGAGGCAGATGGCTGCTAATTCTGCCCTGTCCCAGGTTCCCACACACCATGATGGGCATTAGCAGACTCCCTGGCTACTTTCCACATATGCTTAAACATCTTTAGCCTAAGCGCAAAAACATCTTAAAACCCCTGGGCAAAGAAGAATGAAACTATTTTTAAAACTCCCCAACACGCCTGCATCCAAAGAAAAATATCTCCAGAAGGAGAGTTCCAACCTGTTCCACTTTTATACTTAAGCTATTAAACAATTTCAAATTATCGGGGGTGGGGGAGGCACATCAAAATATATATTAAAAGTTAAAATTTACTACGTCAAAAGAAATAACTTCAGAATTTTAACTTTAAAGTGTGTGCTTTTTAATTTACACCTGGTCATGTATAAAGACAAAGAAGACAGCCTCTTTTTTCTCTAGAAACTGAAATATTTTTTATTTTTCTAAAGTATTTTGGCTATGAGATGGGATGCGATCAGGTACCAGTCAGAGACTGGGAAGGAATTGTTCACAGAATACACTGCTCATTTTGCACTTACCACAAGGTGGTGCTGCTTCAATGCTAATTTCAAACAACTGACTTGCAGCCCTGCTAGAAAAGTTTCTCCATCAAGGTCCAGAAATACTTTTTCCGTAAGGTTTCAAAATATCACATATATGATTAACAGTCTCTACTGAGGAATTAAATGACTGAAGGCAGCAACTGCCTACTAGACTTAAGAGAACTGATTCACTCTCCTCTACCCCTACAATAACTGATTAGCATCATTTGGGGCCAACAAGGAAACAAGAAAGGACAGTGGAGTCCCTGTGCCACCTCGAAGTACATAAAAAATTTATCTATCCCTGAGTCCACACTGATATAAATAAACGATGTGGGAGAATAGACAAATCTCCTATGCAGACAAGTTACAAATAATTTACGTGGCTACTCCACGCCTAAGAAGGTAGAACATAACTCCCTACCCCTTATGTGTGAACCACACATAGTAAATTCCTTCCAGTGAGTCATTAAGGAAAGGCCAGAGGGAATAAGAGCAACTTTACCGTGGAGAAACTTGACAAGAGAAACTTGACAAGCACTACCGCAGCCAGGTGGTCAAGGTCAACCTCAGCGGTGATAAGTCATGTTGACAGTATGTACATGATGTGGCAAGAAGGGCTCTTTTCTTTTGTGTGCTCTTCCTCCTGAAAACCCATAATCCAGTCTAATCATGTGGAAAAGATCAGACTAATCCCAATAGAGGGGGTATCCCACAAAATACCTAACCACTGCTCCTCAAAACTGTCAAGGTCATCAAATACGAGGGAAGTTTGAGAAACCACCACAGCCAAGAGAAGTCTAAAACATGATGACTAAACATAGTGTGGTGCTGGATGGGGTCCTGGAGCAGAAAAAAGGCATTTAGGACTAAAAATTATAGACTTTAATAAAAATATATCAATAGTGGTTCATCAGTTATGACAAATATATCCTACAAATGCACGAATTTAACATGGGAAACTGAGTATTGGGTATATGAAAACTCTCAGTGCTATTTTTCTCTATAAATCTAAAGCTATTCTAAAATTAAATGTTTATTTGGAAAAAATAGTTCATTCAAGGTTCAAAGGGCAACTAAAAGAAGCCTTCACAGACAGGAGAATCCATTTACCTTCTATATTAAAGAATTCTGGTTGTGTTCCTGGCTGTCACTTGACATCTGCCAGAGAGGTAGAGGGTGAAGCAGGAAAAACACTGCTTCACTGAAAGTCATATGAAGAACCACGGCAGGAACACAGCTTGATGGCTTCTCTGCCATCTGGATCTTCTGAAAGTGATCTGACCTGAAGGTTGCTGTTCCAGGCAGCAGTGAAGTGAGGTGGAAATAACTGGGTCTTGGAATGAGACAGGGGTTCAAATCCCAGCCAGTCTTTAACTAGTTGTGTAACCTTCAGGCAAGTTATCTAAACTCTTGGAGCCTTCCAACTTCATCAACTATAAATGGGGCTGGTACCTACACCTCAGGGTTAAAAATTTAAAGCATCTAGCACATACCAAGTACTGAGTAAATACCAAGTTTCCATTCCCCTTTCCTTTCCTCCAAGAGAAAGGCTGGCAAACTATAGCCCATGGTCTAAATCTGATCCACTGCTTACTTTTATACATAAAGTTTTATTGTTAACAGTCACATTCACTCAGATATTGTTTTTTTTTTACTGCTTTCATGCATTAAAAGCAGAAATGGATGATTCCAACAGACATGGCTCCCTGCAAACCCTAAGATATTTATTATCTGGCCTTTATAGAAAAAGTTTGTAGACCATATTCTAAGGTCATCAAATACCATATTTCCAAAAGCTATCAGACACTTTTCATTCCTTATTTTACTTGCCTTTTACAGCATCTGATACACGTGTGACATCTTGAAATCCTTGCCCCCTTGGAGCCAGCTCTGAGCTTTGTCACCCTGCATTTCCAGTTTCCCGGTGATCTTCACGAACAACATCCATTGGAACATCCAAAGTTCAACATATTCAAAGTCAAACTTGCCACTCTGCCAATGGCTGTAGCAGGACATAAACAGCATTACTTAGAATCTGAGGACCTAGGTTGAAATTCTACCTTCCGGAGCCTTTGTGTCCTTGAGTAATATGCAGGAACAATGCCTACCCTGCAGGAACCATAAAAATTAAACAGGGGGAAAATGTAAAACCACAACCGCAAGAAAATGGTTGAATCTGAGTCCATCTAGAAAACCAAGCTGGCAATCTCAGCAAAGCTCCCCTAATGATATACAAAGAATGAGTCAAAGGTGCCAGGGTATGCATCCCTTCTATTGAGCAGAGTGTGGGGCAGGGTTCCAGGAGCAGCTCATTTATCCCAATTGCCATACAAATATTTCCTGTGTGTACCACAATGTGAAAAGTGCTGGGAAACACAGCCCCTGGGCCATTTTATACTTTTCTTCCTGCCCAACTCTCAAATACAAATAAAACTTCTTTGCCTTAAAACATTTTCCTATCAACCACCATCTCACTCCATTCTCCTCTACAAAGGTTTCTCCATTGCAAAGGTATCAGCCACAACATTTCATTTGAATCATTACATGATTCCCAACCCATGTCCTCACCTCCAAAATGGCCTGTATGAAATACACTGTCTAAAACCCAAGTCTATTTATATCATCCCTTTGCTTAAAAACAGTCAAAGAATATCCACTGCAAAAAAGAGTAAAATCCTTCCAGGCTCCAACTGTATGTCCATCCTCATTTCTACTGTCACCTGCCACCACGACCTCCCAATATGACTTGGGACTGTTCTTTCCCTACTGGACGGCCTTCCTGCCCAATCTGAAACCCCTGAAAGCTCCTGATGACCATCTAACCCCTACTCATCGTTAAGAACCCACTCCAATGTCACACCCACAGGGAACCTTACTAGCCACCCCAAAGAGATCCTTGCTGTTCTCCATGATGTCACAACACTTCAGATATCTCAATGTTTTAATTGTCGTCTCTCTCACTAAACTAGGAGCTCCCCAAAGTTGTACCACATATTCATTTTAGCTTTGTAAAACACCTCATCTCTAGCCCAGAGCCTAATACATAACTGATGATCAATAACTCTGTATAAAACAAATGCTTATGGAATCTCATGAAATCGCTCAGTGAAAGAGGGATTTAAGTAATTTGGAGTACCTCTGAGGCCATTTGGGAAAATAAAGATCAACACCAAAAACAGTCATATCTACCTACAGTCTCTTTTATAATGAGAGGGATCCTGGAAGAGATACTTGTCAACTTGGCTGCCAACAAGTCCATGAAAGCTGGAGGGAGAAAGAGCTCATCAAAGTACTACTGGATAAAAAGGGGTTTTGTTTTTAAAGACCAAGGGCACGTGACCTAAGAATTTCCATTTTGCAAGGAAAAAATAGGGAGCATAAACCACAAAAATAATCAAAAGTTGCCAAAATGCACATAAAAATGTGATTCTCTTAAAGCAGTCTACTAGCAACCTTAAGCAAAAACATGTTGGACTCAATGGGTCTTTATTTTTCCCTTCTGTATATTACACAGAAATCTTCCAGCAACAGTG
The DNA here is from genome assembly GCF_030445035.2 of Dasypus novemcinctus. Classification (NCBI taxonomy): domain Eukaryota; kingdom Metazoa; phylum Chordata; class Mammalia; order Cingulata; family Dasypodidae; genus Dasypus; species Dasypus novemcinctus. The sequence goes on from NC_080679.1 coordinate 90,260,321, forward strand.
TCAATAAATCAAGGTGACTCATGGATTTCAGGCTATAGGTAAAAGTGCTCCTGCCTTAAAAGGACCTGTTATTCCTCAATTACTTACTAAAGCATCACCAAAAAATAAAATACATAGTAAGGCCGAAAACTGGGTAAATATTAAATCTTTGGAATCTGTTTAAAGCACGCTTCCTTGACCGAGAATCCCAGAGGGGCCAGGTGACCACTGAGGCATCTTTATTTAGCCAGGCAGAATGTGCCCTCCCCTCCCCCACTGCCCAGAGGCTAGGTCATGTTGTCCCACCCTCACGCCCAAAATCTTTAGTATCAGTCTGTTTTCTTAATGTGCTTTTCACATCCCTCCAAAATCTGGTTGGATCTTCATCATTTCCAATAAAAGCTGTAATAGGACCAAGGATAAACAAACAAGACATTTGGCTGGGGGGATCTAGAGAGACCCTTCCACAGATGATGTGGATGGGTCAAGCTCACCCACAGAGCCATGCCGGGAATTAACCATCCTAAATCCAAATAGCAACAAGTTGGTTTGTAATGGTTTCACCAACATTTACTAACTCAAATCTAAATATCAACATTTAGATGTCAAAGTTTCCTACAGGGAAACAGTGGTGGCTTCCCCTTCCTCCAGGTCAAGAGGAAAAGAAAAACGTTAAGAGAAAAAGACAAATGTCCAAAGAAGACAAAACAGGCAAGCACTGGCCTGATAGTTACTGTGAGGATATTTCCTGGACTTACATCATCAGTACTTTGCATCTATGGCTGATTACATCTACAGATGATTACATCTACACTCAACCAAGGAGAATGCCTTCAACAATGAGAGACATCTCATCTAATCAGATGAAGTCCTTAAAAGGAGAGAAATGATGATTTCAGCAGCCAGAAGAGACAATTTCCATCTCTACTTCAGCCGGCCAGCTGCTCCCAGGAAATTCATCAAATACTTTGGAGTTTCCTGCTTGTGACCTGCCCTATTTGGACTTGCCCATCTCTATAGTCACATGAGACAATCTCTATAAAAATCTCGTAATGGTTTTTTAAAAAAGAAGATGACAAAAAAAAAAAAAAAGGATGACAATAAAGCATGAGGGAGACCTGAAAAAGAGAAGGAGCAATTTACCCAATCTCAGAACTGTGGTTTGACAATGACATGACAGCAGCAGCAGCAGCATTCCCCAAGCACATTCTATGAGCCAGGTACTTTGCAAACATTCTAATTTTCACAAAGACCTAGGTGGGAGAGAATTTATTCACAGTCCCAGATGAGGAAACCAATGGTCAAAGTGGTTAGTGAAGAACTTCGAAGGTCACACAACTACTAAGAAGAGGGGCAGAAACTTCCCATGATACCACACCTGGGTGGGGTTTTTCCATTTAGAACACAGTGAGGAAGAAGTTTAAATTTACTTGCTGCAGGTATCATCCTGCTTAAACCTCATAATTTCTTTAAAAAAATAAATCATTTACTCTGCATGGATCTATTCAAATTTTAATATGTATATATGGTGGTACGCAAATTCATCTAAATTACAGAGTACACACATCTGGCTCAAACAAGAACTGTATAACTGAAAAGATGTTTTGCAAATTATTTTGTAAAAGTAAAATATTTTAATAATGCAAATCCGTAATGAATTTTCACTGAAGATGAAATGTCAAAGATAAAGTCTGCAAGCATCTTCTAATTGACACAACATGAGATTCCTTGCCTATAAACATCCCTTCCAGGCCTCTAATTTCCATATCAAATATTAACCCTAGACTCTGTGATGTATACAAAAGACATATATTTTCTTTTGATTACTGAAGACCCTCAATATGCAAGAGTTATATCCAGAGTCCTTGTGAAATGTGAAACTCCCCAAGACAAAAATGGCCATAAGACTTCCTGGTCAGGAAGTGGATGTGGCTCAACTGATAGAGCGTCTGCCTACCATATGGGAAGGTCCAGGGTTCGATACCAGGGACTCCTGACCTGCGTGGTGAGCTGGATCACATGCAGAGCTGCTGTGCACAAGGAGTGCTGCGCCACGCTGGGCTTGCCCCATGCGCAAGGAGTGCACCTTGCAATGAGAGCCCCCCCACATGAAAAAAAGCACAGCCCACCCAGGAGTGGCACTGTACACACGGAGAGCTGACAGAGCATGATGATGCAACAAGAAAGAGAAGCGGTTTCCCAGTGCCACTGAGGGTGCAAGTGGACACAGAAGAACACACAGCGAGTGGACACAGAGAGCAGACAATGGGGGGCGGGGGGAGAAGGGGAGAGAAATAAAATAAATCTTTGAAGAAAAAAAAAGACTTCCTGGTATTCTCTCAAATGACACTTCCCACTGGAGTTGCAGTGGAGTTGTGAACTGGGCACATTTACCACACCTGCATTCAACTATGTGCCCCCTGTAAGAATGGAAGACGAAATGTGACCAACCACAGAAGGAGCCGGGTGTGAGCATCAGAGATGCATCTGCTGCTTCCTCAGTCATTCTCAGCCCCATGTGACCCTTCCAGGATGTGATCCAGGTGTGTAAGATATGTACTTCTGGTAGTAATATAGACCTAAGCACAAGCCAGTACTTCCTCTGTGCTCATCCAAATAAAAAACTATCTGTTCCAAGGGTAGGAAAACAACTGTGCCATCCAGAAATGGTATGTCTGCACATGACACCTATGAGCCATTTAAGGGAGTTTCAAGGGTAACCTGACTCCAGGATTTCTGCCTCAAGTGCTGACTTTGTATCTCATCTGTGTGGGGAGTGACTCTGTGACTCTGCTCTTATGAGAAGCCTTGTATAGCAAGTTGAAATCCGTACAACTTCAACCAGAATTTTCTTCTTATTGCTTGGGGGACAAATCTGGAACTAGTTGGAACATTTATTTTCCATCAGCTCCATGAACCACTGTTTCTCATTTCCACATGGGGGCTTCACAAATTAGAGGCAGGGCACCACCAGGCATCCCACCCTCTTTTGACTTGAAGTCCTCTCTCTTCCGCTAAGAACTGTGACTTTCTTAGCCCTTTTCACTTACATCACCAGTTCTAAGAGATAGTTTCCTTTACAGGGCAATTTTATGATACTCAAAATGTTAATCACTTCACATGATTCGAGTGCAAACCACGAGAAGATGAATAACACAAGTGGTTGGTGACAGAACTGGGGATGGAACCACAAGTCAGCTGCTTCTATGCCCCACTGCGCGCATGTCCTATTCACAGGGAACAAAGCTTCCTAGGAGGCCAGCTCTGCACATCAAGGAGACAGATGCTTGCCAGGAAACATACAGATCTGAGGGTGGAATCGCACTGGAGGGCATCTGGCTGAGGACAAAGAATGGAAGGGTCCAATACAGTGGGAATCCATTTAGGGCCACCTAGTCGGATGAAGGAAGTTGAAAATGAGTTCCAAGGCAGATGGTAAAATGGAAACAGCATCCATGATCAGAGGGCTTGTGTATGAGACCCTACACTTCACAGTCAACATCTCATTCACATTCCCTTTGCCCTATAAGAGAAGCACCATCATTACACCCATTGTACCTATAAGCAGCCTGACTGCACAAAGCTCCGAGGTGATTCCACTTCCTGCTCGAGACAGGCCAGAAGGAGACTTGTGAATGTATCAGGATCACTGATATTCAGTTAACTAAAACCAGAGTCTTGCAAATTCCTGATGTACTGAGGGTAATTTATTCACCCAGGGTCTTCAAGAAGTGACCATGTTAACTGACACTTAGGACCCGATGTGACCAATGAGGACTTTGTTGGTGATGAAAGTGACAAGAAAATGCTATTTCCTCAGATAAGGGTGTCTGAATTATATTTCTTAGTACTCTTGAAGGGTTCATGAAACACAGTTAGCCACTCTAGATATGAGTCAAAGGCAACGTTTAGCACCAGTTCCCATTTTGTAAGACACTGTAGTTCAGGCCAGTGTCTCTCTTCTAGAAATCACTCTGCGTTCACTTCAGCTTCCCACCTCCAGGACTTTGTACATGCTTGACCCTCTGCCTGGGACATGGCCAGCATTTCTTGCCAACACACACACACACACACACAGACTCGTTTCACAGCAAATTTGAGGATCCAAGCTGGGACACCAGTCTTTCCTCCCCATCTGTATTCTACACTAACGTTCATAATGTTAGATACAGATATCACAGTTTCCATGGGTTTCTGTGACTTCTTGTCTCTGTGAATGAGAAATGATAAAAAAGAAGATTCCTACCACTGCTGCTCCTGCCCCCAGGCTATTTCTTTGAGGTAAAAACACTCATTTCTGAACATGGCACTGGGTTTGTTCCCACTGCCATCTGACACCACCACAGGGTGCAGCTGACACTGCTGTAAAGTGTGACTGGATAAAACCTCCAGTCATAATTAACTGCAGGCGGTGGGAAACATGCAGGAAAAAAACAAAAACAAAAAAACCCCACCAAAGCCTAAGAAAACAGAAGAGTGACGAGAGCATACAAAAACAGGGCTAAGAAGGCTGCTGAGAAACCCAGTTTAAATACTTTCCTTTGCTTCTGTTCACTGCTCAGTGATAGCAAAACCCCGAGAAAGATGTTGGACTTTAACATATCAGTACTGAGACAGGCTAGCTTGAGAATAAAGAGACAGATCTGGAACCTGGTAGAAAAACCGCCACATTAAACACATGGCCATCAGTATCCCACAAGATGGCTGCTGGAAGAACCTGCAAGAACTCCCATTCAGCACGAGACTTCCTCCAGAAGCCAGGAAAAGCCCTGCTGTTCTCCAGGGGCCTTATCACTGAGCCCTTCCAGGGGACTGATGGGTGGGGTAACCAATCAAAATAGCAAACAGCTGGGCCTCCTCCCCTGTCATTAGCAAAGGGGCAGAGTAATTAATGGTTCAAATAGCAAGCACAGGTAAACAGATGTGGTTCAAACAATTGGGCTTCCATCTAACATATAGGAAGTCCAGGGTTCCCATGCCAAGGGCCTCCTGGCGGGGGCAAGCTGGCCCACACGGAGTGTCGGCCCATGCAGGGAATGTTGCTATGCACAGGAATGCGGTCCCACATAAGAAAGCCCCCCCCCCCACGCAGGAGTGCCGGCCAATGCCCGCCAATGCGGAGAGCTGGCGCAGCAAGATAATGCAACAAGAGACACAGAGGTAAGAAAGTAAGAAGACATAGCAGAACAGGGAGCAGAGGTGGTGCAAGAGAGTAATTGCCTCTCTCCCACTCCGGAAGGCCCCACGATCGGTTCCTGGAGCTACCTAATGAGAATACAAGCAGACACAGAAAGAACACACAGTGGATGGACACAGAGAACAAATAAGGGAGGGGTGCGGGGGGACATAAATAAAAATAAACCTTAAAAAAAAAAAGCAAGTGCAAAGGTCAAACCAGCCCCTGCTCTTGCCTTCTTCCCCCTCTGCGTGGAACAGCACGCACCTGGGCATTTGTAATCTGTAATGGGACTTGTAGTCTGTAAATCAGGCCTCTTTATCCCTTTTCAGCCCCTTCCTCTCTACCTGGGATCCCTGCTCTGTTATTTTCTCCCATTTCTCTTCCCTCCCTTCCTTAATAAATTACTGGCCTAACTAACCTGACTTGCTCTTGAAATTCATTTTATGTAGCTTAGCCAAGAACCTAGAGAAAATCTGGCAACAGTACTCTCTAGATATGCAAAAGGTATATTCCTAGCTTTATCACTGTAAGGTACCACTACACTTAAACTGCTCATTTGTCTAATAGTATTTTCAACCAATCACATGAAGTTGAACACGAAATACTAAAATCCTCTTCATTTTAACAGTTACATATCAATGTCCCATCACCGCAGGACATCAATCTGAAGGAAGTGATTGGATCATATATTCAAGGCTCCCAGCTATAGCCATGCTACAACATAGATAAACCTAGAAAACATTATGCTAAGCAAAAGAAGCCAGTCACAAAAGACCATACACTGTATGATTTCATTTATATGAAATGTCCAAAATAGGCAAATCCAAAGAGGCAGAAAGTAGTTTTGTGGTTGCCAGAGGCTTGGGAATAGGAGGAAGAGGGAGTGACTGCTAATGGGTACAAGGGTCTCTCTTAGGGGAGATGAAAATGTTCTCAATAATATCGTGGTGATGGCTGTACAAAGCTGTGAAAACCCTAACCCACATCAACGAGGCAATCACATGTTCTGTATCAGTGGTTCTCAAACTTTGTTATGCGTTAGAATCCCCTGGAAAGCTCCCTACTCGCACATTAAAATTTCAATAAAATTCATAAACACTTAAAATAATCCTCTGAACTTTACTTACTAGAGTGGAACATAAGTTTTAGGGAAGATTGATTTGGTTGGGGGGGGACAGACATCAAGCAACGTATTTCAAAAAGTGTAACAATTCAGTGAAAATGTATATATCAATTGGTATTGCCTAAGATTTAAGTTTTAAAACAATTTAACTGCAAGGGAATAAGTTTAAACCTAGGAAAGAAAATATATGCCAGTCCATTATCTACATATCCTCCAGGGCATGCCTCTTATGTATTAAGTCAGAAACTCTGGGGTATTCTTTAAAACTCCTGGGGTGATTCCAATGTGCAGCCAATTGTATATGGGTGAACCAGGACTCATCTGCAGTGGAACAGGTATCACTCAAAAATCCTCAGGTTCAAAATAGAAAAAATGCTTATGCAGAAGAGAGCATAAGCCTGCGTGTGTGCGTATATTGCTCACAGTCGGGCTTGGCAGTAGGCACAGGCAGAGTCATCGATTCCTGGGAGGAGGCTACCATAAGGCAAGTCTCCAGGAGGAAAGATGTTCTCCAATTCACCACAGCAGAAGGAACTGTCCTTGCTGAAGTTTAGATCCCTGACTTTGGCCCTGACTACTCCAAAGTGAAAGCTTCATTTCCCAAGATAAATACAATGAGCCAGTAGTTTAAGGAGAAATGGGGCTGTGTGTTCCCTGTGTTATTCTCCACCTTCCAAGAATGAGGTCTCACACAACCTTGAGCCATTCTCAGCTTATGTCCTCTTCATACAAGAAGCCAGAACACAAATTTGCATCATCTACACCTTAGATGTCAATAATGTCCAGGCAGAGGGACGGTGCAGATGGGCACAGGAGACCCTGCTGGCGCAGAGGGACTGGAGAAGCTTGGCTTTAGGCCAACCTCTACCACTAGCATGGGAGAATTCGGCCAAGTTCTGTAATGACTGAGAGGTCTTCCACAGAGGCAAAGAGGCCTTGACTGGATGTGTTCTCGAAGCCTCTCAAAACTCAGTTCCTTCATGATCTCTGTGATCTTTACCATGTAATAAAAACTGCAGTTGTAGCTAAAAGTGGAAGCCAGTTGAGTGTTTTTCTGACCATGAACTTTATCTGACTCAGCTGTGATAATCCCTCTGACATAGAATTGTGGAGAGAAAAGAAAATGGAAGTTGTCTGAGACGTGCAGACAGAAGGGAAGTTCAAAAGAGGAAGGCTACAGAATGAGGCTTCTTGCTAATTCTCAGGAGGCCACACTAGACTTGACAAAGCACCAACCAGCACCATCCGTTTGGACTGTTCTGGCAAAATGTTAACTTCAAAAAGAAACCTCTCAAATAGTGCTGAGGGGAATGTGAAATCAATACAGCCTTTCTGGAAAGCAGCCAGGCAATATGTATCAAGAATCTTTAACAAAATGCAGCCCATTTAGCTCAATAATTCCATTTTTAGGAACCTGCCAGCCTTAAGGAGATTTCACAGGTGTGTGCAAAATCTACTGGACAAAAATATTCATATCAGGAATTTAAGAGCAAAACCAAAAAGCCTGAAAAATAACACAGTTATGCAATAATTGGAAATTGGTTTAAAGAATCAACTTTAGAATTAAACTAACATTAAATATCAAGTCCTTCAAACAAACTGGAAATTGCTCATGATATATTATTAAGTGGAAAAAGGCAGGCAGAACATGAAAGGAAGTATATATAGTGTGGTTTCAGGTTAAGTAGTTAGGACACAGGGAAAGCAGATACTGATAAAAAAAAGAGTAGAAAAAAACATGAAAACGCTAAGTAGTTCTCTCTCAATGACGGGGACTTCCCAATTCTCCACAAGCACCACTCTTGTGGGGTGGGGAAAAGGAGAGCCTTGGCAGACATCATTAACCCATGGTCCAAGAATCAAAGAGGCAGTATGACCTCTACTTCACAGCCTGTCCGTTGTAAGATTCTTCTCCTAATAAAAAAGACAATCAGAAAGTTTTCAAAACTACCCTATCAGCTAGGTCAACTAGGGAGACAGAACTGGACCTGGAAGCAGCAGAGGCTGAAATCGCAAGCACTGCCCAGTCTCCCTTCCTCCACAGGCAAGTGTGAGAAGAGCGGCAGCATCTAACTTTCACCATTAGCTAGATAGGCTTTATCATAGTATTTTAAATGGTTGGTTTCATAAAAGATCCGGGAAAAGCAATCCAACTATATACTAACTAACGGTATTGCTAGAAAACAAACCACAAGAAATGTGGTTTATCTCGGGAAGATAAAAGGATATATAATAATTGTTGATGAATTCTTAATCCAAAAAGAACCTTGTTTTCATTCCCAGAAATTATATTTCCCATTTAGGCAAAACAGAAATTTGAAACAATCCTGAGAAAACTGAATCTGCCAACTAGTAGTGAAAAAAGACAGATAAATAAGTAGAGCAAGATGGCAGTAGAGTAAATAAAAATAACCTATCAATAAAAGCGGAATATAAGAGATTTAAGAAATGTAATCATGTAAAATGCAAGGTTACATTACTGAAATTATCTCTGGTCCAGATTTCCAAAGGTCCAGGAGTTAATCACCAATTGTATTAATATACAAATTTTCACTAATGTTGGCTGTGTTATTCAGTGTACCTTATTACAGAGGTTTATAGTATTTGACCCTTACTGGAATAATAGTTTCAGTCCCTGACATTTTTTTTTAAACAAATCAGTTTTATTGACATATTAATAAAGCATAAATCCATCCAAAGTGTGCAATCAATGGTATTTGGTATAATCACATAGTTGTGCCTTCATCACTTCAATCATTATTAAAGCATTTTCATTTTTCCAATAATTAATAATAAAATAAAAAGCAGACAAAAAATCCTCATCATCTCTCAATCTCTATGCTTCACCTGCCTGATATAGCTGCTATTCTGTTTCCATCTCTCCAGTTTGTTTTCATATTTTGTAAAAACAGTCTCATATATGCAATATTGCCCATATTCACATTTCATATGAGGTTTCACTATATTATACACCCTGACAGTTTCTTGATTAGCATCAATTTCTGAAGAGTTTCTATCCAAACAAGTAAAGTAGGTTTGGTTTTTGTTTGTTTGTTTGTTTTAAAGCACTTTCTTAAACAAGAGAGAGAAAGGGGTCTTATCTTACAAATTAGAACAAAAACCACCAAGGTCATTTCAGAGCTTGTGTGCGACTGAATCCAGAAGACAGGGCCCTCAGTGTCCTCCAGGGGCTGAGGACACCCCATACGTACTGTGTCATTACCAGCAGCAGCGCTAGTTTTTTAAATAGATAGATATTTTTAAATCCCAGCGCACGTTCACAACCATATGTTAGCTATTTTTTTTTTTTTAATTTTTTTATTTTTTATTGACTTTGTAATAATATTACATTAAAAATATATATGTGAGGTCCCATTCAACCCCACCCCCCCACCCCCCCTCTCCCCCCCCCCCCCAACAACACTCGTTCCCATCATCATGACACATCCATTGGATTTGGTAAGTACATCTTTGGGCACCTCTGCACCTCATATACATTGGTTCACATCATGGCCCATACTCTCCTCTATTCCATCATGTAGGCCCTGTGAGGATTTACAATGTCCGGTGATTACCTCTGAAGCACCATCCAGGGCAGCTCCATGTCCCGAAGACGCCTCCACCTCTCATCTCTTCCTGCCTTTCCCCATACCCTTTGTCCATTATGTCCACTTTTCCCAATCCAATGCCACCTCTTCTATGTGGACACTGGATTGGTTGTGTCCATTGCACCTTTATGTCAAGAGGAGGCTCAGATTCCACCTGGATGCTGGATGCAATCCTCCCATTTTCAGTTGTAATCACTCTAGGCTCCATGGTGTGGTGGTTGTCCTTCTTCACCTCCATCTTAGCTGAGTGTGGTAAGTCCAATAAATCAGATTGTAGGTGCTGGAGTCTGTTGAGGCTCAGGATCTGGCTATCACATTGTCAGTCCAGAGATTCAAATCCCCTAAATATATCTTAAACCCCAACATTAACTGCACCTCCAGCACATTAGCATGAAAGTCTTATGAAGGGAGATCCCATCTGAGTCCAGATTCATCACACATAAACACCATTTCCAAAGAGGGGCCATCTGCCCTGGTAGTTAACCCCATCGGCCATGACCATAACTCCCATGGGTCTCTTTAGCCCTCAAAGGAACCAATATCTGGGGGTTGTATCTGCTTTATCTGTCTCTCTGACTCTGCTCAGTTGTGCATGAGGGCAAACCTTCTGCCAGCCTCCAGACTCTTTTTTAGAAACTCGTAGCCATATAAACTCATTTCTCCTTTCCATTTCCCCCTTACTTTAGGTCAAACAGCATTTTAAAGTCATGGTATTTTATGTAGACATGGATATTCTGCTGATCCGCATTGAACCTTCCGTATGTTAGCTATTTTTATGGGCAGGTAGCACATTAGGGCTCTGGATACTTTTCCAAAAATATGATTTAAACAGAAATCTGCATGTGTTAGGTTCTCTGGAAGGAAAACTATTTACAGTTGGATGTATTCAGAGTCACCGCCATTTTTAAGCAAGTATCTCTGCCCTTTACTTTTCAAATTAAAATTGCCATGGTAATGAAACCAAACTACCACTGTGACACTAACTTGCTGCACAGATTTGGGCAGCACGTAATATTGCTACATTATATTTAAGTATCTGCTTTCGAGGTAGGTTAGTATAGAGAGAGGGAAAGCAGCTGGGCCGACAGACCACATGGTCATGAGACCCTGCCTGGAAACCTCCTGCGAAGAAGGCTGCCAGAAAGACCCTACAAGACCCTGACCACGAAATCCCATTTGACCCACAAGATCCCGGATACCCTCGAAAAAACCCCAGATCCCCTTGAAAGGCCTCACCATTGGTTCCCTGAGAACTGACAGGTGGGGCAACCAATCAGAATAGCAAAAGCTGGGGCCCCGCCCCCAACAGTATGAAGGGGAGGAGGAAAGACTTAAAAAGCCCTGACCTGGGGTCCATTCTGCAGCATGCGCAGATCCATGCCTCTGACAGTGTACTTTTCTCCTTCCCTTGTTTCTTAATAAACTCCTTACTCCCTTGCCTACCCGATGGCATGTCCATAAATTCTTTTATGCGACATAAGCCAAGAACCTAGATGCCCAGAAACCAGAGCCATGCAGCAGCACTTTGTTTAATGTAATTACCATTTTGGATCCAAAACATCCAATATGGAGGTTATTTTCCTCAACCCATTAAAAGGGCAAATGTTGCAAAACAACTACTCTCTTCTATTCATTAGGTCTTGCAAAGAAAAGGTTGCAGAACAACTACCCAAGAATTTAGCAGAAATAAATTTCATCCCTATGGAAAAACTGAATGTTAGGATAGTTTCTCAAAGCCAGGGGTATCTAATTTGGCCAGGATACATAAGGAGATTAGGCAGGCTGGGATTTCTCTGCTGGCGTGTCTGTGTTGCCACCAGCCTCAGTGAGAGCCTTTAGGACAGTCATACTTCCCATCCTTGCCATGCCTTTCCAATGCTGCCTTAAGCCACATTAAAACAAACATTCCATTTATTATTAATAATAAAATTATGTCCAAAGTGCAGTGTACTCCCTGGGGCTTCTCAAGGATTCCCCAGTCCTAAGATCCAAACAATATCACCCAATATGCACATACTATACCATAGGGAGAAAATTGTCCAAAAGATAAAATCTCTGTACTTGGCATGACCTCGACTGCAGTCTCAAGGATCCAGGTAGTTTCAGAAACATCTGTATTAACTACCTTACACACAGAAGTTGTACTTAGACATTTTTCCCACCCTCAAGTATCAGACACAGGAACACATATACACACTAACTCAAGGCAAAAGGGAAAATGATGCAGCTGATTATAAAAACAAAAAATAAAATGCTGTGAGCATTTTTTAAAAAGGGAATAATTATAATCAGGATAACAAGACAAGAAAGGCAGTGTGGGAACTATGATTTGATGTCAGGGAAGAAATTCAGCAAAGAGATATAGGATGGGGGAGGACAAAGAGGAAAGAAAGGGCATTCCAGGAATTTCTCCAAATACTGATAAGCAGGTCAAATTCCTTGGCACAGGAAATCCCTTCATACCAAAAGTGTTTCCAAGTTCTAGCTAATGACCCCATTATAGGCAATGTTATCCAAAATAAGAAAAATTTCATACAATAAAAGATTTTGATCATTTACCAATTCATAGCACAATTTCTAACATCAAATCTTTAAGTTTTGTCCTCTTAATTTTATGCTGACATAAACTCAAACATGCATTAAATCATTCAGAAAAAACATATATGACACCGCAAATAATACAAACATTTAGACACCAGAAAAACACATCTCAGTGTTGCAACCCCAGGGCACAATTTAGAGCAATTGTGAATATGTTTATATGTAACAGAGAAGAACCCCTGCGCTGGCAAATGATCAATAAGGCCCCTGATTATGCTGCTTTTAGTAAACAAATACTTTTAATAAGCCTTAAAAAAGACAGAACCTTTATGATTCCATGTATTAGCATTTTGGAAAGGCTCTCCTCACATCTGACTCACAATCTCTCAAAGTTAAATAATGTTTGTTTGGCTTTTTTTTTTTTGCTAATGTTAAGTGCAAAAAGTTTATAAAGATGAGGAAAGCCAAAATACTTTATAGTACATAATCGGTAAGTCTCTTGTCCCTACCCCTTTCCAAGTCTGAGTTTCCACAAACAATTAAATTTTATAGCTATTCAAATGTTGGATGAAGTAACCAAGCAAAAAGATAAGTAGAAAATACTTGGTAGTAATAAACAATCTGTCATCAGATTATTCTTGCTTAAATCCATAACCTTTAAAAGCACTGCAATAAGTTTATAGTGTTTCTAAATTCATGAGCAAGAAACAGCAAAACTGATGGCTAACATTAGTATTCATAACAAGCTCTTGAATCTTCATGAAAGTCTAGCCTGGGCAGTCGAAGCAGATTATCAGCTGAATTAGAGGGAGTCTGTTCAAACCATATGTGGATTTACATATATAAAGATTTCCTTTTTCCAGAAGTTACTGTAACAAAGAAAAAACATTCTCCCAGAAGATTTCTTAGGAGAACTAGACTTCCTTAATTTCAGTATGTATATAACTTACACTATCAAGCTTGCTAGTGGATATCTTTTGTTATTTACCTGGGGATTTTTTGTTTGATCTTGATTGCACCAAGTGAGACTGTCGAGGCAGCAGAGGTGATGAAGGCAGAGACATAGAGACACCTTTGGCCAAGCTCACCCTGTAGGTGTCCTCAGCCACAGGAAGGCTGCTCACAGCAAAGTCCCCACCATGGGCAGGGGGCAGGATTGGAGAAGTCTCTGGACCAGAGTCACCTCCTAGAGTGGAGAGAGAATACCTTCAATTAGACCTTCCATTACAAGTAGATTCTAATTTAATACCTAAGAACTACATTCTTAGAATATTATTCCCAAACGCCATATGTATGTTTTATATTTCTTAAATGACCGTTTTCCTGCCACTTATAAGACTTTTCATGCAGTGAAGGAAAAGTTAAGCTCCATGGCCTAAGCATCAATGAACTCTGGTGAACTCTGCCCTATACCCCTTCCTGCATTACGGCAACTGGCCTGGTTTAATCCTAAGAATGGTTCCAGAGAGCAACTGATCCACATTTACGTTAAGACCAAGTGTGGGTGACCCAAAAGGAGCTTTGACTTCAGCTAAAGTAAGGAAGGGGGTTATTGGATCTCACATGGTATTCAGTAAAACAGATTCAAAAGGCAGGCTCCATTACAAAAAGCCCTGGCGTCCCACCTTTACTCCCTAAAAACAATGCCCAGTAGAGTGCCCTGCCTGCCTTAACACCCTTCCCTACCACCACACAGCTGTTCTCCCATCCCATCTGCTCCCCAACTCCCCACTAAAACTCTCCAAACTAGGCATGGAACTGAAACCATGGCTTGCTTGTAAAGCAGAGTGTCTCCTTGTTATTTAACCCCTAACTACCTGGGGATAAACAAGCTCACCACCTTTGAACATTCTAGGACAGGCAGAGTCCCCCAAAATACAGAGGATAGAATCATAGTGTAGGGAGTATGCAAGGAAAACCATATCTCAGGTAAGCCTCTCAGAAAAATACAGCCAGTCCTCAAGTTTTCAGAGGATGTGCTCTCCTACTGTTCCTTCCCCACCAAACCAATCAGTATGTACTAAGAAGCAAGTGAGAGCATGCAGAAAAGACGGAAAATCACTCTCCTGATATTAAAGAGCATCTTCCAATTCTAAATTATGCCCAGCAGAATTGGAAAGATACATAAAGCTTTCCACAAGCAAATCAGTCTCTCTGGCAAAGCCATCCACTGGTCGTTATTATGACATCCTGACTCCAAAAAAAAAAAAAAAAAAAAAAAATTAAGGATTGGATCTGCAAAAAGAAAAATGAGGACTTCCGGCAAGATGGTGGCTGAGTGAGCTTGCCTTGCTGTCTCTCCTGGGAAGAGGCAGCTGGGCGCCGCCGGAGGTTCTCTGGGACCAGGCTTTTTCGGGATTTTTGCAGGGCAGGAAGTGTCTGGACATCGATTTGGTGGGAAGGTAACGGAGAGGATTGGTCTATGAGATACAATTTGGGTTCTATTGCCCGGAGGTGAGACCTGCACACGGGTTGCTCCCTCCTTGGGGGTGGGTGGAGCCGCGGAACCTGCACTGTGGCCGTGCTTTTTGGTGGCTCTGAGGTGTAGGGGAATTCGCGAGTCCTGGGCGGGCTGTTGGGGGGTTGACGGGACGCCTTTGCGGATCGATTTGGGGAGACAGACGGTGTTTTGTTGTGAAAGGGGGAATTTTTGATTGCGGACACAAATAATAGCGCTTCTGCCTGGAGCCCCGCCGCCACAGGCCCGGCTGCCGATCTGCAACAGAATCAGAGAGTTGGCAACAAAGGGACGTAATTGGGAGGTTGTTACAGGGTGCGGCGAGGGAGGGGGACACGTCTGGAAGCCGATTGGGGAATATTTTGCGAAGCTTGGGAATTCCGGTTGTGGAATCTGTTTTCGGCGTTTCCAACTGGAGCCCAACCCACGGGCCAGGCTCTGGTGCTGCGTCATTAAATTGGCTGCGGTGTAGAGGCGCCCCCAGGTGGCCATTTTCTGGGATCATAGGGTGGGAGCAGTCTAAAAGCTGAATTGACGAAATATCCACAAAAATAAACCCTAGTGAGTAAGTGAATTGCAGGGTTCAGACATAATATATAGTTTGCGGATCTGACTTCCCCCATAGGGCTGGCACCCAGCTGCAGGGATCCCTGAGGGCTGTGTTACACTGCAGGGCTCCTAGGCTTCCTGTTGACCAGATTAGAGGTTGCATAATCCCCTAAACTCTGGTGGCCCACACCCCAGAGACTCACACCTCTTGAGCCTTCAATATCTCAGACTTTCCACCCCTGAATCCATCACGCCCTGAGGTCCATCTGAGGTCCTTGAATGCCCTAGCCTTCAACGTTTACATTTTTTCTTTACCGTTTCATTTTGTTTTGTTTTTATTTTCATTTCATCTTATTTTTTACTTTTTTTAATGTCCTGATTGCTAATATTGCATTATCCCCTAGTCTTTTCTCCCAGCGTATCCCCCGAAGTCTTTCTTTTTTATTCAGTTATTTAGGGTTTTTTGTTGTTGTTGTTGTAGTTGGTGTTGCAATTGTGGTTCGCGTATATCTGTTTTTTTCTTACCCCTACCTGTTCCCCACCCTTTGCCCACCCCCCTTTTTCTTTTTTCCTTTCTTCTCTTTTTTTTTTCTTTTTCATTTTTTATTTTTTATTTTTCTGTTTTTGCTCTCCCTCTTGTCCCTCATTTTCTACTTATTTTATTTTAACTCAATTATACAATAGGTGCTACAGGGAACACCTCACATTTGCTGGGTTCTCTCATCCTCCACTGCCTCATTTCTAAGTGAACTGATTTAGGCTACCTACACTATCCCCTTTCACCTACATCTTGATATCCACCATCATCTACTGTCTCTCCTATATTCCACCTCCTATCTCCCTTTCTTTGATCCACAAAGTATCTAACTCATAATTCCTAATACCCTTGTTTTGTTTTCTGTCTGTTATCCACTCTTGAAACTATTACCTTTCTTTTCTCTTTCCCTCTCTCACGAAAACAATAGCTTTTAAGCTCATACCATATTCCTCCCATATTCAGTCAGCTACCTCATAATAGGTACTCTACCTACTGCTATAACTCTACACAATTTTACATGAATCTAACCTCCATCCTCCCAGATCTCATATTCTTGCTTTGTTAACATATATCATCAATACTACCTTACACTTTATCCTTGCTTACACAATTACCTTTCCCTGGCACTAATACTTTCCTTTAAAGTGAAAGTAACCAGCAACAAGAAATTAGAATAAGAAGAACAAAGTGACAAAGAGAAGATATAACACTTACGCAAAAACAACAGCTAATTAATCTCCAAGAGTAGACAAAGAAGCTAAGGAACTGATTAAACCCGTCAAGATAAAATGATGACCAGACAGCAACAAAAACCTACAAACCAAACCAGTAATCAGGAAAACATGGCTGAATCCAATCAACAAACTAAAAATCAGGAAGGGGAACAGAACTTCGCTCAAGCAATGAAAGATTTCAGAACATTTATCACCGACAAATTTGATGAAGTAATGAAAGAGGTTAGACAACACTCGGAGGGGAAATTGCAGACATACGCAAAAAGATAACAGATATGATGGGAATGAACACCACAGTTCAAGAAATCAAAAATACACTTGCAGCAAATATCAGCAGACTAGAAGAGGCAGAGCAGAGAATTAGTGATGTGGAAGACAGTACATCCGAAATCAAACAGATAGTAGAAGGGGTCGATAAAAAGATAGAAAAAGTCCAGCTAGGACTTAGGGACCTGAATGACAATGCAAAACGCTCAAACATACGTATTATAGGCATTCCAGAAGGAGAAGAGAAGGGAAAGGCGTCAGAAGGAGTGTTGCAGGAAATAATGGCTGAAAACTTCCCAAATCTACTGAAAGAAACAGATGTACATATCCAAGAAGCACAGCGCACTCCATTAGTCATAAACCCCAACAGGCCCACCCCAAGACACATAATTGTCAAATTATCCAATGCTCAAGACAAAGAGAAAATCCTAAAAGCAGCAAGAGAAAAGAAAACCATCACATACAAGGGAAGCTCCATAAGATTAAGTGCTGATTTCTCATCTGAAACCATGGAGGCAAGAAGGCAGTGGTATGATATAATCAAAGTACTAAAGGAAAAAAATTTCCAACCAAGAATACTCTTTCCAGCTAAACTAGCATTCAAACATGATGGAGAGTTCAAAATATTCGCAGACAAACAGAAACTGAAAGAGTATACCAACAAGAAACCTCCCCTTCAAGAAATTCTAAAGGGAGTTCTGCAGGAAGAAAGGAAAAAACAGGAAAGGCAGAGTGGGAGGAGAGTATAAGAGCAACAAAAAAAGACAAAAATAGAAGGGAAAAAAAATACAAACAAAATATGACAAACACAAAAACAATTAATATATGGCTAACACAAATAATTCCTTGAAAATAACAACACTGAATGTCAATGGATTAAACTCACCTATCAAAAGATTCAGACCGGGACAATGGATAAGGAAATATGACCCATCCGTATGCTGTCTACAAGAGACACATCTTACACCCAGAGACGCATGGAGATTGAAAGTGAATGGCTGGAAAACAATCATACAAGCAAACAATAACCAAAAAAAGGCAGGAGTAGCTATATTAATATCAGACAAAATAGACTTTAAAGGTGAAACAATTGTGAGAGACAAAGAAGGATACTACATTTTAGTGAAAGGGAAAATCTGTCAAGAAGATCGAACAATCATAAATACTTATGCTCCTAACAAGGGTGCCTCTAAATATGTGAGGCAAACGCTAAAAAACTAAGTGAAACAATAGATGCATCTACAATTATAGTGGGGGATTTTAATACACCACTATCTACCTTGGACAGAACATCTCAAAAGAGAATCACTAAAGAAACAAAACACTTGAACAGTATATTAGAGGAGCTGGATCTAATAGACATATATAGATCATTACACCCAAACACAGCAGGATATACATTTTTCTCAAGCACACATGGATCATTCTCCAAGATAGACCATATGCTAGGCCACAAAGAAAAGCTTAAAGAATTCAGAAAGATTGAAATCATACAAAACAATATCTCTGACCACAGTGGAGTCAAGCTGGAAATTTGCAAGGGACAGAGGCCCAGGTTGCACACCACGATTTGGAAATTAAACAGCACAATCTTAGAAAAACAGTGGGTCAAAGAAGAAATAACAAAAGAAATCAATTACTACCTTGAAACAAATGATAATGATAACACAACATACCAAAATTTATGGGATGCAGCATAAGCAGTACTGAGAGGGAAATTTATAGCCATAAATTCATATATCAAAAAAGAAGAAAGAGCAAAAATTGAAGAACTGCACATTTGAAGGAATTAGAAAAACAACAACAAAGTAACCCAACAGGAAGAAGAAGGAAGGAAATAACAAAGATAAGAGCAGAACTAAATGAAATAGAAAAAAAGAAAGCACTTGAAAAGATAAACAAGACCAAGAGCTGGTTTTTTGAGAAGATCAACAAAATTGACAAACCTTTAGTGAGACTAACAAAGAAAAAAAGAGAGAAGATGCAAATACACAAAATAAGAAATGAGAAAGGTGATATCACCACTGACCCCACAGAAATAAAGACTATCATAAGAGGATACTTTGAAAACTATACTCCAACAAAAATGACAATTTAGAGGAAATGGACAAATTCCTAGAAACAAATAAGCAACCCATATTGATGAAAGAAGAAATTGATGATCTTAACAAACCAATCACAAGCAGAGAGATAGAATCAGTCATTAAAAATCTCCCAACTAAGAAGAGCCCAGGGCAAGTCGGCTTCACAGGTGAATTCTACGAAACATTCCGGAAAGAACTAACACCAATCCTACTGAAACTATTCCAAAAAATCGAAACAGAAGGAACATTGCCGAACTCCTTCTATGATGCCAACATTACCCTAGTACCAAAGCCAAACAAAGATACCACAAGAAAGGAAAATTACAGACCAATTTCTCTAATGAACCTAGACGCAAAAATACTTAACAAAATACTTGCTAATCGTATCCAACAACACATTAAACGAATTATACACCACGACCAAGTGGGATTTATTCCAGGTATGCAAGGATGGTTCAACATAAGAAAATCAATCAACGTATACACCATATAAACAGATTGAAGGAAAAAAATCACATGATTATATCTATTGATGCAGAAAAAGCATTTGACAAAATACAGCACCCTTTCTTGATAAAAACACTCCAAAAGATTGGAATACAAGGAAATTTTCTGAACATGATAAAGAGTATATATGAAAAACCTAAAGCCAACATTGTTTACAATGGAGAAATCCTAAAATCCTTCCCTCTAAACTCAGGAACAAGACAAGGATGCCCATTGTCTCCGCTCCTATTTAACATTGTCTTAGAAGTACTTGCTCGAGCACTGAGGCAAGAACCAGATATAAAAGGCATTCAAATCGGAAAGAAAGAAGTCAAAATTTCACTATTTGCAGATGACATGATCCTATACATAGAAAACATGAGAGATCTATAACAAAGCTTCTAGAACTCATAAATGAGTTTAGTAAAGTCGCAGGTTATAAGATCAATGCGCAAAATTCAGTAGCATTTCTGTACACCAATAATGAGCAAGATCAGGAGGAAATCAAGAAACAAATACCATTCACAATAGTAAATAAAAAAATCAAATACTTAGGAATAAATTTAACTAAAGAGGTAAAAAACTTATACACCGAGAATTATACAAGACTGTTCAAGGAAATCAAAGACCTAAATAAATGGAAGAATATTCCTTGTTCATGGATAGGAAGACTGAATATTATTAAGATGTCTATCCTACCAAAACTGATTTACACATTCAATGCAATCCCAATAAAAATCAACACAGCCTTCTTTAAGGAACTAGAAAAACTAACTATGAAATTTATTTGGAAAGGAAAGAGACCCCGAATAGCCAAAGACATACTGAAAAAGAAAAACGAAATTGGAGGAATCACACTACCTGACTTCAAAACATACTACAAAGCTACAGTAGTGAAAACAGCATGGTATTGGCATAAGGAGAGACACACAGACCAATGGAATCAAATTGAAAGCTCAGATATAGCACCTCACATATATAGCCATATAGTATTCGATAAAGCCATCAAACCTTCTTAACTGGGAGAGAGTGGCCTATTCAACAAATGGTGCCTGGAGAACTGGATAGCCATATGTAGAAGAATGAAAGAGGATTACCATCTCACACCTTATACAAAGATCAACTCAAGATGGATCAAAGACCTAAATATAAGAGCCAAGACCATAAAAACCTTGGAAAGCAGTGTAGGGAAACATCTACAGGACCTTGTAATAGGAAATGGATTCATGAATATCACACCAAAAGCACGAGCAGCAAAAGAACTAACAGATAAATGGGACTTCCTCAAAATTAAATCCTTCTGCACCTCAAAGGAGTTTGTCAAGAAAGTAAATAGGGAGCCAACACAGTGGGAGAAAATATTTGGCAACCATATATCTGATAAGAAACTTGTAACTTGCATATATAAAGAACTCATATATCTTGAAAATAAAAAGATAAACAACCGATTTAAAAAATTGGAAAAAGATTTAAACAGACACTTCTGCAGAGAATAAATACAAATGGCTAAAAAGCACATGAAAAAATGCTCCAAATCTCTAGCTATCAGGGAAATGCAAATCAAAACTACAATGAGATACCATCTTACTCCCATAAGATTGGCAGCTATGAAAAAAACAGAAGCATACAAATGCTGGAGAGGATGTGAAGAAAGGGGAACACTCATCCACTGCTGGTGGGAATGCAGAAGGATCCAACCATTCTGGAGGACAGTTTGGCGGTTTCTCAAAAAACTAACCATAGATTTGTCATATGACCCAGCAATACCACTGCTGGGTATATACCCAGCAGAACTGAAAACAAGGACACAAACTGATATATGTACACCAATGTTCATAGCAGCATTGTTCACTATTGCCAAAAGTTGGAATCAACCCAAATGCCCATCAACAGATGAGTGGATCAATAAAATGTGGTATATACACACAATGGAATACTACTCGGCTGTAAGAACAAATACACTACAAACACACGTGATAACATGGATGAATCTTGAGAACTTTATGTTGAGTGAAGCAACCCAGGCATTGAAGGACAAATACTACATGAACTCAATGATATGAAATAAGAAAACTACCTCAGAGAGCTAGAGACTGAACGATAGGCTTACAGGAAATCAGGGGGTGGAGGAAGGATGCGAGCCGACGTCTGCAGGGGTGGAATTTATGATGAGCTGGAGGTAAGTATGAACACAAAGAAGAGATAAAATGGGGGTAAGGGGTTGCCTTTGGGTGGGGCTTTGCGGGTTTGAGGGGGGCTGGGGATGGGCGGATGGGTAATATTGCCCAAAAGTGGGGGGAGGGAGGGGTAGCATACAAACATAGGAGAGTGTCAGGTGTTGGTCGAGAGTAAAATGCTGAGAAAATCGTATCAAAATATAATTAAGAGGGTTGCCTGTTTAGGATGCTCGGAGGGGATGGTCGGATGCGAGACGGGCTCCTGGGGAATGTCTGAGTGCTCATTTTGCCAGAGTGGGTGGTACCATTGGGTAGAGACCCAAGTAATGAGAGTGGGGGTGGACCCACATCCTGGGGAGGACTAATGCCATCAGATAGAGGGAACTGTATCTCTTGAGAGAAAGGGTGGCTCCCAGGGCATTGGGGCAGTTGAGCAAGTTAGGCCCTGAACACTGTTGCAAGTATCTCTGGATGGGGCTCCTCAGGAAATGGAGGTTGGCTGTCACTGTGGGCACCAAGGGGATGGGAAAATGGATGTTAAATGTGTGGAACCAAAGTAAATGTGGGGTAAGGGAGGAGTTTCACGAGAGTACACAAGGATGGATATAAAACATGTAATATTACACCATAAACATATAGGGGACGACAGACTAATAAAGTAAACCACAATGTAAAACATAGGATAACTAAAAATTTAGAAAACTGTATATCCTAAAGTATGGAACACAATGTAAGCACGGATGTCACCTTGTTTGAAAGCTATTGTCTCAGAGTCTGTACATCACTTTAAGTAAATATGATATGAATAAGTTATAAGAATATCGCTGTGGAAGAGAAAAGGTTTAACGGTAGATGTGGGGGAGCACTGTACATTGTATATATGAATTACTGTGGACTAGGGCCCTTGTGAAGAGAAGTTCAATAATTAGGGGGAAAAAAAAAAGAAAAAGATAGGATGTAGAATTTTTCCAAGTCAACACGTATTCTATATCTAACCTTTAAACCCATCGCTATATGCCATCTTACTAGTAAGGGAAACTGATAGTATATTGGGCTTCAATTTTCAGGAAGTTTTGGATCACAGAGTGGTTCAACAATGGCAGCGGAGGAATACTGGTATAGGATACTATTGACAGGTGATATATGGCTGACAGGGAGCTGTACAGGGCATATGTCCAGGGTGCATGGTAATATTTGGATATACTCATAGTGGCAACAATTAAAAACTACAGCTGGGGGGGTACTGAGTTCCTGGCCGGAGGTGCGCTGTCGTGGTCCCTAGGGGAACAGCGGCAATCCCCCAGGTGCAACAGTAAAGGACCAGGAAGGAATGAGGGTCCAACAGGGAGACCATGATACTAATAACTATGCTTGTGAGCCTATATGCCTGAAATAAGAACAAGGCCTAGAGCAGCACTGTGCCTGGGAATTTCCTCCTGACAGCCTTCATGTTACTCAAATGTGGCCAGTCTCGAAGCCAAACTCAGCATGTAGATGCAGTGCATTCCCCCCAGTGTGGGACATGACACCCGGGGATGAGCCTCCCTGGCACCGAGGGATCACTACCAAATACCAGCTGAAGATGGAACTAGAAAATGACCTTGAATTAAAGGTTCAATGCGGATCAGCAGAATATCCCTGTCTACATATAATAACAGGACTTTAAAATCCTGTTTGACCTAATGTAAGGGGGAAATGGAAAGCAGAAATGAGTTTATATGGCTACAAGTCTCTAAAAAAGAGTCTGGAGGCTGTCAGAAGGATTGCCCCTGTGCACAGCTGAGCAGAGTCTGGGAGACAGATGGAGTAGATGCAATCCCCAGGTGTTGGCTCCTTTGAGGGCTAAAGAGACCCACGGGCTCTATGGTCATGGCAGACGGGGTTCACTGCCATGTCAGATGGCCCTTTTTGGAGCTGGTGTTTCTGCGTGATGGAACTGGACTCAGATGGGATCTCTTTTCATAAGACTTTCATCCTACTTTACTGGAATTGTAGTTGGTGTTGGGGTTTAAGATATATTTAGGGAGGGAAACGGACTTTGGCCCAGTGGTTAGGGCGTCCGTCTACCATATGGGAGGTCCGCGGTTCAAACCCCGGGCCTCCTTGACCCGTGTGGAACTGGCCATGTGCAGTGCTGATGCACGCAAGGAGTGCAGTGCCACGCAAGGGTGTCCCCCGCGTGGGGGAGCCCCACGCGCAAGGAGTGCGCCCGTGAGGAAAAGCCGCCCAGCGTGAAATGAAAGAGCAGCCTGCCGAGGAATGGCGCCGCCCACACTTCCCGTGCCAACAGAAGCGGGAACAGAAGCGGACAAAGAAACAAGACGCAGCAAATAGACACTAAGAACAGACAACCAGGGGAGGGGGGGAAATTAAATAAATAAATAAATCTTTAAAAAAAAAAAAAAAAAGATATATTTAGGGGATTTGAATCTCTGGACTGACAATATGATAGCCAGGCCCTGAGCGTCAACAGAATCCAGCTCTTACAATCTGATTTATTGGACTCACCTCACTCAGCTAAGATGGAGTTGAAGAAGGACAACCACCACACCATGGAGCCTAGAGTGCCTACAACTGAAAGCAGGAGGATTGCATCCAGTATCCATGTGGAATCTGAGCCTCCTTTGACATAGAGGTGCAACAGACACAATCAATCCAAGGCCACAGAGAAAAGGTGGCATTGGAATGGGAAAAGTGGACATGGTGGCTGATGGATATGGGGAATGGCAAGAAGAGATGAGATGTGGAGGCGCCTTTGGGACTTGAAGTTGCCCTGGATGGTGCTTCAGGGGCAATCACCGGACATTGTAAATCCTCCCAGGGCCCACTGGATGGAATGTGGGAGAGTATGGGCCATGATGTGGACCACTGACCATGAGGTGCACAGATGTACTTACCAAATGCAATGGATGTGTCATGATGAAGGGAGTGAGTGTTGTTGGGGGGGGAGGGGAGTGGTGGGGTTGAATGGGACCTCATATAATTTTTTTTTAATGTAATATTTTTACAAAATCAATAAAAAAAAAAAATCAAGTTGCAGAGAACTTGAAAAAAAAAAGAAAAATGAAAGCTCGCTAGCCAGGTGGGAATTCAATTTTTGCAGACCTTTGAGTACAAAGTTTAAAAGGAATGTGGCCCAAATTGTCAGTTCCAAATTGCATCACTGTGCTTGTTTCAGCATTAGGGGGCAGTGAAGGAAGAAGTCTCCCCCTCTATACAAAAGGCCTTGTGAACCAAAAAATCAAACACAAGGTTGGGGATCAGAGAATGGGATGAGGTTAACCAGCAGCCTGATAGTTGACAGCACAGGGAAAACCAAAACCAAGCAGCAAGTACAAAGAAAGAACTGGTGACAAGAAGTTGACAATTTGAGTAGAAAACAAAGGCTATGTACCACAAACGAGCCTAGCTGGGAAAAGGGCTCATGCCTTGCTTACAAATCCAGTGGTGCTACCCACCCTCAGCCCCAGGGGACAGCCCTGTCTTTGGCCTTAAACTGCCCAAATCTCTGACCTGGGCTTATCCAATGGCTGTGGGGATGGTTTGATACGCCACAAGGCACTGGGACAATGCACATCTCCCTAGTCCCCCAGGAGGGTTTCTGAGCTATGTGGAAAAACTCCAGATGGATGGGGACAGAAAAGAAGGGAGAAATGCATCTATCATGACCACTCCAGAAATAAAAAATAAAGATGATACCAAGAAAGGGTTTATTTTCTTAATTACTTAAAATTCTCTTGTGTGATAGAAGAGAAACTGGGGGTTGAAGGGTAAAAGAGAAAATTAAAGACTTTCCTATTTACAAATTTTGCCCATAAACTTTGTTTATATCAAGCAAAGCAAATATTGTCATTAACTGTAAATCTGGTGGGGATGAGTTTCCAAAGCATGCTGTAATCATGAAGCCTTTCACCCTTTGGAGCAGCTGCACTCTGGCACTTTGATGTGATGCAGTCTGCAATAAAACAGACTTAGCAAAGGGGCTTGGGGTGGGGGAAGTTTGATACTTCAAGTTTTCTCTGATTCCTCACCATAACATCAGTTCCAAACATGTTACTCTATTTGGTTTGGTTTGGTTTTCAGAAAAAAAGTGAAGGTCCCTAACTTTCAGCTTTTCAGCTTCCTTTTTTATTAGGGAGGTGGAAAGTGGGGGGGGGGGGGGGGGTTTTGCCTGTGAAGAGGCAGCACAAAGCAAGTGGGGCGATCCAGTGGCTTAGAAGCCCGAGACAGCAAGCTGGAAGCTGATGCTTTAAAAGCACAAGGGCAAGGGGGTTAAGGTCAAATTAAGTCCAAAAGCATCCAACGACGCCAGTGGCAGAAAGTGAAAATCTCCTAGGGGCAGCCGCACAAGGAATATAATATTGGTTCTGGGCAACATGACACCAGAAATTCTCCAGTTGATTTAACATTCCTCAGCAGATGCTTAAAGAGGTTTAAGAATTAAAGACATTTCACTGCAACAACCAAGCACCGCTGGCACTTTTTTTTTTCCAGCTCTGAATAGATGTTTTTCTTTAAACCGTGACCTATTTTATTCCCCACTTCAGTTAAGTGATGGGAAGCGCACTTCCATCACGCTCCTGTTGCTGCAGCAGAAAATGCCCAGCCAAGCCAGGGCACTGAATCCTCTCCAGGGTATGAAAATCACGTTCTCAAACGACCAACGATTTACCAGGCAGGCCTCCTCCTGTGTCACCAGCAGGTGTTTCCCATGGAGCATTTATACACCAAAGGCAGGCACTTCCACCCTCACATGTTTTGAATCTCAGAGACCAGCCCCACTGCTGTACAGGAAGAGAGGGCCCCGGAGTGAACCGTGAGGCACAGGGGCCCCCACCAGAACCTGACCCCAAACGGCCGGCCGAGGTTCCATCACACTTGCTACACAATTAAAAACCTTATTTTGAAGACGTGGTGGTCCCCAAAACAGACGTGCTTTTAAGTGATTTAAATCTATGTAGGGCCTCTCTGTACAGGCCTTGATCATAAACATACGTTAAGCTTTGCAGGCCACAACGGTCTATATCACATGCATGTGTATATTTTTATATACATGTATACTGTAAACACAAACATGCACATAGGCCTCATTGTATTTTAAAATTCCTCATTTCCAAAAATAAAAACCAGAAAGGGCATGGGAGCATTTACAAGGCCCTCCCTGTTTATAATAAATATATGCATTTATATATACACATGCAGATACAAAAACTAAAGAAAACTTCTCAAGATAATGGAATGAGCAAAGGGGATAAAGCCATCAAATAAAGCATTTTTAATGAGCAGAAATGGCTTTTGATAATAGTTCTTTCAAATATTTTCACTATTACACTGTGAAAGGGATTTAAATTCATAATGGAAGAAAATGTGAATTGGAGAGATGAATGGAAGGTTATGCAGAAGGGCAATGTCCAACATTACAGATTAAAGTACATGGAGTGAACGATTAGAAAAGGCTTTAAAAAATGAGGACAACAAAGCCTGGGAGATGAAAGAGTGTATTTCATGAAAGGTAGAACCAAGAAAGACAAGGGTGAAGCTTAGATAGGTAAATAGGTCTGCAGATGCAGGAAATAAGATTTCCATTTATTGTGCCATTGAAGTGGCTGAGTGGAAGACAGGGGAATAGAAGCTTAGAATAGAAAGAGAAAAGATGTTCTGTTATCCAGTTTCAGAAATGAGGACCTGCGCAATACATTTAACGAGGCATTAAATGTGTTAGGGCATCTTTTGTGTGGTCTCTGCCTTAGAATGCACTGATGTTTCTTTGTTTTCTATCAAAAGGGTTTACCACCACAGAGCATACACACACACACATATACATGTATACATACATATACATGTAGGGAAACCTAGAAAATTGGAAAATATTTCCTCCAGTATCATTTTTTAATCCTCCAGAAGGTTCTTTCTGAAAACAAAAGCACTTTAAATCTGTTTTGTGTCTACCGGGGTTTCCCACAGTATCCAGCCAGAGGTGACTGTTATTACACATTTTCAAAAAAAGAAATTTAAGATAAGTGCATCCCAGAAAGCAGTTTTCAACATCATTTGCCCAGATGTGACTATTCTCAAACAATACCATTAAGAGGCAAGAAAACAGTGAACACAGGGTCAAGAACCCTGGTCGGTAGACTAGGCTTATCCTTTTGTCTTCAAATATCCACCAAGTTGGCTCTAAATAGAGATGAGTGATAACTATTCTCACAGTCTAATTCTTAATATTCAATGGTTATAAGACCAAATGTGCTTTATCCTGAAACAGATGATGAGTAAACAGACTGGCATTTCCTCTCCAGTTGTCAACCTTTTTCCTTGAAGACATGTTACTATCAAGAGTTTCTGTGTACACTCTGGATTGCACAAGGAAGGCATGGGAGTGTATAACACCGGGGACCATGGGGTGGACGATGGACTGTGGTTAACAGAACAACAGAAGAGTGTTCTCTCATGAACTGTAATAGATATTCAATACTAGTACATGGTGTTAATAATGGGGGTGTATGGAAAAAATATACCAAATATAAGCTATGGACCACAGTTATGGTTACAGTCAGATGATGTTCTTTCAGAATCTGTAACAAATGTTCTATAACAATGCAATGTATTGGATGAAGGGTGATATACAGGAATTCTGCACATTATGCATGATTTTTTGTAAGCTCACAACTTGTCCAATAAAAATATATATATTAGTGGCTGCTGGGTGCAGGGAATGCGAGGAAGAGAAGAGATGTGGAGGCATTCTCGGGACTTGGAGTTGTCCTGGGTGGTGCCCCAGGGACAAGTGCCGGATGTTGTATGTCCTCCCATGGCCCACTGGATGGAACGTGGGAAAGTGTGGGCTACGGTGTGGAACACAGGACATGGGGTGCAGCGATGCCCGGAGATGTACTCACCAGACGCAATGAATGTGACATGATGATAGGGGAGAGTGTTACTGTGGGGGGAGTGGTGGGGTGGGGGTGGTGGGGGTGAATGGGGACCTCATATTTTTTTTTAATGTAATATCTTTTTTAAAAATGAATTGAGTAGAATTTGGGAAAAAAAATTTTTTTTTAATTTTTTTCTATGCCTTAAAAATATATGACCTCAAAAAACTCCCCAATTCTAAATCCCAGAATGTGTACAATTTGAAAGAAAGCTTTTGTAGATGTGCTATGTATGGGCCACGCCGAATTTCAGGTATTTATATATTTATATAAACTCATTTAATCACAACCACCCCGTGAAGAAGATGCTTTTATTACCTCCCTTCTTAGGTGAGGAAACCAAAGCACAGAAAGGATCGAGTCCTGCCTGGGAAACACAGCTAGCAGGTGGCAGAGCTGGGATTTGAACCCAGGCAGTTGAAATCTGGAATCCATCCTCTCAGTACTGCTCCCCTTAGAAAAAAGTTACTGAGATAAGCTTTTCAAAATTACGTAGTTATGTATACTTAATAGGGAAATCCAGAAATAGTCTATGTAGGTCTACACACAGTACTGGGCCACTGAAAAGAAACCCATTCCCTCATCTATTTTCATTTTTTGTGCCGGCAGGTTGATTAGCTCCACAACACTCCATTTGGGAGGTGCCCAGGCCCACTGATCATTAATTTTCTTTTGGTCACACCTTATGCTGTCTCCATGCAAGGGAAGTAGATCCAAAACAGATGTTTAGTCGTCAGGCACCCTAAATAGTCTCGTCTCACTTCACTTTGTACTATAAATTCACTAACTCTCACAGCCTTTGGGTCTGCTCTTTTTCCCTGTGGCTGCTGTGCCAGAAGCCACAGCCAGCCCACAGTACAATGCAAAGTCTAGTCAGGCTGCCCAACACAGGTGAAGCATAAAGTAGCAGGACAGCTGTGGTCAGAAGCACACCGTCTCAAATCTGCGTGGAATCCACCACTCTACATTACACAGAGCCTATCTGAAGTCTGCACACCTGATTACAACAGCGGTTCCCAATCCTGTCCACACAGGGGGCGGCCTGGGCCCTACCAGGAGTCTGTTTTAATTGGGCTGGGATACGTGGCTCAGGCATTGCTATTTAAAGCTCACCAGGTGACTCTAATGTGCAACCAGAACTGAGAACTACTGAGGCAAGAAGGTGGTAAAAGATCTGAAATCTTGTGTTCCTACTATAAGACAGAAAGTGGGGAAAATGAAAAGGCAGAGGAAAATCTTGAAGGAATATACAACCACACAGATGATTAAGGTAAGTTTCAATTACTAGGAAGGAGGAACACAGTAAGGATCAGAGTGGACTTAATGATATTCTATTCATGAACTATTGTGGTTAATAATCGAGAAAATGTGGCATTGATGTGGAAAAAGTGGCCATGGTGGCTGCTGGGTGCAGGGAAGGGGAGGAAGAGAAGAGATGTGGAGGCATTTTCGGGACTTGGAGTTGTCCTGGGTGGTGCCCTAGGGACAAGTGCCGGATGTTGTATGTCCTCCCATGGCCCACTGGATGGAACGTGGGAAAGTGTGGGCTATGGTGTGGAACACGGGACATGGGGGATGCCCAGAGATGTACTCACCAGATGCAATGGATGTGACATGATGATGGGGGAGAGTGTTATTGGGGGGGTAGTGGTGGGGTGGGGGCAGTGGGGGTGAATGGGGACCTCATATTTTTTTAATGTATTATCTTTTTAAAGAATGAATAAATTGAGTAGAATTTGAAAAAAAAAAGTTCCAATTACTGAAAATTCGCATTCCTTACATGTGTAAATATGTGTATATATGCATATATGTATGGAAAGAGGTGCACACACACTCACAAACACACACATACCCTTTGCACATGTGTGGAGTGTCTTTGGAAGGACACACAAGGAGCCAGTAGCTGTGGTTGCCTCTAGGAAAGGGAACGGGCCGACTGGGAGCATGAGTGGGAAGTATACAGTCTTCTATGGTTTACATTTTCTTTTCTATGTGCATGTTACCTATAAATATTTTAAATTTACATTCCTTAGGATTGAGCCATGTGTAGATTTGACAAAGGCTAAGTGGGCCACCCACTCTGGCCTAACTTGACAAGTAGGTGACCTAAGGTTCTATTCCACAAAGTCTGTTTTCAAAGTGGCACATGTGCAGTGCCTTCCTGTCCAGAGGTGAGCTCATTTCCAGCTGGCTGAGGCGGACACAGGAGCAGGAAGAAAGAAGAGTGCCCAGTGAAAATGCTCTGAAGGAGGTCAGGTTCCCGGTATTCCCACCACCAATGGGCCCTGGGTATGGACCCAGCACAGTTCTTCGCTCCCCACCCTTCACGCCACCCCTCTTCTAGGTCCAGTCATCTCTGCAGAGGGTGGTGGTGATGGATGGGTGGGCGGGGGGATGCAGGCTCTCACACAACACTGACAACTTCCAGGCCTGAAGAAACATCGGTCTTCAGGAAGAGGACGGTAAGAGATGGAGATTGCGATGGCGGAGATGGGGGGGCGGGCGGAATCTAAAAAAGAAAGGGGTCAAGGGAGACCAACACAAGAGTGGGGTGCCTTATTAGCATGAATTCCTGCTTCTGTTTAAAACTGCATCTGACTAGCAGTCCTGACAAAGCCTTTCCCAGCACCCTGACAAAACACCTAGAGAGTAAAAGACAGAAGCTCAAAAGTGCAAAAACGATACCAAAGGATAAGGGGCTGCCAGAAGAGGAAAGAATTCTCAGCAATTATAAGGGTGACAACAGATCAGCCCTTGTTGTTGCTACAACAAACAACTGGTGGTCTAACATGCTTCATCCAATGAAGCAGCAGGGCCTGCTCACCACGCAGGGGGAGGCCGGCCCCCCACCCTGTGGTCTGCTCTAGTACTTCCACCCCACCCTATCAGCAGGAAACAACAGATTCTGATAAGTAAAAACAGAACTGATTAGATCTTATATTTCCCTCAACTACTCCCCCAAAATAAAAATAACCCGGTGGACATTGAGGAAAACACATAGCTCATACGGAAAGGGAATATCTTCTTGAAGACTCAAAGAAAGAAAACTCATTAAAGAAAAAACCAGTCAACTGTTTGGCATCCTCGAAAGAACCTCAGATGACATAACCTCCACACCCTTCATATGCTGTCTTTTTCCTGATGAATTATCTATGCTATAGACTAAGGCTAAAGGTAGGGAAAGGCAACAAGGAAACTAAAAAAGCCAATAGCAAAATTATGAGCCACATCTCAGGCCGTAAAGAATAGAATTATTGGAAAATCAAGTCAACATAAAGAGAGCAAGGTTGAGAAGGTCTCTGCAGAACGAGGAAGGGGGCAAAAATCTAAATGATGTGAGACAAGATTATAGACAAAGGGGTTCTAGAAGAAGACATAAGAACAGCATAGGGAAGCAGACTTGGCCCAGTGGTTAGGGCGTCCGTCTACCACATGGGAGGTCCACGGTTCAAACCCCGGGCCTCCTTGACTCGTGTGGAGCTGGCCTACGAGCAGTGCTGATACGTGCAAGGAGTGCCCTGCCACGCAGGGGTGTCCCCCGCATAGGGGAGTTCCATGTGCAAGGAGTACGCCCCATAAGGAGAGCTGCCCAGCGGGAAAGAAAGTGCAGCCTGCCCAGGAATGGCGCCACGCACATGGAGAGCTGATGCAGCAAGATGACGCAACAACAACAAAAAAGAAACACAGATTCCCGTGCCGCTGACAACAGAAGAAGACATAAAGAAGAACACGCAACAAATGGACACAGAGAACAGATAACTGGGGGGGTGGGGGATGGGGAGAGAAATAAATAAATCTTAAAAAAAAAAACAAAACAAAACAAAACTGAATTTTAAAAGCTAACACACACACAACCACTTTTGGAGCTGAG
This sequence comes from Dasypus novemcinctus, assembly GCF_030445035.2. Classification (NCBI taxonomy): domain Eukaryota; kingdom Metazoa; phylum Chordata; class Mammalia; order Cingulata; family Dasypodidae; genus Dasypus; species Dasypus novemcinctus. Next base: position 90,292,847 of record NC_080679.1, read on the forward strand.
GTATACAGTTAAAAATGACCTACTGCGCTATTGGCCATTTCCCTGACACCCATGCCTAGACTCATCCTGGCAAAACCTTAACTTGAAAAATTAAGGAAAAACTACCACCAACATGGTAGTAAATGAAAACAGAATTTTAATGGGATACGTTTAAAAACAACAGGATACTTTTAAAGGAACCTGAGCCAAGCTGACCTCAGACTTCTCTCCAACACCAAGAACCAGAAGTCAAAAAGCAAAATCCGCCAAACTGGGGGGTGGGGTGGAGGTAGGGGGTTGGCACAGCCAAACCTTATATGTGATACCAACCAAAAAACATTTTCAGATACCCAAAGGTTCAGGTAATACACAGTCCATTTCCTATTCTGGGTAAAAGGAGAGTTACTTAATGAAAGAATCAAAACTAAGGACTCAAAATGGGCAACATCATGGTTTAAAAAAAAAAATCCAAAAAACTATTACCCAAGCCTGGTCTTCCAGTACTTCACTCAACAGTCCCTCTTTCTGTTTCCACTCCCTTCTCATTCAGGAAATGTTTTTTGAACCACATCCTTCAGCCCATAGCACAGAGAGAATCTCTTACCTTAATCTGAGGAATGCTTAAAACAATAACTGTAGCTGCCCAGTGTCAGAACTTGGTAACAATGGATAACATTTTTCACATAATTGGGACCTTGGGCAGGGAAAACACTATTCACCCCCCTTAAACAAGCAGTGTAGCAAAGAACACCACAATGACCATTTTCATTGCCAAGGAATTTAAATTTTTTTAAAAAAATCAGTTTACCATATGATCAGCATTTTTAAAAACATGCAGAATAAATATTTAAGCCAGAACACAATATTTTACATGTCATGAGATTATCATAGAAAAATAATATACACAATCAAAAGCTAGAAAGGAGTTCACTAAAACGGTGATGGTGGTTATTTTTGAGGGTGGGGAGACAGAGGGGTGGAAGTATCAGTGGTTTTTTCCTCCTTCCTTTACACTTTCAATTTGGTATATATTCTGAAACTTTTATAATGAGAATACTTTACAAGAAAAAATATACTTAATTTTCCATTAAATATTTATCTGAAATATGTTTGCATATTATTTAACCACCTCCTTTAACTTCCATACGTTCCAAAGCAAAACTCCCTACCAGACCCTGGGGCTTCTGCTCGGATTCATCCCCTTCCCCAGGAAGGAGGGCTCCATTATCCTGGTATGCTTTTACCCCGCCCCCCTGGCTCGGACTTGCCCTTGTCAACCTGGCCCAAACTGCCCACGGTCATCTTTCATCAAAGCTCCATGATCCTCCTCCTCCCAGGTCTTCCTCATGTCAGACGGTCTCCTCTGGTGATTGTTCTCAGTCAATTTCTGGACTGGCTTCTTGCTACAGCCAACGTTAAGGTCCAATTTCCAATTCCTTGCCCTACGTACATCATCATACTTCAAAGGAACCTCACCACCTTAGCTCTAGCTACACTCTAACCTCTCCACACTCACCCTCCTACCACCAATTAATCCTATTCTTAACCACCCAAGTATACCTTACAGAATCCTCCGCTCCTGCTGTAGGACTTCCCCACAAGAGGAATGGTGGTGGTGAGCCACCCGCTGTACATCTCGGATCTATGTGAATGGTGCCCCTGAACTGTGTCTCCCCCACTGAATAGCAACTGCTAAAACCATCCTCTTCCTCAACTGCACACCTTCCCCCACCATTACCCTTCAACTGCACATTAAGCAAGCACTCCAGGAACAAGTCAAGATTTATTTTTAGCTTTCCATTTGTCAGCACATCAAGTATATTTGCCCTACTACGATGAGTAAGCTAACAGTTATTAAGCCCTTACACTCTGTGTGCCAAGTACCTAACTCATTAGTACTTTATATACATCACCTTATTTATTCATCCTATCCTATTTCAAGTAGATGCTGCCCTTGTCCCATTGTTACCGATGAGGAAACTAAGGTTCAGGGAGGCTAAGTAACTTGCCTAGGGACCCACAGCCTGTAAGCAGCAGGTGTGGATTGGATGCCCAGCAGTCTGACCTGTCAGAACTCGCAGCATCCATAGTCCTGCCTTCCCAGACTGAGGGTCCCCTAACCAAGGCGTGTACCGAACACAGAGCACTATTAGGCACTTAATAAATTGACTGTAATCCACAGATAATTTAGCAAGTCACATTTCTGTGAATGATAATCATCAGGAACATTCTGTCATATTGGACTCACTGACATTTTGGGGGTGGAAAAAAACATGGAGGGAAAAAGGCTTTTTGAACAATGCCACATAACCAGTACACCACCTCCTCACTAACTAGTCAAATGCAAACTCAGGCCATCCCGTCAGCAAAGCTGTCTGCCAGCAGGCCTTGCTGGAATAGAAACAAAGAGGGTAAAGGCGAACTGCTACCACTTATCTTATTACAATTCCTTACAAGGAAAATGTGATCTGTAAACATTGTGGAAAACATGCCTCGGAGTTTCTAGGCAGCATTTATTCTGCCCCTCAAAAACACATTAAAAAAAAAAAAGCACAATACAACCAACTCAGTTCACATTCTAGAAAGAAGCAAACTAAATCAATTGTGTACATGTGGCTATTTAACTAGGTTCTTTTCAGGTCTGTATTGTAGGAGCAAAGTTGGAGGTTGAGAATGACATGACTTTACATTTTCTGTGCCTGTCATGTTACCTGCTTTATTTCAGCTCCACCATCACAACATCAATCCCCTCCCCACTTCAAAACCCACTGCTCAGTTTCCAAAACAGCAGCCTCAATGACATGCCAGGGAAGACAGCTTAGCAACAATGTCAATATTGTCTCGCTATAGCTAACCATATTAACATTCCATTCTAATCATAGATTCTCAAATAGAAAAATTGGAATGTGAGTTACTCACTTCATTCATTTTCTGACTTATCACTCTGAGAAAATAACACAATTTCTATAAAGTTGTATGTAAACATGAAAATTGTATTTAATAGCTATTACTTTTGTGCATCTAACTTGTAATTATACATGAGAATAAGCAAATGTTGATGAGGAATCAGCATAAACACAAGAACCCAATAAAATATATTCACAAGTTATTTTGATAAAAATCCTGTCCCTTTTTGTTATTTCAGTAATAGAATCCTTTGATTCATCTGCTTTCCAAAAAAACCTGCATTTCAAATTCACCTTTAGTTCACAGGGCTGTGAGATTATGGCTTAGTATATCACCTGTGACTATCAAACCTGGCTAGCATTCAAATTAAAAAAAAAAGAGGGGCGTGGATGTAGCTCGAGGGGTTGAGCACCTGCTTCCGATATACAAGGTGCCAGGTTCTGTCTCCAGTATCTCCTTTAAAAAAAAAAAAAAAAAAAAAAGATGCGTAGTGCTTAGGTGGCTGACTCCCGGTGAGAAATTCAGTACGTGTGATGGGGATTTCCATTTGTCCTAAGTGGCCCAGGTGAAACACCACGTTTAGGACTCACTGTACTTCGAAACACACAAGGGCCCATTCCTGCCATAATGAATACTAAGTCATGTGTGTGCACTATGTTTGGCTGCACATGCATACACATACACACACCTCTGTCAGCTACTGACCTGGTTTCAGACCCTTGCATTCAGCCCTCACCTCACAACCCTTCCTGGTTCTCTTTTGCAGCAAACACATGCCCTTCCAGACTGTTTACAGCAACTGTCCCCACAGCACTTTGCTAAGGACATGCCTATTATCACAGGTCTTTTCCTCCTGTGCACCAGATGGAATGGAAGGGTCGTGGTCTTGTCTGCCATACCGACAAGTGAACTATGGAAATAAAAATATCTGAGCTATTTAGATATTTAGGAGAGTGTCAAAGAATAGAAAAGCAAAGTAAAAGAATGGTAAAGAATTACCATAACAAAGGAAACATTTATAAAATGTTTACTATGGTCAAGGTACCATGCTACACACTTCAAGTCCCTTAATTTTCATGACAACCAACAGCCCAAGGAGGTAGATACTTTTATCCCGATTTTACAGATACAGAAATGAAAATATGGGAAAGGTTAGGCAATTTGACCTGGGAATTGAACCTAAGCAGTCTGGTTCCAGAACCCATGCTCAATCACAAAGCTATACCTTCTAGGCTTTGGAGATAGATGAATAGGATTCAAATTCTGGCTCTGCCACCCAGTAACTGTGCGGTCTCTTAAGCTAGTTTTTAATCTCTCTAAACCTCAGTTTTCTTAGCAGTAAAATGTGTGAGATACTCACTAATAAGTTATTATATGTGAGATGTTTATACACATTTAGCACACAGTATGATACACAGTAAGCACTCAAAGAGGAACTTTTATTAGTACTGCCTTTTTTTTTTTTGGTCCCAAAAGATTCACTTCCTGGTGAACTCTGGTTCACTTCCTGGTTTCTTTAATGCTGAGAAAGGAAAAGATCTATTACCCCCTAACATTTAGAGAATCAAAAGCTCCTGGCATACGTTTAAATATTTATAAGAGTATTTTGTTTCCTAAAAGACATTTCTCAAAACCAAGGATACCATGTGGTAAAAAACAACACTCAAAAACACTCTACATCTTCAACATTAATCATGTCTGAAGTGAAAAAATTTAATTTGACCTTCATAATTACTATATATATCATTTTGCCATTTTATAGGCAAGAAAACAGAGGTTCAGAAAAATGAAACAAATTGCTCAAAAGAAGAGAACTAGTAGGTACATTCAAGCGGGACTCTTAACCCAAATTTCTTGAATCCAAAACAGCAGAGTTCTCAATCATTTTAAGCTGCTGCTTCCATAAACTAGAAGGGATTTGAGGTACTGTTTGGGGAGTCCTATAACCATGGTAACAATTTAATGGAGCGGGTAGGGGGAAGACTTCAGAATCTTAGAGCTAAGGATACAGCTCAAAGAGGTTTAATCAGATTAGCAGCATCAAAACACACACAAAGCAAGGAAAGAAAGAGAGCTGACCTCCCTGAAATAATGATTTGTAATCTCTCAGTCAGTTTTCAACACTGAATTTACAGAATTAATACAAAATCCTTCACCTAATCCAATAAAAAATGAATGATGACTTAGATTAATCTTTTTAGGCTTTATAATTCAAAATTAAACATGACACATGTTTGACTAGCTTAGAACTATGTAAGTAAACTATGAATGGTTAAGCACTTAATGAAACATTAAAATAGCCTTCCTGATCCCAACAGAAAAATTGGTAAAAGAACGGACAGGCCACAGAAAGAAATTTATATTATTATTTATTTTTGACAAATTCTTATGTAACATGTACCATGTGCCAAAGATGATTTTAAGCACTTTACAAATATTAACTCAATCCTCACAAGAGCCCAAAGAGGCACAGAAACAAGTTCACACAACCAGGGAGAAGTAGAGCCAGGATCCAAACACAAGCAATATGGCTTCAACAAAAGGCCAATAAACATAAGAACATTTGAATTCTTAAAAATTGCATAATTAAGGCAAGAAGATAGCATTTTAACTCTTTTACTGGCAAAGCTGAAATAGTTTGATTATAACCTATATTGGTAAGGATGTGAATAAACAAGAATCTTTATATATTGTTGGTGGAATTAGAAATTTAATGCCACCTTTTTGAAAGGCAATATGAGAAAATCTAAGGAAATTATAAATGAACAAACTTTTGATCCAACAATTTATCATACAGTTATGCTCATGAAAGCACAGGAAGTTATGTACAAGGAGATTTGCTATAGTATTGATTGTAATCCTGACAACAAAGAGATATAACTTAAATGTTCATCAACAGGAAAATAATGAAATAAACTATAGAATATTCACACAGTATAATACTGAGCAATTTGTAAAAAGCCTATATATATTGGTATATACTAATATGAAAAATGTCTGAAAATGGATTCAACAACAGAGTAATTTACAGAATAAAATATATTATAAAGTCCACGCAGGTTTTCTTAAGGAGATTATATATGTATGCATGTATATGTGTATATTCATACATGGGTGTATGTGTATGCATACATGTGTATGTGTGTTCATCTGCACACATGCATGGAAAGTATCGATGGTCACATAAAAACCATTAACATTTGCTGCTGTGACAGCTTGAGTTTATTTTATGAATCCCCAAAAAAGAAGGATTATGATGGTAAACTAATCTATTCCTCTGGATATGACACCCTTTGATTGCATTAAATTCAACTGAGTTGTCTTTGATTAGATTATTTGTTAAGATTAGGGCTTTTGGCTACACCAGTGGGCGTGGCCCAGGTTGAGTCCCCACTCCCTTGCTGAGTCTGATAGAAACAGACACATAGGAAGAGAGAGCTCTGTCATTTCTGAGACTGCCATGTGATAGTACAGCCATTTTACCTGATAGCTTACAGCTGACCTTGGGAAGAGAGCAAGACAGCCAAGACTGATATAGGAAGCCCTAAAAGACAAACCCTGCCCCTGAAATCAGGAAGAAGCTGAGCCTGAGAGAGGAAGCCTAGAGGGGAAGGAGGACACGTCACAGAGATCACCCACCCTCTTGCTTCAACACATGGCGGCTGACTTTGGTGAGAAAGCACTTATTGTACCCTGAGTTGGACTTTCCACAGCCTTGGCACTCTAAGATTTTACCCCCAATAAATACCCTTTATAAAAGCCAAAAGATTTCTGGTCTTTGCATTGGCACCCGCCTTGGCAGAGTACTACAGCTGCCTTCAGGGAGTGAAAAGGGAATAGAAGAAATGGAGATGGTGTCTTTTCTCCTAATATCATTCTATAGTGTTTTTAAAATAATTGTTTATTTTATTTAACTTTTACATTTATGTGGTTTAAATGGCTTTACAAAAAAAAAAGTCTCAGAATAGGTTGAATTTGTAACAGTCCTGAGGACACCAAGCAGAACTTGGTTTTAAAATATAGAGAAATGAAGCTATTACTTATAGTGACGCTCAGTCTAAGGTATGACCATGTAACAATCTCAGAAATAACCCTTCTGGGAAAACAAACAACCCTGGAGAGAGGAAATTATAAATGAAACCTACTAATTAATATTTCAGAGATATATATTCTTTAAGTTTACTCAGTTGAACATATAAAAATAAGGGAACCAGTCTACTTTAGTAGAAATAACTAGTCTGGATCAAAAAACTACTTTGCTTTAACTAATTCTATGACCATTCACAACTGCTCAATGCCTCTTTTCCAAATAGCCCTTTAAAAATGAGAATATTCAGCTCAATTTCTTAGAGCCCTTCTAGATCCAGACCTTTTAAAATTTCATTATTTTGAGAAGTGGACTTGGCCCAGTGGTTAGGGCGTCTGCCTACCACATGGGAGGTCCACGGTTCAAACCCCGGGCCTCCTTGACCCGTGTGGAGCTGGCCCATGTGCAGTGCTGATGCGCGCAAGGAGTGCCGTGCCACCCAGCAGTGTCACCCGCGTAGGGGAGCCCCATGCGCAAGGAGTGCGCCGCGCAAGGAGTGCGCCCCGTAAGGAGAGCCGCCCAGCACTAAAGAAGGTGTAGCCTGCCCAGGAATGGCACCGCATACATGGAGAGCTGACACAACAAAATGACGCAACAACAACAAAAAAAGAAACACAGATTCCGTGCCACTGACAACAACAGAAGTGGACAAAGAAGAATGCGCAGCAAATAGACACACAGAACAGACAACTGGGGTGGGGGAAGGGAAGAGAAATAAATAAATCTTTTTTTAAAAATTTTCATTATTATAGTTTTGAAAAAGAATTCCTTTACATAATAATCTAAGAAGATACAACTACAAATAAAGGTTTGTGCTTATGAATACAGCAAATCATTAAGGAGATGTTGCTGAAACAATCCCTGACTGCTGTTAAGAACTCACCAGGAGTTAGGCCTTGGGCACATGTAGGTAGGAGTAAGCAGAAAGAATTTTTCGCTGTGCACAGAGGCACAATTCTATCAACTGTGGACAACCAATGACTAATTTTAGTTGATTTCATGTTTTTATTCTGGTTTTACTCTAAAATTATTTTCTGTAATATAAACCAATCAAACTAGCAGAATATGCCTCAGCATGAGTATGAAATTGTAATGATGCAGAGAACCTTTTCAGCCAATTAACATAGCATCTGAAGCAGTTTGATACCACTCATGGATTCCAAAAAGAGACAGGTTATGTTTGTAAAGTGGTCTGTTCCTCTGTGATACCCTTTAAATGTATTAGATTCAGGTGAGATGACACTGATTAAATTATGTTAAGCTTAGGGCTTTGATTTGACCATGCCAATAGGATGGCTCAGTTTGAGCCCCGCCCCCTTTGTGGGTAAAAACAGACAATCAAGGAGACACACTTAGAAGATACACTAATAAGATAAGCACACGGAGAGAGAGCCCCACAGACACATGAAAAAAGACTTTGATCCTGGGAAGAGATGAACCTTTTGCCTGATATAATAGTTTACAGCTGATCTTGTGAAGAGACCAGAGCAGCTGAGCCAGGAAAGCAAAGAGCCCTTTGGTCTAAACCTGAGATTGGAAGGAGCTGGGACCACAGAGCCTTAAGACAGTGAGGAAGGCTGAACCCTCGCAGGCATCTCCCGCCATTTTGCTTCAACACATAGCAACAGACTTTGCGTAAGTAAAGAAACCTTGAGTTGGACTCTTCAGGGCCTTGTAACTCTGTAAGCTTTTACCCTAAATAAATACCCTTTATAAAAGCCAACAGATTTCTGGTACTTTCTATCAGCACCCCTTTGGCTAATACAGCATCTTAACTATTAACAACTTCATTGACAATGCCCCAACAAGTGACTTTATTTTTAAAAATCCACTAATGTAACACACAATAAGTCACACTAGGAAAACTAAACTACCAGACTGACAAGCCTATCAATACAGTCCCAACAAGGCCATGAAACAGCAATCACAGGAGAGAAAATGTAAATGGGCATTAAATACTTAAAAGAGGTCTACTAATCTCAAAGAAGAGCTAGTTAGGGAAGCAGACTTGGCCAATGGATAGGGCACCCGCCTACCACAGGGGAGGTCCAGGGTTAAAACCCAGGGCCTCCTTGACCATGTGGAGCTGGCCCACATGCAGTGCTGATGCCCACAAGGAGTGCCGTGCCACGGAGAGGTGTCCCCTGCATCGGGGAGCCCCACGCGCAAGGACACATAAGGAGAGTCACCCAAAGCAAAAAAAGTGCAGCCTGCCCAGGAGTTGCAACCGCACACACGGAGAGCAGACACAACAAGATAACGCAACAAAACAAGACACAGATTCCCGGTGCCACTGACAAGGATAGAAGCGGTCACATAAGAACACACAATGAATGGACACAGAGAACAGACAACTGGGGTGGGGAAGAGGAAAGGGGAGAGAAATTTTAAAAAAAGGAAAAATAATAAAAGAAAAATAAAGAAATATATTTTTAAAAAGAGCTAGTTACAAACACAGAAATACATATTTTAACCTATAAAATTGGCAAAGATTATTAAAACATGTAATATATCCAATGCTTGTAAAAGTCATTTAAGAAGGCATGTTAACACATTGCCTACACAGGTGGAGACCATACAACCTTTCTGGGAAACAATTTGGCAAGAGGCATATCAAGAGCTTCTAAAAAGCACATCTCTTTCATTATTAATTCCATGACATGTAATTCTACCAAATGCCATGATTATTCCACTAAAGTTATCAGAAATTCCCACCAAAATATCTATTTTCCGGTGGCGGACTTGGCCCAGTGGTTAGGGCATCCGTCTACCACATGAGAGGTCCGTGGTTCAAACCCTGGGCCTCCTTGACCTGTGTGGAGCTGGCCCATGCACAGTCCTGATGATGAGTGCGAGGAGTGCCCTGCCACGCAGGGGTGTCCCCCGCATAGGGGAGCCACACACGCAAGGAGTACGCCCCGTAAGGAGTGCCACCCAGTGAGAAAGTGCAGCCTGCCCAGGAATGGTGCTGCACACACGGAGAGCTGACACAAGATGACACAACAATAAGAAACACAGATTCCCATGCCACTGACAAGAGATGCAGACAAAGACGACGACGCAGCAAATAGACACAGAGAACAGACAACCAGGGTGGGGGAGAAGGGGAGAGAAATAAATAAAATCTTTAAAAGAAACCAAACTATTTTCCATAGTTTTTTTTTTTTAAGGAATAAGGAAAAAACATGGAAACAATATGTATACCAAAAAAATCAAGGTATACTGGTATATTATGGTATATTGGTATATTACGCTTTTTTCAAAGATTAAACATACTACGTAAAAAATGATAAAGACATATTTTGTTTTCTTCTGTATTCTTATTAGTATTGCCCAAACATTCTACAATGAGTATTTACCATATTGGGCACTGATTCAAAGACTGATGTTTTTCTACTTTTCAGCTTTTTCAAAACTAAAATGTAGGTCACAGCTGACAGCTTCTTAAATTGCTCTCAGCCAGGCACTGGTAGTGGAATGGCAGTCCCTGCCTGTGCAAGCCGAGGTTAGTACATCTGGTAGACTGACTACACTACTATAGTGAACAAACCACCTGAAGTCCACTGTGGAAGGAATAAGAGATCTGGATTTTGCCTGAAAGACTTCCATTTAAACTTCCTTTTGAGATCACAAAAGGGATTGCATCAAACTTGCAGAATGAGTGTGTGCAAGTTGGAAGAAAGTCCTGGAAAAAATGGTGAAGCACTCTGAAGAAAGGTTACAACACCAATGATCTTAATAGCAAATGGATGCAGTGGAGAGAAACACAGACATGGATGGCGATGTCAGTGAGTGAGTTAGACAACCCAGACTCTGAATATAATTTTTTTAAAAATTCCTTAAGCAATATATTTCATTTACATTTTCATTGTATTTTATGGAAAAGAGTAATTTTTAAAACTGTCTAAAAGAAATTTCAAGTATGACAAACATTTGAAGTGAGAAAGTTTTGTTAGTTTGACAGCAGTTTTTTCTTCCTTATTGGTCCATAGAATAAAGATATCTTTTTTCTTTTTAAAGATTTTATTTATTCCTCTCCCTGTCCACCCCGTTATCTGCTCTCTGTGTCCATTTGCTGTGTGTTCTTCTGTGTCTGCTTACATTCTTGTCAGATGGCAATGGGAATCTGTGTCTCTTTTTGTTGTAGCATCTTGCTGCGTCAGGTGCGGGCTGCGCTTTTGTTGTGTGGGGCACAATCCTTGAGCAGGGGTGGGGGTGCGCACTTCTACACAAGGGGAACCCCTGCATGGTAAGGCACTCCTTGCACACAGCAGCACTGCGCATGGGCAAGCTCACCACAAGGGCCAGGAGGCCCTGGGTATCAAACCCTGGACATTCCATACATTAGGTGGATGCTCAGTTGAGCCACATCTGCTTCCCAAAGCCATCTTTTATAATCTGTGAAATGTGGTATTACATTTGTAATCAGAACAATGGAGACAAGACCACGTACTATTAAATATCAAAATATTTTTCATATCTGGCACCTGGAAACAAGTTTTCAAGGTATCTAGAAAATTTCCTTATGTGGGAGAAAACACAAGCTCACAAAGAAGCAAGATATTAGCATATAAACTGCTCAGTTTCAACAAGTATTAATGAAAGGACAATGAACAGGAGGATGACAGTGTGTAGGTTAACCCAGAGTTGACATCCAGCACTCACTGCCTCTGCTACCAGCCAGTTTCACCATCTATAGAGCCCAAACCACCACAGACAGCCACCAAGGTGCAAACCCAGCCTTGGAGACATCTTCACTCTTCAGTACTGCAGGCTCTAAAATTGTCACCAGGTACCAAGTCTTGCTATCTGATGCACCCAAACTACCTTAAAAATAGGCAACTCTCAGATACAAACTTGAAGAGAATGAGAATTAAAACCAACTGTTCAGGCTCTACTTTTATTTTTACCCCAGGATGTAGGACACAAACTTCACTTGAGTCTATAATATGGCTCATGTGTTATAACCAACCTGCCACTAAAAGGAAGGGGAGGGTGCGGAGGCTGGAGACACAGATCCTATATTTCCGAGTTCCATAATTTTGGACGTGAACTGAGCTTCCCCAATTGGATGCTCTACACCAGCGCTGGGTTCACCCTGATGGGCATCTTCATCAACTGCAGGATGCAAAGTCAAAACTCCCATTCCCGTAAGAGGAATAACAAGTTTAAATCATCCTGGGGGTGAGGGGGATAGACTAGGTCAAAATCTTTGTTAGGGGAAGCGTCCCTTTGTTAGGGACGCCCAATGGATAGGGCATCCGTCTACCACATGGGAGGTCCGAGGTTCAAACCCTGGGCCTCCTTGACCAGTGTGGAGCTGGCCCATGCGCAATGCTGATGCGCGCAAGGAGTGCCATGCGACCCAGGGGTGTCCCCCACATAGGGGAGCCCCACCCGCAAGGACTGTGCCCCGTAAGGAGAGCCACCCAGCGCAAAAGAAAGTGTAGCCGGGAAACGGACTTTGGCCCAGTGGTTGGGGCGTCCGTCTACCACATGGGAGGTCCGCGGTTCAAGCCCCGGGCCCCCTTGACCCGTGTGGAGCTGGCCATGCGCAGTGCTGATGTGCGCAGGGAGTGCCGTGCCGCGCAGGGGTGTCCCCCGCGTGGGGGAGCCCCACGCGCAAGGAGTGCGCCCATAGGGAGAGCCGCCCAGCGCGAAGGAGGGAGCAGCCTGCCGAGGAATGGTGCCGCCCACACTTCCCGTGCCGCTGACGACAACAGAAGCGGACAAAGAAACAAGACGCAGCAAGGAGACACGGAGAACAGACAACCGGGGGAGGGGAGGGGAATTAAATAAATAAAAAAAATAAATCTTTAAAAAAAAAAAAAAAAAAAAAAAGAAAGTGTAGCCTGCCCAGGAACGGCGCCGCCCACACAGAAAGTTGACACAAGATGACGCAACAAAGAGGAACACAGATTCCCGGTGCCGCTGATATGGATAGAAGCGGTCACAGAAGAACACACAGCGAATAGACACAGAGAGCAGACAACTGGGAGGGGGAGAGGGAGACAAATAAATAAATAAATAAAATCTTTATTAGCCTACCTCCCCCCTAAGGAACTGTATTTGCCAGTAAGATGATATGAAATCAAGTTTTTTTACATTTCTGTAGAATAGAAGTAAAATATTGGGATTACCGTTCTAGGAAATGCAACTATGTCACATGGAAATTATGGAACTTCTTATGGAAATTAAGACCATGATAAAATCTTTGAAAAGTCAGTCCAAGCAAAATAAAACTCATGTTTTTTTTTAAAACAGAAAAGCAGCTTTAATGAAAAAATCTTTGTGAAATGAAATTAGATTTGACAATAGAAAATGGGACATTGAATTATTAATTCATATTTCCCTATTATAACTTAAGTTTCTTATTGCATTTACACACACATATACAAAGGGTCCAGGTAAATAACTGTTGTTTAAGAATTTTGCCACATCCTTTATTCAGATAGGTTGTGAATTCCTGGAGGTCTTACTGGCCATAAATACTGGAAGATCTAGAATAAATCTTTCTCCTCTCAGTCCAGAGCTTTTTCTAATTATCTGTGTTACAGGAAACAAGCAGTTCAGGATGGACCAGCTTGACTTATTATGTGTATGTTCCTGACACATGATAAATGCTCTCTCAGTACGTATGTGTTCCCTTCCTTCTATAAATCCTTCATCCTTCATACTTCTCTAAAACACATGGGAAAGCTACAGAAAGAATGGGAGACAAGGACCATTCATATAAAGACCTTCATTAATATAGGATGTATTGATATGAAACATCTCAGAAACTTTATAAATTGGAGTTCAAAATCTATTCCCAAAACTGACTATTCCTGAAACCCCTTTAAGCAAGGGAAAAAGCATTTTGGTTTAACTTCACAAATAAAAAGGATAAAATCTAAGTACTTGATATAAGCTAAAATAAATTGTTTTCAAAGCATAATATAGCAGACAAATGATTTGGAGCCTTCAACAGTTTAACAGGGAAAAGGATAAAAAGGGCAGGAAGACATTTAGTACCCACAGTAAATGGTAGGGCCAGTATTTGAAGATAGGGAGCCATGAAAAGAAGTTTCTAGAATGTCACTTCTTTGGCTGAGATCAGTTACGCTTTCTTTGCAACAAAGTAGGAACAGGAAGTTTTAAACGGGTTTGTTTATTCATTAAGGTACCACACAGCTTCCTCAAGAACAGATTTACTGAATATCTAACATAAGCCAGATATCAAGCCAAACACTTTGGCAAAAATTTCTCTTATTTAACTCTGAAAATATCCCTGTCAGTTAGCTTAAAGAATTCAATAAATTTGTCCAACGTCAATTTAATGAGGAGGTGGGTCTAGCTGGGTTTTGAATCTGTATCTTCTAACTCCCCAGTCTGTGGTTTTTCTAGATATTGAAATGTCTAAGGAATAAGAAAAGGAAAAACTGATGGGAATAAAACAAAACAAAACAACACAATCGAACGAACCAGAAGGAACAGCATCCCAGCTCCTACTAAAAGCCAGCCTGGTTCTAGTCTATATTTAAATCATGTTTTGATATTTTGCAGAATCTGTATAAATGCCTTGGTGAAAGACAAATACAATACGTTTAGACTGCACTATTTCTGCTTGTTTTGTTGCTTGGGAAACGATTTTGGAGTCAGTTAACAACAAGCCACCAAATATCCATAGCTCAGCAAGACAGTCACTGCATGGAATTCCTAAATAATAGTCCACGACCACAGAAAACGGGCAATGCAGTGCAAAATAATCAAAAGCAGCTTCATATTTTCCAGATAAAACAAAGCATAGTTTGTCTTGAGGCATTTTTAGAAGGTACCACTGAAAGCCAGGCTACAGCCTGGAATGGCTTAAAATACCAAGTTTAACAATCACATCAATGGCTTTTAAACTTTAGAGACAACCAGCTTCCTTTTACTTCAAATTCAAAGTGAAGGATCAGATGCGAAACTAACCGATTAATTCAATACACACCAAAGCTTAAAGACTATTCAATGCCTTAATTAACACCATTACAAGAGTACTTAGCTAACTGCCTGGGTTTTAACAACAGAAAGGTGAAGGCCAAATGTTTTTTTAATAAACTGCTTCAAACTAAGACCCCTGCTGAAAAAAGAACACAATTAAACTCAAGGGAAATACTAATAAACATCTATTACTTTGGCATATTAAGCATCTGTTCCTTAATCAGTCTATATTTTAAAAGTGGCAGTACCACAATTAAAGGTTTACTGAACTTTGCTCTTCTGCCCCAATTTGGAGGTACTTCCAAACCAATACCAAGCAACATAGGAGAGCCTGGATGCAGAAAAAAAGGCAAAAACAAAACAAAAACTACAGAGTTACGATTGACAGCAGGCGGGAGAAGGGATGCACAGAGTGGGAGAGGGGCCAGGCCCCTCAAAGGAGGGCAAGAGGCCACGTCTGTCTAATGCTTCCAGAATGAGATGACTATGTCAAGGGTTAAACACAACACATACACACTCAACTGTGAGCTTTCATTAGCTCATTGATGTTAGATATAATTTTGTTTCATTTCTGGGTAGGAAAAAACAGCTTAAAACTCTAGCTGAGACATTTACTTCAAAGTAGAAGCAGCAGCTATTAAAAGGTGCTACTCTAGACAGCTCTTCTTTATTAGTATCAGAGGGGACCTAACCAACATCTACAATTGAAGAACTCTTTAATTCGTGTCTGCATGCGAGGTGAAGTCCCCCTCACCCTACAGAAGCTAATAATTCCAGGCACCACTTTTCCCAGCTTCTCTTACAAACAAAACCCAGACATGTGACCCAGGCACAGTCACTCAGATGCATGTGCCCATGTAAAAAAATTCTCCATTATCTCTTATTGTTTCTGGTTTGCTGTTGGGGGCAGCAAATGGTTTCCAGAGACAGCACTGGCAGCAGTGGCCAGGTTGGTGATATCAGCAGTGCACACAGGAGCACTGAACATCTGTTGGAAGTTTGCAATCTTGCCCTACACTATCACTGTGGAGTGGTTCTGGGCGATGGTTCTAGTTGCATGGCCTCTTTTTTGATCCTACCCTAAACCAGGCCTAATCTCTTTGAATAAATTCCCCTACTTCTTTTTTTTTTTGGGATTGGCTGGGGTGGGGGATATGGAATGGGTAGTAAACACGCCTCAGTCAGTTTCTGGTACTTATAAATAAGAAAGCTGCCTGATACCCAAGGATAAGCTTATCCTTTTACAGAAGTAATTTGAATCAATTCAACAAATACCTGTTGATCCCACATGCCAGATACTGTGCTGGGAACAGGATGCCAAGATAAACAAGGCCCTGTCATGCACCTGAAGGACTCACAGTTCGGTGCTGGAATAAATCATTCTATTATTATAATACATTGGGGTAAGGCCTGCATCAGGCCTGAGGATTACTGAGGAAATACCCTAAGGATTACAAAGAGGAAATAAAAGTAGAATCAACAGGACTCGATGGTCAAAGTATATTAAGAAAGGAGAGGTACGGTAAGAAAAAAGTGGAGTAAAAGATGGCAGGATGTGCTTGCCCAAGAAACACAGTCAATGGAGATGCTAAAATTTAGGAAGCCCAAGGTGGGCCCTTGCCTACCTCTCTAGGTCTTCTACACACTGTTATGGAATGAATTGTGTCCCCCAAAATGACATGTTCAATTCCTAACCCCCAGTCCTGTTTACCCCTACCTGGGGGTAGGGGGCAATTGACATTTTCAGTTGTCACAGCAGGTGCTACTGGTATCTAGTGGGTAGAGGCCAAGGATGCTGCTGCACATCCCACAACACTCAGGACAGTCCCCCACACCAAGAATTATCCAGTCCAAAGCACCATGATCAAGAAACACTGGTCTAATTCATCACTGGTCCCCACCAACAGCCTGATACAGTAAGAAGTGAATAAATACTCACTGATTCACTGAATTAGACACACAACCAAGGAACCTCCAAACTGATACTGTAGCAGCTAAAATTAGCTTGAAGTTATCAATCTATGAGGAATTTTTAAAAACAAAGTTGACAGCTAAAATGAATAAACTTGCCACACCAACTTCAGAGCTTGATTTGCTACAGATGAATAAGCACTTGCCTCTAAGCTCCCCAGGAGCTATAGCAAAGAAACTAAAAGACAGACATGATGGATTTGAAGAATGACATCAGTTTCTCTAGTTTTCATATATCCTAGAATTGAGCAATTAAGAAAATAAGATATGGATAACGAGAGCCAGGTTTCTGTCAGAGAAAGGAATTGTACAAATAAGGAAAGGGGGAAGGACAAAATAAATGCTGTAGTATTAAACTGAAATTGGAAGCATCTGTGTGAATTCATAGTTTTTAATATACATAGATGGATACAGATGCTGTGTGTATGTGTAAATATGCATATATTTCCCAGCTTTGTGAGCTAAGAGGTTCTAAAAACAATGGCACCCCAGTAGCAATGAGCACACCTAGCAACCACATCTTGGTTTCTAAGTTCCATTCTCCAAAAAGAGGAAGCAAGGTTAATTCCAGAGCTGACACAGGGAGAGGACAAAGATGATCCTGGAACAACTTGTGTTGCCAGATAGTAAGAAAGTGGTCCAAAAAATTACAGGGGCATGTTAAAGACATGTGAGCCAACTTAAAGGCATTTGCAATGTCCAAATCTGAGATAATTTGAACAAAAAAGGAAATGATGACAATAAGGGATTAGAGCTGATAGAATAGATACTCATGACATTTAAAAAACTGAACAAACAGGGGAGAAAGAACAACTTTTCCTTACAGTAGAATTACCATTAATATAGAAGAAATGATACAAACAGAAAGTCACCATTGGCAAACACCACACTAATTACTGCAGGCAAGAATCACTGATGGATGTGAAAATAAGTGGGCAAAAATATTAATGAGAAACAGGATATTTGCACGGTCTCCAAATCACTCCACATAAGTCTTATCAAAGGGAAAAAGAGTAATGTTACAATTGAAAAGCTTGGCAGACCCTACCTTAATTAAGTGGTCAAAGTTAACACTGTCAGCTAAAAAACACATTGACAGCATGAACCCCTGATATGACACACTAAGAAGGGCACATCACTACCTCTGGGTGAATTACTTTCCAACAATGAACAGCCTCGATTTAACCGTAAGAAAACATCAGACAGACAGGGAAGCGGATGTGGCTCAAGTGATAGAGTCTGCCTACCATATGGAGGTTCCAGGGTTCAAGACCCAGGGCCTCCTGGCCCATGTGGTGAGCTAGCCCACGCACAGTGCTGCTGCGTGCAAGGACTGCCATGGCACGCAGGGGTTCCCTGCACATAAGGGTCCCCCACGAGCAAGGAGAGACGCCCCATGCGAGAAAAGCACAGCCCGCCCAGGAGTGGCACCACACACATGGAGAGCTGACGCAGAAGATGATGAAACAAAAAGAGACCCAGATTCCTGGTGTCGCCTGACAAGAATGCAGGCGCACACAGAAGAACACACAGCGAATGGACAGAGAGAGCAGACAAAGGGTAGCGAAGGGAAGAGAAATAAATCTTTAAAATAAAAAATAAAAAAGGAAACATCAGACAAAGCAAATTAAGGGACATTCTACAAAACTGGCCAGAACTCTTTAAAAATATCAAGGTCATGAAAGACAAAGTCTAAATTACTCTCCCAGATCAGTGGAAACTAAGGAGACATGAAAACTCAATGCAATGTGGTATTCTGGATTAGATCCTGGAGCAGTTAACAGACATTAGTGAGACAAATGGCAAAATTCAAATAAAGTTCATAGTATTCCATCAATTCCATCAATATTTATTTCTTGCTTTAGATCATCACATTATGCTTAAGATATTTACATTAACAGAAATTGGGTACATGATATAATGGAAACTTTTGACTACTTCAACAATTTTTTCTTAAGTCTAAAATTATTTGAAAATAGTTTAAATAAAAAGAATGGCATCTCTTTTGAACTCTTCTGTCCCATGAATCTGTCTACTCCAGCAGCCATAGATGACTGTTTCAGTGACTTTCATTTCATATTATTTTGATAGTTTGACAGACTAATCCTCCCATTATTCCTCACTCTGAAATTTTCCTTGGCTATTCTTAAGCATATTCTCTTGCAGGTGAATTTTTAAATCAACTTGTCATGTTGTATTAAAAATTTGTTGGGGTTTTAATTGGGAATTCAACTGAATTATAGGTAATTTTGAAAGAATGAGTCACTTTAAAATAATGAATTCATTCATTCAGGAATTCAGTATTTCTTTCCCTTTTTTTCCTGTCTTCCATGTCCCTCGGTAACATTTTATTTTCTTCAATATAAGGCTTGTACATTTCTTTCTACACTGACATTTAAAGCTTTTGTTGTTGTTATAAAGGATTTTTTTCTATTCATTTTCTAAACAGTATTACCATATAGAAAAGATATTACATATGCTGCTGTTATATCTACTCTAAAATCTTACTAGTTATTACTGATATCAGGATACAGTCTTACAATGCAGTAATTATTGAATTTTAGAATAGTTTAATAAGAGTAACAGGAAATTGTTCTGATAGTAAAGGTCACTTAAAATAAACTAGTAGTAGAAGGTTGTAGAGTACTCTGGAGTGCTTCAAAATAAAGAGAGCGCCTCATTTGTTTGAGATCAAGGTCCTAATGAACAGAGGGTGAAAAAATAGACGCCTTCCCCTGGCCCTGCCCCCATTATGGTTTAATATTGATTTTTATTCCCTTAGACCTAACTCAAAGTAAAGAGAAATATATAATGCTTATGTGCATTGATGGGGGCAGGGTGAATGTACTTAACCAAAAAAATATTTTGTAATTTTTTTAAAAAAAGATGTATTTATTTCTCTCCCCTTCCTTCCCCTCCCCCCACTCGCGCCCCGGTTGTCTGTTCTCTGTGTCTATTTGCTGCATCTTCTTTGTCCACTTCTGTTGTTGTCAGCAGCACGGGAATCTGTGTTTCTTTTTGTTGCGGCATCTTGTTGTGTCAGCTCTCCATATGGGCAGCACCATTCTTAGGCAGGTTGCACTTTCTTTCGCGCTGGGAGGCTCTCCTTATGGGGCACACTCTTTAAGCATGGGGCTCCCCTACGCGGGAGACACCCCTGCGCGGCACGGCCCTCCTTGCGCGCATCAACATTGCGCATGGGCCACCTCCACACGGGTCAAGGAGGCCCGGGGTTTGAACCGCGGACCTCCCATGTGGTAGACGGATGCCTTAACCACTGAGCCAAGTCCGCTTCCCTGTAATTTTTAATAATGCACTTTCCACCTTGTTTCTATAGCCTCTAGAATCTCGAAAATATATTTGCCCAACAATATTTTGCCCAACAAGCATTTCCAAAGTGAACAAAAGCATACAAAAAGAATTTTGTGAATTCTTTTTAGAGTTCACTCTGTGACTTTCAAGAACTTATATCTCACTGTATACAGTATTTCAAATATCCTTATATACATATGTAACGTGAATTCAAATACCTGTTAAAATTTTACTAATAATTTAAAGTAGATGCATGTGACATTTTGTTTTAGAGATGGGGTTGAGAAAATAACAACTTTTCAATAAGTATGAAAATATTTCTTTCAAATAATACAAAATTGAATGTAGTGATATTTTCTAAATTCTCAAAAACAGATTCAACATAAAAGTATAGTTCAAGATTGTGTAGCATAGTAAAGCCTCATGAGAAATATGAATGGGTAATATACATATTTAAGACTTTTTCTTTGAAACTGAATATATGTTAACGTTACAAGATGTTAACCTAACATCAGAAAGAAAAAAGCCATTGTGTGAAGTGAAAGAAATCAGATACAAAATACTACATATTGCATGATTCTATGTATATAGAATATAAATATAAATCAATTTATAAAGAGGAAATGAGATTAGTGGCTATGTAGGGCTGAGAAAAGACAGAGGGATTGAGAGGTGATTGTTAAGGGGTGTGGGGTTTTCCTTTTTGGAGTAATGAAATTGTCCTAAAACTTTCTGTAGTGATGAGTGCACAACACTGTGATTATACTAAAAGCCACTGATTACACACTTTGGATAGATTTCATGGTATGTGAATACATCTCAATAAAACTGCTTAAAAAAAATAAATGTGCAAGAATAGCCAGAAATAGTATGTACAGCAGGGGAAGCAGAGAGATTAAGAGGTAATGAATGTTTTTTTTTTTTTATTATTTTTATTGAAATGAAAATGCTGTAATAATGCATGCACAACTATGTAACTATGTGATTATACCAAATACCACTGATTATACACATTGGATGAATTGCATGTTTTATTAATATATATCAATAAAACTGATTTGTTTTTAAAAAATTATAAAAACAAATCAAAGGATATGAAAAGCTAAACTCATTTTTTTAGATGTAAATATTTCCAACTTTTCTATGGATTGTGTCCACATACATAAAAATGTATTTCCCTTTGTCTCTGTGACAAAGATTGGTTTTCAGTGAAAACTCTCTTAGTTTTCTGTCTGCTAAAATAAATACCATTCAATGGGTTGGCTTAGCAACAGGAATTTATCAGCTCATGGTTTCAGAGCCTAGGAGGATTGCTTCCTCCAGGAGTCGGTATCTTCTGGTTGCATGGCCATCTTTGGGGTTCCCGACTTTTCTGTCACAAGGCAATATACCCGGTATGTCTCTCCTTTCTCCTCTGGGTTCCCCGGACTTCTGGCTCTTCCCTGTGGCCTTCTCTATAAGGCCTCCAGAAACAGGATTAAGGCCCATTCGGATTCAATTGACTGTACCTGAACCAAAAATAACCTCAGCAAAAGGTCCTACTTAGAACAGGTTCACACCCACAAGGAATGAATTTAAGAGTAACAACATGTTTTCCTGGAGTACATAACTCCAAGCCAACACAGGAACAGTAGAGCAAAATTTTTCCAAATTGTGGGAGATATTATTACCCAAGTTTCAGAGCAGTATCCCTAGATTAACTAGCTTTCATTTATAGAGAAACTTGGCTACAATTTCCTTAACTTACATGAAAGTTGGCACAGAGTTCAACGTATGAATGGTCAAATTCCAGCTATTTTCCCAATCATCTTGTGACATAACTTCATCAAGATTTAAAATTCCATCTGCTTTGTTTCCAAATGAACACAAGCAGGATCTACTTAAGAGGAAAAAGGAACATACCATACAGATGCTTTAAGAGAAATGTTCCCGTTGACTTTTCAAGTTGTTTGCATTAGCAAAAGGCCACAGTGTGGTATTTATTTCTGAAGAAATGATTCAGAAAAAGCAGTAGTTGCTCTTAAAGACCAAAGGGGAAATAAACCCAAAAATCACAAGCTTTGAAATTGGAAGTGTTTCACACCAAGTTATGCTCACCGTCTGGCCCCTCTGACGAGCACAGGTGCCCAAGAGAGTTAACACACTGTTGTATTACTAGCGTCTGGCTGGTCAAAGAGCATGGTGGGTCTGTGGTAAAAGACTGTTACTGTCTAGGTTTTGGCTTGGAGACCCTGGGCCTGAGAAAAATAACTCACTGTTGTCAACGCCACCCCTGACAGTTTGAGATCTACCTTTATTCTGGAAATTACAAAGACTTCTAAAGAAGAAATAAAGTTCCTAGGATGGGGCCAGGTGAGGGGAGAAAAATTTCTTTTAAAGCAGTTTTGAGAAAAATAATGAGAAGGGCAGTTGGTTTTGACCCAGGCAAAGAGTAAATGTCCCCTTGGATAGAAATTATGTGAACTGAAGAGAAAATTCTCAATAATAACAGTTCTAATTAATTATTCAAAGCTAAGAGTTGATTCTCTAAGGTTAAGAGCTAGTTAACCAAGGTCCTCTTGTTTATGTCATTAGATATTGGTTTCTTCTATTCTTTGTATTTGTACTTGTTATTTGATACAGAGCATATCTAACTCAGAAAATAAGAATATTTAGCCATTCCTCAATCACTCTGGATTAACAAGAAATTTACATGCAATGTCACATTTCAGTGAAATTAAGTCATGCTAACAGACTTTTATTGTACAATACAGTTAAACAAGCTATAGTTTCTTGCTGAGAAAAAAGGTGTAACACTGATCATCACCAAAATAAAGTTGGGGGAATTTATCATATTTATGCTATTAGAGTCACAATGACTATGTATACACCAGAAAGCTACAAATAGGAATGAAATGCAAGCCAAACTAAGTAGTTCTCATACTAATGAAAACTAGTGATCTGGCATTAAGTAGAACTACACCTGTTAGGGGTAAAATTTGATACTTAAAAAGATGGGGACCAGTCAGCAGCAGTTGGTGAAACATATAAAATGTAATTGCATGTGGGAAAGGAAAAGGCTTTCTAGAAACCAAATTCCTGGACACACCTGCTACCCCTCAAAGTCTATAATTTTGACTGGCTCTGGATCTGAATGACCTGTTAAAATTATGAACCTTAAAAGTCTCCCGACGAAGGATCTGGTTCACAACCCAAACTCAAATTTTAAAGTAATTTCTCACTGAAAGCTCAGAAATGTATTTAGAGTTTACACTTAAAAAGAGATAGATATGAACCCCACCAGTTTCTCAGAGCTTCCAGTATGTTTATTCTAATGCACACAGCCCTCTCTGACCCGGTCCCAAAGCAAGGACACCTGCCCAGCCCCAGCCAGATTGGGACCATGTTGTGAAGGCCCAACCCACTAGCTCAACTCGCTCTTCCACACGTACCTGTTTCCTTCTTGCTTCCCTTTCCTCCCTCTCGGCTCTTCTTCAGCACAGCCTTTAGCATTTTCAACACTCTTACTTCTGAAGAGAAACGGACGGGAGGAAAGAAGAAATAAGGGTTGTAAGTTGGAATATAACTTGAATATTGATACAAGAGATAACCTGTGTTCTCGCAAACAGATTTCTTCAGACAATCTAAAGGTACCTTGAGTTTTACACTAACTTTCTATGAATAAAGTAAAACGGGAAACTCAATGCTGAAGACAGAAGGAATGTATTACAACTTTCAATGGAGTGACCAGAAGTTCACTGTCTTGTTATAAATGTTTAAAAAAAAAAAAAAAGTGCATTCTCAGCATTCCACATCTAATTAAGGTTATGAGGCTAAACTTGGGCTCTTTATTGTAAGAGGCCTGGCACAGTACTGGAGATCTCCCAGCCCCAGTTCAGCAAAAAAAGAAAACACTAAAACACAGGATCTAAAACAATGTTTAAGAAGGAAGCTATGTTGTCAAAGGCATGTTTTACAGGTGGTACTAATTACGCAACCACAAGGAAAACCCTTTGAAAGGTTATCATTATAAAACATACCTTATAAGCATTTGCAAAACCAGTACCAGTGGGAATACATTTTAACTCTGATGCCAGGAGACCCAAGAAATAGTACACACTACAGTTTTAACTATGTATAGTTATCATTTGGGGGCGGGGTGAGGAGGGATGAGAGCAGACAGGCCTGTGGCAGCACAGCTGAATCCTTTTAATAATGACCTGTATTTTTAAGCAGGATTGGACTGAGCTTATAAAAACAACACGATGGCCCAGGCCTAAAATGAAATTAGAAACCTCTACAGCAAGAAACAACAAAAGAACCATTATTTCATCACCAACTTAATCTCCTTTCCCCTCCACCAACGCAGAGGAGATAGGTGGACAACCCCCAACAGTAACAAACCTGCTTCTAACAGCGGTGGGCTGCTTCGCATCACCACTACGCTAATGCAGGAGAGGAAGGGAGAAGGTAAGCTGCATCTGAACAGACAGGAAAGCAGAGAGACAGAGAGGAGAGAGGAGGGTGGGAGGAAAGGAGAGAAATGGGGGGGCTGGAAGTGGCTCCTCTGTGGGGGAGGCCCACACCTGCCTGCTGGCCTGAATGCTAAATGCCTCGGTAGAGCCCCACACCACCCTTGCCTTGCCTAGACCAGTATTCTTCACCTTTTTTGCTCCACGAACCCCTTTGCCAGTCAGGTGAAAACCACAGACCCGACTAAGTCCACACTATACAATGTATTATTTAATAAATATATCACGCTTGCACCAACACGTCCCCACAAGAGTAATGGTTTTCTAATTTCAATTCAAGTTCACGGACCCTGGTCAAGAACCCCCGGCCAAGAGCAAAGCATAGGTTCTGTGAGGACTGTTGAGGGGGATAAGGAGCTCCAAGGGGTTGCCATTCAGACTCCCACAAGGTAAGCCTGCAGTGACCTTTCTCATCAATTATTTGGTCCAAGCCTGGATTTATTTTTCTAAGTCCTTTGTTCTACTGATGAGGAAATAAGGGACTCTGGGGGACTGGCATGCCTTGGAGTCATGTAGCTAATTAACAGCAGGGCGAACGTCTGAATTTCACTTCCAGCAAAGGTCCTCCTCCTCCCACTCCAGCCTGCCCTTCCTCTTAGATCAATGAAAGTTTTGGGCAAAACAGCAACGAAACAAAAACAACCACCAACCTACCAACCTGAGAAATGTCAGGAAGAGAATATCTTTGGCAGAATTTGGAGAAGCCAGAGTGAAGTTTCTTAGGGTTAAATCATCTTGCAAACAAACTGTCAGACACAAAGGGGCATAGCTTAGAGTCTAATTTGTTTAAAAATGCTACTTGAGTGAATCTTGCTGGAGGGACTTAAGTTTCATCTAAAGGGTAAACACTGAATCTGTTGGAAGGACCTGGTGTTACTATCATAAGAGGAACTGCAGAAACACAAATTGCTCCTGAAGGTCTTGGCTAAAGAAAAAATTCAAAACTTTGGTATTTAGAAAACGGTATGTAAAATTTTTAAAAGCTAGAAAGCAAGTCAGCCAGGCAAGCACAAATATCTTCTCTAACTAGATCAACCAACCTCCAGGGTTGGTAATTTATCAAGGACTACGTTCTTAAAAGACAAAACAAAACAAAATTAACAGAGCATGTCAGTGATGCTGGTTTAAGGTCCCTTGTACAAGCCTTGGTGACTTCTTCATAGTCCCATTTCCCTGCATCCCCAACCAACTGAAATTCACTGTGCAGGGGAAGCTGCCTCTGATGAGGATCCTGGCCATCAACTGATCCTCGGTGGACCCACCGTGCCACTCACATTACTCTTCCCAAAGGCGCAGGACTGGGTGACACTGGCTTTTGCCATCTCATTCTAGATTACTAATTTGGGGAGCTGAGCAGTTTTCAGGATAGTCCCATCTCTATCAGCGGTCTGAGTTAAATGAAAGGGGCTATCAAACATGTCCTGTTAATTTTTTTTCTTTTTTTAGTTCCTTCTTTCCTCCGTAAGTAGCGACTTGAGGAAAATGGCTTAAATTTTTCTCTTAAATGCTTTCAAACTGTGGCCTGGAGAAGTTATACCTGAGTGCAACAGTAGGGCATCCCTCTCCATATACACACCATCTGGAAAAAATAAATAAATGAACTTGCCCAGCAAGTTCAATTCTGAAATTAACACAGACCAGAGTGGAGCTACACAAAGTTACTTGGGCGCCATAACCATCCCTTGCCTAAGAGACGTACCTGAAACTTGATATTCATCAACTGACCTAAAGACAGTGCCCATCTAAAGGGGGTAGTTGGTGAAGGCAGTTATAGTAACAGGACGGAGAGGCCAGCAACAACAACATATTCCAGAGAAGAGCAGTGGGTGCACCTAATAACATCTGTACTTACAAATGAGTACTCCCACATCCAAATCTGGAAACGGATACATCAGGCTGTAGATGCCTGATGCCATTAAACACTGCCATCATGTAACTACTTCCCCTTGTTCTGATTATGTGCTTAAATCTAATGATTTGGCTCCTTGGGCTGCCCAAGTTGGGGAGAGAGTATGCTGATCCAGTTAAGAAAACACCATTTCTGGCTTGTTGACAAATATGATGCTGGGAATAAATCAATAAACCAGGGTTCTGGCTCTAAACAAAAGCTCTCACAAGTTTTTTTAAAGGAAGCCACTTGGTCAAGCCCCATCAACTTAAGGCAAGGAAAATACGCAGTTTCTGACCCCCATTTTGGACCAATGAGAAGGCAGTGGTAAATTCTCCCATGTAAAATCCACCATGAAGCACAACTGTGAGGGCAGCCAGCAGGATCTCTCTGAATGTCCTCTGCATCATAACACACCCGTCCACGCATCAATTCCCTTTGCAACTTCAACTACTCTCATTTTCCTCCTAAAATGGATGAACACTGACCAGTCACTGATGAAAACCAAGTAGAAATGATGTACACCAGCCTTCCAGACACAGTAATTCAGGCCCTAATGATTAAATGACAAGCCCAATATCTGTGGATAAAAACAGCAGAAGCAGCAGCAAAAAGGAAACCTGCCAGAAGCGATCCTAGTAGAGGTAGCAACTAGTAGAATTTGCTAGTAGATATATGTGGTAACACACATACTTATGGAAAAGTACTAAGAGGATAAAACATAGTTCTGTGCTTTTTTACTTTAAATGTCACATTACAGACCAAAAACACAGGTATAACTCAAACATTACTGGCCAAACACAATCCTCAATTTCTACCCCATAAAACATCAGCCTCTATAATAGCAGGTAGTACAAACATATGGTTGAATTCAGTTACTTAAGAATAAATCTTTGGAAAGGTAGACAACTTTAGGTGTCATTTCTTTTTTAATTTGTTTTGTACATTTAATAAATGAAAATATAAACAATGTAAAATAAAAAAACAGTTGAATAAATACATTTCTCAATTAAATGTACTGGATGCCTATAACTTTTTTTTTTAATCATACAGTAGGTTACACAATATATTTGTTTCATAGTAATGCAATCATACAGTATTTGTCCTTTTGTGTCTGGCTTGCTTTGCTCAACATCATGTCCTCCAGGTTCAACCATGTTGTCATATGCTTTACGACTTCATTTCTTTTTCCAGCTGCATAACATTTCTTTGTGTGAATGCAACATAATTTGTTTATCCATTCATCTGCTGATGAACATCTGGGTTGTTTCTATTTTGGCGATCGTGAATATTGCCACTATAAACATCAGTGTGCAGATGTCTGTTCATGTCACTGCTCTCAGTTCTTCTGGGTTTATACCCAATAGTGGTATTGCAGGGTCACGTGGCAAGTCTATATTCAGCTTCTTTAGGAAATGCCAAACAGTCTTCCACAGTGGCTGTACCATTCTGCATTCCCACCAACACTGAGTGCTGCCTTTTTAATAGTGGCCATTCTGATAGGTGTGAAATGATATCTCATTGTACTCTTGATTTGCATTTCACTAATCATAAGTGATTTGAGCTTTTTTTTTTTTTTTGCCATTTGTATTTCTTCTTTGGACAAATTGTCTATTCAAGTCTTTTGCCCCTTTTTAATTGGGTCATTTGTCTTTTTATTATTGAATTGTAATGTCTCTTTATATATCCTAAATATTAAACCCTTATTGGACGTGTGATTTCTAAGTTTTTCTCCCATTGAATCGGCTGCCTTTTCACCCTTTTGACAAAGTCCTGTGAGGTGCAAAGTGTTTAATTTTGCAGAGATCCCATTTATACTTTTCTTTTACATGCTTTGAGTGTAAGGTTCAAGAAACCACCACCTACTACAAGGTCTTGCAGATTTTTCCCTATGTTTTCTTCTAGTAGTTTTATGGTCCTGGCTTTTATATTTAAGTCTTTGGTCCATTTTGAGTTGACTCTAGTACAGGGAGTGAGATAGAGGTCCTCTTTCATTCTTTTGGTGGTAGATATCCAGTTCTCCCAGCACCATTTCTTCAAGAGATTATTTTGTTCCATTAATATGGACTTTGTAGGCTTGTCAAAAACCAGTTTACTGTATAGGTGAGGGTGTATTTCCAGATTCTCAATTCTATTCCACTGATCTATGTGTCTTTCTTTATGTCAGTACCATGCTGTTTTGAACACTGTAGCTTTGTAATATGTTTCAAGTTCAGGGAGTAAAATTCTTCCATGTTGTACTACTTTTTTAGAATGCTTTTGGCTATTTAGATGAACTTTCCCTTCCAAATGAATTTGGTAATTACCTTTTCTAATTCTGTAAAGTAGGCTTTTGGAATTTTAACTGGTATTACATTGAATCTATAAATCAGTTTGGGTAAGATTGACACCTTCACGATATTTATTCTTCCAAACCATGAATGTCTTTCCATTTGTTTAGGTCTTTTTAAAATTATTTTTAGCATTGTTTTGTAGTTCTCTGCATACAGGTACTGCATTTCTTTGGTTAAATTATTCCTAGGTATTTGAGTCTTTTCGCTGCTATTGTAAATGGAATTTTCCCTGATTTCCTCCTCAGGTTTTTTAGTGTATAAAACATTACTGATTTTTGCTTGTTGATTTTGTATCCTGCCACTTTGCTAAACTCATTTATTAGCTCAAATAGGTTTGTCGTGGATACTTCAGGATTTTCCAAGTACAGGATCATGTCATCTGCAAACAGAGTTTTACTTCTGTTTTTCCTATTTGGATGCCTTTAATTTTTTTTTCTTGTCTAATTGTCCTAGCTAGAACTTCTAGTGCAATATTGAGTAACAATGGTGAGAGTGGGCATCCTTGTCTTGTTCTAGATCTTAGAGGTAAAACTTTCAGCCTTTCTCCATTGAGTACAATGCTGGCTGTGGGTTTTTCATATATGCCTTTTATCATATTGATAAATTTCTCTTCTATTCCTATCTTTTGAAGTGTTTTTATATATATAAAAAAAATGATGCTGGATTTTGTCAAATGCCTTTTCTGCATCAACTGAGATGATCATGTGGGTTTTTTTCCTTCAATTTGTTAATGTAGTCTGTTACATTTGATTGATTTTCTTACGCTGAACCAGCCTTGCATACTAGGAATAAATCCCATTTGGTTGTGATGTATAAGTCTTTTGGTATGCTGTTGAATTTGATTTGCAAGTATTTTGTTGAGAATTTTTGCATTTATGTTCATTAGAGAAATTGGTCTTTAATTTTATTTTCTTGTAGTACCTTTATCTGGCTTTGGTGTTAGGGTGGTGTTGGGTTCATAAAGTGTGTTGGGTAATTTTCAATCCTCTTCAATTTTTTGGAAGAATTTAAAGAGGACTGGTGTTAATTCTTTTTGAAATGTTCAGTAGAATTCACCTGTTAAACCATCTGGTCCTGGACTTTTCCTTGCTAGGAGATTTTTGATGACAGATTCAATCTCTTTAAATGTGACTTGTTCGTGAAGATTTTGTGTTTCTTGTAGGGTCAGTGTAGGTGGTTTGCGCATTTCTAGGAATTTGTCCATTTTATCCAGGGTGTCTAGTTTGTTGGCACATAGTTTCTCATAACATCCTACTATGATCCATTTTAATTCTGTGGGGTCA
Organism: Dasypus novemcinctus; assembly: GCF_030445035.2. NCBI lineage: Eukaryota > Metazoa > Chordata > Mammalia > Cingulata > Dasypodidae > Dasypus > Dasypus novemcinctus. Next base: position 90,323,083 of record NC_080679.1, read on the forward strand.
GTTGTTAAGTTCCTCCCTTTCATTTCTGATTGTATTTATTTGCATTTTTTTCTTTGTTAATCTAGCTAGGGCGTTGTCAATTTTCTTGATCTCAAAGAACCAACTTTTCATTTTGTTGATATTCTCAATATATTGTGGTTTTTTTTGTTCTGAAATTCATTTATTTCTGCTCTAATCTTTATTATTTCTTTCCATCTGCTTAATTTGGGATTCGTTTGCTGTTCTTTTTCTAGTTTCTTTAGTTGTTCAGTTTAATCTTTGAGTTTAGCTCTATCTTCTTTCTTAACATAGGCATTTAAGGCTATAAATTTACCTCTCAAGAATGCCTCCACTGTATCCCATAAATTTTGATAAGTTGTGTTCTCATTTTCATTTGTCTCAATATATTTACTGACTTCACCTGCAATTTCTTCTTTGACACACTATTTAGGAGTGTGTTGTTCAGCCTCCACACATTTCCAAATTTACTTTTTTCCTGTCTATTGATTTCCAGTTTCATCCCATTATGATTTGCAAAGGTGCTTTACATAATTTCTATCTTTTTATATTTATTGAGAACTGTATTATGCCCTAACATGTGGTCTATCCTGGAAAAAGATCCATGGGCACTTGAGAAGACTGTATAGTCTGCTGAGTTTGGATGCAGTGTTCTGTATATGTCTGTTAGATCTCATTTATCATATTGTTCAAGTTCTCTGTTTCCTTGTTGATCATGTCTAGTTGTTCTCTCTTATGATGTAAGTGGGGTGTTGAAGTCTCCAATGATATCTATTTCTCCCTTCAGTTTGCCAGTGTTTGTCTCATATTTTGGGGCACTCTGGTTAGATACATAGATATTTACGATTGTTATATCTTCCTGGTGGATTGTCCCTTTAGTAATATATTATGGCCTTCTGTATCTCATAACTTTTTTGCATTTAAAGTCTGTTTTGTTTGATATTAGCATAGCTACTCCTGCTCTTTTTTGATTACTATTTGCATGGAATATCTTTTTCCAACCATTCACTTTCAGCTGGTTTATATGCCTGGGTCTAAGGTGAATTTCTTATAAGCAGCATATGGATGGCTCATGTTTTTTTTATCCATGTTGTCAGCCTATATCTTTTGATTGATATTACTGTAAATCCATTATTTACTTCCACTATTTTTAGTTTTCATATGTCATATCACATTTTTGTCTTTTTACTCTTTTGGGTATCCTTTCTGCTATTCTTTTTTCTATACTCTCCTCTAGACCTCTCTTTTCTATCTCTTCATTTCAGGTTCTAAGGCTTCCTTTAATATTTCCAGCAAAGGTGGATTCTTTCTTGCAAAGTCTCTTAGTTCCTGTTCCTGAACATTTCATACTCATCTTCGTATTTGAAGGACAATTCTGCTGGATAAAGAATTCTCAGCTGGCAGTTTTTCTCATTCAGTATTCTAATTATATTACACTACTGTTTTCTCACCTCCATGATTTCTGAAGAGAAATCCATTCCAAGACTTACTGGGCATAGCTTGTATGTGATGGTTTGCTTCTCCCTTGATGCTCTAAAAATTTTCTCTTTATCTTTGATATCTGACATTCTGAGTACTATATGTCTTGGAGTAGGTCTATTCAGATTTATTGTGATTGGGTACGGTGTGCTTCTTGGACATGTAAGTTTCTTTCTTTCATGAAAGTTGGAAAATTTTCAGCTCTTACTTCCTCAAATACCCTTTCTGCCCCTTTTCCCTTCTCTTCTCCTTCTCAAACTCCCATGACACGTGTTGCTGCATTTCATATTGTCATTCAACTCTCTGAGCCCCTGCTCTGTTTTTTCCCATTCTTTTCTCTCTTCAATTTTATCTATTTCTCGTTTGGTCTTCTCATTTTTTCTCCTCTGGGATTCACAGGGATTCAATTCTGGGGACCTCTGATGGGGTGAGATATTCCCTGTTAGCTGTGCCACCTCAGTTCCTGGTTTCTGCTGCACTTCACTTGACTCTCCCCTTTGTCTCTCTCTTGTTGTGTCATCATCTTGCTGCGTGACTCACTTGCGTGGGCACTGGCTCACTCAGCTTGCCACGCAGGTACTGGCTCACCATGTGGGCACTGGCTCGCCACACAGGCACGCTTTCTCGTCTTCTTTTTTACCGGGAGGCCCCAGGGATCAAACCTGGGTCCTCCCATATGGTAGGCAGAAGCCCTATGACTTGAGCCACATCCACTTTCCTTATTCTTTCTTCTATCTATCATTGAGTTGTGTGCCTCTAATGTGTTTTTTTAAACCACAATGATAGTTTCTTTTATTTATTTATTTATTTCTCTCCCCTCCACCCCCCTGTTTTCTGCTCTTTGTGTCCATCCACTGTGTGTTCTTCTGTGTCCACTTGTATTCTTGTCAGTGGCACCGGGAAACTGTGTCTCTTTTTGTTGCGTCATCTGGCTGCGTACGCTCTGTGTGCAGTGCCACTCCTGGGCAGGCTGCACTTTTTTCATGTGTGGTGGCTCTCCTTACGGGGTGCACTCCTTGCACGTGGGGCTCCCCTACATGAGAGACACCCTTGCATGGCATGGCACTCCTTGCACGCATCAGCACTGAGCGTGGGCCAGCTTACCACACACAGGTCAGAAGGCCCTGGGTTTGAACCCTGGACCTCCCATGTCATAGGCAAATGTTCTATCATTGAGTCTAATCCACTTCCCACTCTAATGTGTTTTTGATCTTACCTATTGTGTCTTTCATTCCCACAAGTTGTTCCTTTTCTGTTAAGGATTTCAAATTCTTCTTTGCACTTGCTCAATGTCTTCTTGATATCATTTATCTCTTTAGTCATATTATTTTTCAACTCATTAATCTGATTTTGGAAATTTGTATGCATCTTGCTAATCAGTTCTCTCAAATCCTGTGTCTCTTCTAGGGTTTTGATCTATTTTGGGGGGGGAGGGGAATGTCTTTCATTTCCTTGGTATGGTTCGTAATTTTTTGCTGATGTATAGGCATCTGATTAGTATGTAGGTTACTCTGATGCTCAATTTCTTTCTCTTTTGTAGGGATCTAGTAGCAGGAGGCTGTGTGTTACCACTGCTCTTTGATTCTTGGTTCAACCTAAATTGTTAGGGTTGTTCCTGCTAGTTGCTCAAAACTGGGCACTGGACCCAGTAATTGGTTGCAAACCTGCTTCCTAAGGCATTGGGGAGGGGAGCGGTATAGGTCAGAAAAAGCCTCCCTTACTTATTTTCAATTTTCTCACATGCATTTCCTTAACCTGCCAGCAGATGGCGATCTTTGGTACCTCTCAGTTCAATGCCTCCTTGGAGAGTATTTGTTGCAACACAGACAGGATCAATATGATAGAGCTTCCTGCCTGGAGGCTAAGAGCCTTGGGATTCAAACTTTCTCAGAGGCAGATCTCTCCCCTTCTCTGGCAGCCCCCTCCCTTTTCCAAAACTGGAAATATTTCCACTCCCCTCTGTGTGCTCAACCATCAGTCCAGGTTAGTAGAGGAGATTGGGATGGTCATATACCTTTAGCCCCTTGCCTGTTCCTAAGGCAGACAATGGTGCAGCCCCACCCAGCCTGGAAGGGCTCCTGGGACACAACAGACCAATTCTGTGGGTCAGAAGCTTAGTCAGCCTTAAGCTGTGTCCCTCACTCTCCTGTTTCCTGGAGTAGTGGATCCCTGGACCCCCTTTGTCTATCGCTGCAGGCCTAGAGGCCGAGTATTCTAAAGTGTCTTTAGCATGGGAAGAGTGCCAGTAGCGCAGCTGCTGGTTTCGACTCATAATATTTCTGTGGTTGTCATTCTCCTCCTTTGTCCCTCTCTCCTCTGAGCAGTGTCCAGCCTTCACCTGGTGTCCTAAACCCTAGAAGATCTTTTTCTGGGCTGTTTCAGCCTGGCCTCTAGCTATTTTTGTCTATCATTTATTTATATTACATATGAGTTAAAGAAGACAGATCAGCCTCTAGGTTACTATCATTGAGATTTTTAAAATGGGAGAAAAATTTTTGTAATGTTCATTTAAAACAAATAAAGGTCATTATGTAATATTAGAGCACCAATGACCTGAATTTTCCTTCACCCAAAATTTCCTCATTTTGACTCTCACTCAATATCAACATTTCCAGAATGCCTACTACTGAAAACCTTAATCTAGTGGGGAGCAGATGTAGCTCAAGTGGTTGAGCAACTGCTTCCCATGTATGAGATCCCAGGTTCAATCCCCTATAACACCTTAAAAAAAAAAATTTGACATAAAACCTTAACCTAGGGAAGCAGATGTGGCTCAAGCAACTGGGCTTCCGCCTATCACATGGGAAGTCCCAGGTTCAGTTCCCAGTGCCTCCTGGAGAAGGCGAGCTGTCACAACAAGATGATGTAACAGAGAGACACAAAGAGGAAAGTCGATGAGAGACACAACAAACGAGGGAGCTAAAGTGGCTCCAGTGATTGAGCACCTCTCTCCCACAGCGAAGGTCCCAGGTTCAATTCCTGGTGGCTCCTAAAAAGAAGATGAGCAGACAGAGAGAGCAAACTGCGAATGGACACAGTGAGCAGACAGCGACCTCAAACAACAGTGGGGGTGGGGGAGGAGAGGGGAAAAAAGTCTTAAAAAAAAAAACCAAAAAAACTTAACCTAAAAGTTTAACCATCTACCAAGTTTACTTTCACTTCTGGTACGCTATTTCCCCTTTAGCATCTGAAGTCTTTAGGGACAGGCACAATGTCTTTACCTTATGCATTAGGATTCTGCACAGTGTCTTACAATGGCATATAAAATATAATAAAAATCTTTCGAGATAAAACAGTGAGATGATTTCAAAACAAGACAAAATCTATCTTAGCTTGCAATCACAATGGCAATATTGTTAACCATGGCCACCTTGTCTGAAATCATAAACACCAGTGTTAAAACTTTCCTCTTGTGGAGTACCATACTGCTTATTTACAAAATTTCAAGTCAAATCTGTGAGCTGAGAACAGGGGTAATGTTTATTCTTTAACAGATACAAACAGAAGTTGGAACACAGACTTTTGTATACAGTTTGTACCCAATATTTGTTGAAAAATTTAAAAGGGCTGTAAGGAACATAGATGAGCAAATTTTCCCAGATCAAGCAAGTAACTAGTATTTATAGCAGTTTATTATTTACGAAGAACATTCCTGCCTATTTTCTATACTCACAAGGAATATAAGAAAACTCAGTTAAAAGCATATAGGACCATTCACTGAGATTCTAGGGAAGGAAATGCTCAATTTCGTAATATCCCTTCAAGTTCACATCTGATTTATTCTTAAAATTGCCATCTTAAACCAGTGATCCCAAAGACCTTATCTCATATGGTTTGTGCATATGCCATTTGAACGAGTTTCTCCCATCACACCATCCATCTAATCCTCAAAGCAAAATTATTTCTGAAGATTTGCTTCCTTTGTTTTATTAATCAATCAATAAATAAAGCCAGAGTAGCAATATTTACAAGTAAAACTGGAAAATGAAGTATGCATGATGAAATGCTGGAAACAAGAAATATTGCTTATTTCAGAGGAGGGAGAACATCGAAACATTCTCAATTTTAGAGCTTGTATTTTTATTTAATTTCTATTAAGTTTTGACTCACCTAAAAAATTGCCTACCTTTAGAACTTTTCTTTGCAACACCAACATTTAATGCTCATCAAAAGAAAGGAAATGGGTGGTGGTAGCAGGGAGTCTGAAGCAGTCTACAAGATAATTGAATAGAGCAAATAAGAGAAAACAAAGCAGAATAGAGATGGCAAATGAAACGAAGGTCTGCTAGAAGCAGGCACTGGCTGTTGACTGGAAATTCATGGAAAACCCTGCATTATGTAAAAGCTTCCCAAGAGCAAGAGCCCTGTCTCAACATTCTTTGAGATCCCTCAGGGCTGGGAAAAAACACCCCTTGATGAATACTTGAAATTCCAAGATGTCTCTCTCACATTTTTGTTCTGTAGTAGAAAAAATACCCTCCTATGAATCAGGAGACATAGTCCTAAGCCCTAGTCCTAACAAGTCACATAACTACTCTAGGATTTATATACTTCATCCAAAAAGGTAAGAGGATGGGGGAGAGTGAACTGTTTATCAAGCAATCAGAAAGCAATTGTGATACGTAACAAATTGGCCTTCGGTTTGCTTAACTCTCATAGCTGAGTCACAAGGTAGCATTAAGCTATAATTTATTCCCTAAATTACTTAGACTCAACCATTCAGTCTTCTTTATTCATATCCACTGTACAACTGTTCCCTAGTTCTACTGTTTTTTTTAATAGTTGGGTTTATCTTAGGCAAAAAGACTTCAAATTTGAGTACAAGTTATTAAAAACATAGTAAACTGAAAGCCACAAATGTGAATTTAAGTGTTCTAGGCATGACATTTGAACTCAAAATACTTTTTAAAAAAACATTAATAGGCTTTATTTTTTAGAACACTTTTAGGTTTACAGGAAAAAAAATGCACAGAAAATACAGAGAATTCCCATATAACCAACCATCCCCATACACACAGTTTCTTCTATCTCTTGCATTACTGTAGTAAACTTATTGCAATTGATGACAAATAAATGCTGGTAACTTACTAAATTCCTTAGTTTACATTAGGGCAGAGGTTCTTTTGTTTTTGTTTTATGTTTTGTTTTTGAGATACTGGGGCCAGGGATTGAGCCTGGGACCTCATATGTAAGAAACTGGCACTCAACCACTGAGCCACATCAGCTCCCCAGGGCAGGGGATCTTAAATTTTTTTGTTCCATGGACCCCTTACTAAGTCCACACTATCCAGTGTATTATTTAATAAATATATCACACCCCACCAACATATCCCCACAAGAATGATGTTCTGTTCTGTTTTTTTTTTTTAAATTCTAGCTCACAGACCTCTTGTTAAAGAACCCCTGCATTAGGAGTTTACTCTCTGTATTGTACAATTCCATGGGGTTCTGTTTTGTTTTTGTTTTAAAGATTTATTTCTTCCCACTCCCTTGTTTTTCACTTGCTGTGTCTGCTCATCTTCCTTGTTTCTTTAGGAGGCACCAGGTGCCAAACCCGGGACCTCTGACGTGGGAGGGAAGTACCTAATCGCTTGAGCCACCTCTGCTCCCTGCTTTGCTGTATCTCTCATTATATTTTTCCTCCCTGCGTCTCTTCTTGCCACATCTTGTTGCATCAATTCGCCACGCCTGCCCATCATATCAGCTCTGTCTTCTTTAGGAGGCACTGGGATCCAAACCAGCAACCTCCCATGTGGTAGGCAGGAGCCCAGTCACCTCAGTCACATCTGCTTCCCTGTTCCATGGGTTTTAACAGATGCCAGAATGATTTCACCGCCCTAAAAATCCCTTGTGCTTCACCTATTTATCATGCCCCCAAATCCCCATTCTGCTGGCAAACAAACTTTTTTAAAATTTTCTTCTAGGTCCACAGATACCACCTAACATTCCTCATCTTAACTGTATTCAAATACACAATTCAGTGCTATTAATTAGGTTCACAATGTTGTCCTACCATCACCACCATCCACTACTGAAACCTTTTCCATCAACTCAAACAGAAACTCTCCACAATTTAAGCTTTAATTCCCCATTCCCTATCCTCATTCAGCCCCAGGTAAACTGAATTCTAGTTTCTGAGTCTATGATTTTGTTTATTCTAGTTATTTCATAACAGTGAGATTATAAAATATTTGTCCTTTTGTGTCTGGCTTATTTTACTGATGTCTTCAAGGTTCATCTGTATTTTCTCATGTATCAGAAACTTCGTTCATTTTTACCTCTCTATAATATTCCACTGTACGTATATACCACATTTTACTTATCCGTTCACTGATTTATGGACATTAGGTTTATTCCATCTTTTGTCAATTGTGAATAATGCCACTATGAACATCAATGTACAAATTATCTGTTTGAGTCCCTGCTTTCAATTCTTCTGGGTATATGCCTAGAAGGGGGATTGCCAGATCATATGTAATTCTTTATTTAACATTCTGAGGAACTGCCAGTCTTCCACAGTGACTGCACCATTTTGTATTCCCACCAGCAATGAAAGAATGTTTGTATTAATCCACATCCTCTCCAACACTTGTAATTCTCCATTTTTTCAGGAGTAGCCATGCTAATGGGTGTGAAAGGGTATCTCATTGTGATTTTGATTTGCATTTCCCAAATAGCTAAAGGTCTGAGCATCTTTTCATGTGCTTTTTGGAATTTGCGTGTCTTCACTGGAAAAATATCTATGGCCTCTTTTGCCCACTTTTAAATTTGATTGTCTTTTTGCTACTGAGTTGTAGAATTTCATATTATCTGGATAGTAAACCCTTATCAGACAGTTGGTTTCCAAATATTTTCTCCCATTAAGTAGGTTATCTTTTCAATTTCTTGATATAGACCACCAAAGAATACAAGGGTTTTTAAAAAAAAAAAATTTGATGAGGTCCAATTTATCTATTTTTTAATTTTGTTGCTTGTGCTTTGGGTATAAAGTCTTAGGAAATCCATGTCCACAAGAGAAGAATGTATATTCCAATGGTGGTGGGTGAGGTGTTCTATACATGTCTGTTTGGTCTAGTTGGTTTAGATATCATTCAAGTCTTCTATTACTGATCTTCTGTTTCTATGGTCTATCCATTATTGAAAGTGGTAAACTGTAATATTCTATTAACACAGAACCGTCTATTTTTCCCTTCAAATCTGTCAATATTTGCTTTGTGTATTTTGGGGTTCTGCTGGTAGGTACATATAATTGTTATGTCTTTTTATTTAACTGACCCTTTTATCAGTATATAGTGACCTTCTTTGTCCCTCATAACAGTTCTTCACTTAAAGCACATTTTATCTGATATTGGTAGAGCTATCCCACCAGCTCTCTTTTGGTTACCATTTGTATGGTATATATTTTTCCTCATCCTTTCACTTGCAACCTGCTTATGTCTTTGAATTTAAGGTGAGTCTCTTCTAAACAGCATATAGTTGGATCATGCTTTTTCATCAATTCTGCCTTTTGACTGGAGAGTTTAATTCATTTACACTTAAAGTAACTACTCATGATGCAATACTTTCTCCTGACATTTTGCTAAGACTTTATTTTTTATAAGATACTTATATTATATAAATGTTACATAAAAAATAGGGGATTCCCATATGCACCGCTCTCCACACCACCCACATTTACCCATATTAACAACAACATCCTTCACTACTGTGGTACGTTCATGACAATCAGTGAACACATTTTGAAGCATTGCCACTATGCATGGATTATAGTTTACATTGTAGTTCATACTCTCTCCCACACTCTGTAGGTTATGGCAAAATATATATTGGCCTGTTGCAATGTCATTCAGGACAATTCCCAAGTTCCGAAAATGCCCCTATATTATACCTGTTTTCCCTCTCCCTGACCTCAGAACCTCTAACGGGCACTTCCTCCACATCAATGTTAAGTTCTTCCATTGCTAGAATCACAATAAGTCTAATGTAGAATACCAATAAGTCCACTCTAGTCCATAGCTCATTCCCCAATCCTAAGGATTCTGGGATGGTGATGCCCACTCCACCTCTAATTGAGATGGGGCTTCAGTCCCATACAACCAATGGATGGGACTCTCTGTTTTTGCAGTTATAAACTCTCTTAGTTCCTTGGTATGGTAGTTGTCCAACATCACCTCCTTGTTAGTTGTCCTGGGTGTGTCCAATGAACTGGAGAGTATGTGTTGCAATTCAGTTGAAGTTCAGGGTCCAGCTGGCACACATACAGCACAAAGATTCAAGTCTCTTGGATGTACACCTATCTACTCCAGCACCAAGGTTTCCCCTTGGGCTCTTTATTTCTTTGTCCAGTTCCCTCCAGGTCAATGCCCTGAAACCTCCTTCTCTGTGGGTTCCCAAAACAGCTCACTAGGGTATGATTTTGCCCCTTCTCAGCAGTTTTTTGTGAGAGAGCTGGGGAGTGCTCACCTAAGCCAATACCAACTTGCCAGAATTTCCCACTACTGTCTTCATAAATCTTACAACTTTAAGACCCTCAATTCTTCCATTAATGCATATTTTCATACATTTTTTTTGTACCATATTAAGTCCCTTCACATTTCTTTCTTAAGATATTTTTCATGTATTTTCTTTGTGGTTACCCTGAGGTTAAAGTTTAACATCCTTTATCTATAACATACCAACTTAAATTCAATAGCATATACAGACACTATTCCTATATATACCCTTCTATCCCCCAATTTTTTTCTACTTGCTACAAATTTTATCATTGTACATTGTATGTCCAAAACCACCAGTTTATCTTTACTTTTTATGCATTTGCATTTTAGCATCTGTAAAAAGAAAGAAGTGACCTTATGTAAGGAAATACAATAGTACTGGCATTTATAATTACTTATATGGTTACCTTCACCAGAGATCTTTCATTCTTTGGGCTGCTTTAATATACTGTCTAGTGTCCTTTACTTTCAGTCTGAAGAATTCCTCTTGCTTATAGAACAGGTCTAGTGGTGAGGATCTCCCTTAGCTTATATTTATCTGGAAATGTCTTAACCTCCCCCTCACTTTTTAAACAAAGTCTTCCCAGATATAAAAATCTTGGCTGGCATTTGTTTTTCTTCGGTAATTTAAATATTTCATACCACTGGTTCTTGCCTCCATGGCTTCTGATGAGAAAGTGACCCTTAATCTTATTGGTATTCTCTTGTACATAACTCACTGCTTTTCTCTTATAGCTGTCAGAACTCTCTCCTTGTCACTGGCATTGGGAAGTTTGATGATTACATATCTAAGCATGGTTCTCTTTGAGTCTATCTTTTTTGGTTCGTTTGGCTTCTTGAACGTGCATATTAGTGTCTTTCATTAAATTTGTGAAGATTTCTGCCATTATTTCCTTGAATATTTCTTCTGCCTCTCCTTCTGCCTCTCTTTCTTCTCATTCTAAGGATCTTATAATGTATATATTGTGCTTGATGCTATGTCATAAGTCTCTTAGTCTCCGTTCATTCTCTTTTATTCTTTTTTCTTTCTGTTCCTCAACCTGAATCATTTCAGTTGTCTTTGGGATCACTGATTCTTTCTTCCACCACCTCCCATCTGCTATTCAAACGATCTAGGGAATTTTTCATTTTGTTATTGTGTTCATTTCCAGTATTTCACAGAGAGGTTCCCATATTGTTTATTATTTTCCTCATACCCTTTAGTTCTTCCTCCATGTTTTCCTTTATCTCCTTGAGCATACCGAGGATTTTTTTTTTTTAAGTCTCTACCTGATAAGCCAAAGTCTGGTCCTCTTTCTTGATGGTTTCTGGATTTTTATTGTGTTCCTTTGGATGGCCATCACTTCCTGTTTGTCTTGTAATCTTCTGTTACATTCTATGCCTTTTAGTATTTTTAAGTGTTGACTCTGGGATTTAGTCCCTGAACTGTCTGTTCCTTATGTTTGTGTTCAGCTAATGATACAATAGAGATTTTCCTGAATGCTAGTAGCAAATCAAAACAAAGCAAAGCAAAGAGGACCTTCACTGTCTTTACAAATTGACCCTCCTTTGGCTATTGGTATCCTTCAGAGCTATATTAGCCCTCCTATCAAAAAGATCAGCTCCAGATAAATGGGCAGTCCAAGGCCCTGTTTTATTGGAGCCTGCATGGAGGCCAGCCAAGAAACCTGCTTCTTTACCTGGACTTGTGATTACTAGAGGCCTTAGGAATTCTTTTTTAACAGTTCACAGGTATTCAAGTCAATACCCTCTCCTGAGATACTTCATGCAGGTAGTCCTTTACTCCGGGCCACTTCAACTTATTATTTCTCACACTATCCTAGCTGTTTACAAGTCCCTTCTCAGCCCTCAGGAAATACATACCTGGAATCAGTGTCTCAGACTTCTACCTGATAGACTGGAACTGACATCCATGCACCCCAGTATGCACGCAGGGGCTACTCTGCTCCCTCTGGAATAGGGCCATGGACCCACAATGGAAGTGCAAGTGGCTCCTCTCAAGTTTGCAGTGGAATTGGGGTAGGAACTGGAAGGGTGCCAGGAGCTTCTTCTATTGTTTTTGAAGCTTCATTTTCTGGATTTAGCACTTGCATTGTTAACGCAGCCCTTTAACTACTTTCTATCATTTTGAAGGTTACTGTCTAAACTGTCACCTTTACCTAAGGGGGGTGGGAGTGGCGCTGGGACAGTGATCATCCTCAGAGCCAGCCCCAGTGGCCACAGCAATGTGAAGTGGCTAATCAAAGGTGACGATCTGGGGAAGCGGACTTGGCCCAGTGGTTAGGGCGTCCGTCTATCACATGGGAGGTCTGCAGTTCAAACCCCGGGCCTCCTTGACCCGTGTGGAGCTGGCCCATGCGCAGTGCTGATGTGCGCAAGGAGTGCTGTGCCACGCAGGGGTATCCCCCACGTAGGGGAGCCCCATGCATAAGGAGTGCACCCCGTAAGGAGAGTCACCCAGAGCGAAAGAAAGTTCAGCCTGCCCAGGAATGGTGCCACACACACACAGAGCTGACACAACAAGATGACACAACAAAAAGAAAACAGATTTCCAAGCCACTGACAACAACAGAAGCGGACAAAGAAGAACACGCAGCAAATAGACACAGAGAACAGACAACTGGGGTGGGGGTGGCGGGGGGAATAGAATAAATCTTTAAAAAAAAAAAAAAAGGTGACGATCTGGGATCAGACCACACACCTCAAGAATTTGGACAATGAGATCTTTCTGACCAACCATGGCACCAGTAAGCTGTGCCAGGAGCCCACACTCCAGTCACCACTGCTGCCTGCCATGGGGCTGGGAGAAGGGGGATGGTAGCCACTGCAGGGAGGGTGAAACTCACTGGTAATTATTGTACTTTACCAGCCTCTTTCTCCTGCTCCTCCCTGGAGGTTGCACAATGTTCCCCTAGACTCAGGGGGTTCAAAGTAGTTGATTAAAACAGTTTCTGCCAGTTCAATAGTTGTTTTGGGGAAAGGACCAATTCTGGAGCTTCCTATACTTCTATATTCCATCATCTTCTCAAAACCCAAAATGCCTAAGTTTTGATGCATTAACTTAAGTGGAAATTCCCTACTATGATGAAATCACTTTGACTCTATATTTGAAATATTCTGTAGAAATAAATACAAGCTCTTTCAGGAAATGTTTCTAAAGAAATCTGACTCTAAGCCAGGATTTCAATTGCTAGTTAATTACTAAGTGCAAGTTTGTTCAAACACGTTCTTATTTTTAATAACTACTTTGCAGAAAAGAAATGTCACTTTGGAATAAAATATGAACAAGTTACTTTTGGTTACAAGAGTCATTTTTACATACAGGCAAATCTCAGAGCTACTGCAGGTTCAGTTCCAGACCACTGCAATAAAGTGACTCTCACATGAAAGCAAGTCACATGAATTTTTTGGTTTCCCAGTGCATTTAAAAGTTACATTTACTCTATAGTCTATTAAGTGTGCAGCAACATTATGTCTAAATACACAATATACATACCTTAACTAAAATGTGGTATGGAGACATGAAGTGAGCACAGGCTGATGGAAAAACGGTGCCAAAAGACTTGCCTGATGTAGGATTGCCACAAACCTTAAATTTGTAAAAAAATAAATAAAAATAAATAAATAAGTAAAGCTGTATTCGCAAAGTACAAGTAGAGCAAGGTATGCCTGTACCATGAAGGTATTTGTTCAGACTAACCTTTACCATTACTATTTCACTAAGCTTTCCTAGGCCAAGCTGGTCAAAAGGAATCTTTTCTCTAATTTCACCTTGTACTGATACATTATCAACATGTTTCCCTATCATTTTAAACTCTACAAATCCCTCATGACAATTTACATTATACACAACAAACAATAAATAAATCTCTTGAAATGAAAGAGTAGCAAGGTTTTTATGGAAGAGAAATAAAAGTTAATGATAATTCTCCCCTTATCGATAAAACAAGGGATTTGTACTAATAACTGAAGAATTTTTCTGGTATCAATTCCCAATTTTATGGTCAAAATTATCTGATTAATATATGATGAAAAACGTAAAAAATACCAGGCTTCAGAAGCACCAGCTGCAGGAAGTATTAGTTTTGGTATTTCATATGTGCACACAGAAAAAGTAAGCGCAATGACAAAAAAGCCAAAACCTGAAATCAGTACATTCTCCCTCAAACCAGGATGGGCTCAGATAGGGAAAATAGCCAAGAGCACCATTCTGTGTATAACTGCCGTGCCTCGTGCCTCCCAGGCCAGTCGCTAATGTGCAAGATTGAGTACCAGTCTTTCAGAAAGGCCCTGACCACACAAAGACTGCCTTCGGTTCCTTCACTTGGACCCTTCCCAACCAAGCATTTACCTCCCCCTAGCCTAGCAGCAAAACACTCCCAATTGGGAGACAAAATAACTGCAACATTACTACCACCACACAGATAACACATAGATATTTAGATCTAGTAGAGAAAGCAAAGAAATTTCCTAACTCCACACCAAATCCCCATCTCAGAGGACCTTCTTCTTAAAGCCTTCTTAATCAAATGTTAATTGCTTACACACCTGCCTCCTCCACTAGCTGTGCGCCTCTGGATGGTGAGACCTGGGCCCCCACTCTCCAACATGGTACTTTTTTTCTCACTTGAATAAGAACGGACCATTTGTGGAGGAACATAATTTTCACCCATGTACAATTCTGAAAGGGAATGGCTGTACTTCAAAACAGACAGCTATCCTTTAACAAATTAGTAAATGACAAACCCAAACTCTTCATGTGTAATGTAAACATTCTTTTGGTTGCTTTAAATATCCATTCTTGGGAAAAGTTAAACTACAAGGATACTTAGCACTCTGAAAAATAACTTCTAGTCATAGACTAGCAAAGCTAAAACATTCCAACCTCTCATTTGCAATGCAAGGCCTCGAGCAATGGAAATGGACCTGGCTCTTCCAGCTAGAAAGGGCAGAGAGAGAACAACACTGGGCTAGCAACCGCAGCTTTTCTCATTCTACACACATTCCTAAATATCTCCTCCATGCCAAGCAATGAGATATACAAAGTCAACAACGTGAAGCAGAGGCAGACGACAATGTCAACAAACATGCCACTGTAGAAAATGAGAAGAAGGCACATAAGGAGATGCAGCTGAAGAGCTCTGAATGCCCAACCTAGGTTGCAGAATAGGCCATGGCAACAAGTCACAAAACCATGGCGTTCTTTCCCCTGAGGCTTGGCCCCAAGAAAAAACCACCCAGAGCTGAGAGGACTGATGAATGAATGGACATTCGCAGCAGAGGTGCAATGAGACTGACAAGGTGCTCACAAGAGTGCTAAGTGGCTTGCCAAGGTATCAGGGCTGCATGGGAAGGGACAGGAGCCCAGAAAGGTGCTAGGGTCAGACAGAAAAGAAAAGGGATGGTATCACAAAAAGAGACCAAAGACACATGCAGAATAAATTAACGAGGAGGCTGAAAAGAGTCTAGTCCTCTTAAATACCTTTTTAGGTTCTAGGTGTGAAGCAATTCCAGATGATTACAAAGCCCACAAGATGGTCAGCAGTATGGTTTGTTAAAGTGGAATATCCTTAATTAGAATTGTTAGAAGCAAAGAAGTAAAGAAATGCTGTTTCTTGGTTTGGGGATGTGCCATTTAGTTGATTGCTGCTATGAGAGAGGCAGGACTTGAGGTGTCAACAACCATCCTAGAAGTGAATATTTATTAAGCATCTATTTTGTCAGGCAGAGTGAAGATTTTACATACTTAATCTCATTTTTGCCCCATACCCCCAAAAAAAGTCATCTATGAGATTGAGTTTATTGTTTCCTTTTTACAGAAAAGGAAGCTTAGAGAGTTTAATAACTTTCCTACAATCACACAATCGTTCAAGTTGAAGCTGGGACTTGAATCCAGGTCTAGACCTACCAGCCCAGGCACTGAGGAGCTGCCTCAAAAGTCCTCAATGAATGGGGGAAATAGGGAGTGGAGAGCAAGGGGGAAGAGGGTGACCAGGAAAACATAGAACACAAGCCTCAAAGAAAGGTGGCTTTTGCATAAGGATTAAAGTGTAGCAGTTATGGACCCAAGGAGAGCTGGGAGAACACCAGTGTCAACCCTGGGTCCCAGGCGCCAGAAGGCCAAAGGCTTCTGGAGAACCACCTGGTGTGAACAGTCTTTGAATGTGCCCCCATCCTCTCTCACAGAGCGCTGGAGGACTTGGCAGAATCACAGGATGCTCCATGCCCCTAAGGCTTGGGGGGTGTCCAGTCATTTATTCCTCTCTATTCCTCTCAACCATTCTCTACAGTAGGAACCAGGTACTACTACTATGAAGACATGAGCCCCAACACTCATTAAGGCCGCCGGCTCTGTAACGCCTCACTCTGGTCACACCCTCCTCTTTTCCCTTCTCTGTAGGTATTCCACTTGTATCATACAACAGAGGTATCATCCCCACCTTCCTGACATGAGGCAGTCACAAATCCCTGGAGAGCAGTGGTAGGCATTACTTTACAAAACGACTTTGGGCAAGTTCCCTAATCTTTCATGGACTTGTCTATCTAATGGAAAAGCAGTTATTTTTCCTGCTGGGCTAGATAATTCCAGGTTCCTTCCATCTGTAGGCTCAATAACTTAAGGAAGCAACTTTATTACTTGTTTATAAAACCACTGTAATCGTGGTAGCTGATAAACCATCACTACGGTGAACAAAAAATCAGAGGACACCGTGGTGTGGGTAATAAGCCTTTTAGCATGAGAGAAGAGACCTTGAAGACTGTCAAAGTCCATTTTTCAAAAGTGTTAAAAGGCAATCAGTCAATGCCAGCTGAATGAAGTCTGGTAATATAAATCTAAAGAAATTAAATTTTTAAATTGCACTGCATCTGGTCTCAAAGTGATAAAGGTCAGACAACTTCAAAGATGACCCATGAAAAGGAACTATTCATCACAGAAAGATCTCTTGCTCATGTAACTGACAGATGGATCTTTCACTTAATGCTGCAGAATTTAAACATCAAAATCCCTCCTGCACTTCTGTCAATGACTGGCTATGACTCTTTGAACATGGGTCATAACCATCCCAGGCCTTAATTTCATTAGGATAGGAGTTCTCAATGCCCATGCAGGTTTTGAATCTCCCACAGCTGGTTATAATGTGCAGCCATCAGCCCTTATTGACCTGTAATCACCGGCCAGGCCCTACTCTAACTAAGCATGGGGGGTGGGGGGGGTGGGGGGGGGGAGTCTAGTCGCTTATTCCTCTTTATTCCTCTCAACCACCCTCTATAATAGGTACTATTACTATCCCCATTCTAGAGAGAAAGGAGAGGCTAGTGACCTGCCCAGGGTCACACAGACTATACAGCACAGAGCCAGCATGCCTATCCAGGTGATCCGGCTCCAGTCTGACCCCTCAGTTCCTATGCAATGCCTCCCCTTTAGGATGCAAAGGAGACTAGCTCCCAGGCGTCCCATGTGGAGAGCCAACCCAGGCAAAACTGCTAAATAATAGGAAAGAACAGTCCTATTTTGTCACAAGCACATACCCCTCCACCCCATGAGAATCATCTAATGCCCCAAATCTATCCTGGAAAAACAACAGCAACAAACCCTATCCCCAATGAAAGACACCTAAATCCACTCCCTTGGGTTCTGCTAGGTGCCCAACATGGAATTATTTCAAACCAGCGTTGTCAATATGTGTGCCCCAGAGGTACCAAGGAACAGGATACATGCTAAAATTAGCAAACTCTTCAATTCATCAGCCCACACGAAGAGAACATTGGAAGCTGGGTCATCTTGCCAATGGGAATTATTTGGGATAGAAAGCTTTTTGTCACATGGACGGTGCTTTCCCTATCTCTCACACTTATCCAGAAGTTAGGAACTACATTAGTCAAGAGGAGCTCAAAAAAATCACCATATTTGTTACAGAATGAATTGTATCAACCTTGTTAAAAGGTGATGGGACTGGTCAAGGAATAGTCAAACGTCAGTTTCTTTCACTGGGCAGTTTTACACGGCCCAATAAATTTAGTACAGTATAAATCTTGGACATCATGTTCTAAAATAAATACACACAGTGTTAATACAGCAAAAAGCTGAATGAAAATCATACAAGTCACATAGCATCATCTCCTCCCACGGTTGAAGCACATGATATCAACATATGCATCACGGTACTCTTATCTCAAATTTGTAGGGAAAACCATCTTTGGCCATAAGCATTTGGTTGCAATATAGTCTTAAGGGGAATGGGTATACAAGAGCCTGTGAGAGGAGACACGTGGGAATGGATAGTTTTATTTTTTAGTTGATTCCAACAGCCTGAAAATGGGGAATGATTCCAGATAAGTCAAAGACAAGTCATGCTAGGAAAGAAAATCCAAATATGTCAAGACTCTTATTTAGAAAGCAAAATCTGCGATATAGTAAAATTGTGCTTCTTAACGTATAAATAACAAGACATAGCAGCAGGTCTAATAATTACTGTAGTTCCTAAGCAATACTGTCCATAAATGATATTTTAAACTATCTGCAACAATGTAAGACAAAAACACCTAATTTCCATGTGACAAAGTTACAGGTACTGCTAATGATCCATGTTTTTTGCCTCCATTCACAGTGAAGGAAAGACTAAGTTTTGGTTAGAGATTACTAAAAGTAAAGTCTCTTTTTTCCTCTCTCTTTCCAAGTTCACAGGTGCACCCTCCTCCCCATCCTCCCCAATTCCATCCAACAACCCTGAGGATTGAGGACCTTGAGCAAAAGAATCAGAGCTAGACCCAACGCAACAATTACTCAGACCTTCCAAAAGCTCAGATACTTCCAGAGAAACAGTAGCTCGGTTTATACCATTCACTGAACCACTGAAATTCAGAAAATTAAACAGTAATTTACTGATTGGCACACATTAGCAGGATCAGGTATTTCATATAAGTACCACTCCTAGTAATTAAGTGCTAAGTCCCATACTAGTTTTCAGATTAGTCTGTAAAAGTTCTATTTAACAAGAAAGTCTATGACCCCCTAAACTCCTAATTTACCTACAATAAACATGCATGGCCTTACATGAAAAATATCTCTGGATATTTGACAGTTTAAGACAATGAACAAAAAATGAGAAAGACAGGTTTATTATTTGGGTAAGTGCATTTAATAGACAGCATTGGTTTTGTTGTTTACTTGGTGAACTCCTCACTCTTTTTAAAGCATTTTGGGTCTAGCAACTAAAATCTCCCACAATTAACCGGATTTGACTTCCTAGTGAGGATGGAATCCAAGATTCAGCCTCTCTCGCCCCATGGCCTCATATTAGGCTGTTACCCAGCTGCATGCCACTAATTCAGGGGCATAAATATAATTCAGAGTCCAAAATACACGGATTTATATTGGGCTGCTGCCAATTTCTCATGAGTCCTGGGTAACTGAGATGGTTTTTGTTTTTCTGGTTAGGAATTATAACAGCTGCAGGAGTGCAATACTTTTTCTAGACTAATAAAATTACCTAAGTCTGTCTCACTTTTTCAGCTGTGGCAGCAGCCAAACTTCCCAGAAAGATGCAAGCCTCAAACCATTCTAGAAGAGTGGGGATGATGGTTGTGAATGAAATACAAGGTATTCAAACCCAACTTAACAGCAAAAACAAAACAAAAAAATTTCAGCTAAATTTTGAATTACAGGGTAATTCCTGTGCATGGAAATCACAAATATTATTTTTAAGAAGTCCCATAAACTTCAATTAAATCTATGAAGTTCAAGCTTTTCCACTTGAAGGCATGTCACAATGCCATGTACGAACATCAGATTTTTTTCCTTTTTAATTTCTCTAAGACCTAGTGAAAGGCTCAATTAAAGCATTGAGTAATTCTGCAGTGAAAGCTTTGATCACCGATTCTGTTGCCACTTCTCCTAATACAGACAGACAGCATATGACACAACTCAGACCTAAGGAACAAAATCAGTACTGTGAGGCAGTATGGAACCCATGACACTGGCATTTAATCAGAAGCCACAAATGCACACACATGTACACACTGATCACTTTTCTCTAAGAGGTGAGTTTCAAATGTTTCATCCTCCAAACTGAGAAGGAGCATTTCTTACACATACTTAAGACATGCAGCACAAAGTTATTTCCTAAATATAAGTGTGTGGTCCAAATGCCTTCCTTTGAAAGACACACACACGTTTTTTCATGACTTTAGATAGTGAATGTGGAATTGTTCTGGATGAAATGAAGATGTTGCACAGATGTGTTAAGTGGTTTTTTTTTTGGTTTACTTTTTACCTTTTTTTTTTTCCCTAGGAGGTACTAGAGATTGAACCTGGGACCTCATACATGGGAGGGAGGCACTCAACTACTGGCCTACACCGGCTTCTCGTTAAATTTTCATTGTCTCAATGAAACATCTTTCTGGTACAGCAAAACACCTGAGTCTGCAACAAAGCAGAAGGGCTGAAAAGTTATTTTTTAAAAACCTAGCACTTAAAAAAAAAAATCTGGTTATTTTTCTATAGCAAAACTTTCCAACTCAACAAATTTCTGCCTTCTAAAAACCTTTTTTAATAAAGCCCATATTTCAATGTACTGATCATTCATTGAAAACCGTAAAACCACATTCATCTCCAATTTAAACTTATATTTTGACTATTTAAAATGATCTCCTTTTATCAGTACTGAAAATCTGTTACAAACAGAAAACCTTTATTCCACAAGCCCACGAGCCAATCATAAAAGCAGCCGCAGAGGCGGGGACATCCATGCAGGGATAACTCCGTGGCAGACAGTAAGTATTTCCCAGACATCACTTCAGTCCTCAGAACAGTGATGTAGGAACTAGAATTATCCTCTTCTGAGGGATAAAGAACTGAGTCTTAGGGAATCTCAGCAGCCTGTCCCAGCTCTTACCCTAATCCACTTCCTCCCGTGAAGTAAAGATGCATTCTGGACTGCACCTTGGCACCCTAAGCCTTGGTTTCCAAGATGAAACGACCACAAGAACAAGTTTCTGTTACACAGCAAAGAGCTAAAAGATAGCATTATGGGAAAATTCCAATGTCACTCTGATAATTTGGTTTTATTCAAAACTATATCCTCATGGAATCCTAAATATTGTAACTTAACTTTCAGTAAGAGAAACTAGACACCATCATCCCAAACATCCAAGCCCATATCAATCTATCCTGTGCCCTCTTTTCTCTGCATGCGACAATTATCTGAGTATCCCCTTCAACTGCCCCTTCAATGCAGGTGACTCACAAATCTCTATCTCCCTTGCTTTACATGTGCAACAGTTACAGCAGTTTATTTCCAACCTTCTGGCATCAATCCTGGCAACATGGACTCAAGGTGTACAAAAATTAAACTCGGGAAGCGGATGTGTCTCAAGTGATCAGGCCTCCACCTAACATATGGGAGGACCCGGGTTCAATCCCCAGGGCCTCCTGGTGAAAAACAAGAAGAGAGGGGCAGCGGACTTGGTCCAGTGGTTCGGGCATCCATCTACCACATGAGAGGTCCACAGTTCAAACCCCAGGCCTCCTTGACCCGTGTGGAGCTGGCCCAAGTACAGTGTTCATGCACACAAGGAGTGCCCTGCCACACAGGGGTGTCCCCCGCGTAGGGGAGCCCCACGCGCAAGGAGTGCGCCCGTAAGGAGAGCTGCCCAGCGTGAAGAAAGTGCAGCCTGCCCAGGAATGGTGCCGCACACACGGAAAGCTGATACAAGATGATGCAACCAAAAGAAACACAGATTCCCATGCCGCTGACAACAACAGAAGTGGACCAAGAAGAAGACACAGCAAATAGACACAGAGAACAGACAACGGGGGGGGAGGAATAAATAAATAAATCTTTTAAAAAAGAGAGAGACAAAGGGAGAGTCAACATGAAGGGCAAGAGAGGCCAGGAACTGAGGTGGCACAATTGACAGGGAATCTCTCTCCACATCAGAGGTCCCCTGGATCGAATCCCAGTGAATCCTAGAGGAGAGAAAATGAGAAGACAAAAAGAGAAATAGATCACACAGTGAATGGACAGACAGCAAAAACAGCAGGGCGGGGGAGGTGGGAGAGGTTGTGGGGGGGAATTAAACTCGTCTTCTCCTTGCCTCATCTCCAAAATCCACTCACCAGCCTGTGTTCCCTATTTCTGCTGCCAGGCACCACCACCTACTAGTCCACCACACTCAAAGCCTCCGCCCTTGTCTGAAAAACTGCCAAACAAGTACCAAGCCTTACCGATTCCACCGCCTCTTCTCTCCCTCCCACCAGTCTAGGGAGGGCCTCACTGCCCCTCTACTGTCATCTCTGCCTGCCTTCTCTGCCTTTTCCCCTTTTTTCTTTATTAGAGAAGTTGTGGATTTACAGACCAAAATGTATCAGAATCACCCTGAGGGCATGTTAAAATACTAATTGCTCACACACACCCCGCCCCCGAGTTTCTGATTCTGGGGTGGGACTGAGAATCTTCATGTCTAGCAATTCCCAGGTGATGTTGCTGCCCTTGATCAGGGCACTCCCTCTGAGCATCACTGCTCTAGATCCCTTCCCTTTTCACATATTACCAGTTCTTTCCTCCTGAACTTTCTATCACAGGACATCTTAACCCTTTTTAAATGCGAATGTTTAGGGCTTCAATAACTAACTCTGAATAGAAATAGCTAGCACTAACAAAGTGCCTACAGTGCTTTAGGAATTTTATCTCCATTGATATCCAAACAACATGAAAACTACGTGGCATTGCCCTAAATTTATAGCTGTAAGAAACTGAGACTCAGAAAGGTTAAATGATTTCTAAACTTCACAGTAACAAATTGGTTTTATATGGTCACTTTAAAAGACCCTCTCCTTGTTCTAAAATTTTTTTTGTGGTGATGAATGCACAGCACTGTGTTTATAATAAAAGACATTGTACACTTTATCCAAATTGTATGGTATGTGAATATATCTCAATAAAACTGCTTTTAAAAAAGAAATAAACCCTCTCCTTAGACAAACTTTGTTACCAAAATGTAATGAAAAAGGAAGAACAATAAAGAAAGAAAATGAGAATGAGAACAAAGGAGACCTATGAGGAAACAAAATGCAGAACTATGTCTGTGTCATGATTTGGGGCTCATTTTAGTACAGCACAAAACATGCCCAAATCCATCCTCTCCCAAGATCAATTTTACAGAATACACAGAACTTCAACACAAAATTAGTAGACTCTGCTTTAATTCACCTACTTAAATGTATTATTTAATATTATCTAGTTTTTGTAGACCACATCCTTATCTGATCTAAAATATGCATACTCAAAACTAATTAGATCCACATATACTGTTCTTATTAACAAGGTCTTTACATGAAAGAGCCTTTTCTGCCTTATTACCTATAAGTGAATGATTCAATCAGAATGATCACCAGATATCCAGGCTTAATATTTTCCCACAGTCATTAATCAACAAAAAGATCTGAGCCAGCCAATTATCAACCTCCATAACAAAAATAATTTCTCAAAATTGCCCCTAAATTTTGAAGCACTTTCACTCATGCAAACCCATCTAATTCTCATAAAATGCCCCCATGAGGGCAGGAGCCTGATCCCATCATCCTTATATCTGGCCACACAGCTGATACTCGGCTAAAGAACTGCCAGACCTTGAACCTAGATGGAGCCACAGAAGACACCAACCACACTTTTTCATTAAGAACCACATTCTTAGCACCTACTATGTAAGGAAAAATATATACTGGCAGAGACCGTGTGAATAAACCCCAGTTTCTCCCTTCTACACAGTCTAAGTAACAAGTGACTAAAACAGCACTGTGGCATTATGGGAACAGGAAAGACAGTGGCATGACGCCAAAGACAACACTTCAGAGTCAGAGAGCCCAACCCAAAAGCTTAAATCCCCAAATCTACCATGCTTTCTCTGCCTTGTGACCTAAGCATGTACTTAAACTTGCTTATATAGGCCCAAAAACACATTTTAAAGTCCACAATAATTAAATGTTAGTGCCATGGCTTTTTAATTTGCCTTTTCCTTTTTAATTGAGGAGCTTAAAATGACAGCACTAAATGGTTTAATTAAAATATGGGGCTGACTGCATGAGAAATTAAGGATGACTCACATTTCTGGCTTGAGTAAAATATTAGGGTAGAGTATAAAACCATTGACCAAAATGGGAAAAAAGCAGCATGGAGGTGAGGGATTTGTTGGGGGAGGGCGGAGGAAAAAGGCATTGATTAAGGGGAAATGAGTTCATTTTGGATATCCTGAGTTAAAAGTACCTATGACCAAAAATAAAACTAAAAAAGTACCTGTGACCATATGTCCTAATAATTCCACTCTTAGGAATATACCCAAAAGAACTGAAAGCACAGATTCGACCACACACTTGTAAACTAATCTTCATAAAAGCCTTATTCACAATAGCCAAAAGGTGGAAAAACCTATGTGTCCATCAACAAGTGAATGGATAAACAAAATATGGTGTATATGTGTGTATATACACAATTGAATATATACAATTAAATGTTATTCAGCCATAAAAGGAAGATCTGATACATGTTACGACTTGGATAAATCTTGAAAACATTATGGGAAGTGAAATAAGCCAAACACAAAAAGGACAAACACCATATGATTTCACTTATATGAACTATCTAGAATAAACAAGTTCATAGAAATAGAAAGTAGATTAGAACTTACCAGGGGCTAGAGAGAAGGGGAATGGTAAGTTACTCCATAATGAATACAGAGTTTCTGTTTCTGATGATGAAAGGTTTTGTAATAGATGGTGGTGATAACATAAGATTGTAAATGTAATAAATGCCACTGAATTGCCCACTTAAAATGGTTGAAATGGCAACTTTACAGCATATATAAACTAAAAAAAAAATTTTTTTCAAGTGCCTGAGAATCATTCAAGTAGAAATGTCTAAAAGATTTTTTAAAAGTAAGTTGAACTCAGAGAAACTCAGGTGTTATTAATGTGTAGGTGATGACTGAAGACACTGAAGCATTAAGAGTCCCCAAAGAGGCTGAGCAGATGAAGAGAAATCTGCCAAGGATGAAACGTGGGGCAACATCAATACTTAAGAGGCGGGCAAAGGCAGACTAAGAAGAGATGAAAGAAGGAAAAACAGCCAGGAATGGTGCAAAGGAACTGGGAGGAGAAAGTTTCAAATAAGTAGGATTAAGTGTTACATCAAGGACTAAAGAGACCACAAGCCTCAACCATCGGGTCTTTATGACCCCAGCTAGAGCAGTTTCCAGATTTAAGATAATGGAAACCAGATGACAGGCCATCCCTAAGGTTCCTCCCAAACTCTCAAACTCTTATTTCAAAACAAACTTACCATTCTCCTTCAAAATTCATCAAATTAATAAAACCCCAAATAACAACAGGTTGCAAGGTTTTCTTCAGGAGAAAGGGAACATGGAAAAGAAATAGTTAAAAACACAAAACTTATTTTACACAATTAAGCTCCTATCTACTTCCTAAAGTTGGTCCCAGGAAAGGAAAAAAGAAAAATTAGATAATTCTTTGCCACACAAAAATTGAACAAGTGG
This sequence comes from Dasypus novemcinctus, assembly GCF_030445035.2. Lineage (NCBI taxonomy): Eukaryota > Metazoa > Chordata > Mammalia > Cingulata > Dasypodidae > Dasypus > Dasypus novemcinctus. Next base: position 90,348,603 of record NC_080679.1, read on the forward strand.
GAAATGTATAATATATCAAATGAAATATCTGTCTGAAAAATCCTAAGGGCAATATATTTAAATTCCTATTTCATAGTTACTTTGAGAAATGTGTTACCACAGGTCTAATGGCTTTGCTTTCAATATGCAAATCTTTATATACTTTTCTATTATTTCATTTAAGCAGATTCCCACCTGGATTTCTAAATAAGCCTATATGCTTGTTTAACTTAGTAAATTGTTCTTCAATGTCATATTTCTTATTCTTTGTATACACACAACCACAGATAATGTCCTAGGCAACTTTAAAGTTATAACATGATTCTACAATACATATTATGGTATAACAAGGGAATGTTTGGCTTGGCCGTATAAACTGGTTAAACTAGTTAGAAGAGTTCAATTATTCCCCCAAACATCTGCTCAGGGTAAGAAAGAGGGTTTGGTTTTGTTTTTAGTCTACCCTACATACAAACATTTTTAAAAAGTTAAACATCTCAAATACTAATTATCTAGTCACCCACACATAACAAAGGATTTGACTATTTGAGAATTCTGAAACGCCATCTCCTAAAAACACTCTTACCCTTTATAAGCACTATTGGATCCAAGCAGGTGGTTTTGTCTTCTCTTCTGGTCACTATTTTTAAGGATCTAAACTCTTTATCCTATCCTATCCTATCAGTCTACTGAAAAAATATATACACAGGAGGGACTCTCACACCTGTTCCTCACCTATACAGGGCGAGTCCCCATATCCTGATTTTTTTTAAAGGTGATGGTCACTTCCCCACCACACTCCTGTTGAGAAGCTCAGCCTTTTGGCAGGATCCCGCAAGGACTTGAGGGCAGTGTAGTGTGGCCACTCTGCTCCTTCTGGGTGAGCAAGGGGGGGCAGGAGGCATGAGTGCGAAATGAGATCCTGCCCACAAGTCACACAGGACAGACGGCCGAGACTGCTGGCATGTCACAACATTTCAAGCTCTCAGAGGTAACCTTGACCCCCATCTACTACAGAAAAGCACTTCCACATCCACAGAGAAGAGATCCAGGGGTGGGTCTTCAGCCCCACCAGCCTTTCTGTCTGGGACCTTCTGAGGATCCCTGCTCTGCTGCCTCAACAGCAGCTAAATGGCCTTGCACACAACAGATCAGGCTGGAGGCCCGCTCCTCAGACAAACAATGCTCTCTCTTCTTAAAAGAAGGGAATTTTTGAATCTGACTACCTGCTACACACTGGGGAGAGGGAATGCAAATAAAAAGATGAAAAGAACAAAAACTTTACCCGTTCCGAGCTTCCAGTCTTACCAAAACCCTTGAAGCAGGTATTTTTGTTTTGCAATTACAGGTAAGGCTACAGTACAGAAAAACCTCAGCACTGAAGTTGATCAACTCACTGAAGTTCCTCAAGCCATATAACGAGAAAATCCTTCTTGAAACATGTGAAAGGGGAAGGGCGAAACTCAGAACAGTTTCACAGGGCAACCTGTGGAACAGGTGGAGACAGAACCTAAGCCAGCTTTAACCATCATAACCCAATAAACCAACCTCTGAAGAGCAGTTGGGGTAAAGCAGGTTGCAAAGGGTCTCTGTGATGGTTAGGCTATTGTGTCCACTCCGCCAGCTAATTGTGCGCAGTTGTTACGGTCAAGCAAGCACTGGGCTAACTGTAATACAAGGGCATTTATGGACTTTAGTCACCGTTGACTTTACTGCAGTGGTAAATCATAGATAGCTGGCTATAATTCATCAGTCAGGGAGACTGCCATCAGCAATGAGTGACGCTTAACCCAATCAGTTGAATCCCTTAAAAAGGGGAAGTGATTCCACCATTGAGAGAATTTCGCAGGCCGTCTTTGGAAGCCAACATCTCCCAGCACTTGTCAAGAATCTTCACTGGACTTCCATCAGAGCTCCTGGTTGTAGCCTGCCTGTGGAACCTGGACTTGTGCATCCTCACGGCTGTGTGAGAGATTCTGATAAATCTCTATCAACAGATATCCCTTGTTGATTCCTAGAGAACCCTGACTAATATAATCCCTTAGGGTCCCTTACTGTCAAGTTTGTAATTAAACTTCACAAAGTTTTTCATGGTGATTGGCGGGAATGGGGCAGGAAAAATGACAATGATCAAGAATAGTCAGTCTGACTTTATGTAAAAGGCTGGACTTTTTTTTTTAAGTTATACTTCTATAGAGGCCAACAGTAAACTAAGTTCAGTGGAAACTGCAGTGTTAAACACCATAAAGGAGGTGACAAATTAAAAAAAAAACAAAAAAAAACTCTGAAATGAGCACAAACACAAAATTAGAAACTTAAGTGTTAACTTGAGTGTTAATAATAAATGAGTGCTTTAACACAGTAAGACAGTAGTTATTTGAAAATAATTCTTAAATTTCTTTGAAAACCACTACCTTACTTTCAAAGACCTCAAAAACTTCAGAAAATTGCATTATCTTGGGAATCTTGGTCTATCAGAGCATGAATTCTGTTCAGCTCATCTCCCTGGCTTGCCTCACCTCACCCCAGATTTCATTTGCTTGCAACAGACAGTTGTCTCACTCCAGGCACCAGGAAAGTTCCTCTGGACAAGTCGACCACAGAAAGTTGGAAGAACTGGAAAAAAAAAACCTTTCAGCACACTCACTGGTGATAAGCAAGAAACAGTTTATAAAACTAGTCGTGGCCTCCCAGAAAACAGCGATGCAGAGAGAGGAAAGGGACATCCACACAGACATACCCCTAACTGTGGGAAAAGATGGGTGACAAACCCACCCTCCATTCAAGTTGACAAAGGACAATTACTGACAATCCCTTTTCTTGAGCAAACTTAAGATTTCTTACACTATTGCAGGTTTTCTCTTTAAATGATGCTAATGGATTTGCAGCCCAAAACATAAGGAAAAGGCTTTAAAGGTTTAAGGGAAAGGTTTAGGGAGCCAAGCACCCTCCAAAACCCTCAGGATGCTTTCATTTCCTGGAGCTTCTCTTTCCCCCTTTCCTGCTTCACTCTAACAAGTTCCACTTCCACACCCAGTTTTCCATGCTACTTGCCATTTCCGAACACACCTACTAATTTCACACCTTTGTTCTCCCTGTTCCCTTGTTCCTAAATACCTCCCTCCCAATCTGGAAATTAGTCATCCCCCAAGCACACCTCAAATATCACCTGCATGCCCCTTCCCACACCCCTGGAATTCCACCAGCCCTTCCTCTACACTCAAAGCACCTGCAGAGGTCTAAAGTTTAGAATTCGTATTTGTTTTACCTTGACCTCCTCTCCAAAGTGCCAAAGTTTCTCCAGCGAGCTCCACCACCACCTTCCAGCTCACACCACAAGTACAGGCAGATGCTCAAGGCATTTCTGTTGATTAAAGGATTCCAACAAGAGGCTTCCCACGACTGGCTCAGAGTACATTTCTCTGGGAAACAGTTTTTAATGCTACACCTGTCCTGGAAAATGTTCTTTTCAAAGGTGCTATACATACTCAAAGACACCAAAAACCAGGCTCTTGCCCAAGTCAGTCTCTTACAGCAATGCGGCTGGGCTCCACTGCCTAAAAGGAAGGATTGAATCATGTGTGGTCATGTTTGAGCCAACAAAAGCCAGTTAGCAGGGCCTGGGGTACTAGTAAGTTGGTGCATGCAGAGGCTGGGTGGAGTTCCTCTCTCCCCTTTGAGTCTGTTTAACCAAGAGTTGTAGAAGACATGCCTCTTTCCCACCAGGACTTCAAAGGTAAGAATGGAATGCAGGTGATTTTCTCTGAGAGGAAACCAGGGGAGGTTTTCACCCCTCCACTTCAGAAGCAGCTGAGCTCTCACTCAAGCAGAATGGGCCAGGTGGTCGCCCCGTGTCAGATGTTTAACGTTTCCTCAAAAAGGACTCGGGTTCGGCCACAACCTGCAAACACTGCCAAGGATTCTGACACCCCAGGTTTCCACTTCCCCTGGTTTTATCCAGCCTCATGGGCACGGTATTTAAGCATTCACTGCAGGACAGCACCACCTGGTGAGCAGTAGCACCAATACCTGAAGCTTCCTCCTATTCGCTAATAAAAGGAATCACCTGCCTCTTTACAGAGGGTTCTAACAGCCAGGAAGGAAATCCATCTTCCAGCTGCTGCCAGGGCTTCCAGTGAGCCTCCTTTCCTAAAGCACACCTCAGCAGAAAAGCAGGCTTCTCATGTGTCCCAACCATAGCCAACAGGCAAGTATGAAGGAATATCCGTCACAGCCCACATCATGCCTGCTGTCAGATGGACAGAAGACCCTCTGCCCAGACCACACACAGACACGTCGGGAGCTCTCCAGTGAGATCTGTATTGGGTTATACACACACAGCTTCTCTGCGGCTCTTCTCCATCTACAGCAGCACATTCGTTGTACTACGTCGTGAGAGGAGGGGGCTCCTTTCGGAGTTGAAGACTACGAAGACGCCACTGTAAGCTGCAGTTCCAGAGGTCCCAAGGGGAGGCGGCTTCCCTACCGTCTGTGTTTGCGGTGATGAGATCACAGAGTTTAGAGTCTGTATTTGGGCCTACATGGGTTTTAAGGGCCATATCCAGTAATTACAGAAAGAAAAAAAGGAGGTCAATGAGACCAGAGGAACTCTGAGTGGTGTTTGAGAAGTTACTTATAACTACTGCCAAATCACCTATCAGACTCAGAAGAGACACTAAGCCTTAAGTTTCAATCTTTTCTACTTCAGGCAATTTTGGTTTAAGCAAAAATATCATGGAACTTTTTACTAACTTGTAGCGGCATCCCTCCCTTCAAAGGCTTTTTCAACCCAAAATATGGGCCCAAAAAAGTTTTGAAAAACAAGCATTATGCCACAAGACATTCTCATGCAAAATGCAAAGTGATGACAAAATACTTATTGGAGTAATTTTTAATGGGAGCTAAAACATGAGTTTAGAGACTAGCCAAGTGACAATTTTCTGCTGCCTATCACATGCTTTTTATTTTCTGACCTAATATCCAATTGACTCAAAATAAAAATTTTTAAAAAGCCCTTAAAGTCTTTTGAGGAGAATTATCAGGGCTTACCTCCTGGCCATCACCCTCTTTCCAGGGTCAACAGAGAGTCTTCAAAGGTTGTTTATCCAAAAGGAAGGTAAGTATCAACAAATTTTCTCTTAAGTACCCCCCTAAAAATCTGGCAATGGGCCTCCTCAGACCACTTCTGACTCCTGTGTGTTTTCATGGGTCAAATCATATCACAATCGACTCCATGTGACAGCCCAGACCCTCCAGGAGTATAGGATTCTGCAGCACAGAATACTGCTTGAGTAGGAGAGGAACCAGAGAGGTTAAACAGCACAAGGATGGAAACCAGGAAAAAAGGCTCCTGCCCCACCTTGTCAATGAGTTCCTGGCAAGGCTCAAGTCATAGTCAACTGCAACAGCGTGGCAAACAACAACACCCCAGATGTCCTATAGCAAAAATAAAATAAAAAGCAGCAGCAGCTCTGTTTTGTTTTGTTTCATTTTGCATGCGGGTGCTTAACAGAAAGCAGACGGACACAGGGGAGGAAGACAGGACCGAGCGCTTTATGAGGTCTCAGCATGCGTTCACGGTGAAAGGCGCTATTACAAAGCCCTTATCTCCACTCCAAACCTTGCTGCTTCCCTGGTCTTAAGAAGGTGAACTGCCAGTTACTGTTAACCTATCAACTGCCCATTAGAATTTCCTGGGGAGTTTCAAAATATTTTGATGCCCAGAACAATTAAAACCAAACACGGGTACTTTTTAAAGCTGACCAGCTGATTCTGACGTGTAGCCAGGGTTGAGACCACTACCTCTGAACTACATGATCAGCAGGTGGTTTTCTGTTTTCTTTTGGAAGTGGGGTAGGAAAATTTATGCCTCAAAAGAAGGGGGGCGAGGAGAGGATACACACAAAGGTACAAGAGAGAAGGGCTGAAGGAAGTTGAAGGGACTAACTTGCAGATGAGGGCCGCTGGGGTAGGTGTGAGGTATGACCCGGAGGTACACGCTCCCCGAGGAAAAAGACAGGAGCCCAGTCAGGTGGGCTCACTCCCTAAAGAAACCCTGGATGGCAACTCCCAACAGGAGTTTGGTTGCTCTGGCAGGCAGGGGCAAGGCTAAGAGGTAGCAATTCCAAGCTCATCAGTAAAGGTCATTCTGAAGTCAAGTATTTCTTATTTGAGAAGTGATTATAATATGGTTTTCAAATGTGAATAATCTACTGAACCAACCGCATTTACCACTGTGATTTCTCGTTCTTCCATCAGCACTATTGACATGGTTTTCTTTCTCCTTTCTTTTGAACTGATGATCCATATTTTCTTGCTCAAGTCTGACAAAGCATACATACTTACAGGCTTGTGTACGCACAGTACATAGCCTGGAGCTGTAGTGCCCTAATAACAGAGGCTTCCTTGGTGTGGCACCAGCTGGCTCAACACAGGCTGAACCCAAACTTGAAGTCATCAGCATCACGATGTTCTCAGGTAACAGTGAGCAGATAAGAAAGAACCTGGGTACCCGGGTAAAGAGTCCGGACTGCGGGAACAAGGGCTTCAGGCCAGGAGGTGGTTCTGCTCTCACTCCCTTTTCAATACTTAGGACTACCAGCTCTCTACCTGTCCTTTGTAACTGAGTGACAAACTCAGCCTGCCCAGCTTGAATGTCTCCTTCCCAATTCCTGTCCCTCATGGGAATTAATCCAACTTTGCCTCAGCCCTTTCCCAGTATTTTCCAAAGTATGTGCTGCCGGCCATCTGTAGCAGAAAGACCAGGGGCATTTCTGGGCATCACTCCAAACCACAGGGAATCATGAAATCTGGAGCAGAACTCAAGAGTCTGCATTTTAATCAGCCACACAGACATAACAGTCTGTGAACAAAACCCTCGGCAATTCTTCCTTTGATATGGGTTCATTGGAGGTGCTGCGAAATCTCTCATAACGTCTGCCACTTCCAAAAGCGGCATTTGATCACTTGGGCCTCCTCTCCGGCCCGACCAGGTCTCTGTTTTGCACTGCATGGCCGCTTCCTCAAATACCACTTTGATCCCAGCACGCCCGGCTCAAAGTTCCTCACTCCTATCAGGATTTTCCCTCAGTCACCGTATCTCAATTTCCCTGGATAAGCTTTCATTCTTGCCTTTCCACAACAAAACTGATTCAAACAAGAGTGGGAGCAAAGAATTATTTATATGCTAGTGAGAAAAAAAGTGGGGGGAACCAATGAAAGGCAAAATAGAAACTAGCAACCTCAAATATCCAGAAAATACGAACAGAAAAAAGGAGTCTTGTGAGCTGTCTACATCTTCATCTTACCTCAAACATTTAGAACTTCCCAACCTCCCCACTCCTCTACCAACCACCTCCTTCCCAAGTCTTGCCTCCCTTAGAGCCATTTACACTTCTTTTAGATACAATTCCAACAGGAGGGACTATTTGGTTTTCCTGTCACCATAAATTTAAGAGGGTGGAGAGCAACTGCTAGGCAAAGCACACAATGATAGCTCTCAGAAAAGTTATGACTGTCAGGAAACAAAAAATGAAAAACAGTAGATTACAGGCTCTTTTAGTTTAAATAGCTTTGCACTCCCCAACAATGCCCAAGGATACCAAAACGTTTCAAAACAGCACAATCGGTGGCTCCTGAAAGATGACCCTGGCACACCCAGAACGGTTATTTTGCTTTCAACGGGAGAAAAGGTGCCCGCATGGCCAGTCTCAGCCCCAAAGACCAAAGTGTTCTCAGAATCAGGGCCGGGCACCGCCTCCACGTGGCCTCCAGGATCACCTTTCAAAAGCAGGCACACAGCCCTCAGCACTGCCGCTCACCTGGCACCTGCCTTCGGCCTCCTCCCACAGTCGACCCACACGCACCACTTCTCACCTACCTTGTGACATCTGTGAGTAAGTCTTTGAGTAGAGACCTTGAGCAGAGGGCTACACCTCTGTATGACCCATTACCCCTCTCCCCTACCCCTTCTAGCAGCAGAAGCCTACGCTCCCTTTGCCAAGCTGAGCAGAATTCCTAGGGCCAGAATACCTTCGGGGAGAAGGCATTTAATGAGTGAAAATACACCTGGCGCTCCTTTTACAGATTATAGAAACGCCTGCTCTCACCACATACCCCCCACAAACACCCTGTGGGGAGTTTCAGGCCCATCCCTAAGCATTTCTAGTCTCTAAACCAGGGGTTCTTAACAAGGGGTCCCTGAGCTTGAATTGAAATTCAAAAACACTCCTGTGGGGATGTGTTGGTGTGGGTGTGCTATGTTTATTAAATAATACAGTACATAATTATACACCTTTGTATTATTTTTGCCAGTCAGGTGTATATAATATAATTTGCATATAAAAATATTTGTATATTTGTATTCTTTTTGCCAGTCAGGTGTATTATTATACACGCCTGTCCATGAAACAAGAAAGGTGAAGAACCCCTGCTGTAAAGGGATACTGAGCCCAAGGAATAAATTCTGCACTGCCACATGTGCCTGTCTGAGCCACCAAATCTGGGGCAACCCAACCTCAAACATCTTCAAGCATCCCTATCCAGAACTGGCTATCAGGTGGCTTCATATTTACTGTGTGATAAATAACATTCAAAAGAAGAGTACTTAATGAATTTAATAGGAAGTTCTATAATATTAGGATTCATACTTGATTCAAGGAATTCCTTATCCATAATGAATTAAAAACAAAATCTATACCCATGTTCAAGCTCGTTCTTGAATATGCCACTCAAACCCTAAGACCTATTCATTTACAGAGAGGCTAAAATGACCTACCAGGATACTGAAACCTCTCTATTTAGGACTAGGCAGTTGGGGATCCCAGGCCTGGCCTGTTTCCAGCTTCCACAGCCCCCCTTACAGACAGCTGAAGCCTCTTGACCCTCAACACACAGACACACACAAAGACACACACAGACACACAGACACACACACAGACACACACACAGACACACCCCACCCCACCCCACCCCACCCCCTTCGCTTGCTGGCTGGCGCAACCCTGAAGGAATTCTTTTTTTTTTTTTAAAGATTTATTTATTTATTTAATTCCCCCCCCCCCCCTCCCCTGGTTGTCTGTTCTTGGTGTCTATTTGCTGCGTCTTGTTTCTTTTGTCCGCTTCTGTTGTCGTCAGAGGCATGGGAAGTGTGGGCGGCGCCATTCCTGGGCAGGCTGCTCTTTCTTTTCACGCTGGGCGGCTTTCCTCACGGGCGCACTCCTTGCGCGTGGGGCTCCTCCACGCGGGGGACACCCTTGCGTGGCACGGCACTCCTTGCGCGCATCAGCGCTGCGCATGGCCAGCTCCACACGGGTCAAGGAGGCCCGGGGTTTGAACCGCGGACCTCCCATATGGTAGACGGACGCCCTAACCACTGGGCCAAAGTCCGTTTCCCCCCCTGAAGGAATTTCTAGGATAGAGATGTAAACAGCTCTGGCCTAGCACAGAGACACAGTTCCAAGTTGTTCTTGCTGCTTAAAGAGCCCTGACCTTCTATCTAATGACTCAGCTTCCTCCTGCATCCCTGCAGACCCTCTGTTGACAACCTGCCAGTCCTGGGAGCTGAGGCCTGGGGCATAAGGCACTGCCTTTGATCTTGGCAATCCTCCAGGGAGTTGGGGGTCGATCCTGAACCCCAGGTCAGGTGGCATGGGTGCCCCTGCCAGGCTACTCTGATGTCCCAGAACCAGACCACAACCTGGTGGACAATCAGCCCTAAAGACCTGTGCCCTTTCTCCCTGGCACTCTGGACTTGTGCCCAGCTGCAGACACTGCCCCACCCCAGGGAGGGGAATGCCAGGCCCAGCAAGCCAGGCCCTTCCAGGAAATGACTCAGATCACAAAAAGCTGAGGGTCCTCTGGCTAGAACACAAGTCAGTCATGAGGTCTGGATCTTACCCCATCAAATATGTCAAAACAAAAACCCCAACAACAAAACATCCACAAAAAGGGAAACAGGATAGATCTTATCACTGAGAACTGAAGGCCCTCAAATTGATTTTTGGTCCCTCAAGCCACCACACCCTCTAGCACTATTACTCAGGTGAAAACTAAGGAAAAATCAGAGAAATGGCTGTGATTGTGTCTTCTCTGCATGGCAGAGGAATCAAAGGCTTCTTATGAACCACTTCACAGCTAACACCCATGGCTACTGAAATTAGAAACATGAAAATAAATAAAAGATTCTGCTTTCATAAGGAAATCAATTCAACTTCTAAACCCCCATTAACAAAGATAAATTTAAATGTGAATGTGTATCAATATCCTTTAAAATCAGACAACACGAAAAACTCGAGCTGACTCAAATGTCTTACACAAAATAACATGAAAAACAGCAACCTTTATTTTCTGGTCAAAGTTTTATTTTTGCAATACCTATCATTTTCTACAGAATCCTAGTATGTTCTGCCATCTACCTCTATTCTGTAGAAAGAATATACCCAACCTTGGCTTTATATCTTTGCTTTTTTATTTTGTTAACAATCTGGAAAAATCCAACCTTGCCATTTTTTCAACCCTGGGAAGGAATAATACACAGTCATTGAAAAACCAAAAGCAGTGTCAACACTTCCTGAGTGACACAGCTGCTGTGAGTGTCTAGTGAATAAAGTTTTTTGGGAAAATGTTTACTTCTCTCCAAAAGTACTCTCAAACATATTGAAGACATGGTCAAAAATAGTAAAGCTTTAGTAAAGCTTTAGTAAAGCAAGCACTAATCAATCACCTAGGTTGACGCATAGGAAACATGAGCTACGCAGTTGTCTGTGCCGAGAGCTGCCACCCGTCTTACTCTAGACATCCCCCGAGGGCCCCTCAGTTGGCCAGGCATCCCGTGGAGCACTGCCCAAGCTGCTGATTATGAACCTGAAGGGAAAAAAGGAAACAGACTCGGGAATTCAAATTCCTCTGGCTTCAAAGTTTCAGTGCTTCCGACTGCACCATTATGGTCCACATGCAAGGAAAGTATAAACAATACAGATTAGCATACAATTAAGGGCTAGAGATCACAATTCACAACAGGAGGAATGGAGAGGAGACAGGAAACCAAACAAGGCTCAAGTAGTCAAGGAAACTATCATAAAGGAGGGCAACCGAGGCCAAGCCCTGAAGGAGAGGCTCAGCCTGTGGGGACTGGAACAAGACCCGCATCTGGCTAAAGCCAAAAAGGCGTGAAGGGAACAGCTTTCAAAGGTTGCAGGGGTAGCATTATGTGGAACAAACTGCACACTTCCAACTCATGAACTAAACACTGCAATCTAAAAACTGAAGCAAACCCAAAGGAACTAAGCCATGTATCAGAGTACCCACAGCCCTCGTGATAGAAGTGTTCTCTAAATCCCAGAAAAAGCTTTGCTATCTGCAAATAAGCAGCATAAAAAGTTGTAAGGCAGGAAGCAGGTGTGGCTCAAGCAGTTGATTGCCCACCTCCCAAATGGAAGGTCCCAGCTTTGGTTGGTTCCTGGTACCTCCTAAAGAAGACAAACAACCAGCAAAAGAACAATGAGCAGACAACTAGCAAAAAAACAAAAAACAAAAAAACAAGCAGACAACAAGCAAAAACAAATGAGGAGGGGGCAGATGTGGCTCAAGCAGTTGAGCACCTGCTTCCCACATGGTAGGTCTCAGGTTCAGTTTTGGTGTCTCCTAAAGAAAGAACAGACAACAAGCACAAACAATAAATACAAACAAGAAGCAAAAACAACAAGCAAAAAGACAAGGGAAGACCTGGGGGCAGAGTCCTCCACTGGAGCCAGTCTGAATTAAATTAAAACTATTAGAAATAAGATCTTTTAAAATTACATAACATTCCTAAAGCAAAGAATAAAAATATGGTATTAGATGGGAAACGGACTTTGGCCCAGTGGTTAGGGCGTCCGTCTACCATATGGGAGGTCCGCGGTTCAAACCCCGGGCCTCCTCGACCCGTGTGGAGCTGGCCATGCGCAGCGCTGATGTGCGCAAGGAGTGCCGTGCCACGCATGGGTGTCCCCCGCGTGGGGGAGCCCCACGCGCAAGGAGTGCGCCCGTGAGGAAAGCCGCCCAGCGTGAAAAGAAAGTGCAGCCTGCCCAGGAATGGCGCCGCCCACACTTCCTGTGCCGCTGACGACAACAGAAGCGGACAAAGAAACAAAAGCAGACAAAGAAACAAGACGCAACAAATAGACACCAAGAACAGACAACCAGGGGAGGGGGGGAAATTAAATAAATAAATAAATCTTTAAAAAAGAAAAAGAAAAAACCATCTCTCATTGGGGAGTGGATGCAGCTCAGTGGTTGAGCACCTGCTTCCCATGTACAAAGTCCTGAGTTCAATCCCTGGTACCTCCTTAAAAAAAAAAAAAAGGAAGTCAACAACAAATAAAAATGAAAAATATAATATGTAATTTAAAAAAAAAAAATATGGTATTAGAGTAAAGCTCCATTTAGCCAACATCCCTGAAAAATTAGGTGTACTAAATGAATTCATCTTTTAGTTAGTGAAACTGTTCCCTTTTAGTATAAAACTGTTAATGGGGGAAATCTGTATATAGACTATGTATTTGGAAATTATGCTTATTTTCTTGTGTAATAATGGGACAAAGGTGGGGGGTTCAAAGGTTAGAGATGCATACTGAAGTATTTACAAGTGAAATTACATAATGTCTGAGATTTTATAAGCATTGTTTTAAAATGATCCAACCATTAAAAACAATGTGAGCTAGTAACAAGATTGACAGTATGTTGATATTTGTGAACTGGTTGAAGGGTCCATTATTCTATGCCTCACTAATTGTAAGTTTTTGACAATTTCTCTTTTTTTTTTTTTTTGAGGTACTGGGGCCAAGGATTGAACCTGGGACCTCATATATAGGAAGCCAGCACTCAACTGAGCTACATTTGCTCTCATGTTTTTGACAATTTCTACAATGGTTTCCCTTGGCTACTAATTTGGAGTAAAATTCATTCTAAAATTTGCTACCCTATACTAGTCACACTATTGGCCTGAGTGACAGACTAGCAAGAGCAGCAGCTGAGAAAGGACCTGACAAGCAGTGGCCCCTCCCAGGAATCTAGACACATCCCCTCCATCAGCCTACAAGTCTTCAATAATGAAAGTAGCTATATCAATACTTCAAAAAGTTATTGTGAGGAAGTAAAATAATCTGGTGGTTTTCAAACCTATTTTTAAGTAGCATAACTCTTTTATTTTGGAAATGACTAAGAATTCTCTTTGGGTACATGAGAGGGTATTAAATTTGGGGGAAAAAAATCACATTTATCTCAAATTCAGCAATTCCTGCAGTCAATTTCAGTTATATTAAAGTTAAGATTAAATTAAAAATTACTATTTTATTATAAATGCAGACAATCTCTGAACGATGCAATTACCTTTTGTATTTTTTAAAAATTTCTACAGTAAAAAGATTACTTTTTCATCAAGAAAATGCCTTGATAAAGAGGAGCCTTAGTGATCTGATTTTCATTTGAATGAGGGAAGAGTGAGAACACTGCCCTAATGCAGCTCCCACCCACCCAACCCCCAAACAAGGATTTGGAAACCACTGATGTGTATCAAAATGTATGATAAAAGGTCAAATATTAGATATATGTGATGATTACTGTATCATTCATATGTAAATTACTTGTTTTAAGTAAAAAATTCTCCTTATACTTACACTGTTGTCTGTAAGATGATGAGATAACCAGGTTTAGGGTTGTATGCTAATGAGGTAGACCTGGGTGTCTTTTCTTAGCTACACAATAGATTATACAAATTCACACCAGTACTAGTGAACCATTTCAAATACCCTGGTAATTATTATGTAGTTCAGAAGCTGTCTGAGCATACTACACTTTAATTTTACCAAACCCAATGTGATGGTTTGAAGTTGTATCTCAGAAAAACATGTTCTTAAAGCTAAAACTTACCAATTGTGGTAGGATCTTTTGACCAGACTGCTTCAATTAAAGTGTGGCCCATCTCATTCAGAATGGGACTTCATCCTATTACTGGAGTCCTTTATAAATGGAATGAATACAGAAAGAAAGAGAATGCCATAGAAACAAGAATGTGAAAGCAATGAAATCCACGAAGAGAAAGGAAAGACCAGTAGATGCTGCCATGTGCCTTGCCATGTGACAGAGGAGCCAAGGATCACTGGCAGCCAGTCTTCAGGAAGAAAGCATCACTTTGATTATGCCTTGATTTGGGCATTTTTTCAGCCTCAAACTGTAAGCTAATAAATTCCCACTGCTTAAGCCAACAGATTTCATGGTATCTGCTTTAAGCAACCTAGAAAACTAAAACACCCTGTTTAGCCACAGATGATAGAAAGATAAAAGTGGAAGCATTATGGTATCTAGAAAAAGATACCATACCATTCCAAAAGCTTTGTTTCCAAGCAGATTCTGATTACACCACTCAAAAGGTATGTATGTTCCAAGAGTTCAGGCAATAGATTTGTATGTCCTAAAGTGTTTTGGCTACACTATAAAACCAATATATGACTTTAAATAAGTATCTTAAATTTGTTGTCCCTGAGCAGCTTCATATGCAACATTAGCAAATTAGATGATGCTCAAGTCCTTCAGGTTCTAAAATTCAATCTAAATTCACAGATTCATTATTGACTGGCTCCAAATTAAAAGAAACAAGGCATGTAAAACCCTTAACACAGCGGCTAGCACATAATAGTCAGACCATAAATGCTAAGGTGATTCAGGTCTATATATGTTCTACACAACCATATATTTTTTTCAATTTTCTTTGTTTCAATTTCTTTCTAAAGGAAAGAAAGCGGGGGGAAAAACCCTACTTTAAAGTTCTATTTTATCAGTCCTGTTAAATCAAAGGGGCCCAAAATGAAACAATAAATTATGAAGCTCTGCTATGAAAGGATAGGAGCCTCTCAGCATCACCTGGTTTTGTTCTGTTTTAAATTAGACTCTCAGTGAACCGTTGGCAGCACACAGGAACAAATCACCAGTGCTGTAAAGGCTCATACACTCAGCACACACTGACTGAAAATTGCCACATGCAAGTTGCAACTGAGGAGGCAAAGATCAGCAAGACCCTGCCCCTGGGTCCAAACGATGGCAAGTGATGAGTGTCCCCAGGGTACGAGGAGTTGAGGGGCCTGGACAAAGGTTATCCTGATAGCCCTAGAATAGAGGTCTGAAACTAACGGGCCACAGGTATTCTTTGTGGCCCACATATTTGTTTGTTGGATTTTTAATAGGTTGCACACTTAGAAAGCAGACGGTTCCATTTACGTGACGATTTCCAGCTTCTGTAGAAAACTAGGGGAAGTACTGAGCACACATTCCTGCTCATCAACAATCCACAGCAGCACCTCCTTCCAGCTCTCCTTGATAATTAGCCCCAACCCGAAGGCTATTTGCTGCTTTGGGGCTGTTTTCATTTCCCAGCCCATTGCATCTTTGCCTAGCCAGTAGCTCTAAGGAGTTTGGCTCTGGAGCAGACTTCTGAGCTGGAATCCCAGTTCTGCCCCATGCTACCCATGTTGTCTTGGGCAAGTAATTCCTCTCTGTCCTCAGTTTCCCAACTGCAAAACTGGCGCATGCCTAGTGCCTACCTCCTAGGGCTGGTGTGAGGATGAATACCTGTAAATGCTTAGAGCTGCACCTGATACCCAGTAACTGTTCTATAAATATAAATGTTACTGCCTCCTGGCCCCTGAAGGCATGAGTTTCAAACTTTATCCACAGCTTTAATATTCTAAAGTTATCTACCAAATTATTTCACGATCAAAAAGAAAATTGCATACAGTGAAAGCTATGCACACACAACTTAAGACTTACTTAGAGCCTACAGAATCTGGTCCATTGCTCTGTGCTAGAATTACATTGTTAATGATCCTGATGACTCCAAATGCACTATGACTTCATGTTCTCAAAAGCCACATATTGCATATCCCATCATGGTTTGGGAAGAACAGTAATAACTATTTTAACAGCTGTGCAGCACAACATTGGGCTTTCTTTTCAATCTAAAGGTCTCACAGGAATGCATCTGTAGCAAATGCAGTATGGGGCCAGTGGGATCAACTTTTAGTACCTGTCTACAGCAGTTAGCTGTTCTTCCCTCATTATTAAATGTTCCACACAGACTCCTCATTCTCTCTTTTCTCTCAACAAATATACGAAATGGGAGACTTTCTGACAAACACTGTGGCTGCATGTGAACTGTGGGATGCTACACATCACTGACAAGAGGTTTTGCTCTCCATGCCTGTTCTATGATAATATTCATAGAATGTGCATGCACACACTCATGCATGCACACATGAAGAACCTGCCTGGCTAGAAATCAACATGCACTTAAGAATATCCCAAGCAGAGTCTTAATTTTAAATTTCTATGTGTTGCCACTGTCAAAGGTTTTTAATTTTAAAAAAGTATGTAAAATATAATCAAATTTACAACAACTTTAAAACTGCAATAATCTGTGAAAAACAAGATATATCTGGTATATATTTGCATTCTTCCAACTGAAAACCACCACAAGCATTTATTCCCTAACACATATTGGTCTGGCCCCTGAGAGTTTACAATCATGAGTCAGGCAGACTGACCTAGCTCTCTCCAGAAGAAACTTCACTACTCTCGGGTATTGCTTAAATAAACAGTTGCATTTTTGACACAAATGTATGTTTGACCTAAGAGATCCTTCGAAATATTATTGAAAATTCAAAGTGATTCAGAATAGTATATTTTATCTTTTAAATATTACATTCTGAGTACCAACCTAAACTTGAGTTAAGAGTACTACCTACCATCTTAATTTCTTATTTCCACTGCTGCTGCCTGATAAGAGACCAACTGTCCAAGTGGCTATATATATTGGACAGTTGGTCTCTTATCTATCTATCTATACCTTCAAATACTAGTCATTTTTCCTGGCATTTTCTAAAAATGGAAAAGATCATAATCAAAGTGCACATTTTATTTTTCTTCAAAAAAAAAAACCAACGTGTACACCAACTGACATGTATTTTTATACTCCAGGGATCAAAACAGGTGAAGATAAGTGTTTTTAAAATTCAGTGAAAAACAGCCTTAAGCATAACTGTCTCCATCTACAATCCAGATCTATAAACCAGAATGGAAGGACCGCAGAATGGCAAAATCTAGAAAACTTCAATCTACAAGCCAGAATGAAAGCAAAGTGTAAGGCACAGAGTAGCTATTTCTTTGGTCTTCCCTGACCATGCTGCCTAAAAACCAAACAACAAATACATATTAAGCAGGGCAGGGAAAACCACTGATCTAGAAGACGGAAAGAGACTGTGACCCCAGATCTGCTGCTTACCACCATGTGGCGTGCGCCTCAACACAATCGAGTCCTCGGGGGTCTCACCTATAAAGTAGAAATAACACTATACCCATGCAAGTATCCTGCAAATCCACCACAAACTACTAAGTAGTGCCAGTCAGCATCGCCCAGCACAGTGACATTATAGAAGAAACTAAAACCCCAGTGTCTCCTTCAAATATCTTACCACCAACTGGCATGGGGAATATACAATGCATTGTAAACTTGCCACTATGTTATAAGTCAGAACCAAGTAGGTGTAAAACAAAGTATTAAATTCTTTGCTTATTAGTTAAGAAAAAAAGTAGAGTCAATTTTTAAGAAAGGACTTTTCTCCCAGGACAAATGGAGAGGATTTTATAAATATTCTCATGTTCTACAAAGTTTGGGTACATCAGGATATGTTATCATCTGTGTCTCACCCCCTTGGGACATAATTTTACTTCAGGAATAGGATGCCAATGTCCTGCTTTGTCCACCAAACAGAATACAATATGCCTTCAATATGTCAGCCTGTTTCATCCTCCCTAAAGATATAATTGATTTTCAACATTTTATGCTCCAATTACTGCTCCAACTCAAAAGCAGATTGGAACAAGTTCATATTTCAAATGCACCTTCTTTAAAGTAGAAAAGGAGTGATCACAACAATCAACGAATTGTCTTCAATTTTTCTTGGAGGAGAGTCATTTGCTTACCACCTTCTCCAGTTTCCCTGTGACTTATACATATACCTCACGTGTCAGAAAAGATAAAGAACTTATACAACCTGGCTGAAAAATAGAACCACAAACACTATGAGTAACAACCAGAGAAGAGTTTTTCTTTATTTAGAATGTTGAAAAAGCAGCTATTACAATCCACTAGAAACAGAATTAGGACCAATGTCAAAAACTAAAAGCTTAAAATTCCCTTAAAAAAAAAAGAGTTAGATATTTAGGTCATTGTATTTTTAACCACAGCCTCCTAAATGACCTGAATATCCCAACTACTCTAAATGACAAGTTTTGTGATTCCTATGAATAATTTAGTTGGTCCAATTTGTTTTACTTGTTGAATTAAAATGTTACCTTAGTAACTGACAAGCCAAGTGCCCACAAGAATTGTCAGTCTGAGTATCTGCCCTCCTATCAAAAAAAAAAAATACTGTGTGAGGGGAAAGAATACCTAAAAAACTGGGTCTCTCATATGGCAGTCTTCAATAGCCATGATGGAAAGTGGCAATTTTTGTTTACATGAAATCTTCTCCCAAAGAAACTTGAAAAGTATCAAGGTATTTTAGGGTAAAGGCATGCGTTTGAATTCAGTTTCTGAAAGACATTGCCCAATCACTTACCAATGACTTTCTTAGGACACTGAATAAATAATACATGCCAGAATATTTTACTTTGTCTTCTACTAAAATGGAAACAACCTCAGCTGAACAACACAGTTAAGCTTTTTTTTTTTTCCCTAATCCAACTTCAGTATCTCAGGTAGAAGGAAGCCAGTTTACCCAGAATGATATTGGCCTTGGTGACAGAGAACAGTGTCCATCCTGGGCTTCTCTCCTGGCCCTTTCCTAGAAGCACAAGAGAAGCCTGGAAACATAAATTAGGACAGGGGTCCAGTCCATAGCTCCTTCTTGGGTGCCAAGCTACCTCTGGGTGCACACACTTAGATCTTCTTGAACATTCTACTTACATGCCTTGGTGGTCCAGCACTGCCTCCAGGAAGGCAGGCAAGCCTTTCCACTGTGTAATCTAGTATCAGAAAGCTCACTGTTGACACATTTTGAAGTTACATTCTCCTATATCACTTCTTTCATTTTGTAAAAAGGTGAGTGAATTCAATATGTCTTCTTTCTCCCATGAAATATGGTTCAGAGCACAGAACGAATGGGAAATCTCAGGTGTTGTTTATTACCATCCCCAACCTCTCAATCCAAAATATGAGTAGTTTCTCTTCCAGGGGTATAATTTGAGATCTTGCTATCTTTAAAAAGTTTATTTTACTTTGCAGTAACCCGTGAGACAACAGAACAATTCTAATACCTCAAACACAGACTTTTTATTTCATTCAAAAATTTTAACAAATCACTTACTAGTATGACCAATTTTCATTGTATTCTAGCTCAACCACTTGTTAGTGGTAGCTACTTAGCTTGTCCATGTTACCCACCCTTATGGTTATATATAATCACGTATAATGACACAGAGCAAATGAAATAATGATTAAGATAATTATTGTGCATATTATACACAGAGCACCGGGAACATATGAAGTGTTGAATAAATTTCACCTCCACTATCCTCATCTACACGAAATGAACACACTCACTTAGAACCAGAAAGGGCTTTAAGAGATTTAAAGCAGCTTTTCTTTCCTTTTCTTATGAGGAAATTGGGACCTAATATGAAAAAATGATCTGCCAAGGGTCATAAAGAGAAAATTTTTTTAAACTCTTCATTCATTTCTATAAGCTTATAGTTCTGAACGTTGTTCCCTTCCCAAATTCTTGAAATAGGATTTGGCAGATTATAATCTATGAACTAGAGCCACATGTTAGGGTTAAATCCTTTTTTACCAACAAATTATGGTAAGGAAGAGTCTCAGGAAAAGACGCCCACAGCTTCTCAATCCAGGGTGAGAAGGAGCACTGATGCATTCCCCTAATGAATGTTTCTGGAATCAGCATAACTTTTCGGTGACTCATTCTCTTAATGAGTCCACTTTTCTCAAGGATTCCCAGTAACTCTAAATCCTTATTTTATCAGTGTTTAATTCTATTCCTGTCACTTCTAAGGATTTGCCAACTAAGACACAAATCAACAAATTATTTATGAAAGTGACTAAGCCCTTTCTATGTAAAATTAAAGATAGGAATACTTACTACTGGAGTTGCCTGCATACCGTTATGATTATCAGTTAAGTTTTCCGGGGCTGCATACTGCCAAAAACTAGGTACACCTCCTTATCCCATCTTTCAAGAGAACGTTCACAAGCGAATGGAAAGTACCTACCAACTACAGCCCACACTTGCCATTTCTTCTGGCCCACCAGTCCATCCTATTTCCACAACAGGTTTTTTTGTTTTTCACTTTCTCTCTCTCTCATGAAATGCTTCTGCTGAAGATACTCCAGAAACACTTAGCTATTTGATTTGGAGATAATCAATAGGATGTCATCATTGTTGAAGTGCTATCAAATTCCACCCTCATCCATTACTAAATACATAGTTTTGAACACTTTCAAAAGAAAATGAAGTTTTGGGCAATCTACCATTTATTTCTATAGCCTGCTTTTGGTTCTTCAATAAACTACAATTTGAATTCTAAATCTGTCTGAAATCTCCAACACATCACAGTTTTTAAGCCCAGCCTCAGATCAAGAAGAAAATGTGGTCAACCGACCCCAACATACTCCCCAGTACATTCGCATTCATGATCACTCACTGGTCTGAGGTGGTGACTACTGTTGCAAGGCTCAGGAATTCCACCTGTGGAGTCCTGTTACAAGACAAGAGTTAGCAGCAAAGTACCTGTTAATTTGATAGTCTCACCTCATGTATTTTCTATTCAGAACAGGTCAAGTATTTAATAATCTTAGAAAATGTTAATTTGTGGGGAAACTAACCCTAGTTTACCAGCAAATATTCCACAATAACAACAGTAAGCATGTCCTACTACAGGGCTCTCCCCTA
Source organism: Dasypus novemcinctus (assembly GCF_030445035.2). NCBI lineage: Eukaryota > Metazoa > Chordata > Mammalia > Cingulata > Dasypodidae > Dasypus > Dasypus novemcinctus. Next base: position 90,369,578 of record NC_080679.1, read on the forward strand.
CCTTCCTGGAATTTTCAGCCGCCCTCCACCCTAGGTGCTTCACCGATCCCACCCCACTAGGCCTGGGAGCTGGGATGAGAGTCACCTCACTATCTCCCCACACCTTCTGTCAAGGTCAAATCCAGCATTTTCATCTTTTTTTCCACTTTCCCCCTTCCAAATGATTGAATTGGCCTCCTTAACACTCAACGTATGCGTATTCCTTTTTCAAAAAGCAATTTTGCATACCTTCTGCATGAACTATATTTTTTCCTCTATTCCAGCGTAATCAGTTATGAGAAAGTGATGTGACAATTCTAATAGGTGCGCTTTAACTCGTATGAGTTTGGCCTGTGATCACCTGACCAACATTTGTAGACAGATGGCCAAGGATAGCTTTTTGGTTTACTCCCCCAAAACTTCCCACACTCAATCTGCACAGTTTACCTCGCTTTCAGTTTCTCATCCACATATCACTCCAAAAACTAGCAAGCTCTCCTTCAAAAACTGGTGTGTTTCTCTCAGTCTTTCAAACTAGCTATCTCAAAAGTGGGGGGGTGCAAGGGATGTAGAAAGAAAACAGTCTAATCACGTTTACTTTTCTCATCCTTTTTATTTCTATTTTGAGTATTTTATCATGCAAATAACTGAGTGCAGAAATATGTGATTATAATTCATAAATATACAAATGTGGCAGATGTGAGAAAAAAGGCCATGTCAAAAAAGTTTGAAGGGAAGCTGATATGGCTCGACTGATAAGAGTGTCCACATGTCCACCTACTACATGTGAGGTCCAGGGTTCAAACCCAGGGCCTCCTGACCCGTGTGGTGAGCTGGCCCTCACACGGTGCTGATGTGCGCAAGGAGTGCCATGCCACACAGGAGTGTCCCCCACGTAGGGAAGCCCCACATGCAAAAGGTGTGCCCTGCATTGAGTCGCCCCGCACGAAAAAAACACAGCCTGCCCAGGAGTTGCGCCACACACACAGAGAGCTGACACAGCAAGATGATGCAACAAAAAGAAACAAAGATTCCCAGTGCCGCCGAGAATGCAAGCGGACACAGAAGAACACACAGCGAATGGACACAGAGAGCAGACAGCAGGGGAGACGAAGGGGAGAGAAATAAAAAAATAAATAAATCTTTGAAAAAAAAGAATGGACAGTGAATGGACAGAGAGCAAACAATGGGGGGGAATAAATAAATAAATTTTTTTTTAAGCTTGAAGACTACTAGTCTAAACAAGAATCCTTTCTCATAATACACTTTATTGGTGCCCCATGAGTAATTCCTACTAAAATGTTGTATTCTAGTTACTTGGCAAACAAAATGTTTTGTTTTCATATGTGTTTAGACAATAACATCTTATTACTATAATCAGACTTTAGATTGCCCTCTCAGCTTTCCTATTCTATCTCTGAATTACAATTTCTCATCAAATCTACTTTTAAAGACACTCTCACAGTATTTAAAAAAAACATTTTGTCTTTACCTCAAAATTAAGATTAGGTAAGCAATGAAACATTCTTTTATTATTCCAACTCCTCCCCCCCGGGTGGAGAAATTACTGTTGTAAATCCTAAGACACCTCTAATACCGCTGTAAATAATATATTTAACAAGGAAGCTCTGAAGACGAACCACTATTATCTGTGCCATCCAATTTCTGCATCTATCTGTTGTCAAGGTATTAGCAGTTATTACCTTGGGCAGGCAATTCAACATCTCTGGGCCTTGGGTTTTTCATCTGCACTGAGTGTGCTCATCGGTGCGCCTACCATGACCCAGGAACTGTGCTAGGTTGAGAGATGCAGACGTGAACAAAAGACAAAACACCGCTTTCACATGAGACTGTATAGCATAGCAAACTTCATGTGAAATATGAACAGGGGTAAAACTGCATATAAGACTGTTTTTCTTTGAAAGAGAACAAATGTATCTTAATGACACACGATGTTAAAATCAGGCAAAAAAGACAACCAAACCAATGAACCTTGAAGACATTATGCTGAGTGAAATAAGCCAGACACAAAAGGGCAAATACCGTATGTTCTCACTAACATGAACTAAATATGAAGAATAAACATATAGAGTTAAAACCTAGAGTACAGGTTATTAGGAGATAGGATGAGGACTGAGAAGGGGTACTGATGCTTAATGAATATATAATTTTTAATTAGCTTGATTATAAACGTGTGGAAATGGATAGAGTCAATGGTAACACATAGTGAGTGTAACTAACATAGCTGGTTTATAAATGGGATGTGGCTTAAAGGGATAGTCTGTGAACTGAAAGAAAGCTAGAAAATAATCTAGGAACTGAATAACAGTGAAGCTGGAGATAGATGAGGATAGTGGTTAAAAGTACAAATACAAGTATGTTCTTCCATGAACTAGAACAAATGTATATCATTATTACATGGTGATAAGAATATGGTGATACATGGGAAAAATACAATTAATTTAATTTATGGACTATAGTTAGCAGCAATATTGTAATAATTTCTTGCATCGGTGTCAAAGAAGGTACTATATCAATGCTAAGAGTCAATAATAAAGGGGTATGGGATTTTTTGTTTGCACTAAGGAAAAAGTTCAAAAAATTACTAAGGCAATGACTGCACAACTCTGATGAAAGTGGGAGCCACGGAGTGTACACTTTGGATGGATTGTACAAGGCATGTATAACACAGTGAACCATGTGGTGGAAGAAGGACTGTGGTTAACAGTACAAACAGTGTTCTCATGAACTATAACAAATGAACAATAGTAATACATGGTGTTAATTGGGGGGGGTATGGAAAAAATATACCAAATGTATGCTATAGCCCATAGTTGGTGGTAATAGTCTGATGATGTTCTTTCATAATCTGTTACAAATGTTCCACACAATGTAATGTGTTGGTAGAGGAGTGGTATATGGGAATTATGCACATTACACGTGATTGTATTTTTTGAGTTCACAACTTTTCTAATAAATATATACATAATACAACCAAAGCAAACTATGAACAGTAGCGTATAGCAACATATTAATCTTCCATTATGGGTTAAAAATATATGTATATACTAAGTAAAAGAAACTAGACAAAAAGTATTACATATGGTTTGGCTATCTATACAAAATATAAATACAAATAAATTAGAGAGATGGAAACAGAATAGCAGCTACGTAAGGCAGGGGAAGCATAGAGAGATTGACAGGTGCTTATTAAAGGGTAGAGTTTTTTGTCTGTTTTTCATACCATTGTTGTACACTTTGGATGGATTGTATGCTTCATGAATATATAACAGTAAAACTGATTTTAAATAAGAAAGCATGCTCTCATGGAGCATATTAGTTAATATACCTGGAAGGCAAGTGGCACAGAAGATAAGTGCTCATTATAATTATTTTCCCAAAACTCAGGGCTACTTTAGAGCCATCATTACCTTGTTTCATTTTCAGTTTAAGACAAAGTTGTCTATTCTACCTAGTCCGGATCTGTTTCTTAGGAGGTGAAAAAAAAAAAAACTGAAAAGGTGACAGTTAAATGATGAATCAGAATTTGAGCTAGCAAGCGTATACATACACATTCTACTTTTCCTTGAAAAGAACTCTTGTAACACTCCCTAAATCCAGCCAGCTATTGGGGTTGACACGTTGAGCCAGGAATGAGGCTGCGCAGAGGACTTGTGATGGATAGCATCCTGCCACGCTGGGGATCCTCCCGGCACTTTCCACAGCGCTGATGAAGGTCTGTTCACACCTGGAGGTTACAGTTGATCTGCCGTCTGACAGCTGCAAAATTTAACTGCAGTGCAACTTAATCCCTCACGATGCCGACCTCCAGGCTGCCCTTACAGGCCCTGCCATGAGAACGCCTTATTATTTATTCATAGTTATTATATAATCACGGACCACGCTCTCCACAGTCACCACTGCCACACAGAAAGCTCTGCTCGAGCAGAGCCTGCCTTTCACCGCAGAATTTAAACCCACTAGCAGGAGGATAAAAGAATTCCACTGAATCCAAAGTAAACACGTGAAGTAAAATGATAACAGGAACTCCCAAGAGCGCTTGCACTTCCCTTATGAACAGCTTAGATCACTTCACAAACACCTCACTAAATTCAAACAGCTGAGACAGGCCCCCAGCTCCATCCACCCTGGGGGTAACAAATACCACTGGCCACCACTGAAGGCGTTTTAAGTTACAACCTCAGAAAAGCCACAGGAGGCCGGGTAAAAAAAAATCTACTTCCTGACATATAGATCTCATACCACTCTGCTACGAAAGTAAATCTGCAGCAAAATGTATGCGAGGTGGTGATGTCTACCAAGCCAGGTACTTGGCCATGATCTGACCTTACCCTCGGGATCTGCACTGTCAGCGTGAGAATAATATTAAATCCTCCGCACCATCTCCTCCTCCCACGTATATAACCTAAATTGAGTAGCAGGCTGCTGACTTCAGGTTCATCCAACAGTACAGAACCCCCTCGGGCAACCTGGCAACAGGAGGAAGATTAGAAAGGGATACAGACTGAGCCCCATCTCTGCGCTGTCCCACCTCCAACCCCCTACAGGTCCCAGTCTGGGGAAAACCTTCTGCTCACAAGACTGTAGATGGCACAGACATCTCCACATTGGGCCCTTATGCTTCTCTGTAACTCCCAGCCCCTTTCCTAGGCCAGGTCAGTGCCACCTGGACTTTGCACCTGCTCCAACACAGCAGGTCCCTACCATGGACCGCTCATCCCCGTGGCCTAACCGCTTCCCCATACACCCACCCTTCCCTCCTCCATCAGCAGTTTTCCATCCCGGTTTCTCCCTCTGTCAACAATCCCCTTTCTCTACCAGATCCTCTGGATCTTCTTTCCACAGTGAAATTCCCAAGGGTCAAGGGGAAGGGCTTTAGCGTCAGAGAGAATCCAGCCCCCACTGATTTCTGGATGTATGACCTGGGGCAAATGGTCTAATCTCTTTAAACCCCAGATTCCTCTCTGGACAACAGGGCTTATCTCATCTCTAAAAGTGAGGATTAAATGAAAATACACATAAAGCATTTAGCAAAATCCCCAGCATACATTCAAATATTTAATCAGTTTCCATTTTCTAAGGAGAAATGTTTCATAAAGGGTAGCGATTATCAATCACTCTCTTCCTCTACCCCTTTTACAGGTCCTCCCTCCCCCACCTGGAGGCCTCGGCCGAGGTGGGCTGCAGGCTGAACGTTAATAAATGACCGCAGTTACCGCGACTATTTTCATTATTACTACACGACTTCTAATCCTTGGCTTTCTGGACCAAGTTGGCCATTCCCAGCGCCACAAGTCCAGAGTCGGAGGTTACAACCCAGAGCTCTTGCCTGATGACCACACCCGCCCGTCCTGCCAGCTTTCCCTCACATCCCCTCACTCCCATGGTCTGGCTCTTTGATGTCCCTTCCCTCCCTCTCCTTCCTCAGCTTCTCTAACACTCCACCCACAGGAAAATCTCTGAAAACTGAGGCTGCACTCTTGACATGGCGAAGACTCAGGGCCTGGCACAGAGGTGGGCTGATGGTGTGATAACAACAGGATGGGTACAGCGGGCCCGGCACTCTGCTCTGAAATGCTGTTAATATTAATTAAGATCCACAGTCGGCCACTTACACATAGGATACATAAGTACGTTTTTTTCCTTCTGATCAAGACTGGTTCCGTCCCCTCCCCCACTGCCTTCCCAGAACAAATCTTCCTTTGATGAAAGAAAAAACCAGGAACAAAAACACAACTTCCTCCTCAGCAGAATCAGAAAACCCAAAATAGCAGGACAGTTTATGAAAAATATTCAGCTGACACAGACTGGGGTGGGGATAAATGCAGTTGTCCGAGCTTAAAGAAGGAAGTTTACTTTGGATGGCTATTTGGGGGACGCAACAATATTCAAGTACTAAACAAGAAAGTTGACCAAAATAATTAAGTCTGAGGTCTGTTTATAAAAGTAAAGGAGGAAAAGGAAACTGCTAACAACAGTGGAAATTTCCTCAGTCCAGTTTTACTTCTGGTATGGCTACTATACTCATTCTCAATACTAACTTATAATTTAATTTATAGCGAGTGATTTCAAAGGGCCCCAGGGAGCTGCAGATGGTGCCTGGGGGCCCATCTGTCTAAGGATGAAGGCTTGGAGCACACCATTACATCACTCTGACCTTCCTCAGCAACTTCCTATCTGACAAAACCTAGATGTTTGCTTTGTCAACAAGATATTTGTGTTTGTCCCTGACCTCAGGCTTTGGTTCCTGATTAGTTTTAAAATCATTATGCACCCGAACTGAATAGGGCTACTGTTAGCAGCTGTAAGGTTCTCTTCTGGGCAAATCCCCAAGTCTGTGTCTGTGGTCTACAGGGAGTGATTTCTGTCCTTTCTGCATAATTACACACTCGCCTGATTGATGAGCTGATCAATTCCTCTACCCTCTTCCAGAGCAAAAGCTCTGGCTCCTCCAGCTCTCTCTATTTTCCCATGGGCCGAGGGAGGATGAAAAGAATGGCTGGGTGAGAGGAGGCCTTGGGCTCTCTGCAAATAAATGTTCAGGAGCTAGACAGCCCCCCCAGCTTCAGCAGCTCAGTACTGTCCTGTCCAGACTCACCACTGCTTCCAACCATCCTTAAAGCTGCCCAAGTTTGAGATACTGGACACACACGCCAGGAAAAGAGCGGTTATTTCTGCAGGCGCACAACGCCCAGTGCCCGCTCATACGGGTCCACTTCTTCAGGCAGACACGGCCACCTGGTCAGACGCAGGAGTGATCATGAGGGCAGTACCTGCTTAACTACCCCTCTGTAACTTCTCATCCTCCTCCACATTAAAAAGGGTACAACCGCAGACATTTCTTCAACTGTGAACTTAGCAGAGATAGTAAGAATTCCATTTTGAGTAAGTTTTCCTTTTCTTGCTTCTTTGGGCCGGGGAGTGGGGCACAGCGTATACTGATGTTTGCAACTTACTTTAAAATACTTTGAAGGTAAGCAGATGTGGCTCAATTGATAGTGTCCCCTTACCATACAGGAGGCCCAGGGTTCAAACCCAGGGCCTCCTGGCCCGTGTGGTGAGCTGGCCCATGCGCAGTGCTGCCGCACACAAGGCGTGCCATGCCACACGGGGTGTCCCCTGCATAGGGGAGCCCCACGCACAAAGAGTGCGCCCTGCAAGGAGAGTGCGCCCTGTAAGGAGAGCCGCCCCATGTGAAAAAAAGACCCAGTCAAAGGTACAAGATAAGCCTCTAGATGACATAAGGAGTTGAGATAACTAATCATAGATAATATTCAAACAAATCTCCTTAATAAATTCAATGAGGGAAGCACATTTGGCTCAATGGATAAAGAGTCCACCTACGACATGGGAGGTCCAGGGTTCAAACCCAGGGCCTCCTGACCTGTGTGATGAGCCAGCCCAGGTGCAGTGCTGATTCACACAAGGAGGGCCATGCCACACAGGGGTACCCCTGTGTAGGGGAGCCCCACACGCAAGGAGTGTGTCCTGTAAGGAGAGCCGCCCAGCACAAAAGAAAAGTACAGCCTGCCCAGGAGTGGCACCGCACACATGGAGAGCTGACGCAGCAAGATGATACAACAAAACGAGACACAAATCCCCAGTGCCACTGACAAGAATATAAGCAGACAAAAGAACACACAGCGAATGGACACAGAGAGCAGATAACTGGGGGAGGGAGAGCGGGGAAGGGAAGAGAAATAAAAAATAAATAAATCTCAGAAAAAAAATTGAATGAGATGGCTAAAGAGATTAAGGACATTAAGAAGACTGGATGAGCAGAAAGAAGAATCTGGAAGCATATGTAGAAAAACAGCAGATCTTATGGTAATGAAAGGCCTAAGAAATGAAATTTAAAATACACTGGAGGCATTTAACAGAAGACTTGAAGAGACAGAAGAAAGGATCACTTAGCTTGAAGAAATGGCCTCTAAAAGTAAACATACAAAAGAACAGATAAAAAATGGAAGGTAAAAAAATTGAACTAAATGATGGTAAGAGACATGCAAACATATGTATCATGAGGGTTCCAGAAGGAAAAAAGGGAAAAAACGTAGAAGGAATAGTAGAGAAAATAATGGTAAAAATTTCCCAACACTATTGGAAGACATAGATATCTGTGTTCAAGAAGCACAACATACTCCTTCAGAATAAATCTAAATATACCTACTCCAAGACACATCCTAATCAAAATGTCAAATGCCAAAGATAAAGAGAGAATCCTGAGAGAAGCAAGAGAAAACCAAGTCTTCACATACAAGGGATGCACAATAAGATTAAGTGCTGATTTCTCATCACAAACCATGGAGGCAAGAAGTCAGTGTTATGATATATTTAAGAGACTGAAAGAGAAAAACTGCCAGTCAAGAATTTTATATTGGGAAGCGGACTTGGCCCAATGGATAGGGCATCCGCCTACCACATGGGAGGTCCACAGTTCAAACCCCGGGCCTCCTTGACCCGTGTGGAGCTGGCCCATGCACAGTGCTGATGTGTGCAAGGAGTGCCCTGCCACGCAGGGGTGTCCCTCACAAGAAGTACATCCCGTAAGGCGACCCGCCCAGCGCGAAATAAAGTGCAGCCTGCCCAAGAATGGTGCCACACACACAGAGAGCTGACACAGCAAGATGATGCAACAACAAAAAAAAAACAACACAGATTTCCGGTGTCACTGAGAGAAGCAGCCACAGAAGAAAACACAGTGAATGGACACAGAGAGCAGACAACTGGGGGGGTGGGGGGGGGAGGGAAGGGGAGAGAAATAAATGATAAATCTTTTTTTTTTAAAAAAGAATCTTATATCAAGGAAAATTGTCTTTCAGAAGTAAGGGAAATTTCGAATCTTCACAGATAAACAGAAACTTAGAGAGTTTGTAATCAAGAGACTAGCTTGGCAGGAAATGCTCAACGGAGTACTCCAGGCTGAAAAGAAGAGACAGGAGAGAGAGGCCTGGACGAGTGTCTAGAAATGAAGACTATATCAGTAAATGTAACTAAAAATGTAAAAAGAGTGGTGAAAATAAGATATGACAGATAAAACCCAAAAAGCAAACTGGGTGAAGAACTACCTTTACAGTAATAACATTGAATGTGAATGGATTAAACTCCCCAATGAAAAGACACAGACTGGTGGAATGGATAAGAAAACACAAGACATCTATACGCTATTTACAAGAGACTCACCTTATACCCAAGGATACAAAGAGATAGAAAGGGAAAGGCTGGAAAAAGATATTCCACACATGCAGTAATTTAAAAAAAAAATTTTTTTTTCAAGCTGGAGTAGCTATACTTATATTGGATGAAGTAGACTTTAAACTCAAATCTGTTGGAGGGAAGAAGACTTGGTCCAGTGGTTAGGGCATCCGTCTACCACATGGGAGGTCCACAGTTCAAACCCCAGGCCTCCTTGACCCGTGTGGAGCTGGCCCATGCATAGTGCTGATGCGCGGAAGGAGTGCCGTGCCACACAGAGGTGTCCTCCGCATAGGGGAGTCCCACACACAAGGAGTGCACCCCGTAAGGAGAGCTGCCCAACACGAAAGAAAGCGCAGCCTGCCTAAGAATGGCACCGCCCACACTGAGAGCTGACGCAGCAAGATGATGCAACAAAAAGAAAGCGATTCCCGTGCCACTGACAACAACAGAAGTGGACAAAGAAGACAACTCAGCAAATAGAGAACAGACAACTGGGGTGAGGTGGGGAGGGGAGAGAAATAAATAAATAAATAAATCTTAAAAAAAAAAACACAAATCTGTTATTAGAGACAAGGAAGGACATTATCTATTAATAAAAGGAGCAATTCACCAGGAAGATATAACAATCAAATGTATAAAAGCTGGGCTGGGGTTAGGAAATCCAAATTCAAGTTTGAGTTCAACCATTTAGAGATAGTTGCGTAACCCTGCAGACTGCTTGACCTCAATCTATTTCCTTGGCTGAGAACTGCCCATACTACCTGCTCCATCTACCCTAAAATGCTATTGCAAAGCCCTAAAGAAACATCCATTCCTTCAAAAGTACTTGCTGAGCCTGTTTCCTGAATCCTGCACTCTGGCCACAACGAGGCCATCCCAGCCCCAAGGATCTTGGAAGAGTACAGCATCAACCCAGAAAACTAACACAGCAACGAGAAAGGCATACCATGTGAGCAGAAGGAGCAAGGGAACCTAGTGTGCCACAGTTAAACGAGTCATAGTATTCCACAACATACCAAAAAATAGCTATTTAGGGAAACGGACTTGGCCCAGTGGTTAGGGCGTCCGTCTACCACATGGGAGGTCCGCGGTTCAAACCCCGAGTCTCCTTGACAGGTGTGGAGCTGGCCCATGCGCAGTGCTGATGCGTGCAAGGAGTGCCCTGCCACGCAGGGGTGTCCCCCCGCGTAGGGGATCCCCATGCGCAAGGAGTGCGCCCCGTAATGAGAGCCGTCCAGAGCGAAAGAAAGTGCAGCCTGCCCAGGAATGGCGGCACCCACACTTCCTGAGCCGCTGACGACAACAGAAGCGGACAAAGAAACGAGACACAGCAAACAGACACAGAAAACAGACAACTGGGGGAGGGGGGGGAATTAAATAAATAAATCTTTTTTTTAAAAAAAATAGCTATTTAGAAAGATAAGAAGAACAGCTACACAACACAATGTATGAAGTCATAGGAAAGCCTATAATTAAATGTATACTTTAGTTACAACTATATATTTTTTTAAAAGACACATGCAAAGACTAGAAGGGAATAAAAGTAATAATGGGTGTTACATTAAACCAATATAAATTATCCTTTTTTTCCCTTTTCCAAACTTTAAAAAGCATCATTTAACATTTATAATTCTTAACATATTTTAACTGCTTTGGGCACACAGATGGAAAAGTGATTAGTTCTGACTGAAATATTGTATGGGAAACTTTAAAGCTCTTCATGAATGGTATTATTGTCAGAACACAAAATAATCTAGCATGCCGCATGATACCATTACAGTGCAGCAGCATAAGGTATTTTTATGCTCTGCCACTTGGTTTCTGGCTCACCTGATAATGTACAACCTTAGTCATTTTTTAACAGTATTTTTGTGGGTTTTTTTTTTTCAAGAAGTACATAAGATGGGCAAATTTCCGAACAACACAACAGGGTCTGCAGAAAGAGATTTTCTTCTACCCAGACCTCCATATTCCTACCAAAGGAAATCACCATTACTATTTTCTTGTATATACTTCCAAAGATATACTTTATGCATATACAGTCTATAAACCCTCTTTTGTTTAATAGTAATAGAAATAGATGCATTCTGTACATGATTTTCTAACAAATTTTTTTTCATTTAATTTTTTTTACTTATTAATGTTCCTTCAAAAATTTCCTTAAGGGCACATATAAACCCACCTCATGCTTTTAACTTCTACAGGTCATACTACTGTGGGAATTCACCATAGTTTATTTAATCAGATGATGTGCTGTAAATATGTGTGGCCTAAGGCCAACACCCAACTGCCTGCTGAACAGCTCTTCCTTGAGTCCCTCAGTACATCAACGGCACATGCCCCCAAACTCCTCATCTTCCTGGGAGGTGGAGGGGCTCCCTAGTTCCACTCCTATATTTCTGCCCCTGCTCTCTGGCACTGCCCTTCACAATCACACAGGCTGAAATTTTGAACCTTACCTTAGACTCTTCCTTCCTCCTCCCCCTCTAGACTCTATTCATGAGTCCCTACAGATTTTGCCTTTTAATATTCCTCTCCATCCCTCCCATTCCTGCCAAAGTTCAAGCCATCATCTCTCATCTTAACCATAAAAAGTCTTCTTCCTGGTTTCTCAGCCTCTAGTCCTACCCTTCCTAAATGCACCCTCCTCCACCAAGCACAAACCTGACCATGTCCCTTCCCTACTTAAAGCCCCTCAGTGATCCCCATCACCTTCAGGCTCAAGTCTAAATTCTTCAGCAGGGTACACAAGGCCCACAGCTGGGGCTCAGGAAGCTCATTTCCCAAGACTTCCTGCTTCTCACTTGACTCCGCACACACCCAGACTCTGCAGACTTCTCCTAAACTTTAGTTCATCCCATTGCTCAGGTAGTTCCTCTGACTGGAACCCATTCCACCTTGTTTGCTTACGTAATTCTTACTCATCCTTTAAAAGAGGGCTTATGTATTACCTCTTCCTACAAAAGATCTTCCAGTCCTGGGGCTCTGCTCCTGCCAAGCCCCTGCCTTGCCACTAACCTCCTCACTATGAAACTGTGTATGTGTATCAGCCCTGCCCACTAGAATTTAAGTCCCTCCAAGACAGAAACCACATCTTATTCATCTTTTTAACTGCCAAAGTTAAGTACAGAGTCTGGCACATTAAATATATTTAATACCCACTGAATCAAATTGAAATAGATGGAAACTTTAGAAAACCCATGATGTGCTAAGTCAGATTCTAGATCTATGTAGGAACATTATTTTATTTTACTCTCACTGAGTGCAATCCCATTTTAGAGATGAAGCAATGGAGGCCCTGCAGTTAAGAAACCTACCCAACAACATTAGGGGAGAGCTGAAATTTGAAACCAAGTCTACTTTACTCCCGAATCACTGATCTGTCATTATGTTGTTCACATGGTAAAAGTTAAGTTAGGAGGTCAAATATGCAATCCTGGGAAGCGGACGTGGCTCAACTGATAGAGCATTCGCCTATCATATGGAGGGTCCAGGGTTCAATACCCTGGGCCTCCTGACCCATGTGGTAAGCTGGTCCACAAGGAGTGCCATGCCATGTAAGGGAGCCCCACACGCAAGGAGTGAGCCCCACAAGGAGAGCCCCTCCATGGGGAAAAAACGCAGCCCGCCCAGGAGTGGTGCTGCACACACAGAGAGCCAATGCAGCAAGATGACACAACAAAAAAGTGACAGTTTCCCAGTTCCATATGATAACACAAGCGGGCATTGAAGAACACATAGCGAATGACAAACAGAGCAGACGACAGGGAGAATGGGGAGAGAAATAAAATAAATCTTTAAAAAATATATGCAGGGAAGCGGATTTGGCCCAATGGATAGGGCGTCTGCCTATCAAACATGGGAGGTCCAAGGTTCAAACCCCGGGCCTCCTTGACTGGTGTGGAGCTGGCCCACTTGCAGTGCTGATGCACGCAAGGAGTGCCCTGTCATGCAGGGGTGTCCCCCACGTAGGGGAGCCCCGCACGCAAGGAGTGCACCTCATAAGGAGAGCCGCCTAGCACGAAAGGAAGTGCAGCCTGCCCAGGAATGGTGCCACACACAGAGATGACGCAGCAAGATGAGACACAGATTCCAGGTGTCGCCAACAGGTGTTGCCACCAAGAATACAAGTGGACAAAGAACACATAGTGAATGGACACAGAGAACAGACAACTGGGGGGGGCGCGGGGAAGGGGAGAAATAAAGAAAGGAGGGAAGGAAAGGAAGGAAGGAAAAGGGAAAGGGAAAGGGAAAAAGAAAGGCAAGGGAGTCCTGAAGGTCATGGACCTCATCATGATTATGGATAACCTGAGGGCATTGTAACTCTTCCAAAAACACGATCAAAAGCAACATAAAATGTAGAACTAAAACCACAGAAAACTGAAAGGATGCTAAGAATAAGCACTTCTTATATACAGTATCCACAAACATGGATTCAGCATACCCAGGCAGAGACTTTCAGGGGCCAATCAAAATAAAGGGGACAGTGTCTGAACCAGTGGCCACCTGCCTGCGAGGCTCCACCAGTTTTCCTTCCCCATGAACACTGTCAGTAATGTCAAGGCTCCCTCCCCTCCCACCCCTGCACTATCTACAGCCCGAAGCACTCACCAAAACTGATGTTTGGGAAAGCACCCCTAAAGCGTTTAGAAGTTGATTAATGCACAGATACCCCAGGAAACAGGTGTGTTCCCTCCTGGGAGGCCCATGACTGGGGAGGGGGTGGGACAGGAGAGCAGCACCACCAGAGGAGGTCCCAGCACCCCACTAACCTGCTGAGACCCACGGCCAGACATTCTTTACTACAAAAATGGGCACAGCAAGCGAGACCGCTGCTCCCTTGGAATCCTTCACAAGGATTAAATTAGACAATTAAAGAATAGGCACTTAGCACAAACTAACGGCTCAGATGGCATCTGCTGAATGATGAAGAGGCCAACCAGTGGGCAACGTTCCTCCTATCCCTCCTTCCCACTGGGATGCGAACTAAAGAAGGGAGGAGGGTGGGGAGTGGGTGTGGCCCTATGGTTGAGCACCTGCTTCATATGTATGAGGTCCCAGGTTCAATCCCTGGTCCCTCCTAAAAAAAAGGGGGAAGAAGAAGAGGAAGGGAGGCTGGGAGGCCCTGTAATTGAGATAGGGAGTGGGGATGGCATTTAGTGAAAGTCCTAAAACAAGAGGAAGTTGCTCCTCCCTCTCACGTGCCAGGAAAATTAACTGATCAGCAGCAAGCAGGCAATGAACCCAAATATTATTCCCTAAAGGAAACAAAAAAGCAAAATTCATTCCAGGTATAACCAGACACCAAAAAGGAAGGTACAGACTGAAAATAAAAACCCAAACAACCCTTTCTCTATTACTATGAACCACAACCAAACAGGAATGACTTCCAGAAGAATAAGGCAAGTAATGTTCTAAGGAAAGGCATGCAGGCAGGCAGTCCTAAACACACTGCCTAGCACTCAACTCCCAAATAGCCTTCAAAAGAACCACATTCCAAATTAATAGGCTACAAGCTCCAGGTGACTGGGACCCAACACCGTCTATCTGCCTTCAAAGCCTGGCAAAAAACCGACAAAGACACCGAGGAGAGAAAGAGGCCTAGGCTGGAGTCATAACTAATTACAAGCAAATGGAATAATAACTGCTCCGTTTAAAGCCCAGATTTCAAAGAGTTGAGTAGTTTTCAGTGATTTTTTTTTTAAAGAGCATTTGTAGGTTCACAGAAAAAATTATGCAAAAAGTACAGAGTTCCCATATGTCCTCTGCTCACACAGGTTTCCCTATTATTAGCAGTTTGCATTGGTGTGCTACTTTGGTTACAACTGATGAAACAATATTATTATAATTATGCTATTAACTTTAGCCCACTGTTTACATTAGGGTTCACTCTGTGTTGTACAGTTCTATGTGTATTTTTGCGGTAAATTATGTACAACCTAAAATGTCATCTACTGCTTTTCAAATATATAATTCAGTGCTGTTCATTACATTTACAATGTTGTGCCTCCATCGCCATCATCCATTATCACAACTTTTCCATCACTCAAACAGAAACTCTGTACCAATTAAACATTAACTCCACTTTTCCTTCCCCCAACCAGTCCTGGTAACCTGTATTCTAGCTTCTGACCTTATGAATGTGTATATTCTGCTTATTTCATATAAGCGAGAACATAAGAGTATTTGTCCTTTAGTGCCTGACTTCACTCAACATGATGTCTTCGAGGTTGATCTATGTTGTCACATGGTCATAACCTCATTCCTTCTCATGGCCAAATAATACTCCTTTATATATACCACATTTTATTTATCCATTCGTCAGCTGATTGACAGTTGGGCTGCTTCCACCTTTTGGCAATTGGGAATAATGCCGCTATGAACATCGGTGTGCAACTATCATTTCAAGTTCCTGCTTTCAATACTTTGTGTACATACCAAGTAGAAGAACTGCTGGATCATATGGTAATTCTTTACTTAACCCTCTGAGGAATTACCAAATTGTTTTCCACAATGGCTACACCATTTTATATTCCCACAATTGAGTGTTCCTATTTCTCCACATCCTCTCCAACACTTTTTTTTTTAGTGACCATTCTATTGAGTGTGAGATGGTATCTCATTGTGGTTTTGATTTGCCTTTTCCTGATGACTAATGAGGTTTAGCATCTTTTTATATATTTATTGACCATCTGTTCACATCTTTTTCCCACTTTTTAAATCGGGGTGTTTCATTGTTGTTGCATCATAGAAGTTCTTCATAAATTCTGGATATTAAACCCTTTTCAGATATATGGTTTCCAAACATTTTTCTCCCATTCAGTAAGTAGGTTGTCTTTTTACTCTCTTAAGACCTTTGATATACAAAAGTTTTTTATTTTGATGAAGTCCCATTTAGCTATTTTTTTCTCTTGTTGCTCATGCTTTTGGTGTAAAATCTAAGAAACTACAAAGTAACACAAGGTCCTGAAGATATTTCCCTATGTTTTCTTCCATGATTTATACTTTAATTCTTTTATTTAAGTCTTCGATCTACTTTTTTTTCCTCTTCCCTTTCCCCCCACCCCCGTACTTGTCTGCTTTCTGTGTCCATTAGCTGTTTGATCTTCTTGTCTGCTTGTATTCTTGTCAGCAGCACCCAGAATCTGTGTCTCATTTTGTTGCATCATCTTGCTGCGTCAGATCTTCGTGTGTGTGGCACCATTCCTGGGCAGGCTGCATCTTTTTCACGCTTGGCAGCTCTCCTTATGGGGTGCACTCCCTGCGCATGGGGCTCCCCTACGCAGGGGACACCCCTGCATGGCATGGCATTCCCTGCATACATCAGCACTGTGTGTGGGCCAGCTCATCACATGGGTCAGGAGGCCCTGGGTTTGAACCCTGGACCTGCCATGTGGTAGACGGACGCCCTATCCTTTGGGCCAAATCTGCTTTCCTGTACTTTCTTTTTAACGTAAGTATTTATAGCTATAAATTTTCCTCAGAGCACTGTCTTCGTTGCATCCCATAAGTTTTGATAGGTTTTTGTTTTCATTCATCTCAAGTTATTTCCTGATTTCACTTGTGATGTCTTCTTTCCCTACTGATTGCTTATGAGCATATTGTGTAACCTCCACATATTAGTAGATTTTCCATTTTTCCCTCTATCTAGTTATTGATTTCTAGCTTCATTCTACTGTGGTCAAAGATGTTTTGAATACTTTGAATCTTTTTAAATTTACAGGATTCATTTTGTGACCTGAGATATGGTCTCTCCTGAAGAATGATCCATGTGTATTTGAGAAGACAGTGTAATCTGCTGCTTTTAGGTACAGAGTTCCGTATATGTCTGTTATGTCTAGGTCATTTATAGTATTGTTCAATTTGTCAGCTTCCTTATTGATCTTCTCTCTAGATGTTCTATCTATTGATGAAAGTGGTGTACTGAAGTCTCTATTATTAAGTGTCTATTTCTCCCTTTAGTTTTGTCAGTGTTTGTCTCATGTATCTTGGGATGCTGTGGTTAAGTGCATTAATACTTATATTTATTATTTCCTCTTGGAGGACTAGCACTTTTATCACTATATAGTGTCCTTATCTCTTGTAAAAGTTTTGACTTAAAATCTATTTTATCTGATATTGGTATAGCTACCCCAGCTCACTTTTAGTTACTATTTACATGGAGGATTTTTTCCGTCCTTTCACTTTCAACTTATTTGTATCTTTGGTTCTAAATTAAGTTTCTATGCATATATCCACAGAGACAGAAAGCAGTTTGGTGGCTGCCAGGGACTGGTGGGAGGAGGGATGGGGAGGGACCGCTTAGTGGGTACAGGTTTCCCTTTGGGATGAAAATGTTTTGGAATGAGACAGGAGTGGTGGTTGCACAATGCTGCTACCAAATTGTTCACTTTAAATGGTTAATTTTATATGCTGTGAAAACTAAAAAAACAAAACAAAACCACATAAACCAGTATTTCTCAAAAGTATAATCCTTGGGCAACTGGCCTCAGATTCTACCCAAGAGCTAGATATACATGGGGATCTACCAAAACACTACCTACAATCAGAACCCGGAAATCTGCATGCTGAGTAGGTACCCCTGATGATTACATTTGAGCACTACTGCACTAGGGGCCAGTCCCTCCTAGAGATGTTCTAAGCTGCAAGCCTACCTAGAGGTCAGTCACTGGCTCAAAGGAGTTTCTACAGGGAGAGGCTGGGATTCTGCTTCAGGAAACAAATGTTCAACTGGACACTTCTAACAGGACATCCCTGAGGGGCCGCAGAGTCCACACACCCCAAATCCTGGCCCTCCCTCCTGAGGGTCTCTCAGGTACCAGAATCATTCATCCTTCACACCCTGCTGCCAAGAATGAAAAGTCCTCCTTGCTCCCTAAAGTCAGTTCTACTGCAAGTCTTCCCTTACTGTTCTGGAAAAAGCTTCCATTTCACCATGAAAATAAGCTCCCAGGCACACCCTTCTTTGGCTTCTCATTTCCTCTATTCTAAAAGTTTGGTGCCACAGGTAAACCTGGGTTCAAATCCTGGCTTGGTTACTGTGCACCCATTTCCCCATCTGCAAAATGAGGATGACAATAGTACCTAATGAAAAGGTTTCTGTGAAGATTACATGAACTCTAAACGCAAAATGAAAGATAGTCAGCTGACATTAGATCTCTTCCTCCTAACTCAGCTCAAGCCTCGAACATCATCTCTAACCTGGCCTATGTCAAAAGCCCCATAACAAATATTCCTGTTGCCCATCTGTCCCCACTCCAGTCTCTCCTGCCCACCACCCCTGTCAAAGCTTATCTCCAACACACAGATCTGATTACATCATCTCCCTGCTTAAAAACCTATGACAGCCATCACTTGCTTACAGGATCGAATCCAGTTCTTAGCCTGGCACACAAAGCCCTTCACAATCTGGCTCCCTCCTCCCTGCCACTGTACCCAAATGCCAAGCACTGTCTGTTCTAGTAATAACACCCCAAACATGACATGTATTTTCATGCCTCCCAGCCTCTGCTCCTTGTGCTCCCTTCACAAAGAAGGCCCCTCACCCTCTACCCCACCTGGCAAAGACCTACGCACCCTTCCCATCCCCTGTGAAGCCTTCCCCAGCCACCAACTCCTTCCCTTCCCCTGTGCTCTCCCCATGCACACGAGTGTCCCTAACACCTTGTATTTGCACTCCGTGTATACACTGATCTGCTCAGACTGAGATACATAACTGGGCCTCGACCTCCGAAGGTCGAAATGACAACCCTCAATCTATATTGGTTGGAAAAAGAAATGCAAGATCTCTGTCACCCTTTGCCAAATGAAAATAGTTTCCAAATTGTCAAACAGTTAACACCCTCATGATCATTTCTTACTTCTAAAAACACAAAGATAATATATTTGTTGAGCTAATTGGGAATACTCTTAATGAAAGAAGCAAAGGAGCTCTGTGAATTCCACTTGATCAGATCTCAATGTTGTCCCTCTAAAAATGGGATGTCTTGACTCTTTCCATAATGGAAAAGGGAAATCACGCCCTTAGATGCCTCCATCTTGTTTCCACCTGGCTTGACTTTCTGTACGTAGAGTTAAGCTTCAGGGTCCCTCCCGCTTAAACAAAACATTTCAGAAAGGAAAGAATAAACAAAACTAGCACTTAATGGCAGGGAAAAAAGTGTCAAATGCTCAAGTACAGCTCAGCTTGAGTGTCTTTAGGCAATCACATTCATTCCTAGAGAACAGGTACCACACGCGTGGGGAGTAGTGGGAGCTCTTGTCTTGTAGAGCCCTTTTCTTGTACAGGCCAGATGCAAAGGCTTTGAGACAGCTGACAGAAGAGAAAAACACTTCTTGGTTTACCCATAAATGCCAAGGCTCATAAACACCTATTTAAGGAGCACCCAAATTGTTCCTTGACTTCTCTTCAAAACTTAGGATATATTACTTTTTTTTCTGCCTTTTTACTTTTTTATTACGGAAAATGTTAAACATACACAATAGTGAAAAATGGTATAATAAATGTCCCCTAATACTTCACTCAACTGCAACAATGACTACCATATTGCTCTTCTTGTTTTATACATGCTACTCCCAAAATCTTATTTACTTTACTAGAATATTTTAAGGCAAATTCAAATTATATCATTTTACTTATACATACTTCCTTATATACATCCAACTCATACTTTTAAAAATAGTGAACTGTGGCACTATTACTTCCCCTTGCCAATCTAACAGCCCATATTCAAATTTTCCCCTTAGTTTCATTCATTGTGAATTCCTTTGAGCATTCTATATATGATAATATCACTAATCTTTCACATTGAGAATTTTGTTAGCTTCATAAATGGCCTTTATCATGTTGAGAAAGTTCCTTTCTACCCTACTTTTCTGAGTATTTTCATCATTCATTGTGAATTCCTTTGAGCATTCTATATATGATAATATCACTAATCTTTCACATTGAGAATTTTGTTAGCTTCATAAATGGCCTTTATCATGTTGAGAAAGTCCCCTTCTACCCTACTTTTCTGAGTATTTTCATCAAGAAAGAGAGCTGCATTTTGTGGAATGCCTTTTGTACAACTATTATTAAAATCGTGTTTTTTTATTCCTTCATTCAGTTCGTGTAGGTAAATTACACTGACTGATTTTCGTATGTTGAACCACCCTTGTATTTGTAGATGAATCTCACTTGGTCCCGGTGTATTATCTTTTTAATATGCAGTTAGATTCCATTTGCTGGTATCTTGTTGATTTTTACATCTATATTCATATGGGAAATTGGTCTCTCATTTTCTTTTCTTGTGATGTCTTTTTTTAGATTTTATTTTATTTAAAAAAAATTTTTAAAGATATATAAATCACAAAAAATATTACATTAAAAAATATGAGGTTCCCACATGCTCCACACCCCACTCCCCCTTCTTTGTGATGTCTTTACCAGGCTTTGGTATCACAGTAAAGCTGGCTTCACAGAATGAACTAGGAAGTGTTTCCTACTATTCATTCTTTGGAAGATTTTGGGATGGTTGGTTTTAATACTTGTTTAAACGTTTGTTAAAATTCACCAGTGAAGCCATTTGGTCCTGGACTTTTCTCTGGAGGAAGGTTTTGATTATTAATTCAATCTCTTTACTTGTTATAGGTTTTTTAATGTTTTCTACTTCTTAAGTCAAGCTGGATAATTGATGTATTTCCAAGAATTTTTCCATTTCTTCTAGATTATCTAGTTTATTTAGGTACAATTATTCATACTATTATAATACTTTTTTATCTCTATAAGGTCAATAGTGATATCAGTTTTCATCTCTGAGTTTAGTTGTCTCTTTTCTTTTTTTGTTAGTCTAAAAGATTTGTCAATTTATTGACTTTTTTCAAAGAACCAACTGTTTTTTATTTTCTCAATTGCTTTTCTAGTCTCCATTTTATTTTTCTTCATTCTAATCTTAATATTTCCTTTGATTTGCTAACTTCGGGTTTACTTTGCTCTTTTTTCCTAGTGCCTCAAGACGTAAAGTTAAGCTAAAATGTGATCTTTGCTCTTCTTTATTATAAACATTCATAGCTAAAAATTGCCCTCTGAGCACTGCCTTTGCTGTAACCCATAATTTGTCTTGAGATATTTTCTAATTTCCCTTGTGATTTCTTCTTTAACTCATTGGTTGTTTCAGAGTGTACTGTTTAATTTGCACATATTGGTAAATTCTCCAATTTTCCCACTGCTTAGGATTTCTAGCTTCATTCCATTTTGCTCAGAGATTACATTTTAAGGTTTCAATAAGAAATTTGTTGAGACTTCTCATGTCCTAACATATGATCAATCCCAGAGAATAATCCATGTGCAATAGAAAAGAATGTGTATTCTGCGGTGTTGGGTGAAGTTTTCTATGTATGTCAGATCTAGTTGGTTTATAGCGCTATTCAAGTCCTCTGTTAGATGCTCTATACAGTGTTGAAAATGGTGTAGAACTGTCATATTTCTCCCTTCAATTCTATCAGTGCTTGCTTCATATGTTTTGGCACTCTGCTTTAGGTACCTGCTTATAAATGTTAAATATTCTTGTTGAATTAACTCATCTATAGATGAATGTCTCTTATAACAGTTTTCAACCTAAAGTCTATTAAAATAGACTATTAAAATAGTCACCCCCATTCTCTCCTTTTGTTTCTGTTTTTGTTTTTTTGAGATACTGGGGCTGGGGACTGAACCCCAGACCTTATATTGGGAAGCCAGCGCTCAACCACTGAGCCACACTGGCTTCCCTGAGTTGGTTTTTTCGTTTGTTTTTAGTCTTTTTTTAAAGATTTATTTGTAATTTACTTTCTTTTTCCTTATGTATCCCCCCTTCCCTCAGATGGTTCACTCATCTGTATGCTCATCGTTTGTGTGCCTTCTCCAGGAGGCACCAGGAAGCAAACCCAGGACTTCCACATGCAAGGCAAGTGCCCATCGGACTGAGCCACATCCACTCCCCACATCTTTTAATTTCTATTTGCATAAAATTTTTTCCCCATCCTTTCACTTTTTTTTAAAGATTTATTTATTTCTCCCCCCTCCCCACTGTCTGCTCTCTGTGTCCATTCACTGTGTATTCTTCTGTGTTTGCTTGTATTCTCATTAGAAGGCTCCAGGAACTGATCCTGCGACCTTCCGGAGTAGGAGAGAGATGATCATTCTCTTGAGCCACCTCAGCTCCCTGACCTGCTGCATCTCTTACCGTCTCTCCTCTGTGTCTCTTTCTGTTGGGTCATCTTGTTGAGCCAGCTCTCCACGTGGGCCAGCACTCCTGCACAGGGCAGCACTCCTTTGCAGGGCAGTACTCCGCACAAGCCAGCCCTTCGCATGGGCCAGCTTGCCATGTAGGCAGCTTACCTTCACCAGAAGGCCCTCAGCATCAAACCCTGGACCTCCTATATGGTACACAGGAGCCCAACTGCTTGAGCCACATCCGCTTCCCCATCCTTTCACTTTTAACCTATTCTATGGATCTAAGATCGCTTTCTTATAAACAGCATATAGTTGGGTCATATTTCTTTATCCATTCTGTCAATTCTGCCTTTTGATTGGAGATTTTAATCTATTTACATTTTAGGAAATTACAGATAAAACTTGCTTCTGCTATTTCACTAATTATTTTTCATGAGTCTAATACCTTTTTTGGTTTCTCCTTTCCCCCATTACTGCCTTCCTTTTTGTTTAGAGGATCTGTTATTAATGTTCCACTTTGAAACACTTATCCTTTCCTTTTGTGTAGATTTTACAGATATATTCTTTATGGTTACCATGGGGATTACATTTAGCACACTACTACAATTTAGTTTCTGTTGATCCAACTTGACTTCAATAGACTACAATATCTGAATCCTTTCAATTTTCCCTTTTATGTTGTTTATGTCACAAATTATATGTTTTTGTATTGTGTGCTCAGTAAGAGATTTACTCTTGTTTTTTATGTATTTGAATTTCCAGCCTTATAAGAAGCAAAAGACAGCATTACAAATGAAAAATGAAATAACACTGGCATACATATTTAGCATATTGTTACTTACACTGGAGGTCTTTATTTCTTCATCTAGCATTGAAATACTGCCTAGCATCCTTTTGTTTCAACATGGGGGACACCCTTTAGAATTTCCTGTAAGGAGGTACAGTAGTAATAAACTCCCTTAGATTTCATTTTGTCCAGAAATATCTTAATTTCTCCCTCATTTTTCAAGGAAAACAAGGTATATTATTCTTGGGGAATGGTATTTTTTAGCACTTTAAGTATGTTCTCCATGGTTTCTATTGAGAAACTGGATATTAATCTTATAAAGGAGCTTTTATATGTGACACATGGCTTCTCTCTGGCTGTTTTTAAGATTCTGTCTTTGTCCTTGATGTTGGACACTTTTATCATAGTGTGTCTCAGTGTAGATGTGTTTGGAGTCATCTGCTTGATATGTGTTGAGATTCTTGGGATTTGTATAGTCATATCTTTCATCTGAATTGGAAAGTTTTCTGCCATTATTTCTTCAAATATTTTTTCTAACCTTTTGTCATTCTCTTCTTTTGGTACTCCTATGATGCATATATTGGTACACTTGAAGGTGTCCCACAGGTTCATCAGGCACTGGTCTTTGTTCATTTTTCATTCTTTTATTTCTGCTCCTCAATCTGAACAATTTCAAATGTTTTGCCTTCAAGTTCACTGATCCTTTCTTCTGCCTCTTCCAATCTGTTCTTGAATCCCTCTATTGAAATTTTCACTTCCGTTACTGTATAGTTCCAGAATGCCCATTTGGTTCTTCTTTATAATTTGTCTCATCCCTGAAATTCTCATTTTGTTCATCTTGTTTTCCTCATTACTTTTAGTTCTTTGTCCATGTTTTCCTTTATTTCATTAATCCTACATATGAGAGTTGTTCTCAGATCTTTGAGTAGTAATTCCAGAGACTATGCTTCCTCCAGAATATTTTCCATTGAATTCTTTTTCCTGTGACTAAGTCACACTTTCCTGTCTCTTTGTATATTTTCTAATTGTTTTTTGAGAAATGGACATTCTGAGTATTATGTTGTGGTCAGTCTGGTAATCTAGTTCTCCTACTCTTCAGACCACAGTCTAAAATCAAGAAGAGAAAGAGAAAGAAAAAGGAAAAAAAAAGAAGAAAGGAAAACAAGTGGAGGGGCTAGAAAAAAATACATACAAAACACCACAAGAATAAAAAGGAAAAAAATAAAGAAGTGTCCTGCCTGTCCAAGTTTCTCTTCATGTGCCCATGGGAACCCAGAAACTGCTGCTTTCAAGACTGAAACCCAAGCCAGTGTCCCTGCTCAGCCCTCAGGGATCCACCAGACCCAAAAATTTTTTAAAAAGGAAAAAGTAGGTATGCTGGCTCTTTACATCCCTGTAACTATTGGTGTAAGGCCAGCAGTCACTGCGTCTGAGAGAAACCAAGACTAGCATCTGTGCTAGACCTTCTGGGATTCAACAGACTAACCAATTTAAGAAAGAGGAAGAAGAAACCCAACCAATGAGAAAGAGGACTGCGTCTTTACTTCCTGGTAGATACTGCGTGCCAGGAGTTGCTGCTGCAGAGAAGGCTGCAACCAAGGTCAAAGTCTATGCCATGCCCTCAGGTATGTGCCAGACCAGGAAACACACACAGAAGGGAAAAAAAAAAAAAAGGTCAGAGAAGATGCACTAGCTCTTCATGTTTCAGGCAGGAAGCTGGATGTGCTGCTGCCCGGATGGCTGAAACTCAGGCCAGCTTCCCTGCTGATCCCTTAGAGATATCCCCGATCAACATCAACCCTCAACTCCAACATTTAGAGGAGAAGGTTTCCTCTGCCAACCTTGGCCCCAGCTAGCCACTCCCAGAACCTGACCACGTTGTCACAGTCGGTGCCAGTGCCACTGCCTCGGGGGCTAAGCAATAGAAGCTGGTCACTGGATCCTGCTTTCATTTACAAAAGATGATTCTCAGCAGCCTCTTTAAATGTCCACTCTGGTTTCAGGGCTATCTCTTACAGAGTTAATTCCAGTCTCTTTTTCCAGCTTTTTCACTTTTTTAGTAGAAAAGTGCCTGCACTCTCTGAACTCTACCTTTACCTGGGTCAATAACAGGGCTAAGGCAAGAAGCCAGTTAGAATTCCCCTCTTCTTCCTCCATTCTGATGATCTGAGGCCTCAGGACAGTTCTTGTGCCTAGGGAAGCCTGCTCTTCTAATTGGAAATAGCAGAGATCATCAAACATGTAGGTATGATTTGAACATGGTGCTATAGACTTACACTATCTAAATAAAAATAAAGTTTATTGTTCTAAGCCACACTCGAGCAAAACACTACTGAAGTCTATCAAACTTCTCATGTTCTCATAGTCTCAGTAAATAAATGGACTTTTTAAATACTGATTTTCATAAATACCAGAGTTTGTTAACAATATCAGGTTGCCAATAATAAAATACTTTCTTTTCTCTGGTTCTTTCTTCTCTGTAAATTATCATCTAAAAGTTTCCCACCTGATGGTTTGAAACATTAAGCATAAATATTTAACTGTTTTAAAATAAGCAACCAAACCAACTATTTATACAGATTACCCTGAAACCAAGATCTCATCGAGGCTTCAATAACAACTGCCTTAAAATTAGCAATATTTAAAACAATGACTTACAGAATAAAAATTTCCATTCATCCACTGATCCAGAAAATTGAATTTTTTAAAATAAATTTATTTACCAGACTATGGTATGAGAAAGAGAAGGGTGAAAAGAACCTTTCTGGGGCCCCTACGAGCCAAGCACAGTGCTAAACTCGTTATATAGACCCTCTCCTTCAGTCTTCCCAGGAACCCTACAAACAGGAATTACTACCTCCGTTTTACAGGAAAAGAAACAAAGGTCACGTAAAATTTGCCAAAGTTACACGTAAAACATAGGTTCATCTGGCTTCAAGAATCACACTTATTTCATTGTATCATACATATTGTATCTGTATATTAAAAAGGGGGGAAACGGGAAGCAGACTTGGCCCAGTGCTTAGGGCATCTGCCTACCACATGGGAGGTCCGCGGTTCAAACCCTGGGCCTCCTTGACCCATATGGAGCTGGCCCATGTGCAGTGCTGATGCGCGCAAGGACTGCCCTGTCACGCGGGGGTATCCCCCGCTAGGGGAGCCCCAGGCGCAAGTAGTGCGCCCCATAAGGAGAGGCGCCCAGAGTGAAACAAAGTGCAGCCTGCCCAGGAATGGCGCCGCACACATGGAGAGCTGACACAACAAGATGACACAACGAAAAGAGACACAGATTCCTGTACAGCTGACAACAAAAGAAGCGGACAAAGAACCATGCAGCAAATAGACACAGAGAACAGACAACTGGGGGGGGGAGGGGGGAAGGGGAGAAAAATAAATAAATAAATCTTTTTTAAAAAAGGGGTGGGAGCAGAAAAAAGGAATGTGTGTATATTTTTCATGTACTACTGTAAGTACCTCTTCTGTCCAAGCACCTTATTATTCATAACAGACAAGTTTTAACATATAAAACACTGTCCCTGCCCTCTAAGGGATTAAATAAAGAGATGTGCTGAGAACTGCCTATGATGACTACCATTCATCACAAAGCTATTTTATATATACCAAACTATACTTTATTTAGACACAAAAAATTCCTTTAAGTTTAATTTTCCCAGACATACAACAAGAACTTGGAAAGAAATCAAGGGAAAAAAGTTTAAGTAACAAATGAGGTTAGCAACGTCTGCCATCATAGTAACTTTTATTTACATATCTGATTTTCCAAAAAATATACTTAAAAGAAAGTAAGAATGGCTGACAAAGAAATCTGAGCACTAAGTCACTGCAAAAGGGAAACAACCAAATTTGATGCCTTCTCTAGCGCCTGAGAGTGAATGTTATTTATAACATTCATATCACTTTGATATAGTTTGTCATTTGACTCTCAAAACCCTGGAGAGATGTCTGTTTTCCATCATTATAGCATACACCTAACCGGTTCAAAGTTAAGGCCTCAATTTGCAATTCCATGGAGGAATACCTGTATGGAAAACTCAATTCAGCGGAGCATCAAAGCATCGTCTCCTGCCATCTCCCAGAGAAGATCACTCCAGAGTCTACCACAGGGACCACCTCCAGTATTTTTGCTTGGTGGTACTTTTAGATGGTTAACTACGCGCAGGCCTTTCCTATTGTTCCACAAGGGAGAAAAGATTGGCTTTTTAACATTGTCTAGTTACATTCCTGCACCATCATCCCACGCAGCATCCCATTTTGACCCAAGTCAGTGTTCCCACATGAAAGGACAACATGTAACTGTAGGCAACATGTGTGAGGGCAGACAAAACAGCTTTGTTATAAAAATGACTGGGCTTTGAATCCTCGTTGTGTATCTTGTCCATGGGAGCTCCTGAGATTCTTCATTATACATGGAGTTTTCTACCTTCCTAAGGCTGCTGAGTGATGAGAACCGTACCAAGGTGCAGTGGCACAGAGATGATTTCTTAAAAATTGTGGGTTCTCTGCTTGTCTCCCCATCCCCAAAAGGAAAATAAGGCATACATACACACACACACATACACACACACACTAAAAATACAATGACAATTAACTGCAATACATGATGCCAGAATGTATCCACCACTGAAGGAGTAAAGTCACATAAAGACATTGTTGGGACATAAGAAAAAATTGGAATAAAGACTGTGAGTTTTATATTAATGTTAAAGTTCCTGAATTTGATAACTGTGCTTAAGATGGTTACATAAGTGAAATGTACATGGAAGTAGTACTGTGCTCAAGGAACATGATTTTACACAACCTGCTCTCAAATGTTTAGAAATCAGGTAGGTGGATGGATAAACAGATACATGGATTAAT
Source organism: Dasypus novemcinctus (assembly GCF_030445035.2). Taxonomy (NCBI): domain Eukaryota; kingdom Metazoa; phylum Chordata; class Mammalia; order Cingulata; family Dasypodidae; genus Dasypus; species Dasypus novemcinctus. The sequence goes on from NC_080679.1 coordinate 90,397,636, forward strand.
GATTCTGCAAATAATGCAAAAGGTTGAAATGGGAAGATCTGGGTATCTAGGGAGGTGGTATGTTGGAGTTTTCCATAGGAGCATATTATTTTTACAAATGTCCTGTATGTTTGAAATTATTTCAAAATTAAAAGTTTAAGAAAAAAAATGACTAAGTTAAGAAAGGGCCCCTACCAGAAGAAGCCTGCAGTCTATATGTACAGCAAACAGGTACACAAGTTAACAATAAAAGGCAAAAAGAGAAAAGCATGATGAGAAAAGTACCAACAATGTGTTATACGAATTACAAGGAAGAAGCCACTTAAATATGGAAGTAGTATTGAGGAGACCTAGGCCTTGCAGAATAAGAAAATGTCAGTGGTGGAGGTAGAGAGGGGAGAACAGCCTCATCACAGGCAAAACTAAAAGAAAGCATGTGACAAGAAATGGGCAGGAACTCAGCGGCATCAGCAAGAGGACAACTAGGATTGGAAAGGAAAGTTAGGGACTAGACGACACTGGCTCTTGAAAGCTATGATTAAGGGAGGGGAACTGTCTGTCCTCACATAAACTGTGCTGCTTTCATTGGCAAGCAACAGGACTACCCTACTACGAGTGGCTTAAATTGTGATCTCAAAAGTTCTTGGGGGGGTGGGGGGGGGGGTTGAATGGGACTTCATATTTTTTGAATGTAATATTTTTTTAAAAATGAATAAAAAAATAAAATAAAATAAAATAAAATAAAAAAGTTCTTGGATTATGCAGCCCATCAGTAAGAAAATATTGAACAGGTACCTCCCAAATATTATAAAATATATATACTTTATAATTAATACACTATATTAATGAATCACACGTGGATATTAATATAGTGTGCACAGTATAAGACATCCATTAAAAACTTTTTCGGGAGAGTGATGTCATCAATATGGCGACGTAAGACATCCCCTGAAAAAACCTCCCCAGATATTTAGTGAATAAAAGGACAAATCTCATTTCCTTAGAACTCTGGAGGGTAGTAGAGACCGGAGAAGGACTCTATAAATGGTGAATCAAAGAAACAGAAAAATCTCAGGTAGAATTCTGTCACAGACCAGCCCTTGGTTCCCATTCTCCTTCCCCTCACGTGGTCACACTCAGGCTGGGAGTTGGAAAAGCAGCAAAGCCTGGGTCTTTCCCACCCACCACTTACAAGATTGCAAAGTGACTCAGCAGCTAGTGAGAACTCCACCATATATGCATCACCCTCCACCCTCGTCTACAATGACAAGTCACTGTGGTGTGTTGTACACAATAGGGCCCCCTGGGGGTAGGGGGAGACCACAATTGAGAGGCTGGTAAGAACTATTACGCCTTCACTCAACCCAGTTTCCTTTCACTAGACAACCTGAAGGAAAAATAGGACTTTTCTGAAGTTACTCACCTTTCTGGATTGGTCCCATATGGTTCCCCCAGGGTGGGATATAATAAAAGGGAAGAAACCAGAGGCAGAAAAGTCTCACAGAAGGTTAAAAAAAAAAAAAAAGGGTGGGGGTTGGGATTAAACTGAACTAATGTAACACTGGACAGGACAAGTTGCAAAACTGAGTTAGGGAGAGAATTTAAACAAATAATACTAATAGGAGCTGGACAGAAAAATCTGAACAGAAACAGAATAGGTCAAGATTCCCAGGGAAGGTATGGAGGAAAGAGAAGCTCTCACCTGGAGGTCAAACAACTGCACAAAAAGTGACAGCTTAAAAACTGCATTGCATACCCCGGTCAAGAATCAGATGAAGAGCTGAGAAAATCTTAACAGTTAACACAGGCAATTCTAAATATTTAGAATAAGTTGGCCCAAGTGTCAAAGCAGAGCCTTAAACACAAAGCCAGTCAACAATAAAACCTTAGACAAGAGGGAGAAATGAACTTCAGAGTAAACTCATCAAGATAATCAGGTACCTAGACATCAGCAAAAAATTAGAAGCCACACTAAAAATATATGGCTTAGTTAAGAAAACAAATTAAAACATCAGAGGAAACTCATATGTTGGAACAACTAATCAAAGATGTTCAATCTCCTAAATCAATTCAAAGAGATAAAGGACAACATAAAGAGATAAAGGATATTAAGAAGAATATGAAGCAAATTTTAAAAAAGAATGGTTTTTTTTAAAATTAATTTATTTATTTAATTTCCCCCCCTCCCCTGGTTGTCTGTTCTTGGTGTCTATTTGCTGCGTCTTGTTTCTTTGTCCGCTTCTGTTGTCGTCAGCGGCACAGGAAGTGTGGGCGGCGCCATTCCTGGGCAGGCTGCTCTTTCTTTTCACGCTGGGCGGCTTTCCTCACAGGCGCACTCCTTGCGCGTGGGGCTCCCCCACGCGGGGGACACCCTTGCGTGGCACGGCACTCCTTGCGCGCATCAGCACTGCGCATGGCCAGCTCCACACGGGTCAAGGAGGCCCGGGGTTTGAACCGCGGACCTCCCATGTGGTAGACGGACGCCCTAACCACTGGGCCAAAGTCCGTTTCCCAAGAATGTTTTTTTAAAAAAGACAATGTGTGCATATAAAGAAGAATTAGAAAGTATAAAAAGAAAAGCAGACAGGACAATCAAAATCATACAATCAGAGGAACAAATAAAGGATAGAAAAAACTGAGCAGTGACTCAGGGATTTCAGTGACAGCATTAAGTATGCAAATATATGCCAAAAGGAGAAGGGTAAGGAAAAAGGGAAGAAAGAATATCTGAAAAAATAATGGCCAAAAACTTTCAACTTTTATGGAAGAAACAAATTTACATGTCCAAGAAGCACAACATACTCAAAACAGAATAAATCTTAATATACCTACTCCGAGCCACATAATAATCAGAATGCAAATGCCAGAGATAAAAGAAAGAGTTCTGAAAGCAGCAAGGAAAAAAGTGATTTGTCACATACTAGGTATTTTAGTCTGCCAAAGGGGTACCAATGCAAAGCACCAGAAATCTGTTGGCTTTTATAAATGGGGATTTATTTGGGGGTAAAAGATTACAGTTTCAAGGCTGTAAGAAGTCCAGCTCAAGGTTACCCTAAGAGGTGCTTTCTCACCAAAGCCAATGTAGTTCATTGGTTAAGCTTTCCACATAAGAGGTTTCGGGTTCAATCCCTAGTCCTAGAACCTCAAAAAAAAAAAAAAAAAAAAAAAAAGATGAAAAAATATAAACAGAAATGAGAAAGAGATCTGTCAGATACATCATAAAAGATCAACTATACAGAAGAGAAGGTTGCAATAAAGGAAGAGAGAGACAAAAATACATGACCTAAAAATAAAGTGGCAAAATTGCTGAAGTACTTACTGCCTTTACTATAATAACACTGAATGTTAATGGGTTAAACTCCCCAATCAAAAGACACAGGCTGACAGAATGGATTTTTAAAAAGCATGGTCTAACAGAGAACAGACAACCCGGGCAGGGGGAGGGGGAGAAAGGGGATAGAAATAAAGAAATCTTTAAAATAAAATAAAATAAGGGAAGCAGACTTGGCCCAGTGGTTAGGGCATCCTTCTACCACATGGGAGGTCTATGGTTCAAACCCTGAGCCTCCTTGACCCGTGTGGAGCTGGTCCGTGTGCAGTGCTGATGCGTGCAAGGAGTGCCATGCCACGCAGGGGTGTCCCCACGTTGGGGAGCCCCACGCTCAAGGAGTTTGCCCCATAAGGAGAGCCGCCCAGCACGAAAAGAAAGTGCAGCCTGCCTAAGAATGGCGCCACCCACACAGAGAGCTGACACAACAAGATGACGCAACAAAAAGAAACACAGATTCCCGTGCCACTGACAACAACAGAAGCGGACAAAGAAGACGACCCAGCATATAGACGCAGAGAACAGAAAACCGGGGCAGGGGGTGGGGAAGGAGAAGAGAGAAATAAATAAACAAATAAATAAATCTTTAAAAATAAAATAAAATAAAATAAAAAGCATGATCTAACTATAGGCTGCTTACAAGAGACCCAACTTAGACCCAAAGACACAAATAGAGTGATAGTGAAAGGATGGAAAAAGATATTCTGTGCAAACAGTAACCCAAAAAAAGCTGGAGTAGCTTTACTAATATCATGCAAAATAGTCTAAATCAAAAGCTATTTTAAGATATAAACTATAATCCATGCTTGTAGTAATGCTCCAAATGTGTTCATCAATTGTAATCAATGTACCACACTAATGTACAATGTACTAATGTTGTTAATGTAGGGAAAAGTGGGAGGTGTGAGGAGTGGGGCATGTGGGAATCCCTTAAATTTTTTTATGTAACATTTTATATAATCAGTATTTTTAAAACATTAAAAAAAAATAAAAACAAGCAAAATCGATAAAAAAACAAGAACAAAAAAATAAAAACAGATGACACACACATAAAAAGCTATCGTAAGAACAAATGTATTAATAAGATATAGGCTACAGTTAGTAATATTTGACAATGCTCTTTCATCGATTGTAACAAATGTTTCACAAAAACGCAAGGTATTGGCGGTGGGAAGATGTACAAGGCCTTATATGATGATACATATGCTTGTTTTGTGAATTTACAAATTTTACTATATATTTATTATTTATGTATGTTCATGTATGAGTGATATACTTCAGTAAAATTTTACTTTAAAAAAAAAAGGTATTGGAGGTTCGGGTTCACAACAGAAAGCTCCCGAGTCTGGCCAGCCATCAATAAACCATTTTTCCTTCTCAAAATTAAAAAAAACTTAAAAAAGGTGTTGGAGAAGTGGATTTGGCTCACGGATAGAGTGTCCACCTACCACATGGGAGATCCAAGGTTCAAACCAGGGCCTCCTGACCAGTGTGGTGAGCTGGCCCACACGCAGTGCTGATGCACACAAGGAGTGCCGTGCCACGCAGGGGTGTCCCCTGCATAGGGGAGCCCCATGCGCAAGGAGTATGCCCCGTAAGGAGAGCCACCCAGCGCGAAAAAAGTGCACCCTGCCCAGGAATGGCGCCACACACACGGAGAGCTGACGCAGCAAGATGACGCAGCAAAGAGACAGATTTCCAGTGCCGCTGACAAGAATACAAGCAGACACAGAAGAACACACAGTGAATGGACACAGAAAGTAGACAACTGGGGGTGGGGGGGGTAGGGAAGGGGAGAGGAATAAAAATTTAAAAAATAAAGGTGTTGTATGATACAAATAAGGATATTACATATTAATAAAAGGGGCAATCCACCAAGAATAAATAACGATCAAATATTTATGTAGCACATAACCATGATGCCCTAAAATACATGAGGCAAACACAGACAAAACTGAAGGGAGAAATATACACTTCTACAATAATAGCTCTTAACTTCAATATACTACTCTCATCAACAGACAGAACATCTAGACAGAAGACCAATAAGGAAAGAAAAAACTTGAATAATATGATAAATGAGTTAGACTAACAGACATATACAGAATTCTTGTACCCCCAAGTAGAAAGATAAACATTCATCTCAAGTTCTCATGGATCATTCTCCAGAATAGACCACTTATTAGGTCAAAAAGCAAGTCTCAAGAAATTTATAGGAAACGGACTTTGGCCCAGTGGTTAGGGCGTCCGTCTACCATATGGGAGGTCCGCGGTTCAAACCCCGGGCCTCCTTGACCCGTGTGGAGCTGGCCATGCGCAGCGCTGATGCGCGCAAGGAGTGCCATGCCACACAAGGGTGTCCCCCGCGTGGGGGAGCCCCACGCACAAGGAGTGCGCCCATAAGGAGAGCCGCCCAGCGTGAAAAGAAAGAGCAGCCTGCCCAGGAATGGCGCCGCCCACACTTCCCGTGCCGCTGACGACAACAGAAGCGAACAAAGAAACAAGACACAGCAAATAGACACCAAGTACAGACAACCAGGGGAGGGGGGGAAATTAAATAAATAAATAAATCTTTTAAAAAAAAAAAGAAATTTATAAAGATTGAACTCATAAAAAACATCTTCTCAGAGAACAATGTAAAGAAGCTGGAAATCAACAACAGGCAAAGAACTAGAAAATTCACGTATCTGTAAGGTAAAAACACTCAAACTAAACTATCAGTGGGTCAAAGAAGAAATTGCAAGGGAAAATCAGTAAATATCTTGAGACAATGAAAATGAAAACACAACATATCAAAATCTATGGGATGCAGAAAAGGCAGTGTTGTAAGGGAAATGTATAGACCTAACTGCTTCCATTAAAAAAGAAGAAAGAGCTAAAATCAAAGACCTAACTGCACACCTAGAAGGACATGAAAAACAGCAAACTAATCCCAAATCAAGTGAAAGGAAAGAAATAGAGTTTGGAACAGAAATAAGTAAAATTGCAAATATAAAAATAACAGAGAGAATTAACAAAACCAAACGTTGGTTGTTTGAGAAGATCAATAAAATTAATAAATTCTTAGCTAGACTGACAAAAAGGAGAGAAGATGCAAATAAATAAAATCAGAAATGAGATAGAGGACATTAATACTGACGCCACAGAAATAAAAAGGATCAGAAGAAGATACTATGAACAGCTGTATGTCAACCAATTAGACAACCTAGATGAAATGGACAAATTCCTAGAAATACATGAATAACCTACACTACCTCTAGAAGAAACAGAAGACCTCATCAGACCAATCACAAGTTAAGAGATTGAATCAGTCATTAAAATCCTACCAACAAAGAAAAGCCCAGGACCAGATGGATTCACCGATGAATTCTAACAACCACTCCAGGAAGAATTAATACCAATCCTGCTCAAACTCTTGCAAAAAATTAAAGAGGAAGGAACACTACCTAACTCATTCTATGAAGCCAACATCACCCTAGTACCAAAGCCAGATAAAGATAATACAAGAAAAGAAAATTACAGAACAATTTCTCTAATGAACATACAGATGCAAAATATCTCAGCAAAACACTTGCAAATAAAATCCAACAGCACATCTAAGGAATTATATACCATCATATAGTGGGTTTTATTCCAGGTATGTAAGGGTGGTTCAACATAAGAAAATCAATTAATGTAATACATAACATCAACAAAACAAAGTGGAAAAAAACACATGGTCATTTCAACTGATAGAGAAAAAGCATTTGACAAAATTCAGTATCCTTTCTTGATAAAAACACTTAGAAAAATAGGAATAGAAGGACACTTCCTCAACATAATAAAGGGCATTTATGATTACCCACAATTAACATCATACTCAGTGGTGAAAGACTGATACTTTCTCTGTGGAACAAGACAAGGATATCCACTGTCACCACTATTATTATATATTGTACTGGAAGTTCTGGCCAGAACAGTTAGGCAAGAAAAAGAAATAAAAGACATTCAAACTGGAAAGGAAAAATAAAACTTTCACTATTTGCCAATAACTTGATCCTACATAGAGGAAGATCCAAAAAATTAACAAAGTTATTAGAGCCAACAAACAAATTCAGCAAAGTGACGGGGTACAAGATTAAAATGCAAAAATCAACAGTGTTTCTATACACTAGTAATGAGAAATCTGGGGACAAAATCAAGTAATTAATTCCATCTATAATGGCAATGAAAAGAATCAAATATCTAGGAATAATTTAACCAAAGATGTAAAGGACTAGTATACAGAAAACTACAAAAATTGCTAAAAGAAATCAAGAAAACCTAAATAAATAAAATGACATTCCATGTTTGTGGACTGTGAGAGTAAATATAATTAAGATGTCAATTCTACCCAAATTGATTTTACAAATTCAACACAATCACAATCAAAATTCCAATAGCCTACTTGGAAAAGTCAATTACCAAGTTTATTTGGAAGGGTAAGATGCCCCAAATAGCCAAAAACATCTTGAAAAATAGAAACAAAGTTGGAGGTCTGATACTTCCTGACTTTAAAGCATATTACAAAGCTACAGTGGTCAAAACAGCATGGTACTGGCACATGGATAGATAAATCAATGGAATAGAATTGAGAGTTCAAAAACAGATCCTTACATCTATGGTCAAGTGATTTTGACAAGGCTGCCAAGTCCACTCAATGGGAAGGAATAGTCTCTTCAATACATGGTGCTGGGAGAACTGGATATCCACATGCCAAACAATGAAGAAGGCCTATCTCACACCTTAAACAAAAATCAACTCAAAATGGATCAAAGACCTAAATATTAAAAACAAGGACTATAAAAAGAAAATGTAGCATAGCATCTTTGGGATCTTATGGTAGGCAATGGTTTCTTAAGACTTTATACCCATGGGAAGAGGATTTGGCCCAATGGATAGGGAGTCTGCCTACCACATGGGAGGTCCAAGGTTCAAACCCAGGGCCTCCTAACCCGTGTGATGAGCTGGCCCATGCGCAGTGCTGATGTACACCAGGAGTGCTGTGCCACACAGGGGTGTCTCCCACGTAGGGGTGCCCCACACACAAGTAGTGCACCCCGTAAGGAAAGTCACCCAGCACGAAAAAAATGCAATCTGCCCAGGAATGGCGCCGCACACACGGAGAGCTGACGCAGCAAGATGACACAACAAAACGAGACACAGATTTCGGGTGCTGCTGACAAGAATCCAAGCAGACACAGAAGAACACACAGCGAATGGACACAGAGAGCAGACAACTGGGGGGCAGGGGAAATAAACAAAAAATAAATCTTAAAAAAAAAAAAAAAATGGATAAACGGAACCACCCAAAATTAAAAACTCCTGTGCAAGGACACTGTCAAGAGAGTGAAAAGATAACCTCTCAATGGGAGAAAATATTTCAAAACCTCCTATCTGATAAGGCTTTAATATCCAGAATATATAAAGAAATCCTACAATTCAACAATAAAAGGACAAACAACCCAATTAAAATATGAGCAACAGACTTGAATAGACATTCTCCACAGTGGATATACAAATAGCTAAAAGGCATATCAAAAGATGTTCACCATCATTAGCTATCAGGGAAATGCAAATTAAAACCACAGTGAGATATTTCACACCCACTAGAATGGCTATTTAAAAAACAGAAAAGTATAAGTGTTAGCGAGGATGTGAAGAAATAGGAACACTCATTCATTGCTGGTGGGAATGTAAAATGGTGCAGGCACAGTGGAAAACAATTTGGCAGTTCCGCAAGAAGCCATATATAGAACTACCACGTAGCCAGCAATCCCACTACTAGCTATATACCCAAAAGAATTGAAAGCAGGGACCTGAACAGATATTTGTACACTAATGTTCATAGCAATAGCGTCATTATCCACAATTACCAAAAAATGGGCTTAAGTGTCCATCAACTGAGAAATGGACAAACAAAATATGATATATACATAAAATAGAATGGTATTCAGCCATAAAAAAGGAATAAAGTACTGATGCATGCAACAACATGAATGAATCTTGAGGACATTATGCTGAAATAAACCAGACACAAAATGATAAATACTGTATGATCTCACTGATATGAGCTAAGTATAATAAGCAAAAAAATTTAAATCTAGAATATAGGTTACTAGGGAATAGACTAGGGGTAGAGAATGGGCAGATGATACTTAGTTTGTGTAGAATTTCTATTTAAGTGGATTGTATAAGATTTGGAAATGGATAGTGGTAATGGTTAGCACATTATTGGGAATATAATTAAAAGCACTGAATGTGGTTGAAAGGGGAAGTTTTGAGTCATGTATGTTACTAGAATAAAAGTTAAGAGATAAACATGGGACCATATAACACAAGTTATATGGACATATAACACTGTTGTGAACGATGGACTAGGTTTAATAGTACAAGCTTAAGAATGGTCTTTTATGAATTGTAACAAATGTATAACACTAATATAAGGTGTTAGTAAGAGGGTGGCATATGGGAAATAATATACTATGAACTACAGTTAATAGTACTATTTTTTTTTTTAAGATTCATTTTATTTATCTTCCCCCACCCCCGTGTCTGTTCTCTGCGTCCATTCACTGTGTGTTCTTCTGTGTCCGCTTGCATTCTTGGAGTCACCAGGAATCTGTGTTTCTTTTTGTTGCGTCATCTGGTTGTGTCAGCTCTCCGTGTGTGTGGCGCCACTCCTAGGCAGGCTGGACTTTCTTTCACACGGGGCAGCTCTCCTTATGGGGTGCACTCCCTGTGCATGGGGTTCTCCTACACTGGGGACACCCTGTGTGGCATGGCACTCCTTGTGCACATCAGCACTGTGTGTAGGCCAGCTCACCAAACAGGCCATGAGGCCCTGGGTTTCAACCCTGGACCTCCCATATGGTAGGAGGATGCTCTATCAGTTGAGCTACGTCTGTTTCCCAATAGTACTATTTTAATACTCTTTCATCAACTGTAACAAAGGCACCACACTAATACAAAGTGTAAACAAAAGGGGGTGTTTACATTTGCTAAAGGTTGCCAAGGCAATATGCAAGAAATGGGTTGGTTTTTACAATGGGAATTTATTAATTTATAAGCTTTCAGTTCTGAGGCTAAGAAAATTGTCCGAATCAAGACATCTGGTGAAACTTCCTCTCTGGATTCACAGTTGCAGCGATCCTAAATTTCTCTGTCACATGGGAAGGTACACAGCACCGTCTGCTGGTCTCTGCCTTCTCCTCCTCCTCCTCCTTCGGGCTCCACTGCTTTCAGCTTCTGGCTTCCTCTGGCTTTCCCTCTCCAGGGTTCTACTGATTTCAGCTTCTTGCTCTCCTGGCTCTCTCCTTCAGCTTCAGGTGGTTTCCCTAGGTATTCATCCCAGTATAAAGGACTCCAAAAGAGGATTAAGACCCACCCTAGGTTATGCCCTACTGAAGTAGTTTAATCAAAAGGCTCTTAACTGAAGCAAACAAAAGGTCCCCCTCACAATAGGGTCACACCCACAGGAATGGATTAGCTCTAAGGACATGATCTTTTCTAGGGTACATACAGTCTAAAAGTACGACAGAGGGTATATGGAAACATATTTTTACATGTCTTTTCTGTAAAACTACAACTTCTCTAATTAAAAATAATTTCTTAAAAACTTTATGCTAAGTGAAAGAAACCAGGCATAAAGTACTGTACATTCTTTGATTCCACTTATATAAAATATGAAATTAAATATATCTATAGAGACAGAAATAGGCTAGTGGTTATGTATGGCTGGGGAAGGAAAACGGGATTGAGAGGTGAGTGCTTAGGGGTATGGAGTTTTTCTTTTTGGAGTGATGAAAATGTTCTGAAATTTACTGTGGTGATGAATGCAAAACTCTGGTACTACTAAAAGCCACTGATTTATACTCGTTGAATGGACTATATGGTATGCTAGTGTTATCTCAATAAACTTTTAAAATTTTTTGGAAGGATTCCTACAGTATTTTTTAATTCATTTTTATTCATTAATGTAAATCCATACACAATTTTTTGTGTCAACTTCTTGTCAAATTTGGTTCAGAAGTCATTTTTTAAATCTCATTAACATGCCATTTTCTTGTTCCTTTATACTTATATTATCATTACTCCATACTTTCTTTGCAAGAGTATTTTTAAACCACTTGTGCATCCATTCTGTAGAGGTCAGTTTAGTTAAAACCAGATAAGAGACTCCAAAATGTCATATAAATGAATAGCGTTCACCAAAACAAGAACAAGAATGAGGGTATCACCATCAGTTCCACCCCGTGACTACGTTCCCACTCTTCCCGTAGGCTATCAAAGAGCCTAAGTAACAGAAGAGAATTAGTAAAGCTTAATTTTTTTCCTAGATAAAGTTCTAATATTTTCTTCTCTCCTACAACTGGATGACCGACCACACTACATTTTGGAAATCATTGTCTTAAACAATAAGGAAAATGTTTCTTCTCACATGATAAGACACCCAAGTTAAGAGTGCTTCCAGAGTTGGTTAATTTAGCAGCCCAAAAAAGTCACTGTGGGGGAGCTAAAAGGGTTGAGTGCCTGCTTCCCATGTACAAGGTCCCGGGTTCAATCTCCAGTACCTCCTAAAAACAAAATAAACAAAACCAACTCTCACTGGGGAGCAGCTGTAGCTGCTGTAGTTGAGTGCCTGCTTCCCATGTGTGAAGTCCTGGGTTCAATCCCTGGTACCTACACACACACACAAAAAAGTCACTGTGGTCTTAGGCACCTTCTGTCTTTGTGTTCTGCAGTCCTCAGAATGATGACTTGTTATCTTTTGCTGACAACTTTATGTTCCCCATAGGTTGGGACCCAATAGGTGCCACATACCTATTTGTTAACCAGTCACTGGCAACAGATAGGGGATTACTAAGGTTGACGTGGCTTAAGCAAGATTCACTCCCTGGGCAGAGAACGATCCCAGCTTACCATGAAGCACACGGCCAACGGAAATCTAACCAAACTCAGGGCTGTGTTATCAAATCACGGTGGTGAATTATTCCAGTAATGTAACAGTCCCCCAGTAAATCATGCAACCACCAGTGACACGAGTGAGCGTAGGCCCAGGCAGAACATCCATCCAGGGGAGCCCAGCTCCAGTCGCTAAATCCCAGACAAACACGTGGTTGTTGGTTTAGGCTGTAAGAAGGAAGTTAGACGGCTTTCGTGTGGGCACCAACAATCCCTGCCGTAGCATTCTACGTGTGTGTGAGTCGGGGGACCAGCGGAGAAATACACGGTTCCATTTCCACAAACTCTTTTTTTCTTAATTCAAACATCTAGTTCAGAGTCGTAATTCAAACATCTAGTTCAGAGTCAGCAAGCACTCAACAAACATTAATAATTGATGTTACTAATCCCAAATAATTTAGAATAAAGCAGAGAGAGGGAAGAATAATGGGTAACGGGAGAATAAAGACCAGCTCCAAGTTTTTCACAGTAATTTAATACCCGGTTACACAAGTGCCTTGCAGAGCAGCAATTCAGATCCCCACAGAAAGTGGAAAAAGCCATGACCTCTCAGTACTACAGAGGTGCACATCCCAAGAACAGTAAAAATCTTCACGTCCTCTGCCATAATGGTGCGCTGCTGTTAGGGCCAACAGTACCACTTTGGGGAATGGATACTACAGCAGACAACTAGCCCTTTTTGTTTACCCAGCTCCTCCCTTCTTCTATTAATAATCCCCTTCTTTATGGGATACTTTATCTCTCCAGGCCAACCCCTGTGGGTCTAATGGGACTGCCAACCATACTTCCCCTTTGGCTGCACAAAGCCTATAAATGTTCTCCCCTAGGTGTTCTCAAAAGGGAAATAAGAGAAATGAGACTTGGTGATGAGAGATTTTGGAGCTACCAGCAGCTCCAAACTGGTTATGTGCTTTTTTACTGGACACTGTGCTAAGATCTGGTGATTTAATGAGTAAATCATACCTGAGCCAGAGGACTCTGACAGTCTAAGAAACATTTCTTTTCTAATGTCAAAGGAGGATTGGCTAAATAGGCTATGATAACACAGGTAATGGATTTACCAAACAGCCATTAAAACAGTGCCAAAGAAAAATGTATACTGACATGACAGGGAAAAAAGCTCATTACATAAATATGTATTATACTTGAAAATGTACAAATACATCTCATTGCGTTGGTGGTATAGTGGTGAGCATAGCCGCCTTCCAAATACATCTCATGCACTCTTGTATCTATCTTTCTTCACAATTCTTCAAAAGCACAAGTAAAAGAGGATTTCATTTGTGCACAAGTATATATGCATGAAAAGGTCATAGCCAAGTGTCCCTTAGAGTCTGCCCCACCCCAGCCCCCAACTCCCTCTCCCTGAGGTAATAACCAGTTGATGGCAGGTGTGTGACCTGAGGTGTTTTGGGTGGAGCAGGGATGGTGGTAGAGAAGGTGGTGAGTCACTGAGACTCTAGGCTATATGGCTAAACATCCTGGCTGAGCATCAGTCTACCACTGGAGATGATTTTTACTAATAAATTCCCTCACGTTAATCACAATATCTATATTAAAATCTAGGGACTATGAATAGCCATGCTTTGGCAACATTTTCTTACCCCAGCATTCCTGTTTACAGGACTCTTCTTTCCAGAAGATTCTCTCTGATGACAAACAACCACAGGAGCTTCTAAAGAAAACCCCTACCCTAAAACCTTTCACTCTTCAAGAGACAATGTTTCCAGAAAACCTTCCTCATCAACCCTCCCCACCTTTCATGCAAAACCCATCTCCTGATAATACAAAACAGCCATTATTCTGCTTTGCTGCTCTTGTCCCCTTCCGGTGCACTGAGAGCAAAGTCCCCAACTTTGTTAGTCAATACTGCTTCATAATGTTTTCCCTGGTCTTAAGGGAAAGGGCAGCGAATTTTAGGTTAACCGAACCTCCTTCACAGTCAGTCACTGAGTTCTGACTGATACATCTTTTTTAGAGGTTTAAACCCATTGCTCAATATGCTGAAAACACAGTCCTCTGAGAGTAAGTTTTAAAAGCTGAAGATGGACAAGCTGCTTAGACATAATAGAGCCCATTGCCTAGCACATAATTTTATTTTAGAACCTTTTAAAGAAAATCCATACCAGTTTCTAGATGAGTGTCAAGATGCACTTAGCACTGCTAAGTAGGCAAGCAGGACACAGCACAACATTTAGGGACATGGTTGTGAAAATAGGTCACCTGCAACCTACTACTTCTTTACAATTAAATCAAAGCATATTTAGCTCAGAAAGTGCTTCGAAATCAAATTTATCCGTACATCAACAGAAAAAGCCTAAGAACGATGACACCAGAAAAGGGATATTCAACCAGGCTTTATAATTAGACTGTGAGATGCCAAGATGAAAGGCAAATGATAAATTCATTTCTTTTATTTTAAAAAATAAAAAGAACTGATCTCCTGAAGAATGCTATCTCAGTTACTAGTCAGATTATAAATCATACTATACCCTGAAGCTTTATTCTTAATAAAAAGGAAGCTGAAAATAAATAAATGATTAGTTTGAGGTATGTGACTTTCTGAAGCTCACTTGGAGAGAAAGTTTTATTACCTCTATTAGTGAACTGTTTTTAATCCCAGACATCAAAGCACAGACGTTAACCCTGGGGTTCTAAAGCCAAAATAGCTCATAAATAAAATACTGTGAGAAAATGCCACATATTAATGTTAGTTCATCAATATTGGGCCAATTCTCATGGCCACAATATCCTTATAGGAGACTCCATGAATACTGAGAAGTATGGGGGAGAAACAGGAAGAATCAGAAAACAAGTTCAAGAATCAGAAATTAAAGTTCAACTTCACTATTTATAGATGTAACTGGATAAACTAATCTAACATCCTGAGCTTCAGTTTCCTTAACTAAGGATTCAGGGATAAAATATATAAGTCCTACAGCACCGGCTCCAGAATGCCTGAATTTCCTAGCAGTCACAAAACTTTGGAGATGGAAGACCCATTTCAAGGATGATAAAGATAAGGAAGCCAAGGCCCAGAAAGGCTAAAGACCTTGTACAGAGAACATTTCTGTAAACTGAGGAAAGGGCAAATCTATTTTCCACTACTGAAGCATGCATGTAAAATAACCTAGGCACTAAAATTAATCTCCCCTCCCCCCCAAAAAAAAAGCTTTCTGCTTTATTTTGCTTTTGTTAACTTCACTCCTGTATTTTAACAGTTAAAGTTAAGTTTTCCTCAGGAATATAAAGCCAATTCTCTTGCTACGAGACTCACATCATACTGGTAACCCAGACAAAACCTTTACAATTGGGTTAGACATGTCTAATAGAAACACTGACATAACGTTAACCTCCAGCTATGCTACCACGCATATTATATCATGGATTACAGCTCTAACAGTCCAGGAATACTGGTTTTAATGTTCCCTTGGAGAGAAAGAATTAATGAACAACTCAGAAGAAGATGTTGCTTAAAAATGGCCAATTTAATAAAAATTAACTTCACTGTCTCTAAAGTTGTGTCTGCAATCACCCAACATAAAAAACCCACTGTGGTACCATATAAATTGTGTGTGGTTTAAAGAGACAAATGTTCTTTTTTCTATGGACTGTTATGGGAAGAAGAAAAAAAGCTGACTATGAATCAGTTATGTTTTAGCTCCACAATGGACATAAATTATGATGATTTGGACATTCTGGTGGTTAACTAAACCAAGCAAGCAGCAAAACCAGTGTTTCCAAGTTCCAGCAGAAGTAAGCTTTTGGCACCACAGCTGCAAGACAGGGTCATGAAATGTGACCTTTCATTTATTTCTGGACTTTCCTGCCTCCACTGAAATGGATGACACTATTTCCCATCCCTTATTGTCAAATCACAACAGTCCGGAAGCCTGGACCCAGTTCACATGGCAGGTAACAGGAGCAATCCTTGGAGGAAGCCCTGAAGGATGTTAGATACCGTATTTCCTTTACTCCCACATATTTTCATTTTAATACCACCAGGATATATTTACAATGCATTCTGGCTGACACCCCCTAAGCATTCTGGCTGACACAAACTTTGCAGAAACTGGCAATCTCTAGGGAAGGTCCCTTGTGAGCTCTTTAAGTAGCTAGGATGAGTAAAGCATTCAAACTACTACTATAATGAACACCTCTCAGGCCCTCATAAATTTCTTCATTCCCAGCAATCAAGAAGCAGCTGTTTAAAAATCCAAGAATCTCTAGTCCGCCTAATAGTAGAGCTGAAATACCTCCAGGGCAGGCCAGAAAATCTTCAGAACGACTTTTTTCTCCTTCCCCTCCCCCATCCCAGAAGTGCCAGGCTGGCAGGAATAAAGACGTCCCAGGAAGGAAAAAAAAAAAAAAAGGGGGGGGGGGGGAGAATGGAGGACATGGTGTAAGCAAAGATGCCCACTTCCCTTCATTTCCACTATTCCAACTAACCAGGTTTCTCCTCTCCTTTCCTTCCTTTCCTCCCCTACTCCCACATTCATCCCCTCCCAACACATTAACTTCTGCAGTCTGGTGTGTCTGGCATTTCCAGTGTTAGCGACCTCAGCAGTTCTGAGTCCTTTCCTCAAAGATTCTGAACCACGCACTTCCTTTCCACGCCAGAGTGTGAGGTCCCCACTGGGACGGTGCTGCTGGCAGGGTCAAGTTCAAAATGAAGGTGCCCTCCTACCGTCCCCAGAGCCACTCCAGCAGGGACTAGCGCACCCCGTACTTGAAGTGAAGACTCCCGTCACTTCAAGTACCAGGATCTGGAGCTGCCTAGAGTGGGCCGGCGGGGGAAAGGGAGGGGAAGACTGTCGCGGTCGCCGAACCCTGCGTCCTGCCGCCCATTGGCCGTGGCGCCGCATTTCTACCTGGCCACCGCCGCATTTCCTCCTGGAGTCTTACACAATAAGTCAAGTTAAGTTCTGAGAACGCCGGTCTAGAGACGCTGCTGTTTGCAAACACACCACACAATGCCTAAAGCTTCCTTCCCCGCCAGCCGCTCCGGAAACCCGCCGCGCCAAGCCAAGAGCCCCTCACACTCCCAGCGCTCGGCGTCCGCACCCAAAGTCCTCCGGGAATAACGTGCGCCCTGACAAAAGTGCCCTAAAGTGACCACTCTTCGCCCTCCAAGAACAGAGGAGGCTCTCCAATCGACACAATCCTCAATTCTTCCGAAAAGAAAAACCTTCAGTGTTTAATCCTAATTCCTCCCTCCACCCCCTTCCCCAAAATAAAAGCTTGGAGGTTCTTGGAAGCGAAGCAATGCTGGGGACTTTCAGCCCAGAACTGGGGCAATATAACCCCGCCAAAGGCCACCTGGCAACTTCGCGATGCGCGCACCCCTGCATTCCGGGGGTGCCCTGGGCCGCACAGGACCAAGCGCGCCTCTCCCCCGCCCCAGGTACCAGGCGCATCCCAGGTCCTAGCCAAGCCCCAGGGCTACAGAGGCGGCGGGAAGGAGGGCGAGGAGGCGCGCCGGGCGGGGGTGGTCCGGAAACTCTAGGAGCGCCCCCGCGTGTTGCCGGTGCCCCCGAAGCCCGGTTCCTGCCGGAGCCCAGTCAGGATCCGCCCGGCGCGGAGGACAGAGAGCTGGGAAGGCGCGGACTCCCCGGTGCGGCCAGGACCAAGGCCCAGGGGGCCCAACATGTCCGTGCTTATCCCCGGAAAGCTCGTGGATGTGCCCGCTTCCAGCGGGGGGATGGAGGGTGGAGGGGGGCTCCGGAAACTTTCCCACTCGCCCTCCCACGTTCCTTATCATTCTCTCCCCTTCCCCAGGACCCTCTCCGCCCCACCCCGCACCACGGGAACTGGCCATGCCCTAGACGCTCGGAGGCCCGCGGCGGCGCCCGAGCGGCGGAACTTACCTGTCGGTAAAGTTTCCAGCTCTTCGGCGTGGCTCCCCACTCCCAGGGCCGGGCCTCGGGGCGCGGCCAGCTCGGCTCTCCGCGGCTGCCTCTCCTCCGGCTCCCGAGGCGGCCGCCTCTCCAGCAGCTGCCACAGTGAAGGCTGCGCTCCGACCCGTCCCCCCTCCTCGCACGGCCCACACCCGGGCCTCATTGGCAGCGCGAATCCCCGCCCTTGCGCGTGTTCCCGAAGGCACCTTCCTCTCGCGCGCCTCCTCCTCGCCCGGCGCTGCGGTGGCTCCGACGACCCGCTGGGGCGCGGCTGGCGAAGTTTCAGCGGAGTGCGGGCGGGGCTCCTCTCGGCCGGGTCCCCACTGTCTGCGCCCCAGCTGCCCCCGAGGGGCCTGGCCCCCTGCTGTCTTTTTTTTTTCCTGCGTCTTTAAAATCAATGAAGTGGCCCTGCCCTCCGCTCTCTGCTGCCTTTTGAAAACAGCCAAAGCAGCGGTGGAGGACATATGGGAGCAATTAACCCGGCTGAAGTTTCGGTGGATGCTTTAGGGTCGCTTGTGTGGCTTTTTTTTCTTTTTTCTTTTCCTTCTCTCCGCTTCAGTTAACTGTATACACGCACACAAACACACTCACTTTCTGGAGCCAGAGTGAACTAAAGGAAATGGAAGGTGTTAAGCGGTATCTTGCTTCCCGGAAAGCTGGGTCCTCTTCGTTCCCAAAAGCGAATTAGGGACGTTGAGGGATCCGGTGACCGACCGTGCGTCCCCGGGACCCCAGGTTGCAGCCTCCCGCGATCGCTCGGGACTGGTGCTGGGCTGTCTGGGATCCACAGAGGGCCAGCGTCGTGCTTCTTTCGGCGAGGGGAGGAGGAAGATGGAGAAGGGGGAAACACAAAGAAGCTATTATTATTTTGGTTGATGCTATTCCCAAAATGTTTTTGCTGTTCTCCCGCAGACGGAAAGTCAGGGTAGGGGCTGGGTTCTCTAATCTCCCCACAAAACCCCCATCCCCTGGAATCCCAGGCAGCCAGTCCAGCCTGAGGTTGGGGGTGTCCGCCACCCACTTCACACCCCCAGCCCTTTAGACCAGTCTTTATCACGGAAGGATCACTTGGGGCTGCTGCTACCTTCTGTGGCCATCCCATTGGTGTGTCTGGAGTAGGGAATACAGAAGTTACTATAAATGACTTTATTGGCAAACTCTAACCTTGCTGTAGCAAACCTGCTCTGAAAGACAACTTTATTTTAAACATGTTCTCCCATAAAAACTTCAGCTTCGCGCAGAGCTTCCCAATATGAAGAGTCCAGGCCCGAGGGGCAGCCATATTTAGAGTTCTTATGAAAAGGGACGAGCGGCAAAATGCCACACAATCAGTCTAGGTAAATAAAAGATGACTGAAATTTGCTAAATTTTTCACCCATAGTTTCAAAGACCTGATTGTTGCTCTCCTGATATTTGAGCTGTAAACATATCAGCAGCCTTTAAGCCTTCCTGAAACAAGGCAGGATATGGAGTGTTAAAATATATACATATTAAGACAGAAAAGCTATTGACTTCTTTCTCCACTCTGAAATGTCTCATTGCCAAAAAGATAGTAATTTGTAATATTTAATTTCTCTTAGAATGAAATGCATAAAAGGGTACCATTCTTTCAGCTACAGATGAAAAAGCCAGACAGCAATCTTAATGACAGAAAAAGAAATGAAAAAAGCTCCACCATGATCTAACTACTCAGAAATATTAAGATACGAGAAAAACAGCACTAAAAAAAAATAGACTGGTATATTTCTCTGCTTCAGACTTGTTTATAATACGTGAAATGTATAATGGATGAAAATTATAATTTGTATCACATTCTCTCTATAGTTCCAATTTTTTTTGGTTTTTTTTTAAAGATTTACTTATTTCTCTCCCCTTCCCCCCACCTCCCTGGTTGTCTGTTCTCTGTCTATTTGCTGCGTCATCTTCTTTGTCTGCTTCTGTTGTTGTCAGCGGCTTTTTGTTGGGTCATCTTGTTGTGTCAGCTCTTGGTGTGGGTTGTGCCATTCCTGAGCAGGCTGCACTTTCTTTCCTGCTGGGCGGCTCTCCTTATGGGGCGCACTCCTTGTGTGTGGGGGCTCCCCTATGCGGGGACCACCCCTGCATGGCACTGCACTCCTTGCGTGCATCAGCACAGCGCAGGGGCCAGCTCCACACAGGTCAAGGAGGCCCCGGGGTTTGAACCGCGGACCTCCCATGTGGTAGACAGATGCCCTAACCACTGGGCCAAGTCCGCTTCCCGATTTCCGATTTTTTAAAATGAAATTGCTCATTTATATTGGGCTTTGAATTTAATGAAATTAGATTTTTTTTCCTTCTACCTTCAATTCTTCCCAAGTAGCAAGTAGAAACTCACGTAAAATAAATGTTAATTACTGGCATCATCTTTATTTTTAAATTATTTTTAGTAGAATTTTTGTCTTTATTGTTTCAGAAATCACAATCACTAACGAAGTAATTTCATCACTGCCTAGTTAGGATGTTTAACATTCTAAACAGGCATACACCTAGCAATCTGAAATTTGTACACAGAAGGGCCCTGTCTTCCTTTTCTCCTGTAGTGTTTATGTAATCCAAACTACATGTTATTGTGCACAATCTGATTTCCAACTTTAAACAGATAACATTACATACAGTATGTTGTAAGAAGAACATCAAAACTGTCTTAAGCTGTAGGTGAAAATGGTACATATTTAAAAGATGCAAGACCATAAAACAGCAATAAAAATGCATGGGTGGGAAAAGGAATGATTCCATTAAGATCATTTCCGAAAGGAAAAAAAAAAAGTGAACATTTTCTAAGTACTTTATTGTGTGAAGCATCAGCTGAACACAGGTTCAAATAATGAATTTTAATGTTTTTGAAAAATATGCTTTCCTCTTGAAAATAAAAGATGTTTATACTTGGTTATTAGGTGATTGTTGTATTTGTATGCGGATGGGGAGGACAAGAATCACCTCTTCCTTTTCCTGAGTTATCTCTGTTCATCCCATAGGGTTTTAAATCTCACGCATTACATTTGTGCTGATACCAGCTGGGAAAAAATTAAAAGGGAAATATATGTAACACACATACAATGAATCTGAATTACATTTTTTAATTTCCTGTCAGTTTGCCATCAGTGTAGCTCTTCTCAGTAGAGTGAGAGAAAACTGGTTATTTTACCATACAATTTTTTGCCCAGGGCAATAGGCAGAGGAAGGTATGAGAAAAGAATGTGTCTTGTAAGTGTTAGTATACTCTTCTCCCTAGCTGGATTCTTAAGTACTGCTATTTTAAATCAAGTCCGAGTTAGGATCCTAGCCAGTGTTTATTATGGTATGATACAAAGTGAGAAGTGAAATGTTTAAAACAGTGTAGTAATTAAATACAAAGACTGAGACAGAATTAAAAATTCTTAAAGGCAAGGTAGGAAATCCAGAACTTAAAATAATTCAGGGTATAGCACGTATTTTTCTTTGGACTGTCTTAATGTTAGAAATCATTCTCCTTCTGTCCATTCATTCTTCCTCTCCCTTTTAACATCTTGGAAAGGAAAATAATTTAAATACTTTTAAAGACATAGGGAATAATAAAATAAATTAGATATAGTGAGAGACCAGTTGGGAAAAGTAACAAAATTACATACACAGTCCCTGCACATGGTCACACACATATACCAACACTGTGGTCAGATGTCGGCTAATGGCTCTTTCAGGAATATAAAAAACTGTATCTATGCATCGTTAGCCAGGCAGTTAAATTAAAGGATTCATCTAATGGGACATATAGCCCCTCAGCAGGTCTAGCACATAGCCTGCCACTATTGTGGAACTCACTCGCTATGGAATAGATAATAAATTATTTAAACCAGTAAGGTGTCCACTAAGGGAAGAAAGCAAGGAGATAGATTCAGAGGTTCGCATTTCTTTATAATATTATGAGAGTAATTAAAGTCCTGGGATAATGTGGTTTAAGATGGCATGCCATCCATAATATTTTAAATATCAGTTTAGTCCATCTTCTAATGGCAAAATGGTATGTAGAGGGAAATAAGGAATTTCCTGTGTTCAGAAAATGTAAGGTAATGCAATCAGGTAGTAATCCCTCCAATAACTATTGTTGAATCTGGTTAAGATAGCTTTAAAGGAAATGTGCCCTTAACATTGAGTATAACAAATGCATTTTAATGTTCTATGCCTTGGGAGTGTCACTTTTCCCTCTTCTCAGCAAAGACTCAGGAAAGACTCTGAAGCAATGCCCATATGGGTGAAATTTATAATAAAGTGGAAGTAAGTAATTGTGCAGTGAAGGGATAAGACGGGGGCATAGGGATACTTTTGGGTTGGGCTTTGCAAGCTTGAGGGGGCCTGGGGTTGGGAGGATGGGTCAGATGGTCCAAGGAATTAGGGGGAAGATTGGAGGGAACAAGAGAACACTGCACAGGGTGCACCTGGGGCAGGCTTCTAGGGAGGGTGTGAGTGCTCATGACATCATAGTGTAGTATATCAGTGGGTGGAGACCCATACAATGAATGGGAAGGTGCTGTATCCCCATCCTGGGGAGGCCTGATGTCCTCAAACAGAGGGGAGGGTATCTCGAGAGAGAGCCTGGGTGGCTCCCAAAGGGGGAGGATAAACTTGTGTGTTAAGCTCTCAGCATTGTTGCAAATATCTATGAACCTTGTCAAGCAGTGAAGCTTGGTTGTCACTGTGTGCCCTGAGGGGAGTGAGGGAGAGGAATAGAATGGTTGGAAGAGTGGTAACTGGGGGGCAATGGAAGTATTCTGCATGAACCTCCAATGATGGATACAGGCCGTGTTAAATATTATCAAAAATTTATAAAGGCATATACTCTAAAATATAAACCATAATGTAACCAAAAATGTATAAAAGTGTACAGTCTAAAGTGTAAACCATAATGGGATCATGGTTAGTAGCTATGTTTCAATATCTGTACATCAGTTGCAGCAAATGTAATATGTAAAAAGATCATGGCTGGGGAAGGAGGAAAAGGGTTTGATGTTGCATTTATGGGAGTTCCCTATTCTATATGTGACTTTACTGTGGCCTAAAACTTTTTTGCAGACATAATATAATTTTAAAAAAGGATGTAGATACTGAGGAAGAAATGGAAGAGATTGCCTTGCCACTGTACATACAGGGCAACATCTATTGCAGTTATGAAAGGCAAAATATCAAACATTTTCTTATGATATTTTTCATTTTTTTAATATCCAAATTTATTTTTTACTTTTAGTTTTTCTAAATTATTATATATTCTATTTCTAATCTTTAAACCTATCATTACCATTTCTGTTTCCTATTAATTGAATTTGGCAATATATTAGGCTCCATTTTTTTTTATTCCCCCACCCCACCCTTGCAGCTTGTTTGCTGTCTGCTCTCTGTGTCCATTCACTACACATTCTTCTGCGTTGTTGGTAGTCTCCCTTTTCGTTGTGTCATCTTGCTGAGTCGGCACTCGCAGTACTTGCGGGCCAGCGGCTATCCATGGTGTACAGATGAGCCTGCCTTCACAAGGAGGCCCTGGGATATGAACCCAGGGCCTCCCATATGGTAGACAGGAGCCCAAGTGATTGAGCCACAACTGCTTCCCTAGGCTTCATTTTTGAAGAAGTTTTGGATCACAGAGGGGTTCGACTATGCAGGGGAGGAGCACTGATATGGGGAGTCATTGATGGGGGATGCCTGGGTGGGAGGGAGTCCTCCAGGGTATGCATATAGGGTATAAAGATATGTGTGGATGTTCCTTGGGTATTAAATAGGGGGTAGAGTTTCACATAACCCTGAGGGAGTACTGAGTTTCCAGTCCAGGAAACTCTGTTGTACTCCCCAATGGAGCAGCAACAATCCCCCAATTACAAGGGCAAAGACCAGTGAAGAAGGAAGGTCCAATGATGGGCCCTTGATACTGATGACTATGCTTATGAGCCTGTGTGCTTGAAATTTCAACTAGGCCTAGAGCTGCAGGCTGCCTAAGAGTTACCTCCTGAGAACCCCCAAGTTACTCAAATGTGGTCACTCTCTAAGCCAAACTCAGCATGTAAATGCATTATCTTCACCCCCAGCATGGGACATGACTCCCAGGGATGAGCCTCCCTGGCACTAAGGGATTACTACCAAGCACCAGCTGGTGATGCAACTAGAAAAAGACCTTGAATAAAAGGGGAAAATGGTAAAAGCAAATGAGTTTTTATGGCTAAAAGACTTCAAAATGAGTCAGGAGGTCATCAGAGGGGACGTGTGCACATCTCAGCAGGGTCTCAAAGACAGTCAAAGTAGATACAACCTCAGGTAGTGGTGCTCCTGAGGGCTACAGAGACACCCAGGCCCTACAGTCATGACAAATGGCTCTGGAGTTCAGTGCCTTGCCAGTCAGCCCTACCTCTTTGGAATTTGTGTTCCTGAGTCTACACATGCCTTTTCTGTCATTTTTACTGAACCTGTGGTTGGCGCTAGGTTGGTGTGTCCTCAAGAAACTTAAATGTTTGGACTGTCTGTATGCCAACTGGGCCCTGAGCCTCAGCAGAATTGCAACACCTACTCTCCGGTTCGTTGGACTTACCCAGATCAGCTAACAGGGAGGTGAGGATGGTCAACCACCACACCAGGGAATCGAGAGAGTCTACAGCTGCAAGCAAGAGAATTCCATCCATCAGCCTACAGCTGCAAGCAAGAGAATTCCATCCATCAGCCATGTGGCATCTAATCCCCCTCTCGATTTAGAGATGGAGTGGGCATCGCCATCCCAGTGTCTTCTGGATGGAGGAATAAAATGCAGATTAGAGAGAACTTATTGGTATTTTACTATAGAAATATTGTGACTCTAGTAATGTAAGAAATTATATCATTGATGTGGAGACAGTGGCCACGGGAGTGGCTGAAGATAGGGAGAGGGAAAAAAGAGGTGTGATATTAGGGCTTTTTCAAGACCTGGAGTTGTCCTCAATGATACTGCAGGGACAGATGCAGAACACTATGCATCGCACCATAACCCACTGAATAGACTGGGAAAGAGTGTGAAGTACAACATAAACTATAATCCATGCTGTGGTAGCAGTGCTCCAAAATGTACTCATCAAATGCAGTGATTGTGCCACACTAATGAAAGAAGTTGTTGATGTGGAAAGAGTAGGGGTTTGGGGAGTGGGGTATATGGGGACCTCTTATATTTTTTAATGTATCATTTTGTGTGATTCATTTATCTTTTTTTTAAAAAAAGATAATTTAAAAAACTAAAAAAGAAAGAAAGAAAGAAAGAAAAGGCTTTGAAATTGGAGTCAAAATCTCTAGATTACAGTTCTGACTTCTGGACTTGTTTGTGATTCTAGCCATTCATTTATCTTTTTTGAGCCTCAGTTTCCTCATCTATAAAATAAGGATAGCATAGAATTCCTGCCTCACATGTTGGGAAAATGAAATAAGGTAAAAGGCACTTAGTAAATTAACAGAAGTTAAACTTTATTTAATAGACAACATATGGTATGTTTTCCCCTTCCTGTTACTTGGGACCACTTCTGCTGGAATGACAATCTAAAATTCTAAAATTCTGATCAGAGCTGTCCACAAGGCCCACAATTGCCAAATGTGAAAGGAAGAGCACCTTGAAGATGTTTTAATAGTAGATAATGACTCTAATTAAGCTGTAAGAGACTCATGTGGGGGTAAATTGGCAGCTCTTGTCTCCAAATAGCAGCAGTCAGAAGCCATTAACAGAGTTATATTTTTCCTTTGTTTTAATGTTAAAGAGGAAAAATATACAATACAGGTGTACCTCACTTTGTGCAAATCAACATATGAAAATGCTTAATATTGGTTGTATAATATATTCTTGCCGAGAGTCTTTTAAAAAAGCAAGTGTCACTATGATATTTTCAGTTCTGTGAAATAGCAATATAAACACTGATGAGATTAGGAACTTGAAACCATGTGAATATTTTCTCTAAAACGAAGTACAGAACAAAACTTGCATTTGCCTATGTATTTGAGGAAAGCTGTAGATATGTAAATCAGAGATTAGCACATACCATTTGGGTAATTAATATGGAGAGTCTAGTCAAATGGAATATTTTGGTTTTGTTGAAAAATCACTTCAGTGTTTTCTCACTGTTGATCAGACAACCTATTCCAGAAATAAATGAGGAATATTGGTAGTATTGATGATGATGATAATCAACTTGATAGAATTCAAAGAGAGTTCTCCATTAAAGGGGAATGTAGAATAGACAGGAAAAGCTTCCAAGACAAAAGATATGTAAAACAGAATTCATGCGTTTAGAAACCTAATTTTTAAACTAGGTTTGGGGATTCAGTACAACAATCAGAATTTCAGTGTCTATCTAATAGTTACTAAAAATCAAAACATTTTAGGTTTAGGGCAAAAACTGTTTTTAAGTTTTCCTCTATTGCTTTCGTGTGTATCCTACATAAGTGTTTCAATGGCATTAGCAGGAGTCGTGTCAGTCTAAGAGAAAATGGTGCACTATGTAATTATCAGAAGAAATTAAACTACTGGGTGTCATCAGAGAAGTCACTCCTTACCTAGACCATTTGCTTTAAAAACAAGCTACTTAGTAAAGATTGATTGGACTGCCTAGTGAGCTGTGGCGAAAGCTGTTACCTTTCAGCGATTTCAAAGCTCTTCCTAAGCCTCCTCTTGCCTGTTCTCACTCTTTAAGGTTTTCTGTGCCTTTGAAAAGACCACCTGAAGGGAATGAGATTGCTGATACAATTACAATAGAAACACGTTAAAAAAAGACATGAGAACCCAAAATAAGATAGCAGTCACCGGGTGTTAAAATCAGATCGTGTCTCCTAGGCTCAGCATTTTCTTTCTAATTTCCACACCCCCACCCTGTCCCCAAGAGCCAACCAGAATGCTAGGGGTGTGAATATTGTTGGGGAAATCTGGTACCTGCAATTAGGAAAAAAAAATATTTATCTGGGAAGCTATCTATAACTTATTCAAAATCAGGTGACTTGCAGAGAAACTGGATCACTCATACACCACTGGTGGGAACATAAAATGGCACAGCCACTGTGGACAACTATTTGGCAGTTTCTTAAAAACTAAGCATACAGGGGAATGGGTGTAGCTCAGTGGTTGAGCACCTGCTTTGCATATATGAGGTCCTGGGTTCAATCCCTGCTACCTCCTAAAAACAACAGCAACAACAACACAAAATTAAATGTACAACTACATGGGATCCAGCAATTGCACTCCTGGGTCTTTGTCCAGAGAAATGAAACCATGAAACATGCCCACAGAAAAACCTGTATACAAATGTTCATTGCAGCTTTATTTGTAATAGCCAAAAACTGAAACAACCAATCATGTCCTTTAACAGGCGAATGTTTAAACAAACTGTGGTACAGCCTAACCATGGAATACTACTCAGCAATAAAAAGACCATGGAATACTACTCAGCAATAAAAAGAAATGAACTAGGGAACGGGATGTGGCTCAAGCGATTGGGCTCCCACCTACCACATGGAAGGTCCCGGGTTCGGTTCCTGGTGCCTCCTAAAGAAGACGAGCAAGACAGCAGGCTGGCATGATGAACTGACACAACAAAATGATGTAACAATAGACACAAGGAGGAAAACATAATGAGATAACAAAGCTGAGAGCAGAGGTGGCTCGATCAATTAGGCACCTCCCTCCCACACAAGAGGTCCTCGATTCCTGGTACCTCCTAAAAGGAAGATGAGCACACAACAAACAGAGACACAGCAAATGAAAACAACAAGGGGGTGGGGAGAAATAAATAAATAAAATAAATCTTAAAAAAAAAGAAATGAGCTGTGGATATATAAAACAAGATGGATGAATCTTCAAAGAATTGTGCTACGTAAAAAAAAAAACAATCCCAAAAGGTAATATTCTGTGTGATTCCATTTGTATGATATTCTTTGTATGACAAAATCGTAAAATTGGAGAACAGATTATTGATTATCAGGGGTCAGGAATGAGAGTGGGTGGGGAGGGAAATGGGAGTTGCTATAAAAGGGCAACAAAAAGGATCCTTGTGATGATGCAACTCTTTTGTATCTTGACTATATCAATGTCAATGTCCTTTTTGTGATATTACACTACAGTTTTGCAAGATGTTAACATTGGGATATTCCAGACAAAGAACACATGAGTACAGAATTCTTTCTTTCCTTTCTTTTATATTATTTCTTACAACTGCATATGAATCTACAATGAACTAAGAATAAACTGTGTAATGTAAAAATATATGGAAAGCGGACTTGGCCCAGTGGTTAGGGAGTCTGTCTATCACATGGGAGGTCAGCTGCCATGTGGAGCTGGCCCATGCACAGTGCTGATGCGCGCAAGGAGTGCCGTGTCATGCAGGGGTGTCCCCTGTGTTGAGGAGCCCCATGCACAAGGAGTGTGCCCCGGAAGGAGAGCTGCCCAGCGTGAAAGAAAGTGCAGCCTGCTCAGGAATGGCACAACCCACACAGAGAGCTGACACAACAAGATGACGCAACAAAAAGAAACACAGATTCCTGTGCGCTGACAACAACAGAAGCAGACAAAGAAGACAAAGCAGCAAAATAGACAGAGAACAGACAAGCGGGGGGGGGGGGGGGGAGATAAATAATAAATAAAAAATAAAAATATACAATGGCAAACAATACACAGGAAGCTGAAAACCAAAATAATAATAGAAAGAAATGTCTTGATAAAAAGCCCTGTGTATCATCACTGAGAATGATAAATGTATCAAAAGCAAAGACCGTTTTCCAGATACTAAAACAAAACATCCAGAGGCCCTTGAGAAGAGAGGCCTGTACCACAAATAATCACCAAGTGGTAGCGACAAAAAATAGTAGGAGGGAGCCTGCCAACTTTTTCCCCCAGAATGAGGACTTCGTGAGGACAAGAAACATGTTGTATGATGGAATGAATATAAAATGTATATGTTTTTCAAGTTATGTTATTGCTGTGTAATGCTCCCTCCCCTCCCTCCCCCCCCCCCCCCCCCAATTCAGTGACTTCGTACAACGATCATTTGTCTTGTTCACAAATCTGGGGCTAGTGTGGGCTCAGCTAAGCAGTTCTCACCGAGGGTCTCCCATGTGGTTGCGGTCAGGAGACAGCCGGGCGCATGGCGTCGGGATCGGGAAGCCTCAGACAGCTGGGAGCTGGAACAGCTGGGACTGCTTGGGCATCTCTATCTGATTTTGCTGGTGTCTCCAAGTGGTCTTTCCACGTGGTGTTCTCAGCATAGCTGAACTTCTCACGTGGCACACAAAGGCTCCCAGACTGGGCTTGCAAGGGCAACTGGCAAAAGAAGCTGCACGCCTTTTCTAACCCAGACTTGGAAGTCACACCGCATCCTTTAGTGTTCCTGTTGCAAGTTCCCACAGTGTAATTAAAAGACCTTGTGCCTCAGAGCTCACAGTCCAGTTCTCCCCTTCATAGCTATATGCTCTTGGTTTCCCTCTTTGCAAGTCCCTCTGACTTTTCCAACAAGATTAAACTGTCATCTTAGTACCTGGCATCAGTCTTTTCCTCTGGAAAGTAATTGTCTTTAGTGTGAAAACATTTATTGGGGAAGGAGGTGAGACCCTAAGGTACCGTGTACAAGTTAAGTGGTAAGGCATCAGAGATAAGGGCTAACTACTCTAGAGCGACAAGGAGAGGAATTTATATTTGCTCCTGAAAAGGAGATGAGATGAGAGGAAACTGCAAAATAGCGAAGTGGTAAGAGGCCAATGTGTCTGAAGGACCTCCCCCCCCCGGAAGTTCCCTGCAGTGCAGTGGCTGAAGAACATTTTAAGAATGAGGTTACCTGTTATTGCATTTAAAGTTGTTTGTGCTAATATGTTGCTTCTGTGTGTCTTATGTACCATTCTGCTTTCCTTGGGAGCTGACCCAAGAGTTATACTTTTAATAAGAATGATTATAATTACAACCTTGCAATGGCACATAGTAGATACTCAATATATAGTAGTATTATGATTATTGATCAAGAGCTCAAATGTACATGTCTAAATAAAAGCAATTAATAATTGTTTGATATACTAGTGATGGCTACAGTAATAGAAAATTCAGCTCAGACGGGATTAACCAATAACAGGGTGTTATTGGCTCACTTAAGTGGTCAGGCCAGAGGTAGAGCAAGCTCTAGGGTTGGGTGATCCAGCAACTCAACAAGGTCATCAAGGATCCATTTTCTTTCCGTCTTTCTGCTCAGCTGTGCACAGTGTTAGTTTCATCCTTCATCCTAATGTTGTTGTCTTTGTGAAGGAAATATAGCTGCCCACCACAACAGAGCTTTATGCTTTCTCACTTACATCCAGTAGGAGAGAACATGCACTACTGTTCCAACATTCTAAGCACGAGTCCTAAAGTTTACAGTGATTGGACAAACTGACGTCCAATGTCCACTTCTAAAGCAATGACGGGAGTGGACCATGCTGATCAGTCAGATCAGTTCTGTCTATCCCTGATGTTAGTGGAGAAGGTGGTCCGTTTGCTTTGAAGCATGTGGGCGGCATAGAGAAGGAGTAAGTTCCCAAATGAATGTAAGATTAGGGGGACCCACACCAACAAATTTCCACAAATATGGGTTATAGATAAAAATTCTTCAAACTGTGAACTATATGGGGAAAATAATCAAGGAGATCTTGGTGATTAAAAAAAAAACTTAAGAGGAAGCAAAAGAGAGAGAATGAGACAAGGGTAATAAAAGATTAAAAATGAAAAAGGGATTGGAAGGAAAAAAAAAGGAAAAAATTTAATTGTGAGAGTCTTTCAATGAGAAGCTACTAAGTTTTTGTTTTTGTTTTTCCTTAAACAGAATGACACAGAGACCTAATTTTTAAAAAAGATTTATTTATTTATTTATTTATTTATTTATTTCTCTCCCCTTCCCCCCACCCCAGTTTTCTGTTCTCTGTGTCTATTTGCTGTGTCTTCTTTGTCCGCTTCTGTTGTTGTCAGTGGCATGGGAAACTGTGTTTCTTTTTGTTGCATCATCTTGTTGTGTCAGCTCTCTGTGTGTGCAGCACCATTCCTGGGCAGGCTGTACTTTCTTTCACACTGGGCAGCTCTCCTTACGGGGTGCACTCCTTGCACATGAGGCTCCCCAACACGGGGACACCCCTGCGTGGCTCGGCACTCCTTGCACGCATCAGCACTGCACATGGTCCAACTGCACACAGGTCAAGGAGGCCCTGAGTTTGAACCATGGACCTCCCATGTGGTAGACAGATGCCCTAACCACTGAGCCAAGTCCGCCACTGAGACCCAATTTTAAGGCTTACTGGAGTCATCAGCAAAATTAAACAGAAAAGAAGAGAATAAGGACAATTTGTAATAATTTAAAAAAGGTGGGAATTAAAACTAAATAAATCACATAAAGAAGCATCATCTCAAACCCAATTAATTCCCTTTTAAATGCATACGTACTTTGAATAACACAAATGGATAAAGAAAAAAATAGTTTCTAACACTAAACAGCAAAATTGCATAATATTTATTATAACAGAAGAATAAGCTAATGAAATTGACTAAAGCTCCTAAGACTAGATTTAAAACTACAAATCAATTTTATTTGATAATGTAATGTTTACAGTTCTAGAAAATCCATTTCCACTAGCAATTTTTAAAAATGCAAAATAAGACTTTGGTATGCCATCATACACACATAAACATAATAAAATATATTTTAAAATTATAAACCAGAGTAAAGACAGGAAAATAGAAACCAAGTTAGAGATTTCAAAGAGAGGACATTTAATATAGGGTACCTATATTGTTGGGAGGGCTAAAAAGACAAAAAGGGAAAGGTAAGGTAACCCTGGGATTTGTAAGCCCAGAAAGACAGAAAACAGCTGCGGGAACCAAGATGAAGAGATGTTACTACAGTAGCCTAGGATTGCACTTCCTCTTCCTACTCTGTCACTGGGAGTACCATAAAGGAGGCTTGGAGTGCCAGAGGGAGGCTCTTTATTGCTGGGAGTGCTAGAAATAAAGTCAATTCTAAGGAAACTGTCAGAAGCAGAAAGAAAGAGAATTAGGAAGAACCCTTTCTTCCACATTTTAGCTTTCTGCTTGTGCCTTCTATTAGTAGAAACTAACAGGAAGCCAGCTGTAAATGAAGTCTTGGAAATGTAGTTTGCAGGTTCCTAGCCCGAGAATTACAAAGTAGAATACTGAAGGGTAGTATGGAGCTGAGAGACAATGATGTGGGAAAGCAGGTATATCTCTACATTGCTGATGACACTACAAATTACAGCACACTTAAAGATGAGTAACTCTTCATACTTTTTAACTAAATAATGCCACTTTGGAACATAATCCAAAGAAATACCCTAAAGGCAAAAAAAAAAAAAAGATTGTGTATAAAGATGTTGGGAAAGACATTAATAACAGCAAAACCATAAGAACAGCCCATATGCCCAACAATAGGGAATGATTGAGCAAACCTGGGCATATCTATGTAATATAATACTATAAAGCTTTTAAAAAAGAAACACGGGGAAACGGACTTGGCCCAGTGGTTAGGGCGTCCATCTACCACATGGGAGGTCCACGGTTCAAGCCCCGGGCCTCTTTGACCCGTGTGGAGCTGGCCCAAGCACAGTGCTGATGCGCGCAAGGAGTGCCGTGCTACAGAGGGGTGTCCCCCGCGTAGGGGAGCCCCACGTGCAAGGAGTGCACCCATAAGGAGAGCCGCCCAGCGCGAAGGAGGGAGCAGCCTGCCCAGGAATGGTGCCGCCCACACTTCCTGTGCCGCTGACGACAACAGAAGCGGACAAAGAAACAAGATGCAGCAAAAAGACACAGAAAACAGACAACCAGGGTAGGGGAGGGGAATTATATAAATAAAAATAAATCTTTAAAAAAAAAGAAACACGTTTCAAATAAATATGAAAATCTTCATGTAAAATATGGTTAAGTGAAAAAGTAGAACCCAGGATTACATGCCTACACTAATTACAACTGGGTAAAATATATAAATGCATATTAACAAAGATTAGGGGAGACTTGGAATGATATAACTAGTTTAGAGCTTAAATAAAGCTCCTTAGGCTTCTTTTTTCCTATAAAGTTGCTTAAGTTCTTAATTAAAAGAATAAAGTAAATGATCCTTTAATTTTATTTTTAGATTTCAAAACAACTGAAAATTATGTTTCATGTTAAGTTGCTTTGAAGAAAAAAACCAACTTGCTCACATACAAATACAACCAAGCTAACTGTTCCCACCATAGCACTTTTTATGACTCTGGAATTAATCACTGCCGTGGCCCGAGGCCAGTATCTGATTGGTTGAGAGATTTTGTTTTACAACCTGAGAACACTGGCTGGCTCCCAGTGCCTCTGCTTTCCTGCCCTGAGATGAGCCTTTCTTCTTGTTGCTATACTTCACGTATTTTACTACAGGCCAGGAGCTGTTAAAGTTAAAGCAATGAATAAAGATAACAGGGTGAACACACACAAAATGGCATTTGAATGGTAATTTGAATTTTAGAAATAATTACAGCTTGAGAATTATTGTGTGCTCTCCTTGAGCCTGAATGTCTTATACCCTGCCTGAAGCAGATGCCCTAAACCCAGAGGACAGAAAGGCCATCCCCTTCACTCACCCCTCCCCTTCACTCACCCCTCCTCTTCACTCACCCCTCCCCTTCACTCACCCCTTCTCTCCACTCACCCCTCCCCTTCACTCACCCCTCCTCTCCACTCACCCCTCCCCTTCATTCACCCCTCCCCTTCACTCACCCCTCCTCTTCACTCACCCCTCCCCTTCACTCACCACTCCCTGCTGCTTCCCAGTTCCACTGCTGTGCCAGGTTTTGGGGAATCATGAGCTCTGCCTCACTAGCAGGCTAATATAGATGCTTACCACAGCTGGCTGAAGACTATTTGAAGTCTGAGAGTGTGTGGTTGGAGCAGGGAAAATATGACAGCCTAGCTGCCTCCCACAAGGCCCTGCTGGCAGATTGCCCAAGAGACCTTGGACGTGCCCTGGTTGGTTCTGTGTGATTGATTGGGCAGTTAAAAGACTTAAAGCAAAACCAAGCTCCAAACTTGACAAACTTTCCATTTTTGCCTTTTGTGATTAATTAAGAATAGTTTCCCTAAGGTTGCCTAGGTTCAAATTCCAGCTTTGCCATCTACTGTCCTTGTGACACTACATAAGTTATTTAAACCCTTTTGGCTTCAGTTTTCTCATGGATAAAATGGGAAGTAGCAATTGCTACCTCATAGGCTTGTTGCAAAGATCTGCAATAATGTACTTTATATTCGGTGGGGTTATTGCTAGCTGTCTACTCAAGGTCCTTTCTACCCTTCTTTTTTTTTTTAAATTAAAAAAATTCCCCTTCTTTTCTATTAACAGAAACACAATTTTTTTGGATGACAGTGTGCCCAACTAAAATACTACCCTCCATAGACTCCCTTGTAGCTCTGGTAATCATATGATTCAGTTCCATGCATAGGGACATGCAGGAAAGCAATAATTTTTTGGTTAAAAAAAAAAAAGGACAGAGCCAGCTGGCATATGTAATTTGCTCTTTTCCTTTCCTTTTCCTTTCTGTCTAGAATGCAGATACCTATAAGAAAAGTAGCCATCTTGCAACCAAGAGGACAAAAAAATCTCAGGAAGAACCTGAGTTCTTGATGATTTTCTCAAGCAGCTGCACCAGGAGCAGTCTACCTTCTTTCAGACTTCCCGTTACCTGAGAAAAATGAACTCTATTTTGCTAAACCCCTGTGTTTGCATTTCCATCATATGCAACTGAATGCAATCCTGGTCTAAGCCCTTGGCATTTTGCCTGCCAATAACATTAGCTTAATAAATGTTACATTTTACTTTTCTATAAAATATGATTATAAGTCAACTGTAATTGCATCAAGCACTAAGAAAGGATCCCGATTCTTTTATTTTTATGGAATTTGGTTATGGTGGGTATTGTGTAAAGTAATCAATTATGAACTGGGGCTGGGAAACATTCTTATTCAGAGACAGTGGCTGTAATAACATTTGGTGAGATAGAATTTGACATTCTTTTGTTGCTTTTAACTTGCTGCTTTACCTAGTTCTCTACGGAGATGATTTTATTGATATTCTAGTAAACCTACAGGAGGGGAGAAATATTTTGACTGGAGTTTTTTCCCCCAAATTAAGTTTTATTTTGGGGAAAGAGATTTCCAAGAGATGCTTTCTTCATTTTTATTTATGAACATAATTTACTCGATTCTTTGGGACTCGGGGAATATTTTAATGCTTTCTAAGCAAGACTGGGACTGGAGATGGGTAGAATAGAATATTGTTGATTAACCCAGAAGTAAATCTAAAGTATATAAAAGCCCTAGGAAATTTCTTGCTTCTCCTAAGGGTCAGTATATGGCACGATTAATAGCTTGCCCTCAAGTCTCTGCTTCCCTGAACTACTCTACTTGGAGTGAAAGATAGGTCCATCCTCAACACAAGAGAAGCTGTTTCTAGGTTCAGTCTGGATATGTGACATCTCCATGTAAGCAGGGCGAAATCAGAGAACCTACTTGACTTCTTCTCAAGCCACTAATTAAGTTATGCTCCTGTTCGCTCAGTTTTTATATTTTGTTTTTCAGGT
Source organism: Dasypus novemcinctus (assembly GCF_030445035.2). NCBI lineage: Eukaryota > Metazoa > Chordata > Mammalia > Cingulata > Dasypodidae > Dasypus > Dasypus novemcinctus. The sequence goes on from NC_080679.1 coordinate 90,433,420, forward strand.
AGAGGAAAGCAACAGGATTGGTTGGGTTAGGCTGCAGTAACAACAATGTCCAAACTTCAGCAGCTGAAACAGTAAAATTTGCTTCTTGTTTACTCCACTGGTCCTTCATGGGTTAGTAGGAACACTTGGCTCATTGAAGCCAATGAACTCAATCAGACAGTGCAACTACTATCTTGCACATTGCCAGTCACTATGTCAAAAGGAAAAGAGGGTCTTGCACTGGCAGTAACTTGTATGTGTCACTATTGTTCACAACTTATTAGCCAGAGCCAGTCTCAAGTTCCTACCCAACCAAAAGTGGGCAGGCAGTGTAACCCTATGCCATGCCAGGAAAAGAGCACCAGAGAGTTGGCAAAGCACACTAATAACTATATATCAGAAAAATTGCATTACTGGGTACCTAATATGTATCAACTGTGTGCCATATACTTATGTTATCTAATTCCCACAATAAATTTTGATTTTAATTTTCAAATGAGAAATATCAAGTGTAGACAGCTCAAGGAACTTGTCCAGGATCCCAAACTGAACACCACAAAGCCAGAAATGAAAGTAACAAAACAAGATTACGGATTAGGGGATGACAGGGATACAAACTAGGTCAGACAGACAGGACCATAAATTGGAGAGGCAGCATTAAGCGATTTCTGTTCATCAAAAACCTTCAAGTGATTACTTTAGAATGTCTCCTATTACTCAGGATGCTACCCAGTTGCTTTAAAGAGCTCTCTTTGTGGGAAACGGAATTTGGCCCAGTGATTAGGGCGTCCGTCTACCCTATGGGAGGTCCGCGGCTCAAACCCTGGGCCTCCTTGACCCGCGTGGAGCTGGCCATGCGCAGTGCTGATGCGCGCAAGGAGTGCCCTGCCACGCAAGGGTGTCCCCCGCGTGGGGGAGCCCCACGCGCAAGGAGTGCGCCCGTGAGGAAAGCCGCCCAGCGTGAAAAGAAAGAGCAGCCTGCCCAGGAATGGCGCCGCCCACACTTCCCGTGCCGCTGACGACAACAGAAGCGGACAAAGAAACAAGACGCAGCAAACAGACACCAAGAACAGACAACCAGGGGAGGGGGGGAAATTAAATAAATAAATAAATCTTTAAAAAAAAAAATAGCTCTCTTTGCTGTTATATAATATAATTTCTCACCTTTAATCCCTAAAGAGTTGTTCATAATTTTGAGAAGTTCATTGAAAGCATTACATACACACACACACACACACATACATATATTTTTTTAATTACTGCTCTAAATATACTAGTTCTGACAAAGATATTCACATTTTGAAGTGAAGCATGCACTCAATCACACCAGAGAGTGAGCCTACCTTGAAGTCTCCGGAAGACTGTGGTTGTGTACCATTGACCTGCATCAATAATTGATGTAATTTTCAGCAAGGAAAGAATGAACCTTTCATCTTTTAAAATAGTTTTTACACTGTGTCTCATTTCTACAACAAAGCCAACAGTAAGACCTTAAATATTCAACCAAGGTTGAAGCTGTTGATATAACATCTCAATTTTAATTTCTCTGAGCACATGCTCAAAAAATTGTAACCCTGGAATAAAGGTAACTCTTTTGAAGACTGTACCTAAAAATTCTTGTGATGTAATCTTACATGTCAAAGGCAGTCTGTAAACTTTTAGAGCACCATTATTGGATTTATGGCTGCGAGGTAGACAGCACACACTGCCTTCTGCATGCCATGTGCTCTGTTGGGTCAAGGCCTCACCTCACCTCTGATTAGACCTATTTTACCAGGACTTGTGTTCAAGTCATGAATTGTGGATAAATTTTTCCCTGTATCTTAGTTTTCCTTTAGCGTTATTTTTTTAAGGAGGTACTGGGGATTGAACCCGGGACCTCATACATCAAAGCAGGTGCTCAACCACTGAGCTACACCCACTCCACACTTTAGTGTTAATTTTGTTATGCTTTAAAAATTTTTCCATTGTGGTAACATAAAATTTCACATTTTAACTACTTTCATGAGCACCATTCAGTGAGGCTAATTACATTCACAATTTTGTATTACTTTCACCACCAAGCATTAACAAAACTTTTTCTTTACCCCAAACAGGAACTCTATATCAATTAAGAAATAACTCCCCATCTGCTCCCATGCCCCAGCCCCTGGTAACCTATAATCTACTTTCTATTTCTTAGAAGTTGCTTATTCTAGGTATTTTATGAGTGGAATCATACAATATTTATCCTTTTGTATTTGATTTCTCTAAACTTGATGTCTTCAGTGTTCATCCTTGGTGTAGCATGTATCAGATTTATTTATTTTTATTTATTTAAAAAATTTTTTTAAAGGAAGTAAAGAGTTTATTAAGAAACAAGAAAACAAGAAAATACAAGATCCAAGGCATGGCTTGCAGGTGTAGTGCAGGATGAGTTCCCAAAACTTGGTCCTTCTTATGATTGAATAGTATTTCATTGTATGTATGTATCAATTTTTTTTTAAGATTTATTTTATTTCTCTCCCCTTTCCCCCTGTTGTCTGCACTCTGTGTCCATTCACTGTGTGTTTTTCTGCATCCGCTTGCATTATCCAGTGGCATTGGGAAACTGCGTCTCTTTTTTGTTGCATCATCTTGCTGCATTAGCTCTCCATGTGTGCAGCGCCACTCCTGGGCGGGCTGTGCTTTTTTCATGCCAGGTGGCTCTCCTTGCGGGGTGCACTCGTGCGCATGGCACACCCCTTCGCAGCATGGCACTCCTTGCATGCAGCAGCACTGTGCATTGGCCAGCTTACCGCACGGGTCAGGAGACCTTGGGACTGAACCCTGGACCCTCATAGGGTAGATGGACACTCTATCAGTTGAGCCTGGTCCCCTTCCCTGTACATATCACATTTTGTCTACCATTCATCTGTTGACAGACACTTGGGTTACCCTTTTGTAATACGTTCATAATAAAATATTTTTGACTTTGAAAAGAGTATTTACAATATAAGCTGAAGTACTTTGCTTCATAGTCCTACAGATTTTTTAAAATAGAAATCACTGTGAAGATAGATTATGGAGTAGGGGATAAAAGGGATACCAAAGTTAAGTCTCAAATAGTATTCTTAAAATAATCATCAAGACATAGAAGTCAAAACTCAGTTTTAAGAGAAAGTCCTAGAGTTGAGGGTCAACCCTTTCTTAAAACAGCTGAAATTTAAGTCACCTGAATAAACAGAGAAAAAAAGAAGGAAAGGGCAATCTGAACTCTACAACCTCTCATATTTAAAAGAAGAAACAGAAAAGGTAATTCCAATTAACCCTTTGTGTTTTATGGGTTTTGCATCTCTGGGAAGGTTAAGATGACAGCCCATTCTAAACACATATCCATTTACATTAGCAGCCTTTTCTGTGGGTAACATAAGTGCATATTTGAAACATTCCAACAAAGAAACAAAAAAGACATCAAAGGTCCAAATAAATCCACACAAGCATGGGAATGTCAGAGTCAGTTTATTTGGACTTTATCTCACCCTTATTTGCCCACCACAATCCAAATGGCACCATAAAACAGTCAGTCCCCTAAAGACCTGATCTCCATAGAAAGCAGTGCAGATCTTGATTCTGTTGGGAAAGTTGTAGAGGATACTTTGTGTTAGCAAAGGGGACTGGGGAGGGATGTTGGAGAAGAAGGGTTGTTTTAGGTGTCAGGTTCCTGCCTGAACACTAAATAAGTCTGGAGGTTAAAAATGAACAGGAACAGGTTAAGAGTGTTTTTGTACGTCTTGGTTGCTATTTGGGTGGCTAGCTAGAAATACTGTGATTGGATTGGCCCCAAATGCCCCGACTTGGGTTGATGATGTAATTCAAGAACAATTACTTTAACTTTTCAGACAGTCAGTTGAGGTCTAGGTTCTTTTGTCTTAGCCTAACATTCGTGTTTTAATGATTCCCCTCCCCCCCCCTTCTTCTCTTACATTCCTTCCTCCCTTGATGGTATCATTACATGCGGAAAATCTCAGATGTTTAGTTTATATAACAGGCAAGATTAATATTCACTTTTTAAAAATCTGGTACATGGATAAAATCCATATAACAGCACATATAATACTCACATAAGGAACTCTGGGCCCCTTAACTTTACTAAAAGCTAAAGAATGTTTTAAGTGGAGAGGAAGAAATAATGGGAATATTTGCTGCAGGATGCAGACATCAGTCCCCCGGTGCCATTAGCTCAACAGGAATTAAATGTAGCCATGAACAGGGGAAGCCATTAAGTAAATGGTATTTTCTAGGAAGTTCTTACTCTGCAGCCTGGCTAAAGTGATTTGTTGGTCATGCCCAAGGATTGCAGAGATAAAATAATTGTGTAGAAGAGAAGAAATGGTGAGGGCTAAAGGCAAATTCTGAAGTCCAAATGGGTATAAATGCAACCCAGAGGAAGCCTCTGGAGGTGCTGAGAAAAAACAGATGTTAAATACGTAAGTTTTTAAACTGGTGTCTTAACTAGTGGCTTTACCATTAATCAGTACTGCAAGTTGAGGTATTGGTTCTCTAAGGGAAAAAAAAGGGGGGGGGGGTTCTTTGTCCTTTGTTAACCTAAACATAAATATCTGTTCTGCAGAGAGAAAATGCTCTTGTATGTTTTTCTCCTCTACAAGTCAGGGATGGCCAGGCAATATTCAGTCAGAAAAATTTAACAACAATTGATGGCTGGCAAGGTCTTTTGTTTCATATCACCCAGAGTGGGTGGTTTTATGTTTTTGGACCGTACATATAAACATATGTATATATGCGTTCACTACTTCTAGTCACAGTTATTGTCTCTCTCAGTTTCTGGGGTTCAGGAATCCCGAGTGGCTTGGTGGGGGCTCAGGGTTTCTCATGAGGTTGTTGTCATGATTGGCTGGGGCTGCTGTCATCTGAAAGCTTGACTGGGGCTGCAGGATCCACCACCCATGGGACTCACTCTCACACCTGGCAAGTTCATTCTGGTTGTTGGCAAGAAGCTTCAGTTCTTTGCCACATAGACCTCTTCATGGCTCCCCCAGGGCAAATGATCTGAAAGACTGCAAGAAGGCAGGCGAATGTCTTTTATGACCTAAATGTTGGAAATCACACACACAATAAATCCAGCCCACACTCAAAGGGGGAAGAGTTGAGCTCCACCTTTAGGAGAGAGGAGTACTGAAGAATATGTGGAAACATTTTAAAACCACCAAGGTGCTTCTCTTCCTTAAAGGAAACCACTATTAATATATTAGTATATAACTTTCTAATAGAAAACTATGCACACACAAATAACTACATGATGTACATGTGTATGCATGTGTATATATATACATATTTATTATTTATTTACTTATAGCTTTACAAAATCCCTTAGAAAATGCTATAACTATTGTTTTGCAACTTTTTATTCATTAAATAATTTAAGGATATCTTTCCTCCTCATACCATATCTCTTGTTCTTTTTAATGGCTGCACAGCATTTCATCATAAGCTTATAACAATTTATTTAATAATTCCCTATAGATCTACATTTTTGTTGTCTCCGAATTTTTTTGTTACTATGAATAATTCTGCAGTGAACATCCTTAAACAATAAAATCTTACCTGTTCATTATTTTATTTATTTTATTTGTTTATCTTTCACCATCCCCTTGTTTATTTATTTATTTTATTTGTTTATCTTTCCCCATCCCCTTGTTGTTTTGTACTTGCTGTGGCTGTTCATCTTCTTTGTTTCTTTAGGAGGTACTGGGAACCAAACCCGGGCCTCTGATGTGGGAAGGAGGCGTCTAATTGCTTAAGCCACCTCTTGTTCCCTGCTTTGTTGTGTCTCTCATTATGTTTTTCCTCTTGTATCTTTTGTCATGTCATCTTGTCATGTCAGCTCTCCACGCCTGCTGGTTGTGCCAGCTTGCCGTCATGCTCATCCTCTTTAGGAGGCACTGGGAACCTCTGCTCCCTGCTTTGTTGTATTGCTCATTATGTTTTTCTTCTTGTGTTCCTTGTTGCATCATCTTGTTGGGTCAACTTGCTGCACCTGCCCTTCACAGGCGTGAGCTCTATCTTCTTTAGGAGGCACTGGCAACCAAACCATGGACCTCCTATGTGGTAGGAGAGAGCCCAATTGCTTGAGCCACATCTGCTTCCTATGATGCATTTGTGTAAGTGGAATTGCTGTATCAGAACAGTTGTTTTACTATTTTGATAGGTTCTCTCAAATTGCCCTCCAAAAGTGTAACAACATTAAGTCATTCATTATATTGGTTAGGGTAGGGTAAACTGCAGTAATAAATAGCACTAAAAATTTTCAGTGGTTTGAAGACAATAAGTATTTCTTTCTTCTGCAATTGTCCGTGGCAGCTCTTCTGTCAGCGGTGGTGTGGCCAGTGTGCGGGTCTGGCTGTGCCAACAGACTCCTAACCACACAGTCCTTCAGGGATCCAGGCTTTTAGGACCCTAGCCATTTTATGATGTTCCAAGGTGACTCTTGCTATCTTCACCAATCCAAGCAATGGGGAAGGGAAGAAAGAACATGAAAGCTGAGCATGGAAAATTGTATTGGTCAGGCCTGAAAGTGACACACATTACTTCCACTCACACGCTCCTGGAGAGAATTGCAAAGGATGCTGGGAAATGTAACATAGTTGGGCAACTATATGTCCAAGTACAGCAAACTTTTTCTGCTACAGGGATTTCAAAATATTTCAAATTGGCATGTCATGGGTATCGAGCAATTGAAACAGATGTTGATTATAAACCACCAGAAGAGCCATGCAGCACATACCAGCGAAATATCTGCCCTGCTTTTACTCCCATGAAAAAATTTAAAATCAAAATCCCCCAAAAAATGTTTTTAATGGATTCAAAAGTAGATTTTTGTTTTGGAATTTAAGTTGTTTTTAGCTTATCCAAAAGAATAAACTTTTTTTTTTTTTTTTTTTTTTTAAAGATTTATTTATTTATTTAATCCCCCCGACACCCCTGGTTGTCTGTTCTTGGTGTCTATTTGCTGCGTCTTGTTTCTTTGTCCACTTCTGTTGTCGTCAGCGGCACGGGAAGTGTGGGCGACGCCATTCCTGGGCAGGCTGCACTTTCTTTTCACGCTGGGCGGCTCTCCTCACGGGCGCACTCCTTGTGCGTGGGGCTCCCCCACGCGGGGGACACCCTTGCGTGGCACGGCACTCCTTGCCCGCATCAGCACTGCGCATGGCCAGCTCCACACGGGTCAAGGAGGCCCAGGGTTTGAACCACGGACCTCCCATATGGTAGACGGACGCCCTAACCACTGGGCCAAAGTCCGTTTCCCAAAAAAGAATAAACTTTTGAGAAAGAAGAATGAAGATGTTCTTACACTACTAGGTATCAAAACTTGCTTTGGAGGTAGAGTAATTAAAACAGTGTAGTTCATAGGAATAGATGAATGGGACTGATTCTCATAATGATACAGATCCTGCCAACACTGGACTATGTCCACTCAGAAGCAAGAGTGCTACTCCACCACCATCGTGGAACTTAGCATCCTAAACCTCTACTTCTAGTGTTCCTGCCAGTGCCAATAAATTATCTTACTCTCTATTTGAATAGCGTTTCTCTGCCTGGTTTTCTGCTCAGTTACCTCACTCTTACTTGTATACCCTATTTATTAATGATTCTTAGTGCTGCACAGTGTCTTCGTACAGTCTTCTCATCCTGGGGTTTTTTAGCTTTTTCTGTTATTTTCCACAAAATGGTCCAAGATGATCTAAATATCTACTGAATCCCATGCTTCCTCTCCAGGCAGAGCTCTTCTAGGCTTTCCCATCTATCTGCTTGACTACAGCTGAGTCAGGTAGCCACCGCGTAGCAAAATCTGCTATGGTCTTGGGCTGGGTCAGGAGATAGCTCCAAGGCAAACCCTGCCTGAAGAATGCCCAGGGCTACGTCCCTGCCAAGAGGCTGTGGGTGTAGCAGGCATTCAGAGGTGACTTCACCTTGGCTTGAGACAAGACGCTCAGACTCAGGAGAGCCTCACTAGGCAATTTGAAAAGTGGAAATAAGTAGATATCCCCACTCTATTTCCTAGGATTGCTGAGAGAATAAATAAAATGTTGTTATAAAGCACGCACTCCTAACAAACTTCTAGCAAAGCCCCTGGCATATAATATATACTCTAACAACAGTGGTGTAACAGGATTGTGTACAGTGCCCAGTACCAAAATTGGCTCTTAAGTCCCACTGCTGAGGACTGAAGCATTAAGCAAGGCACCTTTCCTTTCCTTTTCTTTTCTTCTCATTTTTCTTTTCTCTCTTTTTTTTTTTTATTATTTCTCTCCCCTTCCCCCCTCCCCTAGTTGTCTGTTCTCTGTGTCTATTTGCTGTGTGTTCTTCTTTGTCCGCTTCTGTTGTCAGCGGCTCGGGAATCTGTGTTTCTTTTTGTTGCGTCATCTTGTGTCAGCTCTCCATGTGTGTGGCGCCATTCCTGGGCAGGCTGCACTTTCTTTCGCACTGGGTGGCTCTCCTTACGGGGCACACTCCTTGTGCGTGGGGCTCCCCTACGCCGGGACACCCCTGTGTGGCAGGGCACTCCTTGCGCGCATCAGCACTGCGCATGGGCCAGCTTCACATGGGTCAGGGAGGCCCGGGGTTTGAACCGCGGACCTCCCATGTGGTAGATGGACGCCCTAACCACTGGGCCAAGTCCACTTACCTCTTTTCTTTTTTTAAAGCAACTTTAAGCAAGGCACATTCTTAGCCCGAGGCACTGCCAGGCATCGGGCTTCTCTGCAGGGCTTGCTGAGAGACAGCAAGCCGCCATTATCCCTGCCCAGAAGGCCTGGTATCAAGAAGGAGGCCTTCTTGGGGAGAGAAGGCTGCCAAGTTATGGGGAAGAGCTATTCCCTCTTCTCATCAATCTAAAAGGAGAGAAAGTACTTCCTGAGCATAGGGAGTAGAGCCCAATGAGAGAGGAAGGAAGGAAGAGAAGGAGGCAGGAAGAGAGAGAGAGAATGCATGTGTGTGTGCAACATACCAGTCCCCGCATCCCGTGAGTCAGGCACATGTCCTAGTCTCCAGTGTGAAGGCTGCGAGTGACAGAACTAGCCGAGATCCCACAGATGCCCTGTGTGGAGAAGGGAAAGGAGAGAGATGGTGGAGCCAAGAAAGAACTGATGGTCTTGCTTTTTTTAAGTTTTCTCTAAAGCTAAATTTTTTAAATTGAAAAGGCTATTGAATTTTTTTTTCTTAAAAAATCCTTTTTATCAGAAAATATAGCAGGCGAACAAATTTATTAACATAAACTTGCAGCTTAATTAGCTGTAAAGTCAATATCACTGAGGTCAGTAAATAGAACATTGCCAGCCAGCACCCCTTTGCGCCCCACTTTGTGTCCCTTCCCAATCAGAAAACCCTTCCTCCCCCCAAAGGTAACCACAGCCTGACCTTTACAGTAATCACCCTCTTTTGTTGTTGTTGTTTTTTTAACTTTTTTGGTGTAAGCATGCATCACAAAACACTAAACTTTAGAATTGCTTGTTTTGGGATTTTATATAAATAGAATCATACAGTACGAATAAACTTCAATTTATCTGTCTGTGCTACGATTGCTGAACATTTGGGTTGTTTCCAGTTGGGGGCTATTATTAACATGTTGCTAGGAACATTTTTGTAGACGACCCCTGGTGGGTGTGTATACACATTTCTTAGGGCCTTAGGTATGGAATTGTTGGGTAATAGAGTATGTGAATATTCAACTCAACTAAAGAATGTTTTCCAAGTGGTTGTACCAATGTGCAGTCCCACCAGCAGTTTAGGAGAATTCTCCTTGCTCTACATCTATACCAATGATTCTTTACTCCGAGATTATGTACTTCTGCACAAAAGAGGACTTTCAAAAAGAAATAAAAATGATGGTAGAACTGATGGCTTTTTTTTTATTAAAAATTTTTTTTTTAAAGATTTATTTTTTATTTATGTCTCTCCCTTCCTCCCCCCCCCCCCCATTGTGTGCTCTCTGTGTCCATTTTCTGTGTGTTCTTCTGTGTCTGCTTGCATTCTTGTGAGCGGCACCAGGAATCTGTGTCTCTTTTTGTTGCGTCATCTTGCTACATCAGCTCTCCTTGTGTGCAGTGCCACTCCTGGGCAGGCTATGCTTTTTTTGTGCAGGGCAGCTCTCCATGTGAGGTGCCACTCCTTGCACATGGGGCTCCCCTACTCAGGGGACACCCCTGCATGGCATGACACTCCTTGCACACATTAGCTCTGCACGTGGGCCAGCTCACCATACAGGTCAGGAGGTCTTGGATTTGAACCCTGGACCTCCCATGTGGTAGGCAGATACTCTATCTGTTGAGCCACATCTGCTTCCCTTGATGGCTTTTTAAATGTCTTTATGTGATAAAACAAAGATCTAATATCTCCACTCAGGCCCTTGTTTTTTTTCCCCCTGAAATTCTACTGGACCATGAAATCTCAAGAAATTCATTATACCTGAGGACATGATTTAGCTTGTTGCCTTTTTTTCTTTTTTAACATCAAAAACCACCTAATATATATGGTAGCCAGCATGTAAGACGGCACTCAGTGAAACTCCCTTTTGATATTGATGCTGTCGTGTAGACCCCTCACTGAATAAGAGCTGGTTTTAAGACCAATAGAAGTCACAGTGTATGAATTCCCAAGCCAGTTGCTAAAATATTTATTGCTACTTTAGCACTTGAGGGGAAGTAAGCCACCATGCTACGGGGATGCTCAAGCAGCCCTATAGACAGGCCTACATTGGAAAGAACCAACTTACCAGTGCCAACTTGCAAACCTTGGAAGCAGAATTATCAGCCCCAGTCAAGCCTTCAGATGATTCCAGACTCTCAGATTTTTCTGATAACACCCCAGAAACCTTGAAGCAGAGACCAGCCATCTCTCTGTTGGAATTCCTGAACTACAGAAGCCATGAATGAGCTAATACATGATTATTATTGTTTTAAGTCACTGAGTTTCGGGATGATATGATACACAGCATTAGAACCCTAGTACAACGTGTATGATCACTTAGTAAGTACCCTTGCCACAAATTTGAACCTGAATCTCATTATGTCCTTAGATTTAACTACAATTTTAAAAGAAACAGAGGTGACAGAAGAATATGTTAAACTAACACACCGCAGGGATGAAAGCACAAAATCCAGAATATGGGCAATTCTACAAGATGACTCAATTTCTTCAACAACTAAATTGGAAAAAAAAGAAAGGTAAGGAGAAGAACCTATAAATTAGAGGAGACTCAAGTCTGGTAGATTGTATTATTCCCAATATTCACTGTACTTTCACGTGGAAAGATTATACTTTCCTCCTTACTACGGACATCAGGTTAAGCCATGTGCTATGCTTTGACCAATGAAATGTGAGCAGACTTGATGGTTGCTACTTTGGAGCAGAAGCTTTAAAAGTCATTGCCTGTTTCAAGCATTCCTCATTTCCATCTGCCAGAAAGTGGATGTATCCCAAGACGGGAAATTTCTTCAGCCTGTTGCCAGGCATGAAGAGGATGCAGGCCTGACTCATAATGGAAATTAACCTGAACAAGAAAGAAACCTGAGTGGTAAGTCATTGTGATTTTGAAGTTGTATTCTACTATAGCATAATCTAGTGTTACCTGATTCACACAAGAAATATTTCAACCAAATACAACATAGAAACATTGTTAGGATCCTGATTTATGAGACTATCGGAGAAATTTGTATATGGACTGAATTTTTGAAGATAATTAAGAAATTGCTATTTTTACGAGTGTTTATGGTATTGTACTTACATTTAAAAAAAGGCTAGGCTTTAATGCATGGGGCAGGAGGGAAGGGGGAATAGGTAGGGACATAGATTAAACAAGATTCACTATAAATTGATAATTGTTAAAGCTGGGAAATGAGTTTATGCCAGTTCATTATACTGTTCTCTCTACTTTTGTTTATGCTTGGAAAGTTCCATAATAAAGACTTAAAAATTAGTTTGCTCACTTGAGTCCCAGAGTTGTCTCCTGTCTCCCAAAGAGTTACAGAAAATATAGGAGCTGAGAGGATAGAGCTGATCAATTGAGTTTAGTGAGTGTGTATGGAATGGAGGTGTTTGGATCAGTGCTCAGGAGGAAGACTTGGAAATTGATCCTTTTTAGTGAGAAAGTTGTTTCCCCAGGAGCATTGTATCAGGTCAGAAATCTATCAGGGACAGATTCAGAGCAGTAGAGAGGTGTGGAAAGCTGTGGAGGTGTCAGCTCCCACCTCAAGTGTGAAAGGGAGGGACGTGACTTGAGTAAAATCTTGTTACTTCTCAGTTTATTGGCTACGATCAAATGTAATATGTGTTCTTATCAGTTAAAGGGGCTGATGTGTTCTCCGCCTGCAAACAGGCATTAAATTAATATTTGGAATTGAGAGATCAATCAGAAGCTTGCGCTATGCATCCCGTGACTCACCCTGGAATCATAATACTTCCAGAATGGTTTTCTTTTTTTCCCTGGTCTCCTAAAAAGTGCTCTAATTCACTCTCTTGATTTTTTTAATTAAACAAATTTTTTTTTGCTCGTGGGAAAATTGTCTTGCTCGTCTTCCTTAGGAGGCACCAGGAACCAAACCCAGGTCCTCCCATGTGGTAGATAGGCACCCAACTGCTTGAGCCACATCCACTTCCCTAATTCACTTTTTTAAAATATATTTTATTTATTTATTCCCCTTCCCCCCACTGTTTGCACTCACTCTCTGCTCTCTGTGTCCATTCACTGTGTGCTCCCTTTGTCTGCTTGTCTTCTCTTTAGGAGGCACCAGGAATCAAATCTGGAACCTCCCATATTGGAGAGAGACACACAAACACTTGAGCCATTTCTGCTCTCTGTCTTATTGTGTCTCTCATTGTGTTTCATCTCTGTGTCTCCTTGTTGCATCAGCTTGCTGCAGCCAGCCCATTGCACCAGCTCACTGTTTTGCTAGTCTTCTCCAGGAGGCACTAGGAGTCGAACCTGGGACCTCCCATGTGGTAGGCAAGAGCTTAATCACTTGAGTCACATCTACTTCCTCCTAATTTACTCTTTTTTTAAAAAACATTTCCTGTTAACTTCTTCCTTCTCTCCCTTCCTTCCTTCCCCCTTTTTTGTTGCATCATCATCTTACTGTGTAACTCACTTGCACAGGCACTCAGCCTGCCGCGCGGGTACTGGCTCATAGCACAGGCATACTTTCTCTTCTTCATTCTCACCAGGAGGCCCCAGGGATTAAGCCTGGGCCCTCCCATATGGGAGGCAGAGGCCTTATCACTTGAGCCACATCAGCTTCCCCCCTAATTCATTCTTAATGAGGTTCCAAACGTCATTGCACCATTTGCACTGTAAGGATAGAGTTTCTTGTAAGTGGAGTAGACAAGGTAGCTGGGCTTGAGCCATCTTGCCAGGGCCACATCCGGGAGGGTATTAGACAAGAGAGGAGGGTGAGACCTGAGCCCGAGCCAGCACACCCTTGCCAAGGAACCGAGTGTCAGGACAAGGGCTCCCGGGTAGCCACAGAGCGGGAGGCAGGCCTGACGGGGAGTTAGCCGCGACCTCGGCGCAAGACCCACGCCACCCTGCCTGGAGTCCTCAAGTGAGGAGGTGCCGCACACGCCACTCTCCAAACCCAGGGTGCTCCTGCCTGGGAGAGGGCCAGGGGTGGCCTGTGAGGGCAGGCACAGCCCCACCTCCTCCCCACCAGACTGGCTGGTCCTGGGCATGAGGACAGAGAGGAGAAGGCTTTGATTCTTTTTTTTTTCCCCCAGCATATATTGACGCATTGCTGCTAACCATGGTCTGTAGTTTACATTATGGTTTGCACTTTGCACCTCACAATTTTATAGGTTTTGACAAAATGTACAATGGCCTGTGTCCGTCATTGCAGTGTCATGCAGGACAAGTTCAATGTTCCCAAAATGCCCCATGTTACACCTGTTCTTCCCTCTCGCTTCCCTCGGAACCTCAGGTGATCATTGCCTTTATTTCGGCGTAACAAGCTTTGATTCTTGACATCAAAATTTACGTAGCGGGGAAGCGGACTTGGCCCAGTGGTTAGGGCGTCCGTCTACCACATGGGAGGTCCGCGGTTCAAGCCCGGGGCCTCCTTGACCCGTGTGGAGCTGGCCCACACGCAGTGCTGATGCACGCAAGGAGTGCCGCACCATGCAGGGGTGTCCCCACGTAGGGGAGCCCCACGCGCAAGGAGTGTGCCCCATAAGGAGAGCCGCCCAGCGTGAAAATACTGCAGCCTGCCCAGGAGTGGCAGCACACATACAGAGAGCTGACACAGCAAGATGATGCAACAAAAAGAGACACAGATTCCTGATGCTGATGACAAGAATACAAGCAGACACGGAAGAACACACAGCGAATGGACACAGAGCGCAGACAATTGGGGGGGAGGGCGGGGAAGGGGAGAGAAATAAAAAATAAATTTTAATAAAAACTTTATGTTGTTCTCTTTCTTGAGATTGAAGTTTAAAAATGAATAGGGCTAGTAGGAAGGCCAGTAGACTGGGACGGCAACGGCGGGTCTGTGGGTAGGGGCTATAGCGTTGGTCGCGGTGGGATGGTGTGAGGTGCTGGTGAGGAAAGCGGCCCTGTGGACTCTGAAGCAAGTTCCAAACTATTCAGGACAACGCTTAATTGTGTCCCGTAGTCTCTGTTCAGTGAAATATGATCCTAATGAAAAAACTTAATAAACTTCTTGTTGCTAATAGAGGAGAAATTGCATGTAGGGTTATTAAAACATGTGAGAAGATGGGCATTACGACAGTTGCCATACACAGTGATGCTGATGCTAATTCTGTTCATGTGAAAAAGGCAGATGAGGCTGGCTGTGCTGGCCCAGCTCCCACCGGTAAAAGCTGCCTCAACACAAATGCCATCACGGACGCCATTAAGAAACCCAGGGCCCAAGCTCTACGTCCAGGTTGTGGATTCCTTTCAGAAAACAGAGAACTTGCCAAATGTTTGGAGATACTGGGAATCAAACCTAGGATCTCGTACAGGGGAAGCGGGCGCTCAACCACTGAGCTACAGCTGCTCACCAGTATATGCAGATTTTGATCGTCTCTCAAACTATGCAAACGGAAGGCTGAAATTATGTTCTTAAATTCTTTTGCTGGCCTTTCAGGCTTTCAATACATGGGAACTATATTTAGGTAAGAGTGATCACTGAATTAAAATGTGGAATTCTGGAAATAAATGTAGGAAGACAAAAAAAAAATGAATAGGACTGAGCATTAGGAATGGTATGAAATTGGATGGAGTCATCATTAAGATCTTAAGGAATTCTCCCCACTTCCCTGATTTCTTTCACTTTAATACTACTCACCCTCTTTAGGTTACCAAGTACCTTAATTCATGGTTTACTTTCTTGTGTTTGGTTTTGTAAGAATATGCGATTACATATGCATTATTTTTTCATCCACAAAACCCAGCATACTGTAAAAGTCTCATGCACTTTGGATTTCTTTTTTCAGTTGATGGTACATCATGGAGATCACTCCATATCCAATCATAGAGATCTTCCTCATTCCCTCTTATAGTTGTTTAATCCTTCATCATGTGGAAGCATTATTGTTTATTTAATTAGGCTCTTGTGGATGAGAATTTAGATCGTTTCTAATATTTTTTTGTTACAAAGAATGCAACCAAAAAAAAAGATCTTAAGGAAGCCTACCATTCAGAGAAAAGCAGGGATTCCGTGCAAGGCGGCATGGAGCGGTTTCGTGCTTCCACCCGCAGTGACTTGCTACTCCATAATAATCGGAGTGCTCATCCATTTCCCTAACAAAAGTCAGAACAAAAACTCTTCATGCAGATTTTCAGTGATACACCATCTACTTCAGACTAGTCAAGCCTGACTTGACGATTGCCCTTCTTGATCATTCCTCCCTTCTGCCTTCTCTCAACCAGGCAGAGAAGCCATGCCCTCCTGCGCCCCTTTGTACGATTAGCTAGGGCCAAACACAGGTACCAACAAGGACACTAAAAATAAATCATTTTCTTTTAATATTTTGCCTACTGTGACCTACTTTTAGTTCAGTTTCAAAAGAAGGGGATGAGGTGTGTCCTAAATAAATACATCTATGAACTGTTTCACAGTGTTGGCTGCACAGCTTTTGTGCCATAAACTGAAGTTTGTTTCCTAAAGGAAGCAAAAGTTTACAATATTTTCTGCATCAACAAATTGATATTTAGTTGCTGAAATTCCACTTGCTTTATCGAAAATCTCTCTTCGAGGAGTCATTGCCCACTGATAATCCTGGATTAAAGAGCTGTAGTTAGAGTCACCTCTCATGTGGCTGAGTCACATGTAGGATCACTTCCAACCCACCCACACATCTGAAAACACATTTTCAGCAATTACAAAATCAAGAGCTGTGAAGGTTCCTTTCAAACAGAGCACTTTATCAGCCAATTTTATTTTAATTATTTGTTTTTAATGAAGAACCTATGACCTCTTTAGGAATTGGAGTCAGGAGCTACGCTGTGACTTAAAAAAATCAAGTTACAGTTTGAGGGTTTCCCTGACCTAGGGTGATTATTGTCTGTAATGTAAATACTTCAGCTTAGACAGCAGCATATCCATGCTTTAAAGGTTAGTTTTATTATTCACGCTAGAAGTTGTTAGTTAACATCTGAAGGGCCAATGGGGAATATACATTCATGGGTTGGTTTGTTAGCATTTAAGGACAGTAATCAGGATCCTGGATTTGGGATTCCATTCCTGAATCTACACTAGGGAATTGACTGTTTAGCACAGTGATAAATGCTTCATTGGTTAAATGAACGGTGCTGGAGGTCTGTGAACCCCATAGGCCCCTCGTCCCATAATACGTAACCCAGCGTAAGCACAACGTAGTCGTCGGTGAGCCTGGTCCAGTTTCCTAGCCATGGCTGTCTGCTCACTCCTTTACCTGCCACTTAAAGGAGGATTCTGCCCCCTGATCCAACCAGAACTGTGGCCGAATTCTGCCCTAGGATATGGTTGCGTTTGCTTCAGGTGAACATCGCACACCAAGTGCTGGTCAGAGGCCGGAGCTCACCAAGCCCATGAGGTCGATTTGTTCAACTGCAGTGCTTATTTGCTAGTGCGTGTTTGAACGTGGCATTCAGTCTGAGACCAACTTTCTTTGCTCACACCACCCAGTAGCACCGTGGAGGGCGCGAGGGCCCCCGCTCTAACAACTCTGAGCACAAAGGCCCCACCAAGACGCCCACACCTGGGCACCACCCACCTGGCTTAAGTCAGTTAATAGCACCTGGTCCATGAGATGCCTTTAATGAAGAAAATGTGTGCCAAATAGATTGGAAACATTTACACGGAATGACAAAGATTTGAAGAAAATGTGGCAAGTTTTCATGGAGAGCAATGTGGTTTTGTTCATATACTAAGAATATAAAAAAGTATACACGGCTTCCTATGTATACTTGAATATGTATTCATTTAATCCTTGCCACAACTCTATGAAGAGGTTCAGGGTTCTCCAGAGAACAGAACCAATAGGAAATTATATATATGTGCGTATATATATATGTATATATACATATACTCTTTTTTAGGGACTTGGCTCACAGAATTGTGGAGGCTGGTAAGTCCAAAGTCTGAAAGGCAGGCTGACAGACCAGAAATTCACTCAGGAGTTGACGCTACAAGGCAGAATATCTTCTTTTCCTAGAAACCTCAGGTTTTGCTTTTAAAGCCTTCAATTGATTGGATGAGGCCTACCCTTAAAGACAACTAATTGTAAAGGTTAACCACTTATACCAGATACTCACCAGCAACATCTAGACTAGTGTTAATTAAGTTAAATAACTAGAAACTAGAACCTAGCCAGGTTGACATACAAAACTAACCATTACACCATTTTATCCAGGAGGAAACTGAGGCACAGCGAGTGACTTGTCTGACATACAGATCAAGTACGTGGGTAACAACGATTTGAACCCAGGCAGACTGATTCCAGAATTCAGTCTGCTCAGTAAAATAGATACCAGACTTCTCTTTCTGAAAAATAGCAGTGGGCTAAGTGACTGAGAACCACAGGAGTTTATCCGGTTGAAGAGACATGGACTTGCTGTAAGAGCCCAGGGGGAAATACTGAGGAATCTTGAGGTTTTCCTTGTCTTTGCAAGACCCTTACCTAAAAGGGAGTTTCTGTCAAGCATCATTGGGTAGCAGGGCTTCTGTGATGAATTAAAAATAAAGATATGTCACTTGGTTGATGATGTGTATAACAGTTTTCTTAGATGTAACAAAGCTGCCGAGTAGAAGACTTTCAAGAGAAAGGCAGACAGCCGACAACCTGCCACTCTCTTGTCCATATTTTACTTTCTTTTATTTATTTATTAAATGACTAAGTTTTGTGGATTATTTTAGATTTATTTTTATTTATTTATTTATTTTATTTATTTCTCTCCCCTTCCACCCTCCCCAGCTGTCTGCTCTCTGTGTCCATTTGCTGTGTGTTCTTCTGTGCCCGCTTCTATTCTTGTCAGCAGCACCGGGAATCTGTGTCTCGTTTTGTTGTGTCATCTTGCTGCATCAGCTCTCCATGTATGCAGCACCACTCCTGGGCAGGCTGGACTTTCTTTCACTCTGGGCGGTTCTCCTTATGGGACGCACTCCTTGCGCGTGGGGCTCCCCTGCGCGGGGGACACCCCTGCGTGGCAGGGCACTCCTTGCATGCATCAGCACTGCGCATGGGCCAGCTCCACATGGATCAAAGAGGCCTGGGGTTTGAACCGTGGACCTCCCATGTGGTAGGCAGATGCTCTATACATTGAGCCAAGTCTGCTTCCCACTTCCTTCCTTTTATATACCTCTATATTATCCTATACTAAAACAGCCGCTCATGTGAAGTTACTGATATAAGCCACAGCAAAATGGTCCTTCATGAACCATGTTTTTCTCTTTTCCTTTGCCCTTCAGCAAAGGGAAGAGTTAGGATAATCTGATTACTAGCACAGTTATTTGGTGAACTCTTCACCTGCTGCTATAAATCTGAGCTTGCCTCTTTCTTTTTCAGGTTCCTCTCCAGGTATGGTCCTTAGAGGGAACAGAAATCACCAGCCCACAACCATCATTCTATAGAATAAATTACCCATTTATTAATTTTAATTCTGACAACACAATTTTACACACATATTGCACAAGCAAGTGTTTGGAGACATTCATGGCACGCTTTCCATTTTCTCATTACCATGGCAACATGGTGTGCCTCTCCAGCAGCCCCATTTTCTTACCCTAGTTCTGGCAATACTTGGGATTCTGGTGAACTGCTTATTCAACCACAACACACAGAATTATAGGAAACTGACCCTGAGCGCAGCAAGCTAACACAGAGGCTCTGGAGCTCCTACAGCCAAATACTGAAACTTTTCCACAAAAGAAACCCTAAGGTTTTTAGCGTTCTTGTAACTAATATTTACTCAGCAAATTACCAATTCTTTTTAAAAATCCTCAATGTATGTACACATTATGGATATCAGAGTGCTTTTATGTAAAAATATAGTAATTAATATATAGTGTATTCATCAAACTTTAGTTGAGTACTAGGAACTAAACCTAATGCTGGAGATTCAAGAGGAATAAAGTAGGGACCCTGCTGATTTGTGTATAGTAACTCAATAGCATCCCGATTTAAAGTAGCTTAAAAGAAAAAGGAAATTTATTTTTTTACCTTATCATCGTAATTTATTTTTGTCAATAAAAGCAAATGATGGTTAATAGTTGTTTTACACCTACTCATCAAAATCTATAAAATCAGTTAATGTTCTTTATGGTTAATAGCATACATTTCCCTATAAAATATCTTAATATTATATATCAGAAAATGTTATTGAATTTCGAGCTCCTTTCATTTCCTTCTATAAAAAGGAAATTTATTGATTCATGTAACTGAAGAGCCCAGGTGTAAATTTCAGTCATGGATGGATCAAAGGGGCTCAAACTATGTTACCAGAATTCCCTTTTCTCTTTTCATATCTGTTCATGTTTGCCTCTCTTTTCTCTTACTAATGACAGCTTCCTCCAATATCACCTGAACAAATGGCTGTAAAAACTTAAGCTTAGGTCATTCTTAGAGCTCACTGTTACAGAAGAATAGAGACCAGCTCTCTCCCAGAATCTGTAAATAAGAACTCAAGAAAATCAAGGAAGAAATGCATCCAGATTGGACAGGAAGAAGTAAGACTACCTCTAGTCACAGGTGACATAACCATATATATATAGAAAATCCTAAGGAATATATAACTATTAGAACTAATAAATGAGTTCAGCAAGTTGCAGCATAGAAGATCAATATATAAAAATCAATTGTAGGGGAAGCAGATTTGGCCCAGTGGATAGGGTGTCTGCCTACCACATGGGAGGTACAAGGTTCAAACCCAGGGCCTCCTGACCCATGTGATGAGCTGACCCATGTGCAGCGCTGATGCACGCAAAGAGTGCCCTGCCACACAGGGGTGTCCCCCATGTAGGGAAGCCCCACGCGCAAGGAATGCGCCCCGTCAGGATAGCCTCCCAGTGTGAAAAAAACACAGCCTGCCCAGGAATGGCACCACACACATGGAGAGCTGATGCAACAAGATGATGCAACAAAAATGAGACACAGATTCGAGGTGCCAAAGACACAAACAGACACAGAAGAACACACAGTGAATGGACACAGAGAGTAGACATCTGGGGAGGGGGGTGGGGAAGGGAAGAGAAATAAATAAAAAATAAATCTTTAAAAAAAAAAGATCAATTGTAAAAAAAAAAAATTACCAAAGAGGAAAAAAATCATTTGCATTTCTACGCATAAGCAATGAGCAAACAAAAATGAAATTAAGGAAACAATTCTATTCACAATGACATAAACATAGAATATTTAAGAATAAATTTAACAAAAGAAGTGCAAAACTTATACTATGAAAACTAACAAAACACTAATGAAAGAAATTAAAGATCTAAATAAATGGAAAAACATCCCATGCTCATGGATCAGGAGCATCATAGTCTTGTGGTGATGCAATACTTCCTCAAATGATCTACAGATCCAACACTGTTCCTTTTCGAATTCCAGAGGACTTCTTTGTAGAAACAGACAAGACAATTCTAAAATATAAAAATGGAGGAAGCGGACTTGGCCCAATGGATAGGGCGCCTGCCTACCACATGGGAGGTCTGCAGTTCAAACCCTGGGCCTCCTTGACCTGTGTGGAGCTGGCCCAGGCGCAGTGCTGATGTGTGCAAGGAGTGCCTTGCCATGCAGGGGTGTCCCCCATGTAGGGGAACCCCATGAGCAAGGAGTGCACCCCGTAAGGAGAGCCGCCCAGAGTGAAAGAAAGTCCAGCCTGCCCAGGAGTGGCACCGCACACATGGAGAGCTGACACAACAAGATGACGCAACAAAAGAGACACAGATTCTCGGTGCCGCTGATAAGGATAGAGGTGAACATAAAAGAACACACAGTGAATGAACACACAGAGCAGACAATTGGGGGCAGGGGGAAGGGAGAGAAATAAATACAAAATAAATAAATCTTTAAATAAATAAATAAATAAAAATGGACAGATACTTGTACTCCACCCTAGGGAATCTGATGATTAAGAAACACTGGTTAGGGTTTCCTAATTTTTACCTTTTTGGTATGTGTGAAGCAATGTGTCTGCAGAAGTGTGTCTCAGTAGGGTCTCTGGACCACATGCTTCAGAAAGCAGGGAAATGTGCTCTTGGGCCCAAACCAAGTCTAATAAAACAGAATCTTGGGGAGAAGATGGGGTTGGGGTACAGGGATCTGCATTCTAACAAGCACCCTAGGAGATTTTTCTGTACTACTAGGAAAGCAATCACTGTCTGGGGAGCTGATTCAGTCACATGAACTTTCTCATGAAGGTGAGTCAGCAGGATGGGAAAACTGTAGAAAAACAAGGAGAATTCTGTAGAAGTAAGGAGAGTTTCAAGAAAGAGATGGTAAATCCAAAATTGGATATATGTGCATGCCTTAATGACATAAAATATGCTTCAGTAAAAGATGCTGAAATGACCTTGATTATGTCATGGTGGGGCATTGTGGAGGATGGGTTTGACTTTTTGTATAGTTAGATACATTGCTTCTATAATTTAAACAATGATCTTCAATTTTAAGGAGCTATGTTAATGCTGTAGAGAAGTCAAATTGGACAAGGGTTGAAAAGAGGTCATTGGACTTGGCAAGTGGGAGGTCACTGAAGAACTTTGGATGAGGATGTGGAAGCCAGATTATTAATACAATTGTATTAATACAATTCAGTGGATGAGGAGGGAGTGGAAGGAGACAATATGGATCAAGGACTTTGGCAGCACAGGCAATTTTAAAATTAAATTTTTTCCTTTTCCTGTTTATAAAAGTAATATATATTGTGAATAAAATTTATGTAACTGAATTGTATTCATGGAAGTGGTTAAAATAGGAAATTTGGGGTTACCTATATGTTACCCAAATTTAAAAATTATAATCATTCATTTCATAAAATGTGGGTAATTCAGAATATTAAGAACAAAATAATCGTCAGCCATAATCCCACCGCCCAAGACCAAACCATGCTAATGGTTTGGTATATTTATTGGACATTTCCCCTTCAACTAACAGGGCTGCAAGGTAGAGGGAACAGGTCAAAATCATCCCCATTATTCTCCTCAGTTGAGGAAAACAAGTCTCAGAAAGGTTACGTGACTTTCCTGAAGAATTAAAACAGGCCTTAAGAATGTGCTTGGTTTCTAAAGTGCTTTGCAGTTTCCCCAGTGCTTCCGCTTGCATTTCCCCGTTGCTCTCCCCCACAGCACCGGCCAAGGAAGCCTTTCCCTTGTGTGTTACTGTGCCCTGAACAGACTTCCGCTGTGGCGCCTCTGACATTTCATGGGTTTACGTGATTTGAATCACTGTTAGCCCTGCACTCCTTCAGTGCTAGGACTGAGCCCTGTTGTCTCTTAGCTCCTAGCACAGCATTTGGCACAGAATATGTGTGTGGAATGATGGGCAGTGGGTAATGTTTCGGAATGGTAACTGCCACACTGCCCATGTCCATCATTCCCTGCTTTTGTGTCCACCTCCCCCTTTCCCGCAGCCCTTAGGGTGTTCTGTGCACAGACTGCCTCAGGATAAGAATAACACAGTAGCAACACAGTCCATTTTTTACTTTGACTTTCAAAAGTTCAGGTGAGGTATAAACAACAGATTTGACAGACTAGCTGAAAAGCTTAAATACCCATCCCCTAACTAAACAGGGTCTAATTTGCAGGAGAATGGAGAACTGGGCAGGCGGAAATAGGTAAGGTGATGGTGTGTATTCCCAAGAACGGGACCCTGCTAAGCCCATTACTGGGTAGACCTTGCGGAGCTGATAAAACACCAGATTCCCCTGTCTCGGAGGGGCATGGAGTAGGGAAGAAATGACTACATGGAAAATCTAGACCATAACACTGTCCAGCACAAACATAATTCAAGCCGGATATATAAGTAAAAATTTTTCTAGTAGCCACATTACAAAGTAAAAAGAAACAGGTGAAATTAATTTTAATAATATTTTTTATTTAACCTAATCTGTCAAAAACATTATTTTAACTTGTGATCAATATAAAAAATTATTAAAGAGATATTTTATATCCTTTGCACTAAATCTTCAAAGTCTATGTGTATTTTACAATTTGGATAAGCCACATTTCAATTAAGTTACGGCTGGTGGCCGTATTGGACAGTACCTGATGGAATTCCTAACCCACAGTGAGAACTGCAGCCATAGAGAATTTTCTGTGTACTCAAGAGTAGTATAGACAGGACCCAAACAGCCAATGAACCCATAGAGACCTTGAGAGGGAGGACAGCATTGATCTGTGTGTGCCGAGTGGATCAGAGGGCAATAAGGATATCTCCGCGAATGCCATAGAGGTGGCGATCAGGACCTAATACCCACCCCTCCACTCACACACACATCCATAATCTGCAAGTCCCTTGAAATTCATGCACCCCCTGGGGAAAGATGGAGCTGAAGTCCCAACCTGATTGAGATTAAGTTTACTTCTTTGAAATAAATAAAAACAAGTAGGGAAGCAGCTGTGGCTCAATTAGTTGGGCTCCTGTCTACCACATGGGAAGCCCTGGGTTCACATCCTAGGGCCTCCTTGTGAAGACAGGCTAGCCTGCACGCCACGGAGAACTGCTGGTCAGCAGGCACCATGGAATGCTGCCTAGCCAGCACACACTGCAAAGAGCTGACTCAGCAAGGTGATGCAACAAAAAGGGAGACAAGTAAAAAAAACACACAAGAGCATGCAGCGAATGGACACTGAGAGCACACAACAAGCAAGCCCCAAGGAGGGGGGAAATAAATAAAAATAAATACAGACACACAGAAGAATGCACAGAGAATGGACACAGAGAGCAGACAGCAACAAGCTGCAAGGGGGGAGATGAAAAGTAAACAAATATTAGAGGCAAAAATGTCATGTTACTTGAGGATGAATGTTTTGTTAGGCAAAAAGGGGAAACAACCCAAATTTCCATCAACTAATGAATGGATAAATAAAATGTGGTATATCCATACAATGGAATATTATTTGACAATAAAAAAGAATGCAGTATTAATACATGGTACAATGTGATGAACCATTATGCTAAGTGAAAGAAGCCATTCACAAAGGCCACACATTGTATGATTTCATTTATATGAAATGTTCAGAATGGACAAAACTATAATAGAGAGAGGGTAGATTAGTGGTTGCTTATGATTGGGAGGAGGACAGAGACTTAGGGGAAATTTTGGGGCTGGAGGTGAGATGATTGCTAAAGGGTAAGAGATTTGTTTTTGGGGTGATGAAAATTGATTGTGCTGATAGTTGCACAACTCTGTGAATATGTTAAAACCTCCCACATGGGAGGTCCCAGATTCGATTCCTGGTGCCTCCTGATAAAAACAAACAGAAAAAAAGATCAACAAGCAAGGCAAATGAAAAACCAACTCAGGGAAGCTCACGTGGCTCAGTGGTTGAGCGCTGGCTTTCCACGTACAAGGTCCCGGGTTCAATCCCTGGTACCTCAAAAAAAAAAACCAAACAAACAAAAGAGAAAAGGATGAAAGAGATACTGCCATGAAAGATTCACCAATGAGTGCCATCTGCTGCACAGCTGGGAAACTGCAAGGAAAAAAATGCCTTCTGGAGTCTGTTGTCCCAAACCCCTTGGGGCAGCTCAGCACCCCATTAGTGAGTCCCTGGCCCTATTTTGATGACTCTGAATAAGTTGAACCTAAAATCAAAGGGCCATGATGCAAAACCACAGGCCAAGAGAGAGAAATTGATCGTCAAAGGCAAGTCGCTAACGTCTTCAGATGCTGTATTAGTCCACCAAAGGAGTGCTGATGCAAAGTATCAGAAATCTGTTGACTTTTATAAAGGGTATATATTTGGGGTAAAAACTTACAGTTTTAAGGCCCTAAAGAGTCCAACTCAAGGTTGCTTTCTCACCAAAAAATTCAGTTGCCACATGTTGAAACAAGACTGTCGCTGATGTCTACGAGGGTTCAGCCTTCCCCTCTGGGCTTCTCCCTCAGCTGAAGGCTGACATAGGGCTTGTCTCTCAGGGTGTCCTTGCTTTCCTGGCATAGGGGTCAATTCTTTCTGGGCTTTCTATATCAATCTCAGCTGTTCTGTTCTTTTCCCAAGGACAGCTGCAAACTATAAGGTGAATGCCTCATCAATCCCAGGAGCCCCAGAATCAAACATGACAGAGCTCTCTTCCAGGTGTCTGTTTAAATCAGCCCACCAAGAGAAGGGCGTGGGACTCAGCCTGAGTCATGCCTTACTGATGTGGTGGAATCAAAGCCCTACTCTTAGCAGGTAATGTAATCAAGGGCCCCTCAACTGAATCCAATATAATGAAAAGGTATCACACTCAGAAGAATAGATTAGTTGACAAACATAATCTTTCTCTTTTTGGGATTCATAAAAATAATCTCAAACTATCACAAATGCCTAGAAATCAGAAAAAAAAAAACACAAGCCATACAAAAAAACAGGAAGAGATGGCCCAGCCAAAGGAACAAACCAAAAATCCTGATGAGATACAGGATTTACAACAATTACTCAATGATAATCACACAAATCTCTTAAATGAATACAAGGAGTTGAAGGAAAATATGACTAAAGAGATAAAGGATATTTAGAAGACGTGGTGGGGGAAGTGGACTTGGTTCAACAGATAGAGCAACTGCCTACCACATGGGAGGTCCATGGTTCAAACCCCGGGCCTCCTTGACCCGTATGATGAGCTGGCCCATGCGCAGTGCTGATGTGCGCAAGGAGTGCCGTGCCATGCAGGGGTGTCCCCGGCGTAGGGGAGCCCCAGGGGCAAGGAGTGTGCCCCATAAGGAGAGCCTCCCAGCGTGAAAGAAAGTCCAGTCTGCCCAGGAGTGGCGCTGCATACATGGAGAACTGATGCAGCAAGGTGATGCAACAAAAAGAGACACAGATTCCCAGGCCACTGACAAGAATGTGAGTGGACACAGAACACACAGTGAATGTACACAGAGAGCAGACGACTGGGGGGGGGGCAGAGAAGGGGAGAGAAAAAAAAAATCTTAAAAAAAAAAGAAGACATGGTATGAGCATGAAGAACAATTTGAAAGCTTGCAAAGAACAGTAACAGAGTTTATGGAGATGAAGGACACAATGCATGAACTTAAAAATACATTAGAGGCATTACCAGCAGATTTGAATTGGTGGAGGACAGAATTAATGAGTTATAAGACAGAACATCTGAACTGGAAAAGACAGAAGAACAGAAAGATAAAAGAATGGAAAAAATCAAGCAGGGTTTCAGGGAACTGAACGACAATGCAAAATGCACAAACATATGCATTATAAGTGTCCCAGAAAGAGAAGAGAATGGAAAAAGGGACAGAAAGACTATTTGAGGAAATAAGGACCAAAAATTTCCCAACTCTTATGAAAGACATAAATATCAATATCGAAGAAATATAGTGCACCTCTGAGACTCCTACTATACAGAATGACAAATACCAGAGATAAAGAGAAGATTTTAGAAGCAGCAAGAGAAAAGCAATGCAACACCTACAAGGGAACCTCAATAAGACTAGGTACCAGGAAGTGGACTTGGCCTAATGGATAGGGCGTCCGTCTACCACATGAGAGGTCCACGGTTCAAACCCCGGGCCTACTTGACCCATGAAGAGCTGGCCCATGTGCAGTGCTGATGCGTGCAAGGAGTGCCATGCCACACAGGGGTGTCCCCCACATAGGGGAGCCCCATGCGCAAGGAGTGTGCCCCATAAGGTAAGCCACCCAGCGCAAAAGAAAGTGCAGCCTGCCCAAGAATGGTGCTGCACACACGGAGAGCTGACACAGCAAGATGACGCAACAAAAAGAGACACAGATTCCCTGTGCCACTGATAAGGATAGAAGCAGTCACAGAAGAACATGCAGCAGATGGACACAGAGAGCAGACAACTGGGAGTGGGGGGTGGGAAGGAGAAAGAAAAAAATAAAAAATAAAATCTTAAAAAAAAAAGACTAGGTACCAATCTCTCATCAGAAACCATGGAGGTGAGAAGAAATGGGTATGATGTATTTAAGGGACTGAAAGAGAAAGACTGCCAATCAATAATTCTTTATTTGGCAAAACTGTCCAGCAAAAAAATGAGGATGAGTTTAAAGTCTTCACAGATAAACAAAAACTGAGAGAGTATGTTATCAAAAGACAAGATTTACAAAAGATAATAAAGGGGAGTGGATGTGGCTCAAGCAGTTGGGTACCCACCTCCCACATGGGAGGTCCTGGGTTCGGTTTCCCGTGCCTCCTAAAGAAGATGAGCAAGACAGCAAGCTGATGTGAAGACTGGCATGGTGAGATAACACAATGAGATGTGGCAATGAGGAGACACAAAAAGGAGACACAACGGGAAACCCAAGCAGGGAGTGAATGTGGCTCAAGTGGTTGGGGTGCTTCCCTCCCACTTGGGAGGTCCTGAGTTTGGATCCCAGTGCCTCCTAAAAGAAGATGAGCAGACAGAGAGAGCACACAATGAACAGACACAGAGAGCACACAGTGAGCACAAACAACAAGGGAGGGGGGAGAAATAAAGAAATATTTTTTAAAAAGATACTAAAGAGAGTGCTACAACCTGAAAGGAAAGACAAGGGTGAGGGAAGCAGATGTGTCTCAAGCGACTGAACTCCTGGCTACCACACTGGTGGTCCATGGTTTGATTCCTGGTTCCTCCTAAAGAAGACAGTGAACTGGCATGACAGGCAGGCACAGCAAGCTGATACATTAAGATGACACAACAAAAGACACAAGAGGAAAAACGTAATGAGAGACACAACAAAGTAGGGAGCAGAGGTTCCTGGTGCCTCCTAAAGAAGACAAGCAAGACAGCAAGCTGATGCAACAGACAGGCATAGCAAGCTGATGCAACAAGATGACACAACAAGAAACACAAGAAGAAAAACATAATGAGAGATACAAGAAAAGCAGGAAATGGAGGTGGATTAAGCAATTAGGAACCTCCCTCCCACATCTAAGGTCCTGGGTTCAGTTCCCAGTGCCTCCTAAAGAAAAAAAAGAAGACAAACAGACACAGCAAATATAAACAATGAGAGAGGTGGGATAAATAAATAAATAAGTAAATAAATCTTTAAAAAAAGGGTGAGAAACTTGGAGAAGGGCTTGGAAATGAAAATTATTAGTAAGGGTAAGTTAAAGGGTAAAAAGACAATATTAAGATATGACATTGGAAAGTCAAAGGATAAAAAGGACAAAGTAATGTCTTTACAGTAATAACATTGAATATTAATGAATTGAACTCCCCAATCAAAAGTCGTAGACTGACAAAATGGATAAAAGAATATGAGTGATCTATACGTTGTCTATAAGAGACTCGTTTCAGATATAAGGACACAATCAGGCTGAAAGTGAAAAGTTGGAAAAAGATATCTCATGCAAATAATAACCAAAAAAGATTTGTAGGGGTCATACCATTATCAGACAAAATAGATTTTAAATGTAAAACTGTTATAAGAGATGAAGAATGAAAGGGCAATTCACCAAAAAGAACTAACTATAATAAATATTTATGCACCTAACCTGGATGCCCCAAGATACATGAGGTACACTGGTAAAACTGAAGAGAGAAACAAACATCTCTACAATAATATTTAGAGACTTCAATACACCATTCTCAACGTTGGATAGAATATCTGGACAGAGGATAAATAAGGAAACAGAGAGATTGAATAATATGATAAAGGAACTAGACCTAACAGACATTTGTAGAGCATTACACCCCAAAATATTTGGATATACATTCTTTTCAAGTGCTCATGGATCCTTCTCCAGAATAGACCATGTGTTGAGTCACCAGATAGGTCTCAGTAAAATTTAAAAAGATTGAAATTATACAAAACACTTTCTCTGATCATAATGTAATGAAGCTCAAAATCAATAACAGGAAGAGAACTGAAAAAATTCACAAATACATGTAGATTAAACAACACACTCTTTTTCTTTTTTTAAAAAAAGATTTATTTATTTATTTAATTCCGCCCCCCCCCCCCCCCCCCGGTTGTCTGTTCTCTGTGTCTATTTGCTGCATCTTGTTTCTTTGTCCGCTTCTGTTGTCGTCAGCGGCACGGGAAGTGTGGGTGGCGCCATTCCTGGGCAGGCTGCACTTTCTTTCACGCTGGGCAGCTCTCCTTACGGGGCGCACTCCTTGCGCATGGGGCTCTCCTACACGGGGGACATCCCTGCGTGGGGCGGCACTCCCTGCACGCATCAGCACTGTGCATGGGCCAGCTCCACACGGGTCAAGGAGGCCCGGGGTTTGAACCACGGACCTCTCATGTGGTAGACGGACGCCCTAACCACTGGGCCAAGTCTGTTTCCCAAACAACACACTCTTAAATAATCAGTGGGTCAAAGAAAATAGTTGCAAGAGAAATTAGTAAGTATGTTGAGATGAATGAAAATGACAACAAAACATATCAAAAAACAGCAAAGGCAGTGCCGACAGGAAAATTTTTTTTTTTAATTTTTTTATTTTTTATTGACTTTGTAATAATATTACATTAAAAATATATATGTGAGGTCCCATTCAACCCCATCCCCCCACCCCCCCTCTCCCCCCCCAACAACACTCGTTCCCATCATCATGACACATCCATTGGATTTGGTAAGTACATCTTTGGGCACCTCTGCACCTCATATACATTGGTTCACATCATAGCCCATACTCTCCTCCATTCCATCCAGTGGGCCCTGTGAGGATTTACAATGTCCGGTGATTCCCTCTGAAGTACCATCCAGGGCAGCTCCATGTCCCAAAGACGCCTCCACCTCTCATCTCTTCCTGCCTTTCCCCATACCCTTCGTCCACTATGTCCACTTTTCCCATTCCAATGCCACCTCTTCTATGTGGACATTGGATTGGTTGTGTCCATTGCACCTCTATGTCAAGAGGAGGGTCAGATTCCACCTGGATGCTGGATGCAATCCTCCCACTTTCAGTTGTAATCACTCTAGGCTCCATGGTGTGGTGGTTGTCCTTCTTCAACTCCATCTTAGCTGAGTGTGGTAAGTCCAATAAATCAGATTGTAGGTGCTGGAGTCTGTTGAGGCTCAGGATCTGGCTATCACATTGTCAGTCCAGAGATTCAAATCCCCTAAATATATCTTAAACCCCAACATTAACTGCACCTCCAGCACATTGGCATGAAAGTCTTATGAAGGGAGATCCCATCTGAGTCCAGATTCATCACACATAAACACCATTTCCAAAGAGGGGCCATCTGCCCTGGTAGTTAACCCCATCGGCCATGACCATAACTCCCGTGGGTCACTTTAGCCCTCAAAGGAACCAATATCTGGGGGTTGTATCTGCTTTATCTGTCTCTCTGACTCTGCTCAGTTGTGCATGAGGGCAAACCTTCTGCCAGCCTCCAGACTCTTTTTTAGAAACTCGTAGCCATATAAACTCATTTCTCCTTTCCATTTCCCCCTTACTTTAGGTCAAACAGCATTTTAAAGTCATGGTATTTTATGTAGACATGGATATTCTGCTGATCCGCATTGAACCTTCTGTATAAGGTCATTTTCCAGTTGCATCATCAGTTGGTAGTTGATAGTGGTCCCTCGTTGCCAGGGAGGCTCATCCCCGGGTGTCATGTCCCATGCTGGGGGGAAGGCATTGCATTTACATGCTGAGTTTGGCTTCGAGACTGGCCACATTTGAGTAACATGAAGGCTGACAGGAGGAAATTCCCAGGCACAAAGTTGTTCTAGGCCTTGTTCTTATTTTGGGTTTCTCAGCTCACAAGCATCCGACAGGAAAATTTATAACCCTCAATGCTTACATTGAAAAAGAAGAGAGAGCTAAAATCAAAGACCTAACCACACACCTGGAAGAACTAGAAAAGGAACAACAAACTCATTCCAAACCAAGCTTAAGGAAAGAAATAATAAAGATCTGAGCAGATGTAAATGAAATTGAGAACAAGCAAACAAACAAAAACAGAAAACAATAGAGAGAACCAACAAAATCAAAATAGGAAAGGAAGAAATAAAATGTTTGGTATTGTTAATGATATGACCCTATATCTAGAAAATCCCAGCAAATCCACAGCAAAGCTTCTAGAACTAATAGATGAGTTCAGCAAAGTGGCAGGATACAAAATTTATACACAAAAATCATAGCATTTCTATACATTACTGATGAGCAATCTGAGGAGTAAACTCAGGAAAAAAAAAGTTTATAATAGTGACTAAAAGAATCAAATTTTTGGGAATAAACTTAACCAAGGACATAAAGGACCTGTATTCAGAAAAGTGTAAAATATTGCTAAAAGAAACTACAGAAGACCTAAATAAATGAACAGACATTTTGTTTTCATGGATTGGAAGACTAAATATAGTTAAGATATCATTTCTACCCAAACTGGTTTACAGATTCAACACATCCCAATAAAAATCCCACGGTCTTTTTTGCAGAAATGGAAAATCCAATTATCAAATTTATTTGGAAGGGTAAGGGGCCCGAATAGCCAAAATGTTTTTAAAAAGAGAATGAAGTTGGAGAACTCTCAATTCCTGACTTAAACCATATTACTTAGCTATAGTGGTAAAAGCAGCATGGTACTGGCATAAAGTTAAACACAATGACCAATGGAACCAAACTGAGAACTCAGAAATAGACCCTCACAGCTACGATCAAGGAATTTTTTTTTAGGAGGTACTGGAGATTGAACCCAGGACCTTGTACATGGGAAGTAGGCACTCAAACCACAAGCTCCATCTACTTTACCAGTGAAGTGATTTTTGACAAGGCTGTCAAGCCCAACCAGCTGGACCAGAAGAGTCTATTCAAGAAATGGTGCTGGGTGAACTGGATATCCATATCCAAAAGAAAGAAAGAGGATCCCTATCTCACACCTTATACAAAAATTAACTCAAAAAAGATCAAATGCCTAAATAGAAAAACTACAACCATAAAAGTCCTGGAAGAAAATGTATGGAAACATCTTCAAGATCTTGTAATATGCAGTAGTTTCTTAAACCTTACACCCAAAGTATAAGAAATGAAAGAAAAAAAAATAGATAAAATAGGAACCCCTTAAAATTAAACATTTTTTTTTTCTTCAAAAGATTTTGTCAAGAAAGTAAAAGGCAGCCCACTCACTATCTTCCCCTCCAGCGTGGGACATGACTCCTAGGGATGACCCTCCCTGGCACTAAGGGGTCATTACCAAGAACCAAATAGCAATGCAGGGAAAAAGACCCTGATCAAAAGGGGGAAATGATAAGCACAAATTACTTTTTATGGCTAACAGATTTCAAAGTGAGTTGGGAGGTCATTCCAGAGGTTTTACATATGCAAGTCTCAGCAGGATCTGATTGACTGCCACAGTAAACAGTGCCTCCAATGGAGTTCCTAAATCCTCTAGAGACATCTAGAAACTAAAAGCAGGGCAGGGAAACTGATTTGGCCCAACAGATAGGGTGTCTGCCCATCACATGAGAGTATAAAGGGTGTATAGGATGTTTCCTTTTGGAGTAATGAAAACGTTCTACTCCATGATGAAAATGAAAGCCATTGAGTGCACACTTTGAATATATTGTGCAAATCATAGGACTGTATAACACAGTGGATCCTGTGGTGGTTGATAGACTGTGGTTAAAAGAACAAATATGAAAACATTCTCTCATAAACTATAACAATATAAAATATTAATACAGAATGTTAATAATCAGGTGTATTGGGGGAACAAAATACACCAAATGTAAGATGTAGGCTATAGTTAATAGTAATATTTTGAAGATGCTCTTTCATGGTTTGTAAGAAATGTTTCACAACAAAACAAGGTGGTGGTGGTGGTGAGGTATAGGGGAGCCCTGTATGTTGATATGCATGTTTGTATTGTAAGTTCATAAATTTTACTATACACTTACTATTTATGTATGCTCATGTATGAATGACAATACTTCAATAAAAATTTTTAAATGAAATTAATTGATAAAAGCCCAGAAAACAAAGAGATCACGAGATGATTCTTTACAAAATACACTTCCAGTACTTTACAATAACATATAGAAGTATTTTTTGATAGGCAATACAGAGCAAGACATGAAATAATAAAAAGTAATACTTGTATGGTGCTTTCTACATTCCTTGTTCTGTTTTACATATAAGTAAGTTATTTAATCTCTACATTAACCGCATTTGCTGGGTTCTATCATAATTCCGTTTTATAGCTGAGACAATTTAAAGTTGAAAGCTCCGAAGGCCACTAAAGGGCAGAGCCAGGCTTCTACTACACTTGACTGCGTTCTCAGTAAGTCTCCAAAGGGCTCTTGGAAACACACTGTTGCCAGTGTAGTTCAGCTACACTGTTACCAGCTTCCTGGGACTTCTTCCAGAGGATGGGTAATTCAAGGAAACCTTCCTTTTCTAGGCTCATTCAAACCCATTTTTCAATCTGTAGTTTGGAGAACGGATTTAGTTGGTCCTTTCCATTCATGTGGTTAGTTCTGACTCATAAACGGTGAAGTCCCGAGGCGCCTACAGTGAGGCACTGCCTCTTACTTTGCCACCTGTAAATCCACAGACTCACAAACAAGAGGCCTCTGATTTACTGAGCTTCTCCCTGCTGGTCCACAGAGCAGTTAATCTTCTGCCCTGGGGCAGAGTTTGACAGCTCCCCATAGTCCCCTGAAGTATTCTTTTCAAAGTGAAATTCTCAATCAAGTAAACTTGAAACAGACTTGGTCAGGATCCAGGTACAGCCCTGCTTCCCCCGCCCCCTCCCCGAGGCAGCAGTCAGCAACATTTCACTTCCTGGGTTGTTGAGTCTCTAATGCGGACTAGGGTTTCCTTTAATAAAACGGCCCTTAAAATCCTTCCTTCTTCCTGTATTAGACTGTGGTGGGGCATAATCAATCTATCTCCACAAGAGTACACAAAAATCAACTAGAATTACGGGGACACCCCCTGGGTGGGCTATCAGGTACACACTGTAGGAATTAAAACCATAATCTGTGTTTTGAGAAAGGTTACCTTTATTCAATTAGGTCTATTTGGTCCTCCTTTGTTTTCTGATGGAAATTTTACTTTGATTCTTCTAAGTATACAGTTTTCCCTTAGATACCGATTATTCCTTTTCTTAGGTTAGTGTTCACCTCTACCAAAGTGCCTCAGGGACTTTCTGATTATGATAATGAAAAGTTTCCTTCTCTCTCTGTAAACTCTAACTACAGAGAAAAAAAAATGCAAATGATGATTTCTTTTTGCGGGGTGGTGGTGTGGGGAAGTTTGTTGACTTACATTAAAAGTGTAAGGTCATGTATATTACTAAAAGGAAGGCCAAAGGATGTAACATGGGACTGGATAGCATAGCAAAACCTCATGTGAAATATGAATATTGCATATATAAGACTTTTTTTTTTGAAACTGAAAAAACGTATTTGTTAATGTTACAAGATGTTAATATCAGGCAAAAAAATACTATGTTAAGGGAAGGAAACCAGACGAAGTACTACATATTGTATGATTCCATTTATATAAAATAAAAATATAAATCAATTTGTAAAGATAGAATTTGATCAGTGGGTATGTAGGGCTGGGAAAGGATAGAGGGATTGAGAGGTGACTGCTAAGGGTTGTGAAGTTTTTCGTTCTGGAGTCATGAAATTGTTCTTAAAATTTTTGTGGTGATGAATGAGCAGCACTGGGTTTATTCTAAAAGCCATCAATTGTACACTTGTGTTACTGGATTTTATTTAGGTTCTTGGCTATGTTGCAGAAATGAATTTCAAGAGCATGCCGGGTGAGGTTAGGCTAGTAATTTATTCAGGTAGGAAGGGAAGAGAAATGGAAAAACAAAACAGAGCAGGGGTCTCAGGTAGAGAGGAAGGGGCTGAAAAGTGATAAGGAGGGCTGATTTAGAGGCTACAATTCCCCATTATAGGTTATAAATGCCCAAGTTTACTTGCATGGCCACATGGCAGAGGAAAAATGGTGAGAGTGGTGCACAGAGGGCAGGAACCGGTCCAGAAGCAAGAGAGCTAAGAGCGAGGACTCATTCAGGCCCCCTTGGCTTTCTGAGTTGTTAATTATTCCACCCCTTTGCTAACAGCAGGAAAGGGGTTCCAGATGCTTTGATTGATTACCCCACCTATCAGTCCCCCAGTGAGGGCTCAATGATGATAAAGTCCTTGGGGAATATCTGGGGCTTTTCCTGGATTCTAGAAGAAGTCTTTGTTCTGGATAGAAGAATCTTGGGGGTGGGGGTCTTCCAGCAGCCATCTTAGGGATTAGTGATGTCCACGTGGACTTCTTGCCAGGTTCCAGACCCATCTACTGATTCCCTATCTTACTAGTCTGCTTCACTTGGATAGATCGTATGGTATGTGAATATATCTCAATAAAACTGCTTTTTAAAAAAATTCAAGGATGCTTTAGTTTAATTTATGGCTCATCTTCAACAGGATATGTATATTAAGTATCTGATTTTGGAGGTCTTGGAGGAGGTTCTATTCACTCAGTATTAGACTTAACTCTAAGATTCCAAGATGAAGATTCCTATGCTTATACCACTATCATTCTTTTGCTCTATTCCTTGCATATATGTAATTGTTTGATATTAATGAAATTCTAGTCCCTTAATTTACTGACCTTTAAGGATGTCTATGCTGATATCTCCAAAATTGAGGATATACATAATTTTAAAGAGAGTGATGAAATAAATCATGAAAAATTTGTACTGTTTATTATTATATTGTCGTTAAATAATGAGATAGCCCTATAGGTATTAATGTGGAAATAGCTCTAAGACATTTTGTTAAGTGACAAAACAAAGGCAGAACAAAAAATATAGAACAAAATGCTTTGAGAATGCATAGTCATTGAAAGGTGACTGAGAAGGGTTTGTGTGTTCCAGACCACTGACAGTGATTGCCTTGGGGGAATGGAGTGAGAGGTGTTACGGGGGTGCTCATGTTTTGCTCTTTATGCTTAGGAATTGTGTAGGTACATGCATCTATGTACTTCCCTAAAACCTCATCAAAATGATAATAAAGACGTAAAGAGACAATAAAGGGCAAATAGAACAGAGAGGAGTCAGTAGTGGATCTAATGTTCTCCAGAGAAACAGGAACCATCTCAATATATATTGGAAGGCTGGAAATTCCAGTAAGAGCTGATATTGAAATTTTGAGTCTGAGATCCATACGGGAGGTCAGCAAGCTGGAATGTTACAGAGGAGTAGATGATAGAGTCTTTTTTAATATATTCTTTTTAAATTGAAGTTCATAGATCACAGATGATAGAGTCTTGAGGCAGAATTTTTCCTTCAGTTCTTTGCTTTTAATGACTCCAACTGATTAGATGTGACTCTACTCACATTACAGAGGGTAGTCTTTTTTTTAAAGTCAACTGATAACAGCTACTAATCACATCTTCAAAATACCTCCACAGCGGGAAGTGGACTTGGCCCAATGGATAGGGCAACTGCCTACCACATGGGAGGTCTGCGGTTGAAACCCCGGGCCTCCTTGACCAGTGTGGAGCTGGCCCATGCGCAGTGCTGATGTGCACAAGGAGTGCCCTGCCACGCAGGGGTGTTCCCTGCATAGGAAAGCCCCACGCGCAAGGAGTGTGCCCCATAAGGTGAGCTGCCCAGCGCAAAAGAAAGTGCGGCCTGCCCAGGAATGGTGCCGACCACATGGAGAGCTGACACAACAAGATGACGTAACAAAAAGAAACACAGATTCCCAGTGCCACTGATAAGGATAGAAGTGGTCACAGAAGAACACACAACAAATGGGCACAGAAAGCAGACAACTGGCGGGGGAAGGGGAGAGAAATAAAAATAAATAAATATATAAATCTTTAAAAAAACAAAAAAAAAAAACCTTCACAGCAATATCTAGGCCAGTGTTTGACCAAACAATTGGGGCATCATACCTAGCCAAGTTGACATGATCCCATGTATAGATAGTCTCAAAAAATCGACAACAAATCTCCTACAGCTCATAGATGAGTTCAGCAAAGTAGTGGGATATAAGATCAACAAGCAAGCATCAGTTGTGTTTCTCAACACTAGTAATGAGCAATCTGAGAAGGAAGTGAAGAAAACAATTCCATTTACAATAGCAACTAAAAAAATCAAATAAGTTGGGAAAAATATAACCAAGGATGTAAAGGATTTGTGTACACAACTCTACAAAACATTGCTACAAGAACTCAAAGAAGACCTAAGTAAATTCAAGAACATTCTGTGTTCATGGACTGGAAAACTAAATATTATTAAGATGCCAATTATATTCCCAAATAACTTATAGATTCAATGCAACCCCAATCAAAATCCCAATACCCTACTTTGCAGTAATGGAAAAGCCAGTTACCAAATTTAGTTGGAAGGGTAAGGGGCCCAAACAGCCAAAAACATCTTGAAAAGGAAGAACAAAGTTGGAGGACTCTCACTTCCTGACTTTAAAGCATATTACAAAGCTACAGTTGTCAAAACAGCATAATACTGGCATAAAGATAGAAATCTTGACCAATGGAATTGAATTGAGAGTTCAGAAATAAATTGTCACATCTATGGACATTTGATTTTTTTCCCCCATAAACTGGAAATTTATTGGCTCACGGTTTTGAGGCTGGGAAAAGTCCATAGCAGGGCATCACCAATGGTGTGCTTTCTTCCTGCAGACTGTGGAGGCCTGGGGCTGCCTGCTGGTGATGCTTGGTCCTGGGCTCTTCTGGAACGTGGCAATGAACACAGTGGCTTCACCCTTCTCTTCTGATTCCTATTGACATAACAGGCTTCTAGCCGCTCCCCATGGCTTCCCTCTGCATCTGACTTTTATCCTGCTTAAAAAGGCCTCCAGCTTAACTGAAGTAACATCTTGAAGAGTTTTATTTACAATGGGGCCACACCCATCAGAGTATGAACTAAAATAGAGAGCGCCTCAATTCAACCGATCTCTGGACCCCCAAAAAGATATATTCTTCCCACATGCAAAATATGTTTATTCCATTGCAACATCCCAAAAGCCTTGAGTCATGTAAATAACAACGCTAAGTACCAAGTCTCATCAAAATCACTTTTCGCTGTGGTCTGTCCTATGGCAAAATTCCTCTGCCTGATCAACCTGTGAAACGTAGGGGAAAAAAAAAATGTTATCTGCTTTCAATATACAGTGGAACGAAAGGTATAGGATAAACATTCTTATTCCAGTAGGGAGAAACTGGAAGGAAAACAGTAGTCATGGGTCCTAACAAGTCAGAATCCCAGCAGGGCAAACTTGATTAGATTTTAAGGTCTGACAGTCATTCATGGGTTGATGTCTTATCTTCTGGGTCTCCTGGAGCAGCAGCTCCACCATTTCCAAGTTACTTGTACATGACCGTGCTCTTCTTGAACACTGGGGTGAAGGCCCCACCCTCTCCCACACGGACATGGCAGCCAGGCTCTCTGTGAACGCTGGGACACAGGTGCCACCATCTCCAACACTGGGGTGGTGGCAGTCTCCCCAAATGACAAGTGCAAGGTCCACCACCACCCCCCAAGCATAGGGGTGGCTCTCCCTTTCCATGCATGAGGGTGGGCCTATTCTCTTGGTCCAAGGAAAGCTTTTGATTCAGAACTTTGCTTCAATGATTCTTCCTTTGAAGTCATTCTTCTTTCAGCTCATCCCTTCTCTGTCCTTTTCTATCCAGGCTGGTAGAGGTTCTATTCAAATTCTGAAAAAATCTTGTTGGTGGGAAGCAGATGTGTGTCAAGCAGTTGGGTGTTGCCAACCACATGGAGGTCCCAGGTTTAGTTCCCAGTGCCTCCTACAGAGGATGAGCAAGATAGGAGCTGGTGGGATGGACTGATGCAGGAAGCTGTTGCAAAAAGATGACACAAGGAGATGACACAACGAGGAGGCATAATGAGGAAACACAAAAAGAAAGACGCAACAAGGAGGGAGCAGAAGTGGCTCAAGTGATTGGGTGCCTCCCTCCCACATAGGAGGTCTCCAGTTTGGTTCTTGGTGCCTCCTAAAAAGAAGATGAGCAGACACAGAGAACACATAATGAACAGACACAGAGAGCACAGAGCAAGCATAAACAATGAGGCAGGGGGGATAAATAAAATAAATCTTTGAGAAACAAACAAACAAAAAACCTTGTTGGCCTTGTGTGCAGATCCAGGGGGTCCAAACCATCAGACAATAGAACTTTCCACAAATCCTTCCCCGATAACTGCATCTCCAATTCTGACTTCCACTGAAATGGCTGACTGGATCCATGGTCACCCACACCTTCTTTAGCAAAGGGATGTTCAGTTAAACCCTCACTTGGAGATCTGACCTCTGGGCACTCATTTCCAGAAAGCTCAAGGAGGTCCCTGATAGAGTTGCTTCTGGTCCTGCTCTCAGAGCAAACTATCTGGAGAGGATGAGAATTCTCAAAATCATCAATTGCTATTTCCTTTATGTTTAAGAGTTTAAGTCTCTGCTTATCTCAGGCTGCACCCTTCCACACTCAGCTTGGAAGTCACCTCAGTTAAATAGCCAAACTCATTGATTATAAGTTCCACTTTCAATCTGACATCAGAACACAAAAACTGTTTTAGTTCTGTTCAAAGCTTCTGTGGGGAGAACTGGGGAGAACTTACTGCGAAGCTAATTTATTTGCTTACAATATAGGTGCAGGAACCACCTGTTTTGATCTGCCAAGGATTTCATCTCAGACTGGTGCATAAATAGGTTGTAATTGGTAAGACACCAAACAAGATAGATACAAACCCTAACTTCTCATATGTTCCATGGGTTTTATTAGTTCTAAGGCTGGGCAAGTGTCCAAATCAAGGCATCATCAAAAATGCTTTCCCCCTGATCTGCAGCTGTGGGTGATCAGGCACATGGCAGCCTCATCAGAAGATGTGCAAGTGTGGGCTGTCAGACATGTGGTGGCTTCCACTCATCTCTCCCCTCTCCTCCAGGCCTCTTTGCTTTCAGCTTCTGGCTAACGTGGTTTCCTCTCAGCTTCTCTGCTCTGTTTGTTTTAACTTCTGGCTCCGGGGAACTTCTTGCTCAGCTTCTGGGTTCCTCACTGTCTCTGCCATTATTTCTGTGTCTGCAGCTTTTTATTCCTCTCTTTAAAAGGGCTTGTTGAGCTAAAGTTGATCTTAGCATCCCAGTCTTGGACCAAATTTTTATTTGCCCATCTTCTCCAACTGCAACTAATGTTGTTCTTTCATAATTCCATCTTCCTGCAAGTACTGCTCAACAGTGAGCCTTTATACTTTTTTCCACTCTTCCTACCTTAGAAATCAAATGAAATTTACCATCACAACTCATGAGGACAAAGTGTTCTGCCTGAGTTGGGTGTTTTTATGCCTAAACTTTTTGGAAACCAGTGAAGATCCATAGGCTAAATATCATGAGGAAGCTTTACTATTTGACTTGTTTCACTTGTTAACAAGTTCTACTTCCCCATTTTGTGATCATCACTATGTGAGTACAGTTTTTCTTTAGGAGTCCAGCCAACACAGCCCACTAATTCCTGATTTTAAAAGAGATCTCTTCAGTCTCATGTCTCCAGTAAAATGAAAAAAATGCCAGCTGATTTTATTCATAGGGTAGGAAGTTAAGAGATTTACCTCAAATTCCAGGAAAGAGGTAGGGATTGTTTACAGATTGGGACTAGTTACCAAGAATCCACCTGATCTCCCTGTCACCATAGTGAGTTCTCCTAGCAACTGCTAGGAGGTATCAGGGCTGGGAATTGAACCCCAGACCTTGTATGTGGGAAGCCAGCAGTCAACTACCGAGCCAAATCGGCTTCCCTGAGGTGGCTTTTTGTTTGTTTTGCTTGTTGTTTGTTTTTTGTTTTTTCAAGATTCTCTGGGAACCAAACCCAGGACCTCTCATGTGGGAGGCAGAGCTCAACCACTTCAGCCACCTCCATTCCCCTCCAATTGATTTTTGACAGGGCAGCCAAGTCCTTTCAACTGGGACAGAATACTTTCTTCAACAAATGGTGCTGTAAGAACTGGATATCTATATGCAAAAAAATGAAAGAGGACCTCTATCTCACACCTTAGAAAAATTACTTCAGAATAGATCAAAGACCCAAATACAAAAACCAGGAACATAAAACTCTTAGAAGGAAATGTAGGGAGGCATCTTTAAGATCTTGTGGTAGGCAATTGGTTTGTACTTTTCACTCAAAGTATAAGCAATGAAAGAAAAGACAGATAAATGGGACTTCCTCAAAATTACAGACACTTATACTTCAAAGAGTTTGTCAAGAAAGTGAAAAGACAACTTACTTAATGGAGAAAATATTTGGAAACCTTGTTTCTAATAAGGGTTTAATATCCAGAATATATAAAGAAATTCTATTACACAACTCAACAATAAAAAGGCGAACGACCCAATTAAAAGGTGTACAAAAAATTTGAGTAGACATTTCTCCAAAGAGGAAATACAAATGGTGAAAAGCATATGAAAAGATGTGCAAACACGCTAGAAAATAGGGAAATGCAAATCAAAATCACAATGAGATACTTCCTACCTACTGGAATGGCCATTAGCGGAAAAAAAAAAAAAAAGAGACGTTCAAGTGTTGGAGAGGATGTATAGAAATAGGAACACTCATTCATTGCTGATGGGACTGAAAAATGGTACAGTCACTGTGGAAGACAGTTAGGCAGTTCCTCTGGAAACTAAATATAGACTCCCACTACTAGATATATACCCAGAAGAACTACAAGCAGGGACTCAGACATTTTCACAGTGATATTCACAGCAGCATTATTCCAATTACTGAAAGATGGAAGCTACCCAAATATCCAAAAACCAATGAATGGATAAGCAAAATGTGGTATATACATATGAGGGATTATTCAGCTATAAGAAGGAATGAAGTCCTTATGCATGCAACAACATTGATGAACATTGAGCACATTATGTTGAGTGAAATAAGTCAGACACAAAAGGACAAATATTGTATTATGAGGCACAAAGAACATCATTATATACTGATAAAAGGGCCAATTATAAATGCATACGCACCTAACAGCAGAATCTCAAAATACATGCAGCAAATATTGACAGATTTGAAGGGAGAAATTGATGGCTGAACATTAATAATAGAAGACCCAAACACAACACTTTCAATAATGGCTAGAACATCTAGACAGAAGATTGATAAGAAGAAACAAGACTTGAATGATGCTCTAAACCAACTAGATCTAACAGACATATATAGAACACTGCACCCAATGAAAACAGAATACGTATTCTTCTCTAGTGCATGTAGCTCGTTCTCCAGGGTAGGCATAACAAAACAAGTTTCAATACAATAAAAATATTTACATCATGCAATGTGTCTTCTCTGACCCCTATGAAATGAATCTAGAAATCAATAACAGAAGGAGAAATGGAAAGTTCACAAATATGTGGAAATTAAACAATCTACTCTAAAACAACCAAGAAAGAGGAAATAACAAGGGAAATTAAGAAATGCTGGGAGGTGAATGAAAATGAAAGTACAACATACCAGTACTTATGGGATGCAGCAGAGGCAGTACTGAAGGGGAAATTTATAGCTCTAAATGCTTATATTGAAAAATATGAAAGATTTTAAATCAAAGACCTCACCTCAAAAAACTGGAAGAACTAGAAAAAAGAGCAAACTAAACCCAAGTGAGCAGAAGGAAGGACATAACAAAGGTTAGAGTAGAGATAAATGAAACAGAGAATAAAGAACTATAGAGAGGGGAGTGGATGTGGCTCAAGCAGTTGAGCGCCCACCCCCCTTATGGGAGGTTCCAGGTTTGGCTCCCTGCACCTCCCGAAAACAAACAAACAAACACAGAAAAAATAAACAACAAGCAAAACAAATGAAAAAACCAACTACTTATGTTGCTAAGTAGTTGAGCACTGGCTTTCTACATAGGAGGTCCTGAGTTCATTCCCCGGCCCCTGATACCTAAAAAAACAAAAAACAAAACTATAGAGAGAATAAAAAAATCCAAAAGTTTGTTTTTCAAGAAGATCAAGAAAATGACAAACCTTTAGCTAGAGTGAGAAAGAATACAAGTAACAAAAATCAGAAGTGAAAAGAGAGCCATTAAGATCCCTCTTAAATAAAAAGGACTATAAGGGGATATTATGAACAACCGTATGCCAACAAGTTAGATAACCTAGATGAAATGGACAAATTCTTAGAAACACACAAATTACCTGCACTGACGCAAGAAGATATAGAAGATTTCAACAAACCAATAACTAGAAAAGAGATTGAATCAGTAATTAAAAATCTCCCCACAAAGAAAAGCCAGATAGGATTTGAACAGATATTTGCACATTGATATCAAGCACCATTATTCACAATTGCCAAAAGATGGAAGCAACCCAAGTGTCTTAACAACTAATGAATGGATAAACAAAATATGTATAAATACACAGTGGAATATTATTCAGCTATAAAAAAGAATGAAGTTCTGATACATCTGACAACATGGATGAATCTTGAAGAAATCATATTGAGTGAAATAAGCCAGACACAAAAGGACAAATATTTTATGATCTCACTGATTTGAAACAATTAGAATAAGCAAGCTAATAGAGCCATAATCTAGTGTAAAGTTTACCAGGGGAAGGGATAGGGGTAGGGAACATTTTAAGGCTTAAAATGTACAGTTTCGCTTTGGTTTGATGGGAAATTTGGTAATGGATGGTGGTAAGGGTAGCACAACATTGTGAATGTAAAGAGCAGCACTTAATTATATATTGACTGTGGTTAAAAGGTGAAATGTTAGGTGATATATATTGATACTAGATTGAAAAATTTTTTTAAAAATCCATGGAACTACACAACACAGTGAACCCTAAATTAAGCCATGGGATATATTTAATAGTACAATTATAAAAATGTGCTTTCCTCAACTGTAACAAAAATACCACACCAAGCAAGGTGTTACTAATAGGGTGGTGTATGGGAATCCTGTATTTTATGCATGAATTTTCTGAAAACTCACAACTTCTCTAATAAAAAAATTAGTCAAATTAAAAATTGAGGATAAGTAGGAACTAAATTAGTAGAATAGAGAAAACCAAAGCTTACATTTCTTGCAGAGGTCATTGCCCAAGAGAAACAAGCTGATTCATGGCCCCGAACACCTGAGAAATTCAGATATTAGAGACACCATGCACTTTCAAAGGAGGGATGATTTGTGGCATAAAAATAGCAAAATTAGTTGCAAGTTTGTGTAAGAAATAGACTTCATGAACTTCTTCCCTGCCTCTGAAGTGCAGTGACTACCCTCTCCTAAACCCAGGAAAAGGGAGGTTTAATACCTGGAGAAATTATGCCAAAGTGACTCTTGCTTTAAGTATCACAGGCACAACAGAAGTAGAGACG
Source organism: Dasypus novemcinctus (assembly GCF_030445035.2). Classification (NCBI taxonomy): domain Eukaryota; kingdom Metazoa; phylum Chordata; class Mammalia; order Cingulata; family Dasypodidae; genus Dasypus; species Dasypus novemcinctus. The sequence continues at coordinate 90,478,340 of NC_080679.1, forward strand.
AGGCACTGGACAGAAATCAGCGATTGAGAAACAGAAGACCAAACAGTGAGACTCCCAGTCTTTCCCCCTGCTCAGCCCAGAGAATTCTGGCAGGAAGGCTTAGACCCCTCAGTCAGAAAACTGGATGATTCTTCTTCTTTTTTTTTTAAAGATTTATTATTTATTTATTTATTTCCCCTTCCCCACCTCCTGCCCCCTGTTGTCTGCTTTCTGTGTCCACTGGCTGTGTGTTCTTCTGTGACTGCTTCTGTCCTTATCAGTGGCACCCGGAATCTGTTTCTTTTCGTTGCATCATCTTGTTGTGTCAGCTCTCCGTGTGTACAGGGCCATTCTTGGGCAGGCTGTACTTTTTTTCACGCTGGGCGGCTCTCCTTATGGGGTGCACTCCTTGCGCGTGGGGCTCCCCTACACGGGGGACACCCCTGCGTGGCACGGCACTCCTTGTGCGCATCAGCACTGCACATGGGCCAGTTCCACACGGGGCAAGGAGACCTGGAGTCTGAACCACGGACCTCCCATGTGGTAGACGGACGCCCTAACCACTGGGCCAAGTCCACTTCCCCTGGGTGATTGTTTGGAGAAGTTCCAAGAGACAAAGGTGAATATCCTCTGACTTTCAGGGTCATCCAACAAAATGTCCCACCTGATCGTCCTACAGTGAAGTTGAGCAGTCAACAAACCTCATTCATGTATTCAGAGCCTCCAATCAGCCTATTAAAAAAATCTTTTTACTTTGAAATACTTTCAAACTTACAGAACAGTTATAAAAATAATACAAACCCCATACAGAGAACTCCAGTATGGAGTTATCTAGTTATTTAGACCCATCAATTTTCATATTTTGCCACATTTGTCATATCATTTTATATATCCATCCATCCATCCATCCATCCATCATCTATCTGGATGTCCATCTGTCTGTCTGTCTATCTACCAAGCAGCCTTTTAATGCCTCACTTTTATTTTATTTATTTATTTATTACTTTTTAAAGGTTTATTTTATTTATTTATTCCCCCCCTTGTTGTTTTGTGCTTGCTGTCTGCTCTCTGCATCCACTTGCTGTGCACTCTCTGAGTCTGCCCGTCCTCTCCACAGGAGGCACTGGGAACTGAAACTGGGACCTCCCACGTGGAACAAAGGTACTCAATCGTTTGAGCCACCTCCACTCCCTGCTTTGTTGTGTTTCTCACTGTGTTTCCTCTTTGTGCTTCCTTGTTGCATCATTTTGCTGTGCCAGCCCATTGTGCCAGCTCGCTGTCTTGCTCGTCCTCTCCAGGAGGCACTGGGAACTAAACTGGGACCTCCCATCTTATAGGCGGGAGCTCAATTGTTTGAGCCGAATCCACTTCCTGAATTCATTACTTTTAAATGTGAACTGGCAGACTTTTCAGGAAAGCCTCCAACATGAAAAATAGAAACAAAACAAACAATAAAATGAACTTAAAGAATCAAAGACCATGCAAAGAGCAAAAGAAAACGTCAATCTATTAATATCCACAGAAAGACGTTGTGATACTGTATCCATGAAATAAAAAGACTATGGAACAATCAAAGAATAAGAAACAACTCTTAGAATTTAAGATTAAAATATTACTCAGCTATTGGAATAAAAATTCAATAGAAGGACTGAAAGATTAAGTTGAGGAAATCTCTGAATAAAAGAACAGAAGAGGTAGAAAGAAGAGAGAAATTAAGGTAGTTTAGAAGTACAACATCTGATTAATGGGCATTTTAGAGAAAGAAGAAAAGAGAGGGGCAGAAATTGTCAAACATTTAATAAAGGAATGTATACCAGAATGAAGGATGTGCCTTCCTGGTGAAGGGCCCCACTGAGAATGATAGATGAAAATGACTCCTACCAAGACATATCACTCTAACATTTCCATTAGGGATAAAAAGAAACTAAAAGCTTCCAGAAAGAAAAAGGGAGGTCACAAGGAAATAGAATGTTATTGGACTCTCAACAACAACACTAGGAACTATAATATTCCAAAAGAAAATCTTTCCAACCTGATTCTCTGCTCAGCCAAATAACAATCAAATACAAGGATAGCAAACAAACAAACAAGTAAAATGTTTTCAGACAGGCAAAATCTCAAATAATTTGCTTCCTTTGCCTCTATTTTTCAGGAAGCTTCTGATATATGTGTTCCATCAAAAGAAGTGAATAAACCAAGAAAGAAGGGGACCTGAGAGAAAACAGTGATTCCAACAAAGGAAAGAAGGAAGTTGTGTTTCTATGGTGGTGATGAAGAGAAGTCCTGGGATGACAAAATGTAGCAGTTCTGGAGATGAGCCGGTCCAGACAGAAACAGGTGGATAGAGAGATCCAGGAGTAAAGTTTCAATAAAAATGTGGAGCTGCTAGAACTCCCTGTTGGGAAGAGAACAAGGAAAGAATAGAAAAAAGTATATAGAAAATTAAGTACACACACACACACACAAGAGAAGGAAAAAAAGAGAAAGGAAGGAAGGAGTGATGGAAGGAAGGAAAGAGGGAATGAAGGAAGGAAGGGAGGGAGGAAAAATGTAAGCAATATTGATCTCCAGGAAAAATTAAAAAGTTATATAGAAAAAGAAATGTTATCAAGGTATTCAGATCACTTAATTGTGAACAATATTTGCATCATTATATTATAAAATGAATATTTATTTAACACAAAATTATGATAAAGCACACAGGAAAGGAGAAGAATGTGATGTGTGTGTAGAGGTGCAATAAGGTTACAAAATCCTTATCTACGATAGTAGGAAGTGTGCAAATATTGTCTAAAATTGTTCAATCAATAAATAGCAGCACACATGTATTACTTAAAAATAAGGAGTTAAATTTAAGCAGAGGAAAAGCCAGTTGGGATAGAAATTTCTTCTGTCTCTGGGGAGCCTAATTCTGGAAGCAAGTGCTGCTATTTTTGTTCTTTTTTGTTTGTTTATTTTTACAAGCTTTGCTGTATTAGTTGACCTTTCAAACCACGTCTGGGTTTTGTTTTTTTTTGTTTTGTTTTGTTTTTTGAGGTACCAGATTGAACCCTGCACCTTGTATGTGGGAAACCAGTGCTCAACCATTAAGCCACATCGGCTTCACTGAGTCAGTTTTTTTTGGTTTTGCTTGTTGTTAATTTGCTTATTTTTTTTCAGGAGGTACCAGGAACCAAACCCGGACCCTCCCATGGAGGAGGCGGGCACTCAGTCACTTGAGCCGCATCTGCTCCCCACATCTGAGTATTTTTAACTCCCAAGAAATATTTTTTACTGTCCAAAGAAATTGTGTAATGTGGTATAAAGTACATCCATAGTAAAGGTTTTCTTAACCTTTCTGGAATAAGGTTGGGGCTAGTGATTTTTCAAAGCAGACGTTTGACAAAGGTTCTCTCCTACTTACTATACTTTTTTTTTTTTTAAAGATTTATTTATTTATTTAATTCCCCCCCTCCCCTGGTTGTCTGTTCTTGGTGTCTATTTGCTGCGTCGTTTCTTTGTCCGCTTCTGTTGTTGTCAGCGGCACGGGAAGTGTGGGCGGCGCCATTCCTGGGCAGGCTGCACTTTCTTTTTCACGCTGGGCGGCTCTCCTCACGGGCGCACTCCTTGCGCGTGGGGCTCCCCCACGCGGGGGACACCCCTGCGTGGCACGGCACTCCTTGCGCGCATCAGCACTGCGCATGGCCAGCTCCACACGGGTCAAGGAGGCCTGGGGTTTGAACCGTGGACCTCCCATGTGGTAGACGGACGCCCTAACCACTGGGCCAAGTCCGTTTCCCTACTATACTTTTTAAAGAGTCAGATTTATTGAAGTACAAATTACATACCATAAAATTCACCCCGTGAAGGCATACAGTTTTATGGATTTTAACATATGTACACTGTTGTGAGACTCCTATCACAATCAAGATAGAGAATAATTCCAGCACTCCACAGAAGTCCCTGGAGCTCCTTTGCAGGCAAACCTTTCTCTACTTGTGGCTACTGACCACTCATCTATTTCCTGTCTTGATTTTTCACCTTTTTCAGAATGTCACATAAATGGAATCATATAGCTTTTTGAGTTTGGTTTTTTTCACTTAGCATAATGTACTTGAAATTTTTTCTATTATCACACATATGAGCAGTTCATTTCTTCTCACTGTTGAGTAATATTCCAGCAATAAAACTATTTATCTATTCACCAGTTGGCTTGTTTCTAGTTTTTGGTAATTACAAAGAAAGCTGCTATAAACATTTGTGTTTAGTTTGTGTGCATTCATAAGTTTTCATTTTTCTTGATAAAAAACCTAGGAGTGGAATTGCTGGGTCATATGGTAAATGTATGTTTTGTTTTGTTTTTTAAAGATTTATTTTTATTTATTTCTCTCCCCTTCCCCGCACCCCGCCCCCCCCGCCCAGTTTTCTGTTCTGTGTCCATTTGCTGCGTATTCTTGTTTTTGTCTGCTTCTGTTGTTGTTGTCAGCGACAAGGGAATCTGTGTTTATTTTTGTTGCATCATCTTGCTGTGTCAGCTCTCTGTGTGCGTGGTGCCATTCCTGGGCAGGCTGCACTTTCTTTCGCGCTGGGCGGCTCTTCTTACGGGGCGCACTCCTTGTGCGTGGGGCTCCCCTATGCGGGGGACACCCCTGCGTGGAACGGCACTCCTTGTGCGCATGAGTACTGCGCATGGGCCAGCTCCACACGGGTCAAGGAAGCCCGGGGCTTGAACCATGGACCTCCCATGTGGTAGACAGATGCCCTAACCTCTGGGCCAAGTCCGCTTCCCAATGTATGTTTGATTTTATAAGAAATTGTTGTTATCTTTTCTCAAGTGTCTGTAAAATTTTGCATCCCTACCAGCAATGTATGAAAAGTCTAGTTATTCTGCATTCTCCACAGTACTTGATATTGTGTATTTTTTGGAGATGTTTGTAGTACATGAACATTTTTGCATTTAATTCCCTAATGGCTAATGATGTTGATTATCTTTCCATGTGCTTACTTGCTATCTATAGCTTTTCTTTGATGTGTCCAAATTTTTTACACACACACAAAAAACTTAGAGTTTTATAATAGACTTGTATTATTTACTTTTAATTGAAAAATTTGAATAGGTAATATATGCACATGATTCAGAAACCAAAATTATTTAAAAATGCATTCATTAAAAGTGTCCATCTCTGTCAATTAACTCCTGTCCTGTTCCCATTTAAGAACACTTTCATTAATTTCTTGTCTGCTTGGGAAGCTTGTTAATCTAAGTAAAAAAATACATTCCTATCTCCCCTCTATTCTTACACCAAGGATAACATATTGTATACACTGTTCTGCACCAGTATGTTCTGGAGAATATCCTTAAATGTATATATACTTTTATTTTTAATAGTTATCTACTATTCTACTGTGGGTTAGGTGTAGCTTATTTAACCAGCCCCCTATTGATGGATACTTGAATTGTTTCCAATGATTTCTTTGCAAACCATGCTATCATGAATAACCTTGTACCCAGGTTCTTTTGTAGGTGTGCAGGTAAACTGTAGGATTTATTTCCAGAAGTAATTTCAAATGACTAATTCTTAAAGCACGGCCATTCTTAACTTGTACGAAAACGTCCTCTGTTCATTCCTATTCAGCCCAAGGGCTTGTGTAAACCCTGTTTATAAAAAAGAACATTGGCGTGTGCGGTGTGTGTGTATGTGTGGGGCCTGGGGAGGCTAAAGGCAGGAGCTGCTCATAATTCAGGCTCGACCTGCCAAGAATGGTAAACCAGGAGGGCAGGGGGAGCCGCGGAGCGTGGCAGAGCTCTCTCTGACTGTGACATCCATAACCCCTCTCTAGACCCTTCTATTTCTATTTTCCTTCTATTTATTTTATGGTGGATGTCTCATGCTCAGGACTGCGCCTTCTGCTTCTGATCTTTATCTGACTGAAGACAGAGTTTTCTGATCTGTGTTTTAATTTCACCAGCAATTAATGGAGTTTGCTCTTCATAAGGTTTTCTTTTGATCATCGTTCACCCTCGGTTAATTCGCTCAAACGAAGAGCAAAATTCTGGGGGAGATTAGCAAGGTGAAACATTTCATTTTATCAAATGAAGTGTTTTTGGATTTGATCATTTACTTCTCATTCAAGGGGACGTTAGCTATAGTAACGGCTTTGATACTTAAAACTCCCATTGACTGGCTCAGTTAAGGTATTGGAGTCTTACAGGGCTACCCTGACTTTAAATACTGATTATTCTTTAAAACCCTATTCATATGCTAAAAACAGAAGTTGAAAGCAAAATATAATCACCGACAAGACTGTCTTCTGATCGGTCCTAAATTTAACTCCCAATTTCCCCTTAGCATGAAAGGGACTTTTGCAGTTTTGACTTTCAGCCGTGCGTGCAGGTACTGCAGTGGTAACTGGTGAGCCGGCGCATTGTGAAGAGGTGAATGGAAAGCTGAGGTCAGAGAGCTCCGTTCAGGCACTTGCCAATAACTCACCCCTCCTGCGCAAGTTATTTTTGGAAGAAAATGCTGCAAATCAAGACCATATTTTTCTTTCCACATTGTTTATTTAAAGAGACATGGGAACCATCACAAAGAAGATTCAAAGGTCCAAAATTTAAACCTTGGACATCTGCTGTATTTACGCCAATGAGGATGTGATTTTGGAGACTCCTTTTCCCTGGCATTCACTTCTCCTCTGGGAAAACGGCAGGCCCTGAAATAGGCAGGAATTACGACCTAAGGGGTCAGGATGTGCACAGGAATGGAGAAGGTGCGGGGCACAGTTCCCAGAAGAGAAAATAAAATTACCTGCAGCTCCAGTTTCCACAACACTGTTTTTAAACACTCAGGGATTTGTTACTCCTTCTGTTATGGCCTTAGGCATTAAGTGACTTTCCTTCCCTTCCAAGTCTAAAGGCTGATAATCTGTTGTTTTCACTGGGAGAAAAAAAAAAACTTTGAGCAATTGGAAAATCCCTAATCTTAAAAAATCATGGATGCAAGCCACATATCCACAGTCCAGACAAAGTTGTAGGGAAAAAATGATCACATCTAGGCTGAAATTTACTGAAAATTTTTATTTAAAAAACCTGTTTTCACCAATTCTATTAAGCTAAAGCGGCAAGGCTGAAGGCTGAAAGAAGCCTTAGAGTAAGTCATGAAAGCTCTGGATTAAAATCTATTTTTAAAATGGTCTCATTGAGAAATTTTTCAAATGCGAGTCACACTGGAGAATGAATGCTGTATCAAATTATCCCGAGACAAAGAAGAGAAGCCATTCTACCAGAACAAATGCAGCCTGCTTTGTTTGGGGGACAAATCATTCTTACAGCCAGTTTGGAAATGTCACTTTTAAGTCAATGAGAGTTGTGTTCAAATAAGAGGGGGATGCAAGACCCTTTTATATTCACTAGGATGTGATGTTTTGCCTCTGAATGGTTTCTACAGTGCATGAAAATTCCTTTTTGGGGGGTTCTCTTTAATGTCGTGAACTGTTTTCAGGTTTTACAAAGTGCTTCAGTTTTTACATTTAAAGGGCAGGCATGATCACACTGGAATACCAGCCGTTCTGCCACGGACATTCTGAGTTTCTGGACAAGTCTTTTGAACTCTTGGTGAAAACAGATGACTAGGAAAACTGATTCTTTGGTCCACGTGGGGAAGTTGTCTTCTAGAAGGCTTATAATAGTCAACCCAGCCATTTTCTCATCTTTGGGTAGTATTACCCACTGGAGCTCTGTCCATCTAGGGCTGATGTAAGTGGTGATGGTGTTCAGTAGAATAGGAAACTCAGAGGTGACTTTAAGCAAAATTGACAGGAAGTCAATCCATTGCCAAAAATTGACCAGATAAGTTGGCACCTGTGGGATTTGTAGGTCAGGCAAATGCAGCTTGGCCTCCTCTGCTCATTATGGTGTTAAGTGAAATAAAATGACCCCCTCACTGGGCATTGCCAGGAGGCACCCCTTTTCTGGAAACAGTTCTCTAGAAGACAGAAGCAGTTGACCTACAGGGTCTTTCGGAGAAAATGGATCAGTGGGACACATCCTACAGAACTGCAGTATCTAATGATAGACTAATTTTGGTCCAGGAGAGTTAGCTTATCAGAATGGACAAGTATACCATACTAATCAAGTTATATCTGCTTCCACTTTGTAAAACCACCCCTGTATAAAATAGAAACTTAACATCAGCTAGTCATAACATTTCCTCTCTTGCTTCTGCATTTACCCTACATAAGCTCCCTTCTCCTTGCTGAATGAGATGCTGCTCGATTCATGAATGGCTCAAAAATGCTGTGAGATCCTATGTTGCATGAAAAGTTTTTGTAACAGTGGCAAACTCTAAAGCCCCAAAACTATTGTTAATTTCATGAATCAGTTGATTTTTGTTATCAACACTAAAAAAAATTATTTTTGATTACTAAAAGAGACTGCTGAGAGACACAACTCCCTGGGTAGATAGAATAAAACACACGGTGACAGAGCTGTATTCATTTGTGGTTTCCTTACACATGGCTCTTCTGCCCTTTGTATTTGAACCTATAGTTAGTAATAGATTTGATAGGTTTATGTCCAAGAGATTTAAATCTTTGAGCTGTCTGTGTGCTAGTTGAGCTCTGAATCACAACAGAGTTGCAACACCTACTCTCTAGTTCATTGGACTCACCCAGGACAACTAACAAGGAGATGATGACGGATAATGCCCATCCTAAGGAACAGGTGGTAGTGCAAGCAAGGTAGTCCCATCTATCTGCCCCATGGGATTGAAGCCCCCCTCTCAATTAGAGGTGGAGTGGGCATCGCCATCCCAGAATCCTCAGGATTGGGGAATGAATGATGGATTAGGGTAGACTTACTGTTATTCTACTATAGACTTATTGTTATTCTAGCAATGGAAGAAATTTTATCATTGATGTGGAGGCAGTGGCCACCCATGATTCTGAGGGATGGGACAGGGAAAAATAGGTATAAAATGGGGACATTTTTGGGACATTGGTTTTGTCCTGAATGATGGATATAGGCCATTATATATTTTATCATATCTTACAAAAGTGTGCTCGAGAGAGTGTAAACCATACTCCATGCTTAGTAGCAATGCTCCAATGTGCGCTCATCAATTGTAAAAAATGTGCCACACTAATGAAGGATGTTGTTGATGTGGGAAAGTGTGGGAGAGGGGGGAGTAGGGCATATGGAAATCCCTTATACTTTTTATGTAACATTTATGTAATCTAAAGAATTTTAAAAAGAAAAAAACCTACATACAATGACAGATGATTTTTATATCAAATTGAAATGGGTATGATTAAAAATGTTATTGTGGTTTCATATATAAAGCATGAGTTTTTAAAAGATAATTTCCCTATGGAGATAAGAAGACGTAAACCAGGCTTTCAATGCTGAGCCATCCTTGCACAATGACAAGACACAGATGGGCAGAGGCCAGCTGAGTTTACATCTGGAAAAGTCTACCCAGAAATAAAGTAGGATGACACCTTGTGCTCAATCTAAGATATCTACTTTTGAGGGGAAAAGTAAGTTTTTTAAAAAAGCGATTTTATTGAGATATATTCACATACCATACAATCCATCTAAAGTGTACATTCAGTGGCCTTTGGTATAGAGTTGTACATTTATCACTGCAATCAATAATGGAGCATTTTCATTACTCCAAAAAGAAAAAACCCTACCCCTTTTCAATCACCTCTCAACCCATCCTTCCCTTGCCATACAGATATCCTAATCTAATCCCATTTCTATAAGTTTATTTATATTTACAATTTATATAAATGATGTCAAACAATATGTAGTACTTTGTGTCTGGCTTCTGTCACTCAGGATAATTCTCTCTTTTTTACAATTAAGGAAACACAAGAATATATTACTATTCACTACAACCCATAGCTTGCTTTAGGTGTATTTTTGCCCATATACCACCCTATTTTTAACATCTTGAAATATTAATACATATTTGTTCTGATTCATAGAAGAACATTCTTATATTTATACAATTAACCACACTCATCATCTGCCACTCCCTTCACTGTGCTATACAGTCCCTTATTCCATCCTTTAGCTTCCCTTCTAGTGACATATGCAACCCTAAACCCTCCCTTTCAAGCACAATCATACTCCCATATTGATGCTGCTTATTACATTCACTCTAATGTGCTATCATCACCTCTCTGCAATTCCCAGCGTTTACAATCAACCTTATTGCCGGTTCTGCACAGATTAAGATCTGCTCCCCATTCTCTGTCCTTATTCTATCTTCTCGTGACCAATCTTCTAGCCCAAATGATGGATATTTGGGTCGTTTCTACTTTTGACAATTGTAAGTAATGCTGCTGTGAACAGTGATGTGCAAATATCTGTTTGCATTCCTGCTTTGAGTGCTTCTGAGTATATATCGGGGAGTGGGTTTGCCAGATCGTACGGAAGGTCTATACTAAGCTTCCTGAGGAACCACCAGTCTTCCACAGAGGCTGCACCATTCTACATTCCCACCAACGTTGAATAAGTGTTCCTATTTCTCCAAAAAAACAAGGTTTTGAGAGGTACAAATTGTATAATTTGTCAGTTGATATACATCAAATTCTCCACTTAATTGCACAACTTTCCATTTCAGTTTTCAGATAAAGGCAAAGCTTTAAAACAGTGAGGAGCAGTCTGTGGGTAGGAGCTTGACTAACTTTGTGAAGAATTTTTAGAAAATGGACCCCATGTCGCTATTTCTCAAATATACCTAAAGTTATACAATGAATGGTACATAAAACTGTGCCAAATTTTTCATAACAGGTCTAATAATGTTAATAGCATAGTAACTATAAAAAGAAGATTAAAAGTAATACTAACAACAAGCATACATTACCTTCTTCTATGTGCCTGGCACTGTGCTAAGTGCTTATGTGCATTTAATCTTCAAGCAGTATTATGAGGTTATTATTGGGCTCATTTTACAGCAGAGGAAACAGCTAAGAAAAGCAGCTTGTCTGAAGTCAGAAGCTATTTAGTTTTGAGGAAACAATATTTGAACCCACGCTTAACTTAGGCATTGTTTTAATTGCATGGTCAAATAAACTATAATTATCATCATTTTACAGGCAAGGAAACAGAAAGGTTAAAAACTTTCTACTGAGGGGTGGAGATGAGATTTAAACCTAGTCACTCTGACACTAGACTCTGCACTTCATGCCTAATGTTGTCTAACCAGTTAAAAAGACACATTTCTCATGGGATTTAGAAAAGCTATTTTAATTTGGGGTGAAAAAAACGCAGCCTGAATTATTTTGCCTAAATTGGCCATTCTAATGAAGTGGCTGTTTATTGCTACTTAGAGCTTGTCAAGAATGTGCTGTAGCCTGTGGCGTGGTCAGACAATTTGCTGGTCTCTACTACCCTCTAGTGGTCGATAGAAAATTTGATGGTATGATTATTTGATGGCAAAAAATGGCAGTTGTAGATTATAAAAACTCTATCGTGAACTTGCATGTGATAGTTTTTGTACTTTTAGTATCTCTTGACTGAGAAAAATACATAAAGACAAAAAGCTACTCTGACTTTAGTATCTCTCATATGAACGCCTATTTTTGTTGATCTCAATAGTAAATACGTACTTTGGAAGCAAGGTGTTGTTGGCGGTGGTGGTGGCAGTGTACGTGGGTGTGTGTATGTGCGACTGACTTGCCTGGGGTGCAAGCCAGACTGCCTGCTGGATTTGGAGACCCCTTGTAATAACTCCACAGTCCTCTCTCCAACCTCTACCGCATCCTCCCCCCACAGCTTGCCAATGTCTGTGTTATAACACAAGCTGAAACAATGGGTACCTCAAAGGACAGCAGGGGGTGTGACCTCACCCTAAAGGATTTAGTGTTCAAAATGAAAATTAAGGTATAATCCAATGTAGGTTTGGGACTTCAAATAAAGGCAAAATTCTTTCATTCCATGTAAGTTTAGTGAATAATTACTAGACATTGCTCAAGGCATAGAGGACTGAGTGTTAAAGAAGACAGTATTAAAAAAAAATTATTACTCAGCTACCTCCATTAAGACTAGAGCAAGCTGATGTAAGTTCAGGTGTAACACAGGAAACTAAAAGAGTACTAAATGAATACGTACGTTTTTTGAACCATTCTATAATCTACTTCTCCCTTCACACTGCCACTTTCTTCCCTGCTACTTTTCTTTGCTGTGTTAGAAGAGAATTCAAATACTAAACAGCCCCTCCCAGTTCAGGATGCCGGGGTCCCGGGAAACGCTCCCCTCCCCCAGTCACTCTCCTGGACACTGGGATACTAAAGGAATTCAGGTGATCTATTTATTATTTTTAGAGCTGGAGTTACTGGATTAAGAGGAAAGAAAGGCAAAAGTCTTTTTTTTTAAAGGCAGGTGCAAACCATATTGTCTTTTTTTTTTAAGATTTATTTATTTTATTTTATTTCTCTCCCCTTCCCCCCCCATCCCAGTTGTCTGTTCTTTGCGTCTATTTGCTGCCTGTTCTTCTTTGTCCGCTTCTGTTGTTGTCAGCAGCATGAGAATCTGTGTCTCTTTTTGTTGCGTCATCTTGTTGTATCAACTCTCCGTGTGTGTGGCACCATTCCTGGGCAGGCTGCACTTTCTTTTGCGCTGGGCGGCTCTCCTTATGGGTGCACTCCTTGCGCGTGGGGCTCCCCTATGCGGAGGACACCCCTGCAGGGCAGGGCACTCCTTGCGCGCATCAGCACTGCACATGGGCCAGCTCCATATGGGTCAAGGAGGCCCTGGGTTTGAACCGTGGACCTCCCATGTGGTAGATGGATACCCTAACCACTGGGCCAAGTCCACTTCCCCAAGACAAAAGTCTTGATAGTGGCAGGGGAAGGATTCATTAAAAAAAAAAGATTATTTATTTATTTGTATTTCTTCACCCCCGCCCCCCGTTGTGTACTCTCTGTGTCCATTCACTGTGTATTCTTCTGCATCTGCTTGCATTATCTGGTGTCATCTTGCTGCATGTGTGCGGTACCTCTCCTGGGTGGGTTGTGCTTTTTTTTTTAACGCAGGGCAGTTCTCCTTGCACGACTCACTCCTTGCGTGTGGGGCATGGCACTCGTTGCGTGTGGCAGCACTGTGCATGGGCCAGTTTACCACATGGGTCAGGAGGCCCTGGGGCTCAAACACTGGACCCTCCATATGGTAGACAAACGCTTTGTCAGTTGAGCCATATCTGATGTGGGCTATGGGTGGAAGGCTCCTTGTCTCTTCAGAGATAACCTAAGCTGAAGGCTGTGGGTGTGGAACGGTAAGAGGCTGCAGTCCTGCCCTTAGGGACAATGGCAACAGGCTCCAGTCCCAGGAAACAGTTTAACAATGCAAGGGCTATAAACTTTAAGTATTTAGGGGAAATGCAAAAACCAAATATGTTAAAAGCTTATCTAGAATATCTGGAGTCCATGCTAAAAGCTTACCTAAGATGTGGAAGATATATATGCTAATTGAAGCCTATTGAGAACTGAAACAAAGAGACCATTTGGCCTTTCCTCTCTGTATAAAAGACATTTGAAAATCTTGTTCAGGGCTCGGGATTCAAACAGAAAGCTCCCGAGTCTGGCCGGCCGTCAATAAACCATTTTTCCTTCTCAAAATCATTCCTGAGTCCTGGCCTCTCTATACTCAAATAATTGAACTTCTCTAAAATTCTACAACATATCCACTTCCCTCATATTTATTTATTTTTTAAAGATTTATTTATTTATTTATTTCTCTCCCCCTCCCCCCCACCCCAGTTGTCTGTTCTCTGTGTCTATTTGCTGCGTCTTCTTTGTCTGCTTCTGTTGTTGTCAGCAGCACTGGAATCTGTTTTTCTTTTTGTTGCGTCATCTTGCTGTGTCAGCTCTCCGTGTATGTGGCGCCATTCCTGGGCAGGCTGCACTTTCTTTCGCGCTGGGCAGCTCTCCTTACAGGGCGCACTTCTTGCGCGTGGGGCTCCCCTACGCTGGGACACCCCTGCATGGCAGGGCACTCCTTGAGCGCATCAGCACTGCGCATGGGCCAGCTGCACACGGGTCAAGGAGGCCTGGGGTTTGAACCACGGACTTCCCATGTGGTAGACGGATGCCCCAACCACTGGGCCAAGTCCGCTGCCCCTCATTTGTTTTTAAACTGTAATTTTTCAACTGTGGTAAGAAAAAAAATATATGTATAACATAAAATTTGCCATTTTAACCATATTTAATCATAAAATTCTGTGGCAGTAATTACATTCACAATGTTGTGTAGCTATCATCACCATTTATTTCTAAAATTTTCCATCATTCTATGCATATTCAAAGACATATGACTTATACCTCAATTAGAGTTTTTAAAAAAAGATATAGTTTTTATAGTTACTGTTTAAGTATGAACAGAGGAATTCCCTCCCTCCCTCCCTCCCTTTCTTCCTTCCTTCCTTCCTCCCTCCCTCCCTTCCTCCCTTCCTCCCTTCCTTCCTCCTCCCGTACCAGGGATGAACCTGGGACCACATACATGCAGAGAAGGCATTCACCCACTGAGTTTATACTTGCTCTGCGAGGAATGGACTTCATGAACTGAAATTTTGAAAAGGAAGGGTCAAATATTTCTGTTTATTTTGTAGATGAGGAGACGGACATTCAGAGAGATTACAGACTTTGCTCAAAGTATAGAGTCAGTGTTTGAGATAGAAAGCTTTTGATTGTAAGTAAGAGAAACCCACCTCAAACTGGATTGGGTGGGAAGGGGCTGCTTTGGCTCAGGTAGTTGGAAACTCCTGGGGAGGTGTAGCTTCAGGGTGGCTTACTTCAGTTGTGACTCTACATTCAGGGCGCAGCCTTGGGCTGTGGTGCTCTGGGGAAAGACGGGCTGCGCCCCTACTCAGGAGATGTAGCAATGAAGACGAGACGCTCAGTGGGGGTCAGGAACCATCTCGTGAGCCAGGCTGTGAAGCAGGAGATTCTGGAGAGTAGAAATCCCTCCAGAAATCCTTGGAAATCTTGGGGAATCGCCAGCATTCTCACAGGATATTGATTTAAGACTCAAGCCTTTCCAGAAGAGAAGGTATTAAAAGAAGAGCATCCCATAAGGCTGGAGGACTGGGACTCATGTTAAGGTAAGGTGACTTCAGGAATGCTGAATTCAGTGACCCAATGAATTCTTTTAATTTGTTTAGCAGCCAAATATACTTATTAACCTTTTTCCAGGAAACCCAAATTATTTTGTAGTTATAATGTAAGGAACTGAGTTGCACATAATACAACCATATCTTTCCAAAAAAAAATTAAAACAAAAACAAGCTGTTTAAAAGGCCCTTTTTACTGAAAGGACAACTTAAGCCATTGTTAGCTCAACCTGTCATAATCCAATAAAACACACCCTTAATTTTTTGTTTGTTCACTTTTAAAAAAAAAAATCCAGCATGAAAAATACAGTACCTGCTACGGTGAAAAACAAAACAAAACAGAAAATCCTACAAAAAACAAACAAAAAAACCCCACATAAAATGCAACTTTTCAGCTTATTTGTACATTAACATTTTGTTTGTGTTTTAAGTGAACTAGTGATTTTTAGTACCATTATACTATTAATAAATAAGTAAAATAAAATTTAGAAACCAGGGTACCAGCCAGCCATGCAAGTGTACCTCTAACGTGCCTGCTTTCTGTGTCCAGGTAGAACCAGTACTGTGAGGAGCCATTTCAACACTGGGAGTTCGGTTATACCTATATGTTAACTAAATGCAGTGCTCCATCCTCCCTTCCATCCTTCCTCTCTGCTCTGCCACTCTGAGTGGGTTGCCTTTGTCCTCAGGCCAGCTCCTATCAGGGTAGCAAGATGCCTACCAAGATTCCAGCCAGCCTAAGCCAACATGACGACCTCCAAGAGAATAACAGAGTGCCTTTCTGAGGAAAGGGGATGTTGATGTGGGAGGAGTGGGAGTGTGGGCGAGGGGGTGGGGTATATGGGAACCTCATGTTTTTTATTTTATTTTATTTTGCATTTCTCTCTCCTTCCCCCCCACTCCAGTTGTCTGTTCTCTGTGTCCATTTGCTGCGTGTTCTTCTTTGTCCACTTCTGTTGTTGTCAGCGACACAGGAATCTATTTTTTTTTGTTGCGTCATTTTGCTGTGTCAGCTCTCCTTGTGTGTGGTGTGGTGCCATTCTTGGGCAGGCTGAACTTTCTTTCGCGCTGGGCAGCTCTCCTTACGGGACACACTCCTTGTGTGTGGGGCTCCCCTACGTGGGGGACATCACTGAGTGGCACGGCACTCCTTGCGTGCATCAGCACTGCGCATGGGCCAGCTCCACATGGGTCAAGGAGGTCCAGGGTTTGAACCGCGGACCTCCCATGTGGTAGACAGACGCCCTAACCACTGGGCCAAGTCCGCTTCCCTCATGTTTTTTAATGTAACATTTGTGTGATCTATTTATCTTTAAAAAAAAAGACAAAACAAACAAAAAGAAGAAGTAAAAAAAAAAAAAAAAAAAGTAAAAAACCCAAACAAACTGAAAGAGTGAAGGAATCTTTCTTGGAAGCCCCACAACGGATTTCCCTCTCATACCTTGTTGGCTAGAATTTTGACAAATGTTTATGCCTAGATCAGTGGCAGGCAAGGGGAACTGGATTGTTGGTAAAAACTCTCCTGAAGGGGGGTTATGGTCGTCTCCCCTTACATGGAGACCCGAGGAAAACTGGGGTTCTGCTTACAAGGAAGATGTGCTGCTACGGGAATATATCACAGTCTTCCATAAGGCTTGCTTGTCTTTCCGTTTCCATCCCTGGCAGAGCTTTGGAAGCAGGGCTGTGCCAGCGGCAGGGTGATGGGAGCAGTTCACCCCGGTGTGGGCAATAGGGGTGTCTAAAGGGAATTTAAAAACAATAATACAACCAACTCAAAGATGACTTGCTTTTTATTTTCACCATTGGCCAGCATTCTAAATAATGTTAGTGATAAAAATAATTCTCCCTGCAAAAAAAACTTGTTTTGGTCTGAGTTGTAAACAACTACTGTGGTTTCTGTTCAGTTTTAGGAAAATACATTCAAGCTTCCAATGCACATATTTTTGTTACTTATCCTTTCATAAACATTGTGTTTTACATCAGGGAAGTTAATTTGGAAAACTTCTAGCTACAGAGTTGGCCTGGGACATGCACACTCAGCTATGTGCATTTGTTTCAAGAATAAGGTCATGATCGATTGAAATTATTATATCTCACTTTGGGCACAATTGTACCACTTACTCCTGTGTTTAAACTATAGATTTGAAATAAGCAATGATAGCAATTGCTTATTTCAAATCTACAGTTTAAACACAGGAGTAAGTGGTACAATTTAATAAGCAATTGCTTATTAAATAAGCAATGATAGTGACTGCAAAGACAGAGAAACAGAACTTGAGGAATTTTAATTCTGTCATTCTAAGTGATTACTGAAACATATTTGCAAACAGCCAGAATCAGCCTAGAACAAAGTACAGTGAAGTGCTAAACTTTAAAGTTGTTCATTGAAGATCTGTGCAGAGAAACTGTGGAGAAGACCATTAACTTGGCAAAAACAAAGGATTAAGAAATGAATATTTCAAAAGAGAATGCCAGGAGAAACAACAAAAGATGCTGGTCTTACACTGCCAGAAGAAATCAATAGGGCAATATTTGAATGTCTCAATTGTTTACACCAAGAACTGCACTCTCATTCTAAAACAAAGGATCAAATATAATCAGTGTTTATTATGTCAACCATTTTCTCTGATCTTTGCAGGAGAAAAGTTAAGGAACTTTCCACCATATACAATAGAAACTTATCAGAATTCTCTGGTGAAGATTTTTCTTTTTTTAATGTAGAGACATTTGAAAACTCTTAGAATCGATCCTGAAGGAAAAAAAGAGACAGGGACAGGATTGCCATCTCTTGGATTTATTGTAAAATGGGATTTTTTATGACTTTGCCAATTTCATCCTTACGCTTAAGTTTTTTCTTAACTATTCATATATTTTTTTGCTTCATTTTAAAGAAAAATTTCAAAATTAAAATAATTTAAAATGTCCTCTGTTTAATTATGAGTGAGGACAACTATGCTGTGTGGTAAACATGTCAAGAACATTGATTTTGACGTCATTGTCAATTTGCAGAAGTCACCCAAAACAGAAACTGTAATGCTATTCATTACTGCTATGACAAAATGTAGTTATAAGACTTTGTCCCCTTTTTCAAAAAATAGTGGCTTTTAGAAGTATCAATCCATTACATATTTCCTTTTATTTGTACTCTAATAGTCATTTTTCTTTTCTTTTCTCTTTTCTTCTCATTTGATTATATTGTTGAGGGTTCCCTGTGGAGACCACTGCCTGCATCTTGCAAAAGGGAAGTCAGTGGTGGGATATTTGTGAGGACTTTGGGGTGAAGTATAAGGTGAGTCTTCAGGTGTGGGCTTGAGTGGGACTGGGTGCAACTGTGTGGTGGATTAAAGCTGTATGTACACCAGAAAAACATGTTTTTAAAATCTGACCCATTCCTGTGTATGTGAACTCAGTGTAAGTAGGATATTTGATGAAGCTACTTCAGTTAAGATGTGGCCCACCTCATTCAGGATGGACTTAATCCTATTACTGGAGTCTTCTGTAAATGGATTGAATATACACACTGGGTGGGGGGGGGGGGGGGAGAGAGAGAGAGAGAGAGAGAGAGAGAGAGAGAACAGGAGCAAGAAGCTGAAAGCAACAAAACCCAGAAGAAAAGGGAGAAACCAGCAGATGCTGCCTTGCCACGTGGCAGAGGAGCCAAGGATCTCCAGCAGTCAATCTTCAGGAAGTAAGCATCACCTTGTTGCTTGAACATTTTCCTGCCATAAGCCAATGAATTTTTATTTTTAAGCCCAATCCATTTCATGGTATCTGCTTTAAGCAGCCTAGGAAACTAAAAAAAAAATTATCCTATGCCTGTCCTTCCTTTATATACTGGAAGCAAATAACTTGTTCTCTAGGTTACACAGGTCCACATACTAAGGGGAATGTGCCACGAAACAGGCCACGACTATAACTGATTTTGGTGAGACTTTGTACTTAGCATTGTTACTGAAATGACTTATGGCTTTGGGGATGCTGTGATGGAGTGAGCATATTTACATGTAGAAAGAACATGTCTTTTGGGGGTCTAGTGGGTGGTGGTTTGAAGCTGTAAGTAAACCAGAAAAATATGTTTTAAATCTAATCCATTGCTCAGGGTATAAACCCACTGTAAGCAGGATCATTTGATGAGGCTACTTCAGTTAAGGTGGCCCACCTCATTCAGGATGGACTTAATCCTATTACTAGAGTCTTTTATAAATGGAATGTATATATATCTATATGTATCTATATATATATCTACAGGTGCAAGAAGCTGAAAGAAGTTCTGCAAGCAATCCAGGGTGTGAATGGTGGCTTTTTGTAAGATTTACTTCTGCTATTTTGTTCTTTCATTTTTGTATAACTTCAACTTTTTTGTCCTTTAATTGTTCCATTATTGGCTATTTTTTATTTTGTTCCTCTTGTGTAGTGAACTCTTTAGATCTCTTCTCTCTTCCTTCTGTGCATATATATATATTTTTTTATATTTTCTTTATGGTTATCACAGGACTAAATTTAACATCCTAAATTTGTAACAAACTCTTTTCTTTGATACAGCTAAGCTTCAATAGTATATACAAACTATGTTCCTATACCTGGGAGTTCTGGGAAGATGGCATCAGAGTAGGTCTGGCAGGGCACAGTTCTCTTACAAAACAAGGAAGAAAGAGAAGAAGTTGTCAGGGGGACCTGCTTTGGAAATCTGCAGACCAGGAGAATGCTTCATGCAATGTACAGAAGGGATTGGGAACAGAGAAATGAAGAGGTCAAAAGGAAAACCATGAATTACTGGACCCCACAAATAGGAGAACCACCCATCTCTCACCCTTGAGGCGAACAGCCTTGGTAAAACTTGTGGCTGAGTGGCCAATGGAGAGGAGAAAGGACATATTCCTTCCTGGGAAGAGTAAGGGTGTGGCAGAGGGCTGAGTGTGACTTCTCTTCTGCAAGTTTAAACAGTATAGCCTGGCTTTAAATCACTGGCTCAGAAAATCCAGTCAGTGGAACTCAAAAGATCCATCTCCGTGGAAAGATTTGCCAAAGAGTGCCATCTGCTGTCCAGCCGGGAACAGAAGGAACTGATCGCTGGTGTCTCATTCCTTTCTGAGTCCTGTTGATCTGGCTTGTACCACATTAGTGGGTCCCTGACCCTTTTTGATAACTTAAAAAGGGCAATCACAGTTTTAGGAAAAATTGAACCAAAAATCAAAGAAGAACTGTAAAACAAAACCACTAGACAAGAGAGAGAACTTGACCAGCAGAGTAAAATCACCGACATTATCAGATATCTAGACATCAGCAAAAAATTACAAGCCTTATCTATTAGTCAGTCAAAGGGAAATGGATGCAAAGTACCAGAAATCTTTTGGCTTTTATAAAGGATATTTATTTGGGAGCAGAAGCTTACTATGACAAGGCCTGAAAAGTCCAACTCAAGGTACCATAAAAGGTACTTTTTTAAAATCCCAAGTCATTGGCCATGTGCTGAAGCAAGATGGTAGGCAATGTCTATGAGAGTTCAGTCTTCCTTCTTTCTCTTCAGGTTCTCTGGTCCCAGCTTTTTTCCATCTCAGCTGTAGGCTTGCATAAGGCTCATCTCTCTTCCTAAGGCTTGTTTCTTTCTGGGCTCAGCTGCTCTGGTCTCTTTACCAGGTCAGCTGTAAATTATCAGGCAAGTGGCTCATCTCTCTTGCAGGAGCCTCTGCCGTGTCTGTGGAGCTCTCTCTCTTCCTCTGTGTTCTTCTGCATATCTACTTCTCTGTGTATATACTTCCATGTTATTGATTGAGATTCCATTTATATAGCTCACCAAAGGGGTGGAGTCTCAACCCTGTATGCCCTAATGACATGGTCAAATTAGAGCCCTAATCTTGATTTTATAAGTAAAACAAAACCTCTGAATTTAATACAATCAAAGGAGTATCACTCCTAGAGGAACAGAGTCATTTAGAAACTTAATCAAATATCTCTTTTCTTTATATATTCGTAAATAATATCAAACTGCAACACCATACTAAGAAAAGAACAAACCAAGAATCCTGATAAGATACAGGATTTAAGACAAGTAATCAATGATATTCACACAAATCTCCTAAATCAATTCAAGGAATTGAAGGAAAATATGACTAGTGAGATAAAGGGTTTTAAAAAGACACTGGGTAAGCATTAAGAACAATTTGAAAGTCTGCAAAGAAAAGTAACAGAGCTTATGGGACTGAAGGACACAATGGATGAGATTAAAAATACGTTAGAGGTATTTACCAGCACACTTGAATTGGAGGAGGACAGAATTAGTGAGTTAGAAGACAGAGCCTCTGAACTGGAAAATTGAAGAACAGATAGGTAAAAGAATGGAAAAAAACTGAACAGGACATAGGAAATAGAATGACAGTGCAAAGTGCACGAACATATGCATTTTAGGTGTCCCAGAAGGAGACGAGAACAGAAAGAGGCAGAAAGAATATTTGAGGAAATAATGACTGAAAATTTCCCAACCCTTATGAAAGACATATATATCAATATCTAAGAAGGACAATGCATTACAAACAGGGAATAAATCTGAATAGACCTACTCCGAGACACTCAATATTCAGAATGTCAAATGCCATAGATAAAGAAAGAATTCTGAAAGCAGCAAGAGAAAAAGCAATGTATCACTTACAAGGGAACTTCAATAAAATTAAGTGCCATTCTCTCACCAGAAACCATGGAGGTGAGAAGGAAGTGGTATGACATATTTAACATACTGAAAAAGAAAACCTGCCAGCCAAGAATTCTTTATCTGACAAAACTTCAAAAATGAGGGTGAGGAAAGTGGATGTGGCTCAAGTGATTGGGCTCCAGAGTTCTATTCCCAGGGCCTCCTGGTGAAGGCAAGCTGGTCCGCGTGGTGAGCTGGCTCACGTGGAGAGGTGGCCCATGAGGAGTTCTGGTCTGCACAGTGTGCTGGCCCATGCAGGAGTGCTGGCCTGCACGGAATGCTGGCTCTCGTGGAGAGCTGGTGCAGCAAGATGATGCAACAAAAAGAGATGCAGAGGAGAGACAGTAAGAGATGCTGCAGACCAGGGAACTGAAGTGGCACAAGAGTTTGAGTGCCTCTCTCCCATTCCGGAAGATTCTGGGATTAGTTCCCGGTGCTGCCTAAAGAGAAGACAAGCAGACACAGAAGAGCATGCAGAGAATTGACACAGAGAGCAGACAATGAATGCAAACAGCCGGGGGAGGGGGGAGGCAGCAAAAAGCACATGAAAAAATGATGTCCAACATCACTAGCTATTAGGGAAATGCAGATCAAAACTACAAGGAGTTACCATTTCACACCTTATAGAATGGCCATTGATCTCTCTTCATAAGACTTTCATGCTAATGTGCTGGAGGTGCAGTTAGTGTTGGGGTTTAAGATATATTTAGGGGATTTGAATCTCTGGACTGACAATGTGATAGCCAGGTCCTGAGCCTCAACAGACTCCAGCACCTACAATCTGATTCATTGGACTCACCACACTCAGCTAAGATGGAGTTGAAGAAGGACAACCACCACACCATGGAGCCTAGAGTGATTACAACTGAAAGTGGGAGGATTGCATCCAGCATCCATGTGGAATCTGAGCCTCCTCTTGACATAGAGGTGCAATGGACACAACCAATCCAATGTCCACATAGAAAAGGTGGCATTGGATTGGGAAAAGTGGACATGGTGGCTGATGGGTATGGGGAAAGGCAGGAAGAGATGAGAGGTGGAGGTGTCTTTGGGACATGGAGCTGCCCTGGATGGTGCTTCAGGGGCAATCACCGGACATTGTAAATCCTCACAGGGCCCACTGGATGGAATGGGGGGGAGTATGGGCCATGATGTGGACCATTGACCATGAGGTGCAGAGGTGCCCAAAGATGTACTTACCAAATGCAATGGATGTGTCATGATGATGGGAATGAGTGATGCTGGGAGGGGAGAGGTGCGGTGGGGGTGGTGGGGTTGAATGGGACCTCATATATATATATATATTTTTAATGTAATATTATTACAAAGTCAATAAAAAAAATGGTAAAAAAAAAAAAAGAATGGCCATTATTTAAAAAAAACACAAAACTACAAGGAGAAGATGTGGAGAAATAGGAACACTCACTGTTGGTAAGAATGTAGAACGGTGCAGCTTCTGTGGAAGATAGTTTGGCAGTACTTCAAGAAGCTGAATATTGAACTGCCATATGATCTAGGAATCCTGTTACTAGGAATATATTCAGAAGAACTGAAAGCAAGAATGTGAACTGATATTTGCACACTGATGTTCATAGCAGCATTATTCACAACTGCTAAAATATGGAAACAGCCCAAGAGTACATTAACCGATAAAGGGATAAACAAAATGTGGTATATATATACCATGGAATACTATTCAGTTGTAAGAAGAAATGAGGTTGGGATGCATATGACAACATGGAAGAACCTTGAGGACATATGTTGAGTGAAGCAAGCCTGACACAAAAGAACAACTATTGTATGGTCTCACTAATATGCACTAAATACGATGAGTAATTACAGAGTTAAACTCTAGCGTATAGGTTAGTAGGAGACAGAATGTGGGTGGAGAAGGGGGAGCTGATACTGAGTGTGTGCAGAATGTTTAATAAGGTTGATTGTAAATATGTGGAAATGGATAGAGTTCATGGAAACACATTATAATGAGTGTAACTACCACTGCTGAGCTATAAATGTGATTATGAGTAAAACGAGTAGTCTAGGGAGGTTAATGTTAATTGAAAGACAGCTAGAAGACAATCTAGGAATTGTATAACAGTGATTTTGGTGGTAGATGAGGATTGTGGTTAATACAAATACAAGAATGTTTCTCTATTACAAGGTGTTAAGAATATGGTGATAAATGGGAAAATACAGCTAATATAATTTATAAATTATAGTTAACAGTATTGTAATATTTTTGTAGCAAAGGCAAATAAGGTACTGTATCAATGCTAAGGGTAAAAAATACAACAAAACCAAAACAAGAACAACGACAAAGAACATGGAATTTAATTTTCTTCATCAACAAGCAGACCTTGGTCATGTCATTCAACAAACCTGTACTCACTTGTTGATCGTTCAGAACACCTGAGAAACATAGAATTTATTTTCAGGATTAAGGAGAGTCAATGAGCTTGGACAGGATATTTAAAAAGAAATGCTTCCATAATTTGTTAAGCTGCCTTTTGTCATTTTAATTTTTGAAGTTGATGAAAAAAGAAGAAGGGGAGCACTCTGGCTTGAGGGGAGGGAGAGAGAAGGGGAGAAAGCAGAGGTGGGGAGACCAGGGAGGTGGCAGTTCCAATACGGGGCTGCGATAACTCCGTGAACTTGCCAGGGCAAGCCAGGCAGGGGTGGGGAGCAGCTCATCCACACCCCCCTGCAGCCATCTGCTCCTTCGTACACACACTGTGCCTCCTCCCACTCCTGAGCCAACAGAACTTCTGCCACTGACATTTGAAACAGTGGGAAGGCTCAAAGAGAGGGAGGCCTGTGGTGAATGTCCCTCCGGGCCCCCACCTTGGGCTGGGTCTGAGCACGTGACAGCATGTAAATGGCTTCCACACGTGGTCAGCTGCTCTAACAGTAAGTGGGTAAGCCAGGAATGCCCCTTAATCCCGTCGGCAAGAAACAGTCTTGAATTCTGAGAGAAGCAGGAGAAGCTGTGCATCTGGGCACAGACAGAGACTGATCGTGGGAAAGAAAAGGGTTTTGGTTTAGTATTGGGTGGATCTCGGAGAACTGTATTAGAGTACTCCATAAGGTCAGGGCCAACTTGTGTCAGAACAGACAGAAGGCCTGTGGCCAGGCAGCCGGCTCAGCTCCGGAGGCTGAGCTGCCTTGTTGGACTCCCAGCTCTTGGGCTCATATGGTAGTTAGTCTACATTTTCAAGATGTGGACATGAGGAGGGTTACTTGTTTGCATCATCTGCCCTATACGATGCAAGGCTGCCCGAAGTAAACCCCTAGTTCAAGCTAATGCCTGGTTCTGTAAATGATTGTTTTTTTTAAAGATTTATTTTATTTCTCTCCTCTTCCCCCCCATTGTCTGCTCTTTGTGTCCATTCACTCTGTGTTCTTCTGTGTCTGCTTGCTGTCTTGTCATGCAGGACTGGGAAACTGTGTTGCCTTTTTTTGTTGTTGCATCATCTTGCTGTGTCAGCTCTCCGTGTGAGTGGCACCACTCCTGGGCGGGCTGCGCTTTTTTCGCGTGGGGGCGGCTCTCCTTGCAGGGTGCACTCCTTCTGTATGGGGCTCCCCTACGTGGGGGACATCCCTGTGTGTCATGGCACTCCTTGTGTACGGTAGCACTGCGCGTGGGCCAGCTCCACACATGGGTCAGGAGGCCCTAGCGATAGA
The DNA here is from genome assembly GCF_030445035.2 of Dasypus novemcinctus. Classification (NCBI taxonomy): domain Eukaryota; kingdom Metazoa; phylum Chordata; class Mammalia; order Cingulata; family Dasypodidae; genus Dasypus; species Dasypus novemcinctus. The sequence goes on from NC_080679.1 coordinate 90,503,777, forward strand.
ACTCTGGTAGGCGGATGCTCAGTCAGTTGAGCCACAACCACTTCCCTGTAAATGATTCTTAATTGGAATCAGACTCAAGTGATTTATCTCCTGAGATTCTCTGCTTTTAACTGTGTTTAATCTGTCCATAGCTTCAGAGCTTGTAGCAACTTTTAAAAATTTAAATAGTACATTATTATCTGAACAGGTTGATATTGGAGGGTGGGAGCCTGAAACCAAAAGCAGAGGCTGGGAGGAGGGGGAGAACGGCACTGAGCATGGTCCTGGAGCCCCCTCCTGGGCCATGTATTTATCCTTTAGAGCCTGACCCAGGGGACAGACCAGGACAGCAATACAGAGTGGAGGGAGGTGAGCATTTAAAGGACTTGGACACCCGGATGGAAGTTTCTCGATATTTTAAATAACTACTCTGGCAATATCTGTAAAGCTGGTTACCAAAGGACAGGGGTGAGGCAGCAGAAGTCCTGGGGCATGTGCCACTAGAAGGACCTGCCAAGACGTGCCCTTGGAGTAACAGACCTCTGCCGTGCCCAGGTTGGTGAAAAGAGGAATATTAATAATATGATAATAATTGTTTCCAAGCTCTTTACACTTAACATAAAGAGTGTAATCTCACAACATTTAATGCTCACAGTTCTGAGGTAGGTACATTTGTTATTCCTCTTTTACAAATGAGGCAACCAGGAGTGTAGCGCAGTGGATCATAAAGTTAATAGAGTGAGAGCAATGAGTAAAATATAAAAAGTATCTGTTGCCACATAGGAACTTAAAAACCAATAGCCACTCTGTCACAACCTGCCCTTGTTGCCCAAGGTCTATAACAGCTATGACTTACATCAAAGCCTTTTCGTGAGTGATACATTGGAAGGTAGGAGATTAAAGGAGAATCTGTGCAAAATTGCCTTAAAGTTTTATGAGCAAATCTGCGAGAACTGGAAAACATAGTTCACCGTCACTGGTTAAACAATGTTGAGATCAAGCAAAAATAAGTTAGTTGCTTGCTCCAGGAAATTTCTGCTTTTGGAAGATAAGCATATGAACCAAATAAGCAGCTTAATAGCCATTTTTAAGCATACGGTTCAGTTCCATTCCATTCACAATGTTGCATGAGCATCATCAGTATCCATTTCCAAAACTTAAAAAATGTTAATAGATATTACCAGTTTTTACATGCATGTATGTGTGTGTATGTGTGTGTGAGGTGCAGTTTTATCACGTCAGTAACTCATTTTTGAAATTTTTACTTTTTCTGGCATTGTTTTTTATAGAAGGAAAATACTGGCATGAATATCAAGTAGTGCTAACAAACTTTTGTACATTTTGCAAGTTAGATAAAAGGTAGATTATAATACTTTTTGAGTTTACTTTGGTATTTACCAAGAAAACCAAAAATGCTTGATTTGTAGAACTGATATTAGAGTGTATTCCTATTAGTCCAAAAACATGGGCAAATATACATTATGTCACCAGATCACACTCAATTTATTAAAAAAAAATTGTTTCCAGACTTTACAAACATCTTCAATAGACTGTTGTTGTTGTTTTTTAATACACTGTTGTCACCCTTAAAATTGAATGCTATCAGCACATGTTCATTTAGTGTCTACCATGGGCCAGGTTCCCTGCTGGTCGTGAGACACATTTTCTCCTTTTACTCCTTAGTAGCAGAATTCCTGCAGGCCAAATTTGTGACAGCCAGAAAGCAGATTCTTCGACTTTACTGCTCAGGTTTTATCCAGAGCTTAGCTGAGAGATTTATTAATGAGTATTTAAAGGATGTGCAATCTGTTCATTTGTCTAGAATCCAAATATTCTAGGTTTTACCTCTAGATCAGGTTCTGGATCATCAAAACCAGAAGGTGGACCATATAATGCTGGCTGCCATAGTTCTGACTGATTCCTTGCTCACATCAGGGAAAAGCATAAGAGAAAGGCACACAACACCCACATTTGCATTAAATTACGGGCATTTTTGAGGAAACTTTTTCACTCCAGAACAGTCATGGATGTTTGAAGAATTCATGTTTGCAGTTTTGACTTTTTTTAAACTTTTAAATTTGAAATACTTTCAAATTTACAGGACAGTCAGAAAAAATAATATAAACCACATAGAGAGAACTCCAACATATCCCTATACTCCCAGATATCCAACCACAAATTTTAACATTTTGCCACATTTGCTGCATTATTTTTCTATCTATCCATTATTCTATTAATCCATCGATCTATTTATCCACCTATTTGTGTTTTTATCTGTGTCTGTTTATGTATTTAATAATCCATTGTCTGAACAACTGAGTGTGAGATTTATACATCATGCTCCTTGAACCCTTAATACTGCCATGTACATTTCCTGAGAACAAGGATATTTACTTATGTATCCACTGGAAGTGCAGTTATCAAGTTCCAGAAATTTAAGATTGATATAAAGCTTATAGTTTATATTCCAATTTTTCATATGTTCCAATAATGTCCTTTTGAGTCTTCTCTCCTCCCTTGTTAGATCCCATTCAGGATCATGTACTGCCTTCATTTATCATTGTCTCTTTAGTTGTTTCTTTTTTAAAAAAATCATGGGAACATATATCCAACAATAAACTTCTCCATCTCAAGATACTGTTCAGTGGGATTAATCACATTCACGATATTGTGGTCCCCTCACCACCTTCCATTCCTAAACCTTTTTCATCTCCTGAACAGAAACCATGCACCCACTTTCCATTATTCTCTATTGCCCATGGCCCACCTTGGTGGACTGTACTCTTTCTATCTCTATGAACTCACCTATTCTCCAATATTTTCTTTGTAGTTACCATGGGGTTTAAATTTAACTCCTAAATCTGTAGCAATCTCATTTGCTTTGTTATTAGTTAAACATCAATGGTATGTACAAACCATGTTCTCATGCCCCTGGATCCCTCTTCATGTACTTCTCGTCACAAATTGCTTATTTATGAGTCCAAAACCATTGACTTCTCATTACATTTTATGCATTTGCCTTTTAGATTCTGTAGGAAGTAAAAGGTAGAGTTACAAACTAAAAAAATACAACAATACTGGCATTTATATTTACCCCAGTCATTACCCTTACCAGAGATCTTTATCTCTTCTTGCAGCTTTGATCTATTGTATATTGTTCTTTCTTTTCAATCTGCAGAACTTTCACTGACAGTTCTTGTAGGTCTGGTCTAGTGGTGACACATTCCCTCAGCTTTTGTTTATCTGGGAATGTCCTAATTTTGGCCTCATTTTTGAAAGACAGTTTTGCCAGTATAGAGTTTTTGGTTGGTAGTTTTCTTGCTTTCATTAGTTTAAATATGTTGTCCCACTGGATTCTTGCCTCCATGGTTTCTGATGAGAAATCAACATTGAATCTTTTCTTTTTTTTTATGATTTATTTATATATTTTATTTCTCTCCCCTTCCCCCTCCCCCCACCTCAGTTGTCTGTTCTCTGTGTCTATTTGCTGGGTTGTCTTCTTTGTCTGCTTCTGTTGTTGTCAGTGGCATGGGAATCTGTGCTTCTTTTTGTTGCATCATCTTGTTGTGTCAGCTCTCCGTGTGTGCAGTGCCATTCCTGGGCAGGCTGAACTTTCTTTCGCTCTGGGCAGCTCTCCTTATGGGGCGTACTCCTTGCGTGTGGGGCTCCCCTACGCGGGGACACCCCTGCATGGCACAGCACTCCTTGCACGCATCAGCACTGCGTGTGGGCCAGCTCCACACGGGTCAAGGAGGCCCGGGGTTTGAACCACGGACCTCCCATGTGGTAGGCAGATGCCCTAACCACTGGGCCAAGCCTGCTTCCCAGCATTGAATCTTATTGAGGAACTCTTGTACGTGTCATGTTGCTTCACTCTTGTGAATTTCAAAATTTTCCCTTTCTCTTTGGCATTTGACAGTATGATTAAAGTATGTTGTAGTACAACTCTATTTGGGTTTACCTTGTTTGGATTCACTGAGCATCTTGGATGTGTGTATTCATATCTTTCATTAAATTTGGGAGATTGTCAGCCATTGATTCTTTGAATATTCTTTCTGCCCCTTTCTCTCTTTCTTCTCCTGGGATCCCACAGTGTGTGTATTGATATTCTTTATGGTCTCCCACAGGTTTCTCAGACTCTGTTTCAACTTTTCTTCATTTTTTCTTCTTTCTGCTCCTCAGACTGGATGATTTCAAGTGTATTGTATTCAAATTCTCTGATTCTTTCTTCTGTCTGCTCCAATCTGCAGTTAAACCTCTAAGGGTTAATTTCTGTTACTATGGTCTTCAGCAGTTTGATTCCTTTTCATAGTATCTATTTCTATATTGATATTCTCTTTGTGTTTACCTATCATTTTCCTGATTTCTTTTCATTCTTTGCCCATGTTTTCTTTTAGCCCTTTGAGCATAATTAGGACCTATTAAAAAATAATTCTTTGTCTGATAAGTCCCAGGTATGGTCCTCCTCACTGTTGATTCCTAATGCTGTTATATTTCCTTTGCTGAAGCTATCACTTCCTGTGTTTTGTATTTCCTGTAATCTTTTGTTGAAACCTGGACATTTTGATATTTTACAGGGTTACACCTGGAATTTAGACTCTGAGGCATCTGTTCCTTAAGCTTCTGTTTCTAAAGCTTGCACCTAGCTAGCATTAGGACAGAACTTTCCTTGAATGCCAGGAGCAAACAAACAAACAAAAAAGTTATAAAAGAAAAAAAGAGAAAACTCCTACCTCTGTCATTGCAGACTGACCTATGGGAGTGCCCTCATTAAGGGATTATCTACACAATGAATTTAGAGAATACCTCAATGCCGAAGTGTAGGGCTCTCCGTGATCCTTTCTGTGCATGTGTCTTGTCTTGAGCACGCACGTATGGCCCTAGGAATTCTCTAATTTACATGGATAAGAATGCTACCTCTTTCCTAGGAAACAGTTTCCTCACAATTCTGGTCACTGAGCTATATATCCTACAGCGTGCAATCCCTTGCCCCAGGCAGCACATGTCATCTGCTCTCCTTACAGAATTCTATAGGAGAGTTCTGTGAACCACCTTCTGCATGCAGGGCAAGCTCTGGGATGGCACATTTCCCAGGCCATTATCAGACAGATTGAGTCAGACATACGTGCTCCCCGTATGTGCATAAGGGTTACTCTGCTCCGTCCAGAACTAGGACCAGGGATGCATACACTGGGAGTGCAAGCTGACTCTGCTCCAAGTCAGCGAGGTGTGGGTAAGGGGCCATCCAGGATGCCAAAAGACCTTTCAATTGATTCAAATCTTGATCTAATACTTCAGTACTTTAAACGTTTTCTGGAGATTGGAGAAAGATGTTTCTGCCAATTTTTCCTGATTGTTCAGAGCTCTGTGGGGGGAATGGAGCCCTGAAGTATCACATTTGCCATCTTGATCAGGGCAGAGCCAATAGTTGGTTTCTTTTTATTGCTGAGTAGTATTCCATTATAGGAATGTTCTACAATTTGCTTATTCTTTTTTCTGCTGATAGTCATTTGGAGTGTCTCCCGTTTGGGGTTAAGAATAAGGCTGCTACAAATATTCATGTAAAAATCTTTTTTGAGATACATGTTTTACTTTTCTTGGATAAATACCAAGGAGTAGGATTTCTGGCTCATAGGGTTGATGTATGTTAAAATTTATGAGAAACTTCGAGATTCTTTTCCTTGAAAAAGAATGATTGTACCATTTTACACTCCTACCAGCCATGTATAAGAGTTCTAGTTGTTCTACATCATTTCCAGCATTTGATGTCAGTCTTTTTTAATTTAGTCATTCTGTTGTATGCTGCTGGGGACTGAATCATGTCCCTCACAAAAGAAAAATACTTGTTCAAATCTTACCCTGTATTCCTGTGGGTATGAACCCATCTGTAAATATGATCTTTGAAGATTTATAATTAGTTAAGGTATGTACTCACTTATTAATAGCATCTTTGAAGATCTTTTTTAGATGAGGCTGTTTTAGTCTGGTGAAAGCTGCTGGGAGCTATATACTGGAAATGGGTTGGCTTATATGATGGGTATTTATAGGGTTAAAACTTTACAGTTCTGAGGCACTTCCACAGTGTCCAAATCAAGGCATCATCAAGAGATGCTGTCTCACGAAATGCAGCTATGGGCGATCAGAAAGATGACAGCATCATCTAAAGATGGTTTCTCCCTGAGCTCAGCTGTGAGCAATCAGGCAATGGTTCAACTTTTCCTTCTTTTCCAGGCTTTGTCTCTTTTTCAGTCTCTCAGGGGCCTCTTTCTATGCCTCTGTGTATTGCTGATTCCAGCCTCTAGCCTCTGGGACCTCTCTCAGCCTCTTGGGGTTTCTCTGTCTCTGCTACTTTTTACTGTGTTTGAGGCTAATCCTCCCTTTATAAAGCCTCCAATAAAAGGATTAAGACCCACCCTGCAATCTAATCAAAGGGCCTTAACTGAAGCCATCTAATGGACAGTGATCTAATTAAAAGGCCCCACCTACAAGAGGTTTCTAGGCACAGGGATGGGTTTGCTTTTAGAACAGGATTTTCTGGGGTCCAGGAAAGACTGAAACCAGCACAGAGGTCAAATTAAAACACAGTGGGTCTTAATCTGTATGGTTGGACATCTTAGAAAGAGAGGATATTTAAATGCAGTGAGAGAAAACCACAGGAAGAAACCTGAAGTCAGAGGAAGGCAGAGGGAGAGAAACAGATGGCCGTGTGACAGAGGCCTGCCATCACCAGAACACTACCAACTCTGGGAGAAAACATGGCCTTGCTGACATCTTGATTTGGACCTCTCCCTCCAAACCAAGAGCTAACAAATTCCTTTTGTTTAAGTCAACCCATTATTTGGTATTGGTCATAGGTAGCCCTAGAAAACTAAGAGAGGTGTAAAATGGTATCTCATTGTTGCTTTACTATCCATTTCCTGTATGACTAAGGATGTTGAGCATCTTTTCATGTGCTCATTTGTTTATTTTCTTTTATGAGGTATCTGTCCAAGTTTTTTTTTTTTGCAGGTGAAAATTTTATTTCTCTGTTGTCTTTAAAACCACAAAGACACTAAGTTCTTCATATTAAAACAGTTGTGGGAAGCGGATTTGGCCCAATGGATAGGGCGTCCGCCTACCACATGGGAGGTCTGCGGTTCAAACCCCGGGCCTCCCTGACCCATGTGGAGCTGGCCCATGCGCAGTGCTGATGCACGCAAGGAGTGCTGTGCCACGCAGGGGTGTCCCCCATGTAGGGGAGCCCCACGAGTGCTGCACAGTGCGAAAGAAAGTGCAGCCTGCTCAAGAATGGTGCCACACACAGAGAGCTGACACAACAAGATGATGTAACAAAAAGAAACACAGATTCCCGGTGCCCCTGATAAGTATAGAAACTGTCACAGAAGAACACACAGAGAGCAGAAAACGGGGCGGGGGGGAGGGGGTGAGGAAAGGGAGATAAATAAATGAAAAATGAAAAATCTTAAAAAAGAGAGAGTTAACTTAAAAAAAAAACAGTTGTAAAGATAATCTATACTTTCTAGAAAAAGATTATATAGACCCTCTTAAAAAAAGCACCCCATTATATGGTTTCAGCTAGGTTGTTTGGAAAAAACTCACATCTGGTCTGATTTCTAAAATGTAACATCCCACCACTCTGCATCTTTTGGTTCAAAGTGTAGAGTATTGTCCCTCAGGTACATGTTCCTGCATTGTTACATATTATATAATACATGTACAGACTGGTTTAGCCCAACATTCCATTGGTTCATCACTTTTTCCTGCAGGTTCATCAGAAGGTTGAGTGGGCTGGGCCTTTCTCTGAGGTCTTTCTTCAAGACCTTCCAGGAATGGAGACCGATCACCATCATCATAGATCGCAAACTCCAAGTCTTTACCAACAATTCTAAATGGAAACATTCTTTGTAGTTAAGTTCTGCTCTGCAGGAAGTATTTCTCCCAAGGCACACAGACCATGTTTAACCAGTTCATTCAAATTGTATCCCATAACCTCAGATATATGTCTCTCCACCTAAGTATGAGCTGAAAGAGTGTGGGCTTCAATGGACGCAGCGCTCAGGTAAAAATGGTAGGTGGAAAGGTCCCTGTGATCATAACCTGCGATGAGCCCCACACATTATAGTCTCCAGCCAGATTGATGTGTTGCTATCTGGGTCTTGCTTCCAATTAGAGACATAAGATGAGATATGGGAAGAGGTCTGTCAAAAACAAATCTGGAATCCAACATTTGTGGTGCATGAAATTGCATAATAGTCTAGCATCTGCAGTCCAAAGTTTTGCCCATTAAAAAAAAATTGGGTGGTTCATTTTTTATATATTCTAGATATGGATCCTTTTTAAGATGAATAAATATGTTGTAAATATTTTCTCCAGTCTGTGGCTTGTCTATTCATTTTCTTAATGGTGGGTTTTTAAAAAATGGTGTTTTTGATGAAATAACTAACCTTTTTTGGTGTACCGGCCACAGTATTAAGTACTTTAACAGCTTTATAGCATTATTTCATTTCACCTCAAGCAATTTTAGAAATTAGATATTATTCCCATTTTACAGATGACAACATCAAGTCTGAGGGAGGTTAAATAATTTACACACATCACCTTGGGAACGGGAGAATCAGCATTTGAATTGATCCATTTGACTTTAGAGCCTGAGGTTTTAGCCACATACTGGACTTGGAGTTTTTACTTTTCTGTGTTAATAATAAACCCCCATCACTGAAGCCAGAACACCTGAACCTTTTCTCCCTTACCACCAGGCTGTCATTCCTGGCCAGTGCAGACCTGCTTCCTGCCCTCTGAGCTTTGTCCTCTTTAATGGTAAGTGCTGTGGACGTAAGTCCTCATCATGGTCCCAGGGAGCTTTCCTCTGTCTTTGATTGTTCTGAAAGGCAAGAGTCCATTATGATCATACCGACCAGCTGTAGAGTTATTGACTCCATAAAATTGCTTTGAAATGAGGTTATAGGAAACAGAGAAGAGCGGCTTCTTTCTGGGAATTTGTTCCTATTTGAAACTTCTATTTAACTTTAAAGCATCCGCTCCCTTTATCTGCGTAGACCAGCCACCTCTGCCTCTTAAGTAGAGTCCTCTGCACAGTCCTAGCCTTGTTCCGCATTTGGGTGCCACATCACCACAGCTGAATAATTTTGCTTTTTTTTTTCCCCTAACAATCTCCTGTATCCAGTAAAATGATATCTTCTAAACTTGCATTATACAGTTCTTTGCTATAAATCCATGATGTATAAAGCCTTGATAATAACAATACTTAAATGTACATAATGGCAACCAAAAAACATGGTACATTATTGTGGTAAAGTAAAATAAAACAGGGGATTTCATACTGTCCTGCTGCCCCAGCACCTCAGAGCCTGTGGCTAGGTCCCTCAGTGACTTCCTTGACACCTGCTTACACAAGATCAACAGCTTCTTTTTCTCCTACCCATGTCCTATCTGGGCTCACTCCTCTGTGAAAACTAAATACAAATGACTCAATTCCCACGCTTTTTGGACCAACTGCTGTGGCTCCATCAAGGTACTGTTATAAAGGCATGGTCCCAGGTCCTTTCGACCTTTTGCTCCCTGCCTGCTTGGTTGAGTGGACATGCCTGATGTATGTCCTCAGGTGGCCCCAAGAGGCCTCTGGCTCCTTTGTTCTGGGACCTGTGAGGAGGAACAGTAAACTTTTCTTTCATACTATCTCCAGAGTCACTCATCCTTGCAGCACCTGACTGACCTAGATAAAGGTCCATACTCCTTACAACACAGCATGAAGTGAAACACTGCAGAGAAGAATCAACAAGTGCTATAAAACCTCAGAGAAGAAAGGGCCTGAGAAAGCCTGAGGACTTAGGGCGGAACCTAACTCTGCAACAAAAGGAGCTAACAGGGCTTTCCTAAAATTGAAGGTAAAGAGAGAAATCAGGGGTCGAAGGCCCTGCCCAACTGGAGGTCTACAAAAGAAGGGACCTCTTGGGCTAAGGAAGATGTTTAATGTGCTGCTGACAAAGCAAAGGGCGGTCTCTGGAATTGTTTCCAGGAGTTCTCCAGAATTTAACCTTCTATCACCAGTCCCCTGAGCTTTGTGCTCAGGGCTCCTAATGAGCACTCTAGAAATGAGAGTGTGCTTGTCTCACTTGAAATGATTCAGTGTTTACCTGGGCTTGATTGGTCCCAAAGTACGCATTTTACAGACAGGTGATGACTTGCACTACTATTTCCTTAAATTCATGTTCCTTTTCACTCACCCTTAAATGCCAAAATTGGGAACCATAAACTATAAAAGTGTTCTTTTTTTAGGCCATCTGGCTTTATGCTGACGTTAAAATTCAATGAAACAGATAGGCAAAAACACCCTCAAGCCTTTTCCCATGTATAAGATGAGTATCCGCTTCACAAATTCATTGTTAAACTCTGTCTTATAAGTTCTAGTTTAAGAGAGAAGACTAAATTTATGGCAGTGTTAAAAACAAGCATGCATCTTGAGTCTGTTCTTACTGGCTGTGTGATTTGGGGCAAATTATTCAACTTTCTGAGGCTTAGTTTCTGGGGGGAGACAATAACATCTCCTTATATATTCACTATGAGCATTAAATGAAATAATTAATATAAAAAACCCCACCCAGCATAGAGTAGCATCCACTAAATCTTAGTTTCCCTTCCTTTTCCATCTGAGCTTTAATTCATCTGTAAAATACAGCTTGCCGCCACTGACATACTGATCAAATGAGAGAATATATGTGCAGACACTTTGTAAGCTGTGAATTGCTGCATATGGTAGCTGTTATTGTGAAATACATCATTATATTTTCATTATTTTTGAGTCAGTCCGTCAGTCCTTCCTCTGTGTTCCAGTCATTCTTAAAGTCAAAAGAGAACATAGGGGAATGGATGTGCCTTAAGCAGTTGAGTGCCTGCTTCTCACATGGGAGGACTTGGGTTGGGTTCCCCGGTACCTCCTTAAAAACAAATAAACAGAAAACAACAAGCAAACGAAGGAAAAAACCAACTCAGGGAAGCCGATGTGGCTCAGTGGTTGAGCTCTAGCTTCCCACGTATGAGGGCCCAGGTTCAATCCCCGGCTCTAGCACCTCGAAACAACAACAACAAAAAACCAAAGATGAGAAATTATCTGTGGGTCTCCAAACCCCAAGTTTGAAGGGACTGGAATATAATACAGCAGGGTAAAGAACCTTAAGAATTAGTAGAAAAGAAAAGAGTGGATTTTTAATGGGGGGGGGCGCTTCCTAAATACCCTTCTAGACAAAAATTTATTTCAAGTAAATCATCAAAATTCAGCCTGAAAAGGTATTGGATTTTATAAAAATGAGTTGTAGTATATACTTTACCATGATGAGGGAGCGTGGAGACCTAGAGAGTATTAGCCATGAAAGGGTTGCCTCTTAGTTGTTTTGAAATTATTCTCTGAATTCTTGACCACAATAGGATGTTAAAATGAAAGTTTCACCTAGGTACCAAGATGCAAACGATGTGACATTCCAAAGCGAGGCTCTAGACCACCATACACAGGAGGACGAAGCAATTGTATGATTCTGAACCACCTTTTCCTTGAGGAAAGTGAGCCTGTGAGCGGGCCTACCAGGGACCAGGGGTGAGGTATATGACCTTGACAATGGAATACATCCCACACTCCTGGGAGTTGCCAGAAGTTCCCAGTGATAGGAATCTCCAAAAAACTCACAAAAAACAGCCATGAGAGGAAGAGTCCATTGTAACCAAGCCATCAGAACTTGGATACTTTTCTAGTCCCCTCCCCTGTCTTTTCCACTCAAGTTAGCAAGCTGGCGGACGCTAAGGGGTAAGGCAGATGTTGACCAGAACTCCTTTCCCTGACTGTAGATTTTCCCTAGCTGCAACCCTAAATCCATCAGGGTTTTGAGGTTTACATTGTACTAGGTATTCTAATTACTGAATAGAGACTATATTTATGGCCTAAAGGAACCATTAAATGATTACTCCCTGAGGCTCTGAGAGAGAAGTCTGAGCCTGCCCAAGTTTCAGGCAGTGGGCAGTATTTTTTATATAAAATTTTATTGAACATGCATAGACTATAAGTGTATAGTAAAAGTTGTGAACTTATAAAACAAGCATGCATGTCTTCAAACAGGACTCCCATATATCACCCCACCACCAACACCTTGTATCGTTGTGAAACATTGTGACAAACTATGAAGGAGCATTGTCAAAATACTACTAACGGTAGCCCATATCTTACATTTGTGTATTTTCCCCCAAACCCACCCAATTATTTACACCCTATGTTAGTATTATGTATTTGTTCTGGTTCATGAGAGATTGTCCTCCTATTTACTCTGTTAACCACTGTTCATCATCTACCACTGGATTCCCTGTGTTATACAATCCCATGCTTTGTACAGTCCTTTCAAAATGTGTACTCACTGGCTCTCATTTTCATCACAGAGTTGTGCTATCATCACCTCAATTTTAGAACGTTTTCATTACTCTAAAAGAAAAAATCCCATACCCCCTTATGCCCTCCTCTTGTTGTCTCTTAGAAATGATATAATATCTTCTTTGCCATTGCAGGCAGTATTTTTCATTATCACCTCCCTAGGAATTGTTAGGAAATGTATGGGATGTGTTTTAATTGTCACAGTGATTGGTGGGGAGGGAGCTATGGCATTTAGAGGGCTAGGACTGGAGGTGCTAAGTGTTCTAGTATGCCAAGAATTGCCCTGCTTTAAATGTTAGCAGGGTTCCATTGAGACATACTCATGGAAGCAGGAGCAGAATTACTTCCCTCCCTGAATAAATTTTAAAAAGACAGTGGGAGACAAAAATAAAAGTGTCTTTCGAGTCTATCACAGTTGATACTTATTCACCATATCTGTTACATCTGGGTTGACGTTTCCTTGAAGTCTCTTCTCCATAGGTGCTCGCCTATGTCCTGGCTGCTTGAATGAATGAGAGTAGAAGCAGTAACTGAAGTGTCTGGCAGAATGTGTACTGACCATGGGGTTTCTTGGGGACTGGACCGTGCAGGGACCGTGGCCAGGTTAAATTCGCGGTGGCGACTGAAGACCAGGGTCTGTCCAGGTATGAGAAGCATGGCCTGCCATGGTGAGGTCGACTGAGTCATGTCCAGGTCCCAGTCCCTGAAACCCGTGAATACATTGCCTTACATGGCAAAAGGGACTTGGCTGATGTGAGTAAATGAAGAATCTTGACAAGGGAAGATTATCCTGGATTATATGGATGGGCCTAGTATAATCACAAGGGTCCTACTAAGGAGAAGGTAAGAGGGTTAACATCAGAAACAGCAGAGGCTGGAATGACATAGTTTGAAGAAGGAAGAAGGGGCCACTAGTCAAGGAATGCAGGTGGCCTCTAGAAGCTGGAAAAGGCAAGAAAATGGTTTATCTCCCAGAGCGTCATCCGTGAGGAATTCATCTCTGCTACCTCAGATTTTAGCCCGTTAAGACTTGTTTAGACTTCTGACCTCCTGAACTGTAAGATAATAAATGTGTGTGTGTGTTTTAAGCCACTGAGTTAGTGGTGATTTGTTACAGCAACAATAGGAAAATAATACACCAGGTTTAAAGTATAACAGAACCCTCTCTACTCATGATAAGCCAGTAGTTCTCAAAACTTTACCTCAGGGTCTCCAAATCATAACATATCCCTCCCTACCATTTCTGAAGTTTCCAAGGAGGTAGGAAAGCAGCCTGGCCAAATTTTTCTCTAGACCCAGGCAGCAATTTACGCTTATGAGGGAAGCAGACTTGGCCCAATGGATAGGGCGTCTGCCTACCACATGGGAGGTCCATGGTTCAAATCCCAGGCCTCCTTGACCTGTGTAGAGCTGGCATGCACAGTGCTGATGCGTGCAAGGAGTGCCCTGCCATGCGCGGGGCCCCACGTGCAAGGAGTTTGCCCCATAAGGAGAGCTGCCCAGTGTGAAAGAAAGTGCAGCCTGCCCAAGAATGGCTTTGCACACACGGAGAACTGATGCAGCAAGATGATGCAACAAAAAGAAACACAGATTCCCGGTGCTGCTAATAAGGATAGGAGTGGTCACAGAAGAACACAGTGAATGGACACAGAGAGCAGACAACTGGGGGGGGGGGGGGGGGAGGGAGAGAAATAAATAAATAAATCTTTAAAAAAAAGTACACTTATGGCACAATGCTATGTGATATCTATGTACGTGAATGTAGGGCAAGAGTCCAAATTAAATAAAAAGGATTCCAATATTATCTGTGTTTCCTCCCTTCCTAAATCCCTTCTTCCCCAATTTCCCTTCTCAATCTACATGGATAATTGAGCATTGACTCCATTAAATCAAGACTATCAAAAATGACTTGTTTTCATTTTCAGAAGGACTTTGCCAACACTAGAAATGTCCAGACTGGATTCAATGCAGTCTCAGATTTGTAGAAGTCTCAATTAGCAAAATAAGGTAAAAATTAGAGAAAATTAAGTGGACATTTTCAGGAAAACAGTAAGAACCTTTTTAACTAGTCAGACCTGAACATTTAATATGGTGGTAATTACATCACCATTTTCAACAGTTTCTGATGATGTGTGCAGAAAGGCATTCTACCACAACCAATCTGATTTCCCCCTCTTTCTTCAGAACATATATAAATATTTAGTTACAAATTTCAAAATAGAATTAAGCCAGACTTTTTGCTTATTTGACAGGAAAGTGTAGGATCAGATGTTAAAATCATTAAGGAGAAAAGAGCTTAACGTGTAAAACTAAAGATTAACCAGGAGTCAACATGGATTCTCTTAGAGCCTGTTTTCTACTCACCTTAGTGGGAAAAAAGTTAATTTACTCAGGATTGGATGTCATTGGCACTGAGCCTGGATTCCCTGGGAAGGTCTGTTTTCTCTCAGGGGTACCTAGTCTGGCATAGGGAAAATGAAAACAAGTTTTAAAAAAACACCATTCCTGGATAGTCGTTTTCTCTAGAGACATTTAACAAAGTCATTTATATTGAATAAAAAGCCTTCTTGGCAACCTCACTTTGAATGTCAAGTAAAAATGCACAGAATAGTTTCCCCTGGCAACTTATTTCTACCTTCAGCTGCTTAAACACAAAATTTTCAAAAGATTAAACTGTGCGTGTTGATTGGAGGTAGGAGTGCTAAGGGACTCTACTTTCTGCATTATTTTTCCTATAAACCTCCAAATACTCTGCTAAAAAACGATGTTTATTATTGTCAACTGAAAAATTATGAAGGTGAAATTTATATGTGTGCTTAATAGGAAACAAAGTTAAGTAATGCAGTAAAAAGTTAATCACAAATAAGGATATCCTAATTTTGCCAAAATCTGACAGATGTAAGCAAAATCTTCAATGCGTATTAGTCAGCATGCTTTCCAAAGGTTTACCCCATTGAAAAGTGTCAACATTAATATCCTTAGTAAGCTTATTCCTCAGTATAAACTCTGGGGGTTACATGAGGCGACGGTCCCCTCGGGGAAGCATGTGGCTAGTGGGCTTCTTTCAGTTAACTGAAGGCGGCTAGCTGAAGCATCAGCACCCGCTAGCACCAGGAGGTTTCCTCCCTTTCACTGAAGACTTTGGCATCTGACTCACACCCTACAGCCTGCTTTACCCTGGTTGACCTTTTTTATACCTTCCCTTTAGCTCTGCTTAGTAACGACTTCCATGGCCCTTTTCCTAGCCTGGCCTCAGGGTTTCCCGGCATCCTCCTCTTGCCACCCAGCCTTCTGACCCTACAGAGAACTCGGCCCCTTGATTCCTTCTTCTTCTTCCCCTCGGTCAGTGCTTTCTGTTCCTTAGCTCATCTGGTTACTTATCAGGAAATCACCCTAGGTGTTGAAAAAGCCGGTGCCCTTGTTCCTAGATGAAATTCAAAAGGTTGAGGAAACCCAGTTTATGATTTTCATTTCCTTTTTTGGGGCGGTGGCGGGAGGATAGACTATTCCTTTAGCATTTATTTATTTGTTCTCATTTTGGGGGAGTCCAAGCATTGCTGGTACCTCAAGTGTGGATTTAGTCTGTCCTTGAATACGTGGACTCCTTCTGTTAGCCACTCACTCCATTGCTCATTTGTTCTCCCACTGCTCCAACCAGACTAAATCTAACCCTAGTTCAGTTCTTCATCTTCAGCCTGCCTTAGAATCACCTGAAATGTTTGTTAAACTGTGGATTCCAGGGCCTCATCTGCAGCTTCTCCCAGTCCCCTTTCTCCAGAATGCAGCTGGCACAGGGGGTGGGGTGGGCAGGAAGCTCTCACCTTTCCTGACCGCCGCGCAGTGCTTTGGCTCCTCACCGTCTCTGCTGAGGAGTCTCATTCCCGTGGCGTCTTTGGATGTTGGGTTTTCCTTTTGATGCTTCTGCTTTGGATGTGGCTGTGCCTGGGGTAACTGGTGGATTCCCTGGCTGACCCAGCCCTGCCCCGGGTCCCGCCGTCCATGCAGATACCTCGGAGCTCTGCCATGAACGTCCGCTCTGAGGTGCTCAGCTTCAGGTCAAGTTGTCTGCCACCATGGAGACCTGTTGGCTCATCTTCTACCTGTGCTTGGAGGCCTGAAGGAAATTCTGGTACCATCTGGGCACAGGCCCCCCTCATTCTGTCTACACCTGTCCTGCTGACGTTCTTACTCGAATGCAGGTGCTGGTAATGGGTGTGAATGAGGCCACTTCTTCCTAGGGATTCAGGAGGGACAGGTCAGAAGCCCACCTTCAGACCTATCTGAGAAATTTGGGAACCACTCTTCCAAGTCCAAAATTCCTGTCCTCTCTGACTGCTCCTTCCAAAAAATGTTCTTTGAGAGAAAAAGGCTTTTACAACTTACAGAATCCCTTCTCCTATGGGCTCTGAGAGATTCAGGCTCTTGTTCTTGATATTTAATAGGAAGCTTTTGGACTTCAGAAAGTCTTTTTCTCTCTCAAGAACTCTTAAAATTGAAAATTTGAATGTCAAAACTATTGTTTCTGCTATATTCTTTTTAAAGGTCTATTTTGATCATCTTGACTGAAGAATGATTTTTTATGCCTCAGCTCTCTATATTTCACCTACCCCCATGAAACAAGTTTCATGAGGTTTAAAAGAGTGGAGCTACAAAAAAATAGGAAAATAAAAAATTCCCATGATAAAAAACATACTCATGCACACACACACGCATATATATAGCTATGGGCTCTCAGGTTTGGTTTGGCCTGAATAGAGTTAAAATTTAACTAGTTGCTCATATTTTAAATTTGGGTGATTTAATCCAAAAAACTATTTCTGCCTTCTCTTGGAACCATGGTGACCCTGTACTGTGGTGGAATCATCAGGAGCCACTCTGGATAATCCTACCCTTCCCAGTTTGCTGGAGACGCCTCCTGGCCGGCCTCACATATTTGCCTCCTGGCCCAGCTCTGAGGGTATGGCCATTTGTGACCTCCACACCAGACTATACTTTCTACTTATCTTCAGTATTATTCTTCTGCCATACCTTTTAAAAATTACTCCAAACCTTGACACCTTCCTTAAACCCTACCCTCCCAAAACTTATTCCCTTGCACTCTCACCAGGTCACCTATTGTACTGAGAAAATTGAGGCCAAAATGACTGAATCTTCTACTCTCCAACCTACCAGTTTTTCTGTATCTGCAGAGATTGTGCCTTTAAGGCAAGGGTGGATGGACCTCTTTTTGGTCAAAGCCACCTGCTCAGGTATTTTATTTTATTTTATTTTATTTTAAGATTTATTTATTTAACCCACCCCCAGCCTAGCCCCACCCTGCCCCATTGTCTGCTCTCTGTGTCCATTCACTGTGCATTCTTCTGTGTCTGTTTGTATTCTCATTAGGTGGCTCCAGGAACTGATCCTGGGACCTTCTGGAGTGAGTGAGAGACAGTCACTCTCTTTTTTTTTTTAAAGATTTATTTATTTATTTATCCTCCCCCACCCCATCCTAGTTGTCTGTTCTCTGTGTCTATTTACAGTGTGTTCTTCTTTGTCCGCTTCTGTTGTTGTCAGCAGCACGGGAATCTGTGTTTCCTTTTGTTGCATCATCTTGTTGTGTCAGCTCTCTGTGTGTGTGGCACCATTCCTGGGCAGGCTGCACTTTCTTTCGTGCTGGATGGCTCTCCTTACGGGGGCGCACTCCTTGCATGTGGGGCTCCCCTACGCGGGGGGTACTCCTGCCTGGCACGGCACTCCTTTCACGCATCATCTCTGTGTGTGGGTCAGCTCCACATGAGTCAAGGAGGCCCGGGGTTTGAACCGTGGACCGCCCATGTGGTAGACGGATGCCCTAACCACTGGGCCAAGTCCGCTTCCCTGACAGTCACTCTCTTGTACCACCTCAGCTCCCTGACCTGCTGCTGTGTCTCTTATTCTCTCTCCTCTGTGTCTCCTCCCATTGCATCATCTTGCTGTGCCAGCACTACTGCATGCACCAGCACTCCTGCATGGGCCAGCACGCGGTGTAGGCCAGCACTCCATGCAGGCCAAGTTATGCTATTTTAAAAACATATTAATTGAGGTAGTCCTGCTCCAATCATGATGGTAAGGTAAGAAACTTCAGGGCTGCATCCCCCATGGAAGCTTTGAACAACCAGCAAGAACTGGCAGAAACATCTTAAAGCTCCAGAAAACTATTTAAGGACTGAAGTAACAGGGAAAGTGCCAAATCAAGAAAAAGTCATCTTAAACGTAGTAGGGGACAGTGCAAGTGCAAAATGGTGAATTAGGAAGTTTCACAAATTGCTTCCTCTACTAGAAAAATGAAAGAGTTGAGATTAACTGGAATTAACTAAGTGGTAACCCTTGAACCGGAATGGTATTTAGAACAATTCCAGGTGTGCGTCAGAGGAACTGAAAGGCTGCTGAGAGTTTAGCTTTCTTAAGTGAAAGCATGAGCCAGTGTCCAGGCCCTATTGAATAGCCCTGTGGCCGTGGCTGGGGAAATGGCTGTGGCTGTGGTAACATAGCCTGGGAGTGGCTGGCGGGGTCAGGGCTCACAGAGGAAACCTCCTCCTCTAACAGTAGGGTTGGGGGTTGAGGTCAATCTGGGGGATCCGTGAGAGACCCGTGTGGTAGCTGGCCTCAGTTTCAGCTCTGGGCAGCAGCGCTTCCAGCCTCCCACCAGCCTCCCACCTGGACATAATGAGTAAGGTTTTTTGTTTGTTTGTTTGTTTGTTTTTCCTTCTGCATGCAGGTGCTTTCTGGTCCTCAGATCCCTGAGGGAATAGGGTAGACTTGGGCCTTGATTTCAGCCCTCTCTGCCACAACCACTTCTGGCCTCACACCAGCATCTACCAGGACTTAAAGATCCAGTGCATTTTTTCATTGGTTGGGTTTCTTCTTTCTCTTTCTTGTGTTGTTTAGTCTGGTGGATCCGTGAGGGCCCAGCACAGATGCTAGCCTCAGTTTCTCTCAGAAGCAGCACTTTCTGGCCTTACACCAGTATATATAGGAACATAAAGAGCCAGTGTACTCTCTCTCTTTCCTCCTCCCTCCATCCCTCCTTCCTCTCTCTCTCTCTTTGGGTTGGTTGCTTTTTTTCTTTCTCTGTGTTATATTTTGGAGTCTGGTCAACCCTTGAGGGGTGAGCAGGGATGCTGGCCTAGGTTTTGACCTTGAAAGCGGCAGCTATGGGCTTCCCACAGGCACATAAGAGATTGGATCAGGAGAGGCAGTGCACTTTGTTATTTTGTGTGCATGTGTGTAAGATTTGTCTGTTAGTATTCTCCCCCCCTTTTTTCTTTCTCTTTCTTTTCTTTTCTTTTTTTTTTTTTTTTTTGCCTTCTTATTCTTAGTCTGCTGGTCTGAAGAGTGGAAGAACTAGATTTTCAGTGTGACCACAACATAATACTCAGTGTTTGAGTGCCAGCTTCCCACTTATGAGGTCCTGGGTTCAATACCCAGCCCTGGTACCTCAAAAACAAACAAACAAAAAACAGCAAGAGGGAAAGCATGTGTCACATATAAAGATCCTTAATAAGATTAACAATCAGTTTATCAGTAGAAACCCGGAGGCCAGAAGGCAGTAAGAGGACATATTGAAACTGCTAAAAGATGTAATTCCTGACATGCACAACATAAAAGAGAGGAATGGAGGGATATAGATTCTGTGTAGTATAGGCTAGTGAAGTCAAGTTGGGATCAATACAAACTAAACTGTAATAGATTTAATATTCTACATGTAATTCCCATGGTAACTGTGACAATTTGAAGTTATTTTATGAATCCCACCCCAAAAAAGTTTATGTTCTTGAACTAATCCATTCCTGTGGGTAGAGGGCCCTTTTGATTGCATTACATAAGTGAGGCATGACTCAAACTGGGTCTCTGCCCTCTTACTGGAGTCTTATATAAACAGACTCACAGAGAGAGATACACACAGAGAAAGGAAGCCACCATTTTTGATCCTGCCCTGTGAGAGAAAGGAAAAGGTAGAGAGAGAGAGGACTCCAGGTTCTCCTACAGCTGCAGGTAGTCAGAAAAGCCCCAGAGGCTGAGAGAGGTACTGGAGTCTGGAATCAGCAGAGCACAGTGGCACAGAAAGAGGTCCCTGGGAGGCTGGGCTCATGGAGCAGCTCATGGCTGAAGAGATGAGCCCTATGCCTGATAGCTCACCGCCGACCTTGGGAAGGAAGCAGAGCAGCTGAGACTGAGAGACTGAGAGGAGATCTGGAAGAGACAAATCCTATGCCTGGTTGCCCACAGTTGGGCTCTGATGGGGAAGGCAGAGACCTTGGCAGAGATTGACTGCTGTCTTGTTTTACCATATGGCCAGACCCCCAGTAGCTCTCTTCGGTGAGAAAGCATCCCTGCTGGTGCCTTGATTTGGACATTTCACAGCCTTGGAACTATAAGCTTTTACCCTAATAAATTTCCCATTATAAAAGCCAACTCATTTACAGTCCTTTGCATTGGTAGCCCTTTGGCCAAATAAGAGAAATCATAAAGAAAATATCTAACAATCCATACAAAAGGAAGGAATATGTGTTTCAAAATAGCTCATGATAAAACATCATCTGAGCAAAACAGAAGGAACTGATGGAGGAAATGAGGCATGACTTACAAAAAACAATTAGCAAAATGGCAGAAGTAAATCTTGCCCCATCAGTAATTTACTTAAATGTAAATGGATTAAACTCTCCAATCAAAAGGCAGAGATAGGTAGAATGGATCAAGCATGATCCAACTATATGCTGTTTACAGAGATCCACATAGATCCATAGATACAAATAGGGTGAAAGTGAAAGGATGGAAAAAATATTTCATGCAACTAGTAATCAAAAAAGAATGGGGGTGGCTATATTAATATCAATCAAAACAAACTTAGGTAAAAAACTGTTATAAGGGACAAAGAAGGACATTATATATTGATAGAAGAGTCAATTCAATAAGAAAATTTAACAATTATATACATAAATGCATCTAACAGTAGAGCACCAAAATAGATGAAGCAAACATTTACAGAATTGAAGGGGGAAAATAGTTCTAAAATAATAGCTGGAGATTTCAATGCAGCACTTTCAACACTGGGAAGAACATCTAATCAGAGAACTTGAATAGACATTTCTCCAAAGAAGATATGCAAATGGCCAATAAACACATGAAATGATGCTCAACATCATTAGCCATTAGGGAAATGCAAATTAAAGCTATAACTTGGCCCTGATCAGATGGTGGGGTGAGATGTTTCAGGGCTCCATCCCCTTTCAGAACCCTTGAATAGCCAGCAAGTACAAGCAGAGATAGCTTTCTCAAAGCTCTAGAAAACAGCTAGAAGTCTGCAGTAACAGGGTAAACACCAAATCAAGAAAAAGGCGCTTAAAAGTGGTAGGATCTTGTGGTCCCTTGACTGGCCTCTCCACTTCCCCTTCCCAATTCAGCACAGAGCCAGCAGATGCTCCCAGCGGGACCCTGGCCCAGTTCTGGATGGAGCAGAGTTACACTCATGCACATACTGGGAACAACTCACTGTTCCCACACTTACCCTGCATGTAGAAAAGGCAGCTCACCAAGTGCTCCTGCAGAATGCTGCGAGAGAGCAGTCAGATTTTGCTGCCCAGGGTAAGGGATTGCTGGCTTAGGACATACAGTACAGTGCTCAGGACCCTGAGGAAATGGTTTCCTAGGGAAGAGGGGACACTTGTATCCATGTAAATGGGGGACTTCCTAGGGTCACATGTGCGTGTCTAAGATAAGACATATACACAAAAAGGATCAGGAAGGGCCCTACAATTTGGCCCGGAGCTATTCTCTAAAAGCATTGTATGGGGGGATCAGATGTGGCTCAAGTGGTTGAACACACGCCTCCCATATGGGAGGACCCGAGTTTGAGTCCCGGTGCCTTCTGAAGGGACAGGAACAAACAACAAGCAAAACAAACAAAAAAAGAACCAACTTGGGGAGGCTGAGGTGGCTCAGTGGTTGAGTGCCACCTTCCCACATGTGAGATCATGGGTTCCATCCCCGGCACATGGTACCTCAAAAAAAAAAAAAATCATTGTATGAATAAGCCCTAAAGGAAAGCACTTCCACAGGGCAATATTCAAAGACTAGGAATGGTGTTTTCTTCTCCTTCATTATTATTTTATGTTAGCCTCCAAAAGGAACCCGCCCGGCTGACACCTTGACTCTTAGTTCAGTGAAGCTCATTCCGGGCTTCTGACCTACAGAACCGTGAGAGAATAAATCTGCATTGTTTTAAGCCACTGCATTTGTGGTAATCTGTTACAGAAGCCCCAGCAAGCAATTACAATGCTCAACTCTATATCCAAATACCAGAACCATCCTCTGATCATCAGTCACAGGGCACCTGCCTGCTTTTCTCACATTCTACACGACAGAACTCTTTCTTCTATGCTTTCATTTCATTTCATGGAACCACCATTCCTGGAGTCACGTAGATAGATCCCAAGGGTGTCCCTGGCCTCCTCCACCCCCAGCCAGCAATCATCAAGCTGCAGTATTTACTGCCCACACCTTTCTCAAATAAGCCTCCTCTCCACTCCTAGGACTGCTGCTGTGGTTCAGGCCCTCATCCTTGTGGGCGTGCACAGCATCCCCCAGCTGCTCCCTGCTTGCGATTTATTCCCTCTTCAAATCCATCCTCCACTTCGAGGCCAGCCTGAGCCTTCTAAAAGCGAACCTGGCCGAGCCCCTTCCTTTAACAACCACCCGGAGTCAAGTCCTGGGCAGGACATCTGAGGCCCTCTGCTTTCTAGCCGACACCTTCTGTGTTCTGGGCCTTGAACGGTAACGACGGGGCTGTTTGCCGTTTCCCACCGACACTCGCTGTTCTGGCGTCCTCACGCCTTGCTCCACTGGCCATCCTTCTTGGCCCAGCCCGCTCCTACTGGGCTTTCTGACAGCCCAGCTAAGTGCTCTGGAGCACTGTGCGCCTGCTTGTTAACATAGCACTTTCCACATTAAAGGGGGATTATTTGTGAGCACCGTGAGGCCAGGATGATGTCTCATTCATCATTTTTATTGTGTTAATTTAAATACATCATAAAATTGGCCATGTTAGCCATTTTTAAAGTGTACAATTCAGTGGCATTACTTCTACAATGTTGTGCTACTGTCACCACCTCCCATTACTAAAACTTTTCCATCAGACAAAACCCCAGTCCCTGATAACCTTCATTCATCTTTTCAAGCTCAGTGGTTTGCACAAAGCCTGATAAATGTCTGTCAAACTGAGTTGCGGTGCAGGCAGAAAAATAAAGTTTGGTTGTTATATTTCAAAAATGTAGAAACTTTTCTTTTACAAATATAATGCCCTCGAAAGACTGGGGCTGTAGCCATCTATAGCAAAGAGCAGGAACACAAAGCAAATATTGTCTAAAAACTCCCCGAGTTAGGCATTTTTAAAAGGAATGATAAAAATTTAAGTAAACTCTGTGGTCAACTCATCTTCTCAATGTTCTTTCAAGAAAAATGTTTGAAGCCTATAAATCCTTGATGTTCATACCTAGTAAGAATATTTAAGAAAATGTCTAGACATTTTAAATTTAACCTTTGACAACTCTAGAATTTGACTTTTATTGTCATCTTGAAATGTAAATGCAAAGCCCATTTAATTCAGTCCACAGGCAAGTATTAGGGTTGAACATATTTTCTGTATAAATGAAAAGAAGCAGCTATTATGTCCATCTTTTAATAAATAGGGATGGCATCCTAAATGATATAAGAACAGAGAGATCTCCAGGATATATTGTTTGTGACAAAAACAAGGAACTGAATGGTATGTATAGCATACCATATTTTGTGTAACAAAGGGAGGAATAATATGTATTCACATTTGCTTGTATTTGCCTAAGTAATACTGAAAGATAAATCAGAAGCTAATAAAAATGGTGAGAGGTAACTGAGTGGATGGGAATGGGGAGAGAACGGTATTTCTCAGTGAATACCTCTTTTTTGTTTTCAGATTTCTGAATCTCTTAAATATATTATCTATTCAAAATAATTATAATAAAATAAAGTGATATCAGTAATAGTCCCAGTGTGCTACACTACCAGTTGAGAAGCAGCAGAATATTCTAAGTTTCTGGTCAAGAAGGTCTTTTTTATTTTTAACACTAGATTTAGAAATCATTTCAATAAAAAAAAATACAAAAATAAAAATAACACAAAGAACAACTGTATGCCATTTACCAGATTCCTCTATTGTGAACAATTTATACCATGTGAGTGAGATATCATCTACCTACCTACCTACCTACCCACCTGCAACTAATTTTGTCTCTGAACCATCTGATGTTCATGGCCCCTTCTGTATTTCAGTATGTATTTTCCAAGAATATAATGAATATAACGATACTACAATTATCAACGGTATGAATTTAATGTGATACAATATGAACAAGAGAGTCTTCTTGTGGCAACAAATGCTTCCTAAACATAAGCCCCATCACAAATTTTATATTGTATAAAATGGCAAGAAGTAAGCTCATCAAACACTCTAAATGATGCTATCCACTAGTTTCCAGATATTTTTCTTCTCTTTCTTTTAGTAGAAATCAAGCCATTCTTTTCTAAAATGCCTATGACTTTCCCAAAGTTTTAAATAAAAATGTTGCATATGATCCCATTATAGTTCAGTAATGAGAAGATTCCTCCATTACACATCAGTTAAAAGAAGTAAAAAGTGTATAAATAGCATCTTGTTTAACTATCTATGTGTTTCCTTCCATCTGCAAGAGTGATGAATGGAGTCCAGTTCTGGACCTGCCCTTTGCTCCTGGCTCCTGCTGAGCTTGCTCATGTCTGAGAGAGAGAACTATAGCGGTGGGGGCAATTTCTAGGAGGCCGATGGAAGGGAAGGGGGCTGGCCTTGCTTCCCTATTACCATGTGAAAGACCCGGAGTCTCACATAGCTGTTTCATCCTACCTTGAGGTAGTGTTTTGCACCCAAGTTTCAGGCATTTTTAATATTTCAGAAATATTCCACAGATACATTAATGCTATGACATGTTTCAGATAAAAGACATTGAGGAATGGTTCTGGCATTAATAGGCACTGCCTCACAGTCCCATGAAATCTTGGACGGTGATAAGGAGGTGATTTTACCTAGGGTGACACATGTCAGCTTAGACTGGAGCTCATGGTTTGGGTTTGGGGAGGGCTCCTTCCTACTATTACTCCCATTTCTTCTCCCCCTGTTCCTCCAGCTGTTATCCACAAAGCATGGACTTCCTGAAGTCTGTTCACAACAACGGAGGAATGCACTGTGCTATAATTTAACCAATCCTCTGTGGATGGAAATATGGATTAAAAAAAGATTTTTTTTGTGCTCTTACTGTACGTTTTAGATTGCCAAAAAGCTGCTGATGTAAAGTACCAGAAATCTGTTGGCTTTTATAATGGGTATTTACTGGTAGTAAAATCTTACAGTTCAAGGCTGTGAGAAGTCCAACTCAAAGTACCAGAAGAGGTGCTTTCTCACCAAAGTCAGCCGCCACATGCTGAAAGAAGATGGCGGGTGATCTCTGTCTTGCTCTGCCTTCCCTTCTGGGTTTCTTCTCTCAGGCTCATTTGCTCCACCTTCTTCTGGATTTCAGCTGCAAGCTGGAATAGGACTTGTCTCTTTCCAGGCCTCCAATATCAGTCTCCAGTGTTCTGCTCTCTTCCCAATTTCAGCTGTAAGCTATCAGGCAAATGGCTCATCTTTCCCTGTGGCCTCAGCTGTTTGAGCCTCGCCTTTCTGTCACATGGCAGGATCAAAAATGGCAGAGCTGTTTTTCTGTGTCTGTCTGAGTGAGTGTCCATTTATATCAGACCTAGCAAAGGATGGGTACTCAACCTGAGTCACGCCTCACTGACATAGGCCAATCAAAAGACCTAAAGTAATCTCATCAAGTAATCTAATCAAAGGCTCCTTAGCTGAATTCAATGCAATCAGAGGGTATCATATCCAGAGGGATAGATTCGTTTACAAACATAATCTTTCTCATTTTGGGATTCATAAAATAATCTCAAACTGCCACACTGTATAAAAATACCTTAATGAAAATCCTCATGTTTATATATATTTTTGCTCACTTGTTCAATGCTTTCTGTAGGATAAATTTTTAGATGTGAATTTGCTGATTGAAATATATGCCCTTTTTTATGACTTTTATTACATCCTGACAAATTACCCTCCTGAAAGTTTGTGCCAATTTGCAATCAGTGTGTTGAAATGTGGTGCCCTACTGTTACCTGACCTTGGAGGCTATAGCTAAAAGTCCTGGCTATGACACTAAACTTTCTGGGTTTGAACCCTGGCTCTGCCACACCAGCTCTGCCTCTTGAATAAATGATGTAATTTCACCAAGCATCTCCTCATCCATCCAATGGGCTCACAGGGATGTTGTGGAAGTAAATGAGACACTGGATGTGAAATGCTTAGCACTGATGCCCGGCATCTGTTACTCTTCTTGCACTGGCCCAGGCCCTGAGAATGCCTTTTCAACTGTCCTGCCTAATCTAAGGCTGGAGTCAGAGCCAGGCCTAATATCGAGAGCATTGAACCTGGGGATGGACCCTCAACCCTTGACTGGTGAGGAAGCTAGAACTACAAAGGTGCCACTGTTTGAGGACCTTCTTTATGTGCCTCAGGACATATGACTTATACTTCCAAAGCAATTTTCTCTTTATGTCTTTTTCACTGTAGTGTTAACATTTGAAAAGATAGTACTCTGAAATATATTCTGTTACTCCCCTTCTAATTACCTATCTATCTATGGTCAGGACTGTGTTAATCATGAGAACAGTGCTCCTTAATAGAACTTTCCTGATGTTGGGACTATTCTATCTGTGCCATCCAGTAAACAACCCTAGCCATTTGGGGCTATTGAGTCTTGAAATGTAGCTAGTGTGACTGAAGAATGGAATTTTAAATTTTATTTAATTAAGATTAATTAAAATTTAAATAGCCACTTATGGCTAGTGGGTACTGTACTAGACAATACAATCTAAATCTAAGGTTCTCTCAGAATTCTTTTGATTTAATTTAATTAAAAAAAATTTGTATTTATCTCCCCCCACCCCCCAGTTGTTTGAGGTCACTGTCTGCTCTTTGTGTCCACTTGCTGTGTGCTCTCTGTGTCTGCTTACCTTCTCTTTAGGAAGCACTGGGAACTGAGCCTGGGACCTTCCATGTGGAAGAGAAGTGCTTAATCACCTGAGCCACCTCAGCTCCATGGTTTGTTGTGTCTCTCATTATCTTTCCTCTTTGTGTCTCTCTTTTTAAATTTTTTCTGTGTGTCTTTTTTGTTGTGTCAGCTTGCTCTGCCTGCCCGCTGTGCCAACTTGTCTTCTCCAGGAGGCACTGGGAACTGAACTGGGACCTCTCATGTGGTAGGTGGAAGCCCAATTCCTTGAGCCACATCTGCTTCCCCTCTCTCAAAAATTCTGATCACTCTCAATGATATGCCCAAAACTCATTGTCACACCTTTCTTTTGGCTACCTTGGAGACTTTTCAAATATTTAAAAATGGTTGAAGTTTTGAATAGGCAGCCATGGCTATTGAATGCCCAATGTAGGCAGAGCATTAGGCAAGATAAATAGAACACAAGGTCTCTTCCTCCACTTCCTCAGGAATCCTGAGGCTTTGCAACCACAGACCTGGGTAGGACAAAGTCTGGATATGAATCTAATATCTGCCTTTATGCTAAAATGCCTCATAGCCTATTGTACTACTTTATGCCTTTGCAAATCTCTTTCAAATACATTATTTTTATTTAGTCACCACTGATATTTGTAGTAAATATTTTTATTTCTTCCATTATCAAAGCATACAATTTCCATAAGCCATGTATATATTGTTATTACAAAGTCAATGCATTAAATAATTTATGATTTCATTTTTCTGTCCCCCTTTAATCTACTTTTATCCTTTCATCAATTCTTTAGCTCTTACCCTTAAAAATGTTCTTTCCTTACTCTTTTTTAATTTTTTAAAAATTGTGATTTTCCCTTATTCTTTAAAAGATATTTGTTTAAAAATTATAAAATTATTGGTTCCTTTTTATATAAAAGCTTTATTGAGATTTAATTCACATAAAATATAATTTGCCATGAAGGGTACAATTCAATGGTTTTTAGCATATTCACAGAGTTGTGCAAATTTCACAATCAATTTTAGAGCATTTTCATCACCTCCAAAAGAAGCTCCATAACCATTAACAGTCAGTCTCTATTTCCTTCCAATGCCACCCCTTCCCTCTCCACACCACTCCCTACCTCCCAACCCTCAGTCCTAAGCAACTGCTATCTATTTTCTGTCTCTATAGCTTTGCCTCTTCTGGAAATTTCATATACATGGAATTAAACAACATGTGGTCTTTTGTGACTGATTTCTTTCACTTAATGTTTTTTAAAGTTCATCCATGTTGTAGCATGTATCATTCATTTTTATTGCTGATTAATATTCCATTGTATGGATACATCACCTTTTATTTATTCATTCTTCAATTGATGGACGTTTGGGTTGTTTTCACTTTTGCCTATAATAACTAAAGCTGCTCTGAACACTTGTGTATGTATTTTTGTGTGGACATGTGTTTTCCTTCCTCTTGGGTATAAATCTAGGAATGCAATTTACTGAGTCATTCATTGGTTTTTGAATAAAAATAATGTTGGAACAAATATCTTGGCATAAAAGAGTAGTTGAAAGATTTTCAGGTCAAAGAAAAAGTATAAGCAAAGGCCCAGGGGCATGGATGTTTGGGGTCTCAACCCCTCAGAACATCCTGTTCAGTATTTGTGAAAAGCATAGTGTCTGGCATAGAGTAAGTTCTCACTAAACAAGAGTCATTATTCTACACCCTCCAAACCTTGAAGCAAAAATCTTCATGGATGTATTCCCTTCCCCTGTCCATACCATCAATAATACTGCTAGATTCCCCTGGACTCCCATTTTTATGACTTTGTATTTTATTTTGGCAATCCTGAAGTATGCCATCGGCAACTGCCAGAGTGATACCACCTGCAGAAACTAAAGCTGGGCTCAACGTGTAGTTTACTGTTCCCTTGTCATCCTTGGATCCTACTGCTTGCCGAACTCCCAGTTAGGACTTTCTTTCCCTTTGCTCCCATTCCAGGGGTAGGAGGCAGGTCCTGCGCTAATCTGTCTCGGGTCTCAGGAATCTAGTGTTGCTATGCAGATCCAGGCTGAAAAATGACGGCTTGTGTAAACCAGCAGTTGAAAAATGGTGGTCCATGGACCAAATCAAACCAGCAGTCTGGAATTGTTTTGTCTGCACAGTGTGCAATAAAAAAAAGAAAGTTGCACCAATATATAAAAATAAGGAGAAACTATATTTCGGATTGTTTCTGGAAAAAATCAGAAGATCTTGCAATATTGGACCTGCATCTTGCACTGCAAAACAGACTGATTTGTCCTCCTAGCTCCTTCCTTGGGCATGTTTCAGGGTGACAATGGGGGCAGGCGAAGTGTCTGTCCATGGGGATGCTCTAAAGACATGAATTTTTACTAATTTTTGTGTGGCTATGGCCGCAGCCCTCTCCCGCAAGTCCACTCCATTGTTGTTCATCGCTGCTAAGCCCTGGAATTTTTTTTTTTCTGTGATTTCACACCAGTCCGGACAAATCCCCCGCCGCCCCGGCTTTGTCTAGTATTCTGCTATGCTGTGGAAGATTTCCTGTAAAAGTTTCTAATACTGGCTTTTAAAGATAGTGGGCTCTAGTTTCCAACGTCCACCCTCTTTCCTTTTAAAAATATTATCGTGAGCTGCTTGTTTCACTCTACAGGTCACTTCACTGTCCTCTCAATTGTCTGCCATTAAAAACAGCCATCATCTCAGTTCTTAAAAGTCTGGTAGAACTAAAGTTGCGTGTCTGCCAGACCAGAGAGTGTTTTGCTGCTTCAAAACCTGGCTCACTTGGAACCACTTGACCCATGGTGTCTGCTGTCAGATTGCTTGTTTCTTCATCAGCTGCAGCCAAAGTCAACACTCAATTTTTCTTTGCACTTGATAAATTTTGTTATACCCTTCCATTATCTCAGGTGCTCTTTTGGTGACTTCTTATTCTGCCCATTTTAATCTTGCAGCATAGACCCCGGGTTTGTGAAAGGAGTGCTTTTCTTCTTGCGTGACCTCTTTCTGTTCTCATCTCCTACATTGTTTCATCTGCTCTTTCCTTTGTTCAGTGTCTTCATCTTGGTTTTATCTGTCTGTGCTCCCCCTTATACTTCTGTAGCAATATCTATTTTATTCTTGAAAGCCTTTGGCTATACTCCTTTGGAAAGCTCTCTTTATGTCATTTAAAAAAAAAGTCTCATCACTTCTGAAATCTTCAAAGGGGAGCAGGATTCTGCTCTTCTTCAGTTGTTTATCTAATTCCTTGTGTTTTAAGAAATTAATTTCAATCAATCCCTACCATTGCATGAGTAGAAATGACAAAATCTTTCACTTTGCACTTTATGATCTCTAGCATTTTTGGTCATGATCCTCTCAATGCTACTATATTTAAATGGTTAGCATGGGCAGCTAAATAAACATTCTCTATTCAATCTAGTGGTCCTTAAACTTGAATAATTAACGGACTCTATTTAAAAGATAAAAATTCTTTTGGACTACCATTGTTGACTTAAATTGTTTCCCTTATAATTAATTTGCTGTTTTAACAAGGTCTGGCTAATATGGGGCAATTTCTTGACTTCAGCAAACCTACAATGACTCAAGTCTATCACATTTTTCTCTTTTCAAATGGCTCTGAAAGCTTTGTTCATGAGGTCCACTTATGTGTTGTCTTGCTCTTTTCTTTTCTCACAGGTTGTAATAATTACAGTAATGGCATTATTGGCCTCAATGGGATTGAAAACAACTGTGTAAAGCATGGGCCTGAGATTCTGTGGCACACCCGCTCATGTAAGGGTCATTCAGGATATTAAGAATATGCTCTTATAATTATTTAGATTGATTTGGAAAGCCCTTGTGGAAAACATTCGCATGTCTATGTTTTACAGGCATATAATAAACGCTTCCATGCAGAGGTCATCTTTTGTTTATCCACTGCCCCATCTCCTTTTCCCAAGATGCACTTGGCACCTTCCCCAGCCCCATTCTTTTGCTATACAAAGGGAAAGCATCATGCACACAGTTTTCTTTTTAATCTTTCATATCTCTTTTGAGAGCGCATAATCATAATTTGGATCTTTTCTCCCAATCCAATTCACTTCCATTATCTTTCAAACTTCCACATTCCATACCTTTTAAACAAAAATGGAAAAATATGAATGTATATGGCTCTTCCCCTAATAAGCAATTTGGTGAGAGTCCCAAACCAGTGTTTTCACATGCAGATTTCTTTTTTCAGATTCAGCTCTATTCCTTAAGTCAAAATTAAGGTCAGAGCCTAAGTTGTTGTTGTTGTTGTTGAGATGTCTAAACTTGTTTTCTTATGGGGTAGCGAGACAGCTCTAGATTTGGGATTAAGAGATGCACAAAGAAGTTCCTCCAGTTAACAAGCTATAGAAACTTGGATGGGAAGCGGATGTGACTCAACGGATAGAGTATCCATCTACCATATGGAGGGTCCAGGATTCGATTTCCAGGGCCTCCTGACCCGTGTGGTAAGCTGGCCTACACGCAGTGCTGCTGCGTGCAAGGAGTGCCCTGCCACGCAGGGGCGCTCCCGTGTAGGGGTGCCCCATGCACAAGGAGTGCGCCCTGCAAGGAGAGCCGCCCCACGTGAAAAAAAAGCAGCCCACCCAGGAGTGGCGCTGCACACAAGGAGAGCTGATGTGGCAAAATGACACAACAAAAAAAGAGACACAGTTTCCCAGTTCTGCTGGATAATGCAAGCAGACGCAGAAGAACTCACAGTGAATGGACACAGAGAGCAGACAATGAAGGGGAAGGGGAGAGAAATAAATAAAATAAATCTTAAAAACAAAACAAAACAAAACCTTGGGAAATTAGAGGATCGTTTTTCTAATCTATAAAATAGGGTAATATCTACTACTCGGCATTCTTGTGAAGATTTTGTGGAATAATGTGTGTGAAATCACCCTATCTGTATTACATATATTTTCTTTAGGCTCTGCTCACCCTAGTTTTGATTTTTCTACTTCTTCTCCTCTTCCCTCTTCCCCACCCTCCCTCCTCCTCCTCCTCCTTCTTCTGGCCCTTCAACATTTCCTTTGTAAGTTCTCCTCTTCTTTTTCCTTTGAGTCATTCTTTTTCTTAGCTCAGGTTCTCTGTCATTTCTTTCTTTGTAATTCATTAATTCATTCATTCACATTTGTATGAAAATGTTAATGTCCTGAAAGTTGATATCAGACATTTCGGTGATGCTGAGACTATTTTGGGGTCAGATGACTCGCTGAGGATGTGGTTTTCCAGGAACCAAGGCAATCTGAGATAAAGCTGAATAGCTGATCTGTAACTAAATAGGAATTGGGTAGAGGGGGAGAGGAGAAAACTTAGGAAAAGGGAGAGTGGGAACAGGGAAAATCTTCTAGCAAAATGGGGTGAGGAATAGGGACTGCCAGGGAAAAACCGAACAGTGAGCAAATCCTGGGGTAGAGGATGGTGGGAAATAGGTGGAAGGACACACATATAAAATCAAGATGGTTGATATTCAGTTGGACGTTGTCTGGTTACTGTGGTGTAAGTTCTCTATGAAACCTTTGGAAAAGTCTTCCACCCACCAAAGAAGGCTTTTTAGTAAATCATGGAAAAGGGTAGAGTTCCAAGCTCAGATGTGGATGGTGGGGAACAGAGACAGTGGGCCATGAGCTAATCCTTTGTAAATCAGATGTGACCATGACAAGGAAATGCCCCTGGAAATTCACAACCAATTGGGGAGGGCTTTGAACATCCTCTGGGGGTTCGAGCCAATCTTAACTGTTCCGAAGGGGTGTGTTGATGCCTGCTCAAATCTAGACATTGATTTAAAGGTATAGCATGTATACCAACTGTCAGTCATGTGCTCCCTAGACTTGGGTTCCATCTACAGAAAGCCTATAACAGAGTAGGAGCCTGATAAATGTGTGTTGAATACAAGCTGTGTATTTCCTATCATTAATTTATCTCTTTTTATTAATTTATCTTTCTTTATTATTTTTTCTGAGGGCCTGAGAAATAGATATTTTAGATTGTTCTCTAGATGCTTTTCCTCAGCAAGAACTAATCTTGCCTGGTGTTTTCTTTCTGCTTCTCTTCTTTGCCTCTAGAAATTAATGTTTACTTTATTCTCTCCCTAGAGCTGATAGCCAACTTTATTTTCCACCTCCCTCCAGAGGCTCCACCCCTCACTCCTTCTCAGATTTCCCAGCAGTCATTTCTGTGGGTGTTATTGGCACAACTGTTTTTTGTTGTTGTTTTTTTCCCTTTTTCCTGGGTCTTGTGGTTAGCATAGCAATGCCAAGGCTCTTTTTTATGGTGAAAGGTTCTTGAATGTTTATATAAATATTCCTTTTTTCACCACAAAATGTGAACGAAATTCAATTATAAAGTGAGAAAGAGTGAGAGCAAGGCAGAAAGAGAAAGAAAGAGAAAAAGAATGAGTGTTTATCTCTTGGAGACAACATACTGAAGTATTTACAGAAAAAATTATATGATGTTTGAGATTTGCTCTAAAATAATCCAAAAGGAGAGGGCAAAGAGAGAAAAGAAGTGGTGGGCTGAATGCTGTAGATAAAACAAGACTGGCCACATTGTTGAACCCGGGTGATGGTTCAATATAATAGTCACTCAAAATGCATATGTTTGAACATTTCCATAACTAAAATCTTAACCACCTTCTATTTATTAAAGGATGTACAGGTGGATTATTGCTCTCTACACTAAATACTTTTCTTTTTTGCTGCTCAGGTGATTTCTTCAGCCTTTGGTACAATGTCCCCTCCTCCCAATTCCCCTGCTCCCTACCAAACCATTTCTAAACTTTCTCCTCCTGGTGATTTAATGGCATGTCCATTTCTCTCTGGTCTAAGAGATCCTGGGGGATTGGGAGAGTGTCTTCTCATCTTTGTGTTCCAAAACCACGCACCTCTGGACCTCCACCCCCCGTCGCCTGGCTTTTGCTGGCCTAGTGATCACAGGGGCACGCAACTAAGTGGAGCCACAGCCCATCAGTGCAGCATTTTATTCTGTGGAGGGAGCATGAACAGCCCTTTTGGCCCACTGCACATGTAGCCATGGCACCATAGAGTTCTTTCATTGGCCCTGGTACTTTTCTTCTGATACATTCTCTAAGATAAATCCACTGTCCCTTCCAATCGATAGTCCACTCCAAACTTCTTACTTCTAGTGATTTATATGACTTCAATTGTGAGTCTAAATGAATGCTCGGGGTCCTCACTGCATAATGTCCCTTTGTGCAGTCTGTCATCTGGGTAATACATCCTCCTCTGTAGGCAGAGGGAACGGAGCTCTTCTCTTCTCACTTTGGGTGGCTGGCCCTCACACTGCCTGCAGAGGAGGCAAATCTAGCAGTACCTCCATCTTTGCTTCTCATTTCCCTAATCATCTTCCCCCACCTTTCCTTCCTGCCTCCATCCAGCCCCACATTTTCAGCTTTCCCCTGAATTTCCTATTTTAGCCTCAGTTTATGCCATCTTTTACAGTCTTCCTCTTTCCACCGTAATTCTGGTAGCTTCTAGGGTAGGCATCCTTGTATGACCTCGCTCTCACTCCTCCTCCTTAAATGCCTTATTACAAATCTCAGTGACCATTTTGTCTTCTTCCCAGGATGAATCCCTGGGAAGGTTCACTGGGGAGGGGGGATTGTCAGATATTTTATGTCCATTTGATAAGGATCAAAAATGTGAGTGGTTTGCTTAAGGTTTCAGAACTAGTAAGAGTCAGAAGAAGAACCCCAATCTCCTAAATCCTAGTCCAGTGTTCTAGCTAGTCCCCACTTACGCTGTGCTCCTGTCCTCTGGGGAAGTGGTGGCTGACCTTGAACTTCTGTGCATTTGCCCTGCAGCACTTACTTTTCTGGAGTAGTTGTCACCATAGCCCCAGAACACTGGGAACTGAGCTAAGCCAAAGTTAGGACTATCTTATTCATTCATGCTGGCATTGCCTGATGGCTAGATATTATCTCAATTCTGTTCTATTCCTGAAAAAGAGAAAAACAGTATAGGGAAGGCAATTGTTTGCAATCCCCCTGACCACTGGGTCTCAGCCAAGTGCCTTTAGATTTCCAGTAATCAGAGACAGGTTTGGCATTAGGTCATACTCCATGGCTTCGTCACCTGTGAAAAAGATGAACTGAACTGCTGATCCCCTTCCTTGGGTGCGGATTGTTGGCTGTCATTATCAATTAGAGGGGCAGAATGATGGCAGGTAAGTGATGGCTGCCATGGGTGGAGAAAGAAAGTAGTTGTCCCCTATTGTCATTTGAGGGTGTCACTGGCTATTCACATGTGTGTATATGAGGTGTGTGTGCATGTGTGTGTGGGTGTGTGTGAGGGGTGTGGGTGGGCGGGGATAGGGCAACTAGAACAGATTTTACCATGGCAACATCTTCCCTCCAACCCTCATTGCCAATTAAAATCAGCTTCTATCCCCCATTCAGAATGCCCTGTCGCAGCATGGCCCTGTCAGTTCTGGAGCGTTAACTTTCTGGGAGGCCCTGAGCAAACCTCTTTGGAAACTGTCATTCTACCTTCCGTAGATTGCTTTGTGGAAGAGAATATGTTTGTAATAAGTTTAATTTTTAATCTCTCCCCACCAAACCTTCAAAGCCAATTAGGTATATATGTGGGAAACTGGAAAAGACATTTCACCTCAAGTGAAAACATGAGCATCCTAAGACAAACACTTTGCGAAGGTCACTCCTTATGGTTGGCCAGAATACTGGCCTTTGCAAAGCCCAGCATCCTCATCTCTAACCTTTGCTTTCAAGGAGAACTCAGTGTGGGTGGAACTACTCAGGGCCA
Source organism: Dasypus novemcinctus (assembly GCF_030445035.2). NCBI lineage: Eukaryota > Metazoa > Chordata > Mammalia > Cingulata > Dasypodidae > Dasypus > Dasypus novemcinctus. The sequence continues at coordinate 90,540,131 of NC_080679.1, forward strand.
GCAGCAAGAAGAGCGCTTCTCCCAGGCAGTGGAGTGGAACAGTCAGGCAGTCTGCGGAATTACATGTACAAATATCAATGGGATCCTGACCTGGGCAAAGAAAGGCACCGGCACGTGTTGGATTTACAATTAGGGATGCTTTATTATCTAAAGCCAAAAGAGAAGACACAAAAGCTGTTTTATTTACCAAGCCAGTGCTCTAAGGCCTCTGGAAAGTTTTGGTCCTTTCTGTTAAGCTGTCAGATGTTCCAGGCGGTAGCCAGACGGCTGGGTTTTATGTCCTAGCTTAACATTTTCGAGGCTGCTGAATAATGTAGATCCTTTTTAGCGGAGTGACCTTCTCCAGGGCAGGTCGGGGTTTTTGATGTGCCATGTGCACTGTTGCTGGAGATTTATGGCTAAGCTAGAGGTGAGAAGGAAAGAAAATATAAGCATATTGGATCTTTTTCATCATAAAATATTAATGTAGTAGAAAGCAATGCAGGTAGTCAGCGGAATGTCACAATTTTGTTTACTTCTTTGATAATATGACTCTTAGCCCTGGGCCTGTGGGTGTATGTGTTAACCTGGGTTTTCCCTCACTAATTTTTATCTAATATTGAAAATTATGAAATATTTGAAACATATAAAAGAATATATAAGGTTTTGCAGCCACGTTTTAGAAAGTAGAAATGTTAATTTGTGTTTGCATCAGTCTTCTGTATTAGCAATTATTCTGGTACTAAGATGCAGGTATCTATCACTATTTTTTAAGAAGACTATGGGGACACCAGAGAAGGTCCTGAGAAGCAAAAACAAACAAACGAAAAAACCCCAAACCCTCAATTGTCAATAGGTCAGGCAAAAAGAATCTCTGAAAAAAATTAAGAAGAATTAGAGTGATTTTTCAGGTTGAACCGTGTGAAGCTGCCATTTTTGTTAGTCGAAAATGGTCTAACATTGGTCATTTTATATGGTTCAGTCTAAATGGCCTGGTGAAGAGAAGGTTGAGGAAACTTTTGTTCAGGTAACAAAGACTTTCATTAGTCATCTACACAGAAGACATGTGAGAAACAGGCTTAAATAGATTTGTTAACACATACTGAAACTTTTTGACAAAAAGTAGTTTCATATGGAACTAAGGGACCTAATGGAATTTTCATCAAGGACAGCTTTAAGTAGAGAGACTGTGCGGTGCTGCTGAGCACTTCAGATGCAGTTTCCTCAGGAGAGTTTTGACCCAGGGGCCTTTTGGGCCTACTCCTGTGCTTGGCGCTCACCACCACAGCATTGAGCTATGTATGGACATCTTCTTATCTGGCCAGAAGACATGCCCAGCTCACTAGGAATTATCTTATCATTGACACTCAAATTAAATAAAAGGGAAGATAAATTGTTCTTGACCTCAAGCATCACACTGTGGTTTGTTTGGCTCTTCTAAGCCAGGGAAACCAGGTATAGTTAATATCCCTTCTCAAGGCCCTTGTCCAAGCTCTGGGCACATTCCTTTTCCTGTGAAACTTGACTCCAAAAAGTCCTTTCTTCTTGTTCTTAAAAAATTAAACATACTGAAAGAATATACACTGAAGTGTTATCAGTGGTTATCTCTATGGATAGAATTATGGGTAATTCCTGTTTTTCCTTCTTATCAGTATTTTTCACTTTTCTTTCTCTCTCTCTTTTTTTTTAACAATGAGCAGGTACAACTTATGTAATAATCAGGTCCAATAATATAAATAATATAATAATATAATAACTAAGAGTCTTCTGGCTTTCCAGCAGAATGGAAGAAACATATTTGAGGTATTTAGGTCATAAATGTTGTTTTAGAGTCTAAACAAAGAGCTAGTGTCTTTCTATTTGTTTTTTTTTGTCAGAGGAGCTATCATTGAATCACATGACATGCATTTTATAGTGTGGTAAGGAGACAGGTTTTATTTTTATTTTTCCTCTTGTAACACTGAAACCAGAAGGAAACTTAAAAGTTAAATAACTTCAGTACTTTGCTGCCAGAGTCAATCAAGACAGATGATTGATACTAAATTTCAGGTTAGTTTTAAATCACGCTCAGGAGATTGCAGGTGGGAAAAATGATTCCACAAGTTGCTTAAGGTCATACATAAGGTAAAGGGGGATGAGAAAGAAAACAAACAAGTAACTTGGATATCACAAAAATCTGGGCAATTGGCCAAGGAGAGGTGAATCAGGACAAGTTGCGGCTGGAAGGGAGAAAGTCACATGCTGTGTGTTTTTCTTCAGGCCTGAGCGAGGTGATGGGTGGAGGTGGGAAAGAAAAGAAAAGGAAAGGCAAATGTGGAAGAATACACCATACTTACTGCTTAATTCAGCACTAACTCTTTATTTGATCACCCCCAAGGTGATCTCCTCAACTTTTGGGGGCTACATTTTAACTAAAACATTTAACCAAGGTTCTAAAAGTGCTTCTTCTCAGCAGCTTCAGCTGCTTCTCAGAAGAGGAATGTCACAAATTAGAACACCTGGGGGATGGAGTCAGCCCTGGGGGCCTCTTGGCCATCTGTGAACTGGTCTGTGAAGGTCTGGAGCAACAACAACAAAAAAGAGAAAGTCAACAGGCTTGAGAAGAACGTGGAGATATCCCTGTTGATGATAATAATTTCAGAGAAACGGCCCATAATTATTAAGCTATAAGTGTACAGGTTTTGGGGGTCAATAGCAGGGTTTATAGCAACCCTTGAAAATAAGATGATGGGAGTGTCAAGTTCTCTCACTCAAATCCTCCCCTATCTTCGGTCCAGAACATCCTGATGTAGAAGGGTTTGGGGGCTGAAGGTGGAGAGAATAAAGAGTATTGCATCAGAATTGATGACACTGTAAACAGGAGAGCCTGAACTAGAAATAAGTAGGAATAGTTTTCCAGAGTATTTACGACCAGCTGTATTTTAATCTGGCATCTTAGCTTTGGGGAAGCTCTGGGTTTTTCATCACTGGTCTTTGTAAAATGATAGGGTTTGTAGAATGAAAGGCACCTCTTGTCTGATTCATTAGGGAAAGAGAATCTGAGTTAAGATAAGAGTCTAAGTTGAAAGATGGTTGGGTAACCCTACAAGAGAAATAATTCAAGACAAATTATTCATAGGATTCTGTGTTGCTGTGGCTCCTCATAGGGACAACATATTGAAATTGAAACGCAGATCAGTAGAAGCCCCCACATTAGAATTTGCCTTCACCTTGGGTAGCCATGATCTCAGAACGTATAGTTTTAGTTTCAGAGAAAAAGCAAAAGAACGGGGATAAAGGTCTTTATGACTGGGGTTGTGAAAGAAATTCTAGATGCATGAAAATCAGCAGCAGGTTTTGTTTTAGAGCCTGAAGTTAGATTAGGCAGGGCAGGCAGACGGGCAGCACTTCCATTCATCTTTCCAGGGTGTTAACTTCCAACCTGAATGTTGGCACTTAAATTCCACACCCTGATGAGCAAAGTGCTTAAAACAAAACATCCAGCTCCAGTCAATGAAATTCAAGGATACTCCTACAGTGATGTTAATCTACGGAACAAGAGAAACCTTTTAAAATTTGCAGATGCCTTTGATAGCTTTCTCTCCCCCTGGATCTCATTTCACACACATCTCACCGACCTTGGTGGTGACCCGTATTGCAACGTGAAAAGTGGCCCCAGCTTTAACCAGGCTTAAATGTGCTGTCCTCCCCCACACCGTTACCTAGCTCTGTTACTAATGTTTTAACTGGATACTTTTATCTTCCAACAACCTTCAGGCTCTTGTCAAATTTCACTTCTGTGCCTGCCCAGAGAATTAATACATGTGACAATATCATTCTCACTCATAACCTGCCTTAAAAAAAATTAAATAAATGAACAACCATAAATGTCAGAGGAGCTACGTGACTTTTAAATGGTCAAACATCTTCTAAGTAGACTGCATCTCCCAGATTTTTAGCCTAGATAAATTTTGGGGTTATGTAACCCCTTTTCTGCAGCAATATTACATTGTGTGATCTGCTACTGGGCAGCAGACGTTCTCTCACCTTCTGTGCTGGAAGAGGTAAGGAAGGAGTGAGAAATGGTGGGGGAGAGGTCTAAGTGCTGGAGAAGGGGGGGAGAAGCAAGAGGGGAAATTTTAGGTTGCTCCCTTGCTTTTCAATCTCCCAAATCCTAAAGCCTGGGTGGGTGTGGTAGATTGAATTATGTAATAAATTCTTAATTTATATCTGCATTCCTGTGGGTATGAACTAATCTGTAAATAAGACCCCTTTCAAGATGTATTATCAAAATGTGGACTTATTTGTGAATAGGATCATCTAAACTCCTACTTAGGTAGGACCAAATGGAATCAGGGTGATAGAACTGGAGGCCTCATAAGCGCCACAGGGAGAAGCCAGAAGTCGGTAGAAAGTGGAAGAGCAGACGCAAGCAGAGGACAGCGCGGTGTGATGGGTGGCCGAGACACAAACCAAGGGACCTCAAGGAGTGCGGTACGGTGGCACCGGAACCCTACAGACACGGGGAGAAGGTATGGCCTCCTAACAGCTTGCTCATAGAATTCTAGCCTCTGAAACCATGAGACCATAAATTCCTGTTGTTAAGTCAACCGGTATGTGGTGTTTGTTTCAGCAGCCCTCGCAGACTGACAGCTGCTTTTAAGGCAGGGTATCCAGAGATAAACAGCTTTTGGATAGAAATTTCCTGCCATGATTCAGTGGTTGATGAGAGCCTATGAACTGGGCTATGCTGTTAACTCAGGCATGAGAATTAACCTGGATTCTTGGAACTAGAAATAATTCTAGCTGAGGTCGTGGATGAATGCTCATAATAGAGATGATATGACCCTCGATTCTGCTACTATATTTCTACTGGCCAAATGTATATTGTTAGGTCTTTGTGGCAAAATATATTGTGGGGAGAATCGTAATGCAGCCTGGTGAAAATTTGTCAGCAGACCCTGCTATCTCTGTATCTTTTGTATCTCTTTATTTTTCATATGAGTCTGTATAGTTTACTCAGCAATTTTTTATTTTTAAAAATTAAGTTATAATTTACTTACAGTAAAATTTGCCCTTTTTAGTGTACAGTTCTATGAATTTTGACAAGTGCAAGTGCAAATAGTCTTGTAAACATCAACACAGTCAAAATATATAATCACCCCCCCACCCAATTATTCCTTCCCACCACTTTGTAAATAGCCCCTCCTGCCAACTGCAGCCCCTGCAATCATTGATCTCAGAATCATCTGTTTTTTAAAAAACCATCTGCCTTTTCACCCAGGTTAACCTTTATTATGAAATCCTGGATGCATCAGGTTGAATTATGGATTCAGGGGGGATTTTTTTGTAGCCATAGAGAAATATGCAGATCCTGTCTACTTCTATATTGAGGCAGTCACTTGTTTTCATCTTGGAACTTATTTTTGTTGCTGGCCTGTTATTCTTTGCTTAGGATTCCAAGTGATGTCCTGCAGGGAACAGTAGTAGTTAATAGTCCTGAGGATAACAGTGCCTGGATCTGTGCTAAGTACTTTGTATGTATAACTCTATATATAATGTAATTTTGTCCTCATGTATACCTCTGAAGTAGGTACTGTTATCATTCCCATTTTATAGGTGCAGAAACAGAGGCACTGAAAAGAAGAAACCTGCCCAAGGACGCACAGCTAGTAGCAGAGCCAGGGTGGGAACCAGCCTGAGTTCAGAGCCTGTTCTCCTACCTGTGCAGTCTTAGTCACAATCCCACTGTCATTTGAAGTGTGCTTTTTAAATTCTAAGCATTGAGCTGAGCTTTACAAAGTTTTAAAAAAAAAATCAGCACAGCACACAATCTTGATGCTCTCTTACAGTTCCCAAGAGCCATTTCATATTAATGTTGTTGTTGCTATTTGGGGGAGAGTTTATTCTTTTTATGTTTCAAACAAACAAGCGATATCTTAAAACAAAAGGGCAAGAATTCCTTTACGTCACAGACACATATACCATGGATAGAAAAAGTCACCGTAGACTCCGGCATTGTACCTGATGTGCAATTTAACCGTTTTCGGGTGCTTTGGGTAATCATTTTCTTGAGTTAATCTATATACTAGGGGAAAATGTCTGTTCTATCCAGGTCTGCTTACAACTGTGGCATCCCCCTGAGGAAGAGGGGTTTAGTGGGTAGGGGCGAGAAACTGTGAGTTGGAGGGTTGTCTTGCCCTGGCATCTAATAATGCCCTTCTTTTGAGGCCAGGAAGGCAAAGAGTACTTAGGATTTTCCCCAAATCTATCTGGGTGGGAGAACTGAGTCTCCACTTGAGAAGGCTCTGAAGCCGGAGCCTTCGTGACACTTCTCTGCCATGAACGAGGTAGCCTCCAGGGTTTTCATTTCACTGCCCTTCAACCCACGATGCCAACCCTAAGAGAGAGCCAACGGCTACCGTGTGCTTGGGATTCCTGTGTGTGAACTCATTTACTCCGCACGGCCCTGTGGGGTGCGTGCTCTTCCTCATCTCCATGTCATAAAGGAGCGTCCTGAGGCGCAGGATAAGTAACTGGCCCCGGGTCATCCAGGAAAGTGAGTGGTGGAGCCGTCGCCAAGTGTGGGCCTCAGAAGGCCCAGCCGCGCAGTCGCTGCCCTCCCCTTTTCCCAAGGCTGAACAGATGGTCCTCAGGCCCCTGGCTTAGGCCTTCGCAGCGAGGCTCCCCTCTGCGCCGGACACCCAGTGCTGCCCCTTCAGCGAGTGTGGGAGCTCATTCCCGACAGTGTATTGGCCTCCTGGAAGTGGAGGAAGGGCCCTCACTCAGCTCACCCTCAGAATTTAAAACCAAACTACTGAATTGTAACCAAAGCGCTGTCTATGCGGCTAGAGTTTTCTGAGTTTCTTGAGCTGCTTAGAGAAATTCAGGCTAGACAAAGAGCAATGGTCAACCACCGTTATCACAGATGTGGTGCCATAAAGCCCGCCCAGCTTTCCTCTAGCCCTAAACTGAGCAGCCCTCCACCACCCACCCTCACCTAAATCAAACACTTCCTTAAAGGAGCGCTGCTGTGCGGAGGAGCCCAAATGGCTGCATTTCCAGTGCACAAGCTGCCTTTTATTAAAACAGGCCAGTGTTTACCAAAAATATTTCAGAGTGCAGAGTCAAGTCCTGCAAATTCTGCTTCATGATTCTCACTTTATTTCCTATCTTATTTTTCAAGTGATTTATTCAACGGGCACTTTAGGAATTGGGGAGGAACAGCTTCTCTAGCTGATAGCACTTTGTGCTCCTTTGATGGGGAACACATTGTTTCAGAGGTGCCTCAAACCTCCGGAAAACACCTCAGTGTCGACCTGCTCATTCGCCCGCGCAGCCTGATGGGCTGGGTAAACACTGACCCAGAGCAGGCTGCGGGCCTGGGTGCGTCCGCCTCGCGCACAGCTCACCTTCTCCAGGGTGTCATTGAGGGCATCCATCGTCTGTATCTTGGCAATACTTGCGATGGCACTGTGAAGAGGAGAAGAACTTTGAAACGTTCCCGCTCAAGGGGCGAAATGCTCTACACACTGGGCTGTCTGCGGGGCTCTTAGGCTCTCCCTCTGCTTGGCATGTCACAGCTAGAAGAGAAAAATTCCTGCCTCAGCCTGCCCAGGTGCTGCGGAGGCCAAGCTGCTGATCCTTTAAAACTTTGCATCAGTGTGTAACATATATGCAGAAAAGCACACGCTTTGTCAAGACAGAGCTTGGTGGACATTCCCAACCTGGACACACTAGTGACACCCATGGATAAGAGTGCATGGATAAGAGACAGAACCCGGCCGGCGCCCCCGCAGCCCTCGTGCTCCCAGACCCCCGAGGCTAACCAGCACCTTCCTTTAGAGCTAGGGAATTTATTCATTAGCGTTGACCGTTTTTGTACTTCGTATCACGAGTCAGGCAGCAGGGACTCTGTCTGCTTTCTTTCTCTCAGGCTATGTTATTTTGTAGGAGAGTTTCAGAGTTGAGTCAGTAATACAATTTCTTGAAGGAAAAATATTTTTTTTTTCTGGATGGTTTATATTGGTTTGCAGAAGTTATTAGGAAATAGACATAGACTGATGATGCTTAGAAATTTGTTTTCTGTGATATATTTTTAAAAGCTCTTCCCCAAGAAGAAGTAATGGGAAGTGTTTGCCCATGAAAATGAGGTACTCTTATCCCGTGCATACATCTGAGTAGGAGAGGAAAGGAGCAGTGACAGATTTACAGTGAAGCTAATGAAGCTTAAAGCTTCAGGGCCCTGCACGGCATGGGCTCCTTCTGACGCCCTGGGAAGAGTCCTAGCCATTTCATATTTGTAATTTTGTGTTATTTTCCTTTAAAATGGACTCCAAATTGCATAAGCTTCAGGCCCCTCATAACCTATATCTCTCCCTGGTAAGAAGAGAAAAAGAGCTATTTCTTGCTGTTTAACTTCTGTAATAGTCCACTTGCCATCTTTTAATGATTATTACAAAACAAGGAAGGCATGTAAGAATGTTCTGATCACCACTTTGTTACCTTCTAACTATCTCCTTTTCCCTCATTGTTCAGCTGATGTTAGGGTTAATAGTAAGCTCCCGTTTTCCCGAGGTTCAGAGCAATGAACAGCTTGTCTGCTGGTTGCAACCTGAAAGTCATTTCCAAGCCATAACTCTCTTAATTCCTGAACCCCCACCCAGGCCTGTTAGTTGGTGTCACAGTAAATAGGGCTTATGTTTGAATCAGGTTTTAGAAATACAGTAGGTTTTAGAAATGAACCAGCTTGCCATTTAATGGCAGTCTGGCATCCTTCACAGAGTACATTCTCCCTTCTGGAAACTGTGCTAGATGCGGCCACAGGGGGATGATACGTGAACTCCCTCCTCCCCCACTCTTGAGGATTACAGTTTCGCTTTTGTCATGTGATGTCTATTTTCTGATAACAGAAGAAACATGATTTTCTACTTAAGGGGTAAATCAGTATTTCATTTTAAAGTGAAGGGGGGAAATCTTCAAAAAATCTCCTTCCCAGACTTTTTAAAAAGTTTATATGAAAGAGAAAGAAATTCCACAGCAATGGGCATTCTTTTTCTGGGGCTGGAGCCACTTGACTCTTATTTTTTTTTTAAGATTTATTTTTATTTATTTCTCTCCCCTTCCCCCCTGCAGTTGTTGCTCTCTGTGTCCATTCGCTGTGTGTTCTTGTCAGCAGCACCAGGAACCTGTGTTTCCCTTTGTGCGTCATCCTGCTGGGTCAGCTCTCCGCGTGCATGGCGCCAACCCTGGCCAGGCTGAACTTTCTTTTGCACTGGGCGGCTCTCCTTATGGGGCACACTCCTTGAGCGTGGGGCTCCCCTACATGGGGGACACCCCTGTATGGCAGGGCACTCCTTGTGCACATCAACACTGCGTGTGGGCCGGCTCATCTCGCAGGTCAGGAGGCCCAGGGTTTGAACTGCGGACCTCCCGTGTGGTAAGCGGATGCTCTATCCATTGAGCCAAGTCCGCTTCCCCCACTTGACTCTTAGGGAGCTTCCTTGAACATCCTGTTATTCGTTCATTTTGAATCACTCATCTAATCTATGGAAACCATCTTGAAATTAATGATCATCTCTGAGATGGCCCTCATTACCTTACTTGGAGGAACCAGATCCGTAAATTTATTTCTTTTTGAAGGCTCTCATTTTCCTTACCCAGGGCTGAGAGTGTGGGCTGTTTGAGCCTGCGGTCCAGCCAGGGTTCTGCTTTGCTGAGTTCTGGAAGCCAGGCAGTGCGTCAAGGTCACCACGGAGGGAGGGAGAAACCTGTCTTAGTACATACATGCCTTCCAGCTATGCCAAATATAGTGGCCATTAGTTTCTAAATAATTGAGTGGTGAATTTAAAACAACAACAACAAAAAGCATTTATTTTTAATTTAGAAGATTTGGCTTAGGAGAAAGCATATTATGAAAACAGGGCAAGCCCAGGGATAATATTTTAAAAGCTGACCTGAAAACAGGATAAGGGGAGGTGGGTCAGATTTGTCTGCATTTAGAAGTGTGTGTTGTAAAGTGAGGCAGCTGGACTGGGGGCAGAGAAGAGGAATTGTAACAGGGACCCAGAGAGCGTTCCAGATTGTAGCCATCTTTCACCAAGTGTCCCTTTCACCGTCAGCCCCGGTCGCCACTCTTCAGGTCCATTATGCCCACCCCGCCCCGCCAACTGCCTCCAACCCTGCTTAGCAAATGCTTTGGGGGGGGCATGGTTTGTCTTAAAATAAAGGCCTCTAAAATCTGCAAGTAGTCACTCAAACTTCCTTAAAGTGATGAAGGAGAAGAAATTAAGTAGCCCCTACCTTGTTTTCTCTAGTCCTGTTTTCTTGGCATGTCTCTCCAAGACTCCAATTTCTTGTTTTTTGGAAATTCGCATTCCTCCAGCTTTTACTGCAAACAAATAAGGGTCAGCAGAAGAGAGTCTTGTTAGAACATCAAGAGAAGGCTGGCATTGCTATTCAAGGTTTGAATTTAGATTTGAAAAGAATTTTTGAACTTCTTTTTTAAAGGTCACTTATAAATTTGTATCTGAAACAGCGCATGAAAAATTACCCTGCAACCGATTAAAAAAGAAAGTAAAAATGTATTTTATGAGGCAAAGAAGGGTGGGGAAAAGGGCTGAGGCCTACTTGTTTATGACTCCCAGTAACCTGAATTGGGCTACTGAAACTAAAAAAACATTATACCTTAGGTTTGGGGAGGAGAATAACAACAGACTCCCTCAGGCATTTTGATGGAAAAACATTTTTTCCTGCTATCAAACCAATTACATTCTACATGGTAGCAACCTACAATTACAATGTGATCCTCCTGTTTTCACTCAAGATTAAAATTTGTGCATGGTTTGCATTTTTTTTTTTTTTAACCAGATCTTTCAAATGTCAGTTTCTGAGAGATGAGTCAAAAGTTAGGGCACGCAGTGTTAACAGGCATTTATTTCAGCAGAGATGCTTTGGCGCCCACCACACACCCACCTTCCTTTCCAGACCCCAAATCTCCAATGGTGGCTAGCTCACATGTTCTAATGTGTGATTAAACTGCATTAATAATCCTGCCATTCAAGAGATCAATTAGTGTTAATTAGGCTTCAGATGACCTAACAGCAGTTCAAGTGTTTAACAGTGTCAGATGAAATCCCCTTTTGAAAAGAAACAACCCATTTCAGATTGCAGGTTGAAGCAAATACTTTTTTCTTGTTCCCAGGAAATTTGCCATCTAAAATCTGATAAGCTCAAATGAGAAAAAGCTAAACGGAGTGATTTGTTTGAACCTGTTAATTCTTTTTATGGATATGTCGAATTGGCAATTTGCTAAAACTAGCTCCAATAAAGTAAAAAATAAGGAAAACCTATTCTATTTCTCAACGTTCCAGTGAACTGATTTCATTATTGTTCTTTAAAAAGTATTACTTATTTTTTTGATTGTGTAATACATGCACAATTGAAAAGGTACAAAAGGCCTAAGGTTTTCCTTCCACCCTTATTTGCCCAGCCTCCCCGTTCATCTCCCTAGATATTGCCAATGTCACAAGTTCCCTCTGTATTCACCCACAGATATTTATTCATATACCCATGTGTTATTTTTTTCAATGGTAGCATTAGACACACATTGTTCTGTACCTTGTTAGCTTATTTTTTTCACTTGACCATATATTTTGAAGAGTGTTCCATATCAATAGATGTAGAAACGTGCCTTTCTTTTTAACATCTGCTTTAAAATTTCATATATGTACATTTGCGTTTACTTAGCCAATTCCCTAATGTTGGACTTTGCCGATATTTCTAATTCATTGTTATCACAAACAATGCTGCAATGAATATTCTTTTATATACATAATTTTGCACATGTGCACATGTGTCAGCAAGATAAATTTTTAGATGTGGTTGTATTAGGTTTTAAGAGTGTGTGCATTTGAAATTTTGCAAAATCTTACAAAAGATTTAGCAAGAGGTAAAGGTAGTGGTTGTACCAGTTTACAATCCCACCAGCCACTATGACAGTGATTACTTCCCTATATCCCTGGTGACAATGTAAGCTATAAAACATTTGGGTTTGCCAACCAATAAGTAAAAACAATCTTCTCTCGTTTTAATTTCCATTTCTCTTATTTTGTGACTGTTTCTGACTGTTCATATATTTTAAAAGCCATTTGTATTTTCTTTTCTAGGAGCTGTTCAAATTCTTTGTCCATTTTTTCTATTAGGAGCCTAGCCTTTTTCCTATCCTTTTATCTTGATTTAGAGACACTCTTTGTCTGTGATATGAATTAGTGCTCTTTGACTTAGTTGGTGATATTTTTTGCCATGCAGAAATTTGCAGTTTTTATGCGAGCTTAATATTCTCTTACTTCTGGGTTTTGTAATACTAGGGAATTCACAACTCTGATGTTTTATAAACTATTACTATGTCATTGGGCTTTAAAAATTACAGATAGATGTTGAATTTCATCAAATACCTTTTCACCCTTCACGGATATGATCATATAGTTTTTCTCTAAAATCTATTACTATTGTTACTTATAGTAATAGATGTCTTACTATTGGGCTATTTTGCATTCATGGAACAAATCTCACTTGGTCATTTTGAATTACCAAATGGTTCTTTTACAGATTATAAAAGCCTCTCACTGGAATTTTGTAATGTTAAATTTAATCTAGGAAAAAATACTATCCCCATAGGAGATACTTTAAATTCTTATCTCATATATATGATAAATATATTAAAAAATATATATATAAGAAAAAAAGACATACTAAGTAATCAGTCACAGAAATGAGTGAAAATGAAATTATGTGGAAACATTTTTGAGCAGCCATGGAATACAGAGGTGAAATAAACCAAAGGATGGGCTTTTTCTGGAAGAATGTTTGAGGAGACATGTGTGCCTCCATGTGAGGAGTGATGCTTGTCAACAGCATTGTCATCTTGTCTACCAAGAGGGATCAAGTGGAGACCTGGGGCTTGAGCTTTCAATACCCTTTCCAAAAGCATTTTTTTCATTCTCCTCTTGGCAAGTGTTTTTTAAAATATCTTGTGCCATAATTCATTTCTTATGGATGTTCCATTTGTTTTTCCTGATGCTATTGTTTCTAGACATTTTCCACCTGAAATGGTTTTATTTCCAACTACAGATGCCAAGTTGTTACTGTGAAAATAAGTAATAGTTAATGAGGAGAAGACCTGTGGAATGTTGAGTTCTGTGCCCTCCATTTGAAAGGACACTAACACTCTGGAGGATGTCTAGAGGAGGGGGACCAGGCTGGAGATGGGATCCATGTCCCATGAGGGAATCTGGAAAGGTCACTCCTGAAGAAGCAAAGACGTACAGTGGCTGTCTTTAGAGATCTGAGGGGTTGTCTTGTCAGAGGAGGAGCAGTTTCCTGGTGAGGGTCAGACAGTTGACCCGCCTGAGCTCTGTGACTGACCAAGATCCTTACAGCCCTCTGAGGCTCAGGTCCTCATCCTCTGAGGGGAATAATCCTGATTGCTCAGGGCTGTTCCAGAGATTAGAGGTGACAAGCATCTGGTGCATGGTAGGCACTTAATAATCAGTAACTATTATTGCTTACTTATTTTATGATGTTAAAGAGGAGAGAATGAAGACCAATGGATGGAAGTGCCAGGAAGGCAGTTTTCCCCACAAACACAGTTTGTGTTATTCAAAGTGAAATAGAATACAAGTGTGAGTTCCCTGTCTCTCAGTATGTTAAAGCAAAGGAAAGAAGTCTACCTGCCATGAACACGTTAGGAGAATTTTTAGGAACTCAATGGAAATCAAAGTAAATGTTCTTTATTATGAAGTCCTTCACTGTGATTCTAACCCTTCCCACTTGCCTCCAAAAGAAAATCCATCACTTTCCTCCTTTCAGAAAGAACATAGGGTACGTAAAGAAGTGCCAAAAGATGCTAAAAATTAATGCAAATGTGTGAGTTCTTCCTTCTTAGGAACAATAAAACAGACTATGGCGGAAAATAAAAACCCTCCCAGAAGATTCCTATTTCCATCTTGAAGTCTTTGAATGAGAATCTTCTCTGCTATAGGGCTGTGGACTCAGACTTAGTGATTTAGAAAGCATAAGTATAACCACATCTTCGATTTCAGAATAGCTTTCTTGTATCTATTTTGTTCAGGTTCGTGATCTCACTTGATCATCCACGGGAGGGAGAAAGAAGCAAATGATAATATCCCTGTACTAGAGATGGGTGCACTGACACGTAGATTAAGGCTTTCACTTATTGGGATGACTGAACCAGATGGAAACAGTTTATGGGAGGGTTATCTGTAAGGCTCTGCTGGAAATACTGGTCTCCTGGGATCTGGAACAACCTTTGTGCATCCTATAAGCATTTATAACCAAACAGAAACAGGTTCTTGCCCATTTTGCATATACCAGCTAGGTCTGATTTATTGGACTCTTCAAGGTCTCACTGTATCCAAATCATCCATTTTAAATTTGTATGTGCTTATATAACTCCATCCTGGGTTCTATATTGCCTTTAAAAAAAATTGCACTTTGAACCGTTATAGAAAGACCAACTGGATTTGGGCAAATTAAAATATGAAGTGATTTAACAGTTTAGGGAAGTGGACATGGCTCAACTGATAGAGCATCCGTCTACTAATATGGAGGGTTGGGGTTTGATCCCCAGGACCTCCTGACCCGTGTGGTAAACTGGCCCACATGCAGTGTTGCTACCGTGCTCAAGGGGTGCCGTACCATGCAGGGGCGTCCCTGTGTAGGGGTCTCCCATGCATAGGGAGTGTGCCCTGCAAGGAGAGCCGCCCTGCATGAAAAAAGCGCAGCCCTCCCAGGAGTGGCACTGCACACACGGAGAGCTGACACAGCAAGATGACGCAACAAAAAAGAGGCACAGTTTCCCAGTGCCACGGGATAATGCAAGTGGATGCAGAAGAACACACAGTGAATGGACACAGGATACAACAGGGGGGAAGGGGAGAGGAATAAATAAAATAAATCTTAAAAGAAAACCAAAAGAGTTTAGTAGGCCTTTGAGAACAATTATTATGGTAAGACTTTAGATTCTTTCAATAAGCAAAATGAACCAGAGACAGAAAATGCAAAAGAGATATGCTTTTTTTCGGACAATTTCATAAAAAAATCAATGAAACTTTCCTCTCCTATCCCAAAATAAGAGTTACACTCTTGTGGCTGCTTTTGCAGTTTATAACTTTTCAAAATTAGACCCTTTCGTTTAGAATTCTAAACTAATTTTCCACTTAAGATTTTCTAGATATTTTGCACAGTTGGGTAGAGAGTAGTCAAGATAAAGAAAGACAGGCAAGAAAAAATAGGCTTTTTCCTTCATTAGGCAGTGGAGAATGTCTGTGAAAAAGCGAAACAACACAGAGGTTTATGCAAACTCTGCCTGTGACTTAGAATTTCGATTTGAAGACTTTATAGGTGAGGTGTTTGCAAATTACTTTGTGTTCAGTTGATTTTTCAGCAAACTTTAAGCTTCTAATCAAGACCCAAAAGACTGTCATCAAGGAAAGGTGGTGGAAAAAAGAGAGAGGACGTTAGAACAAGAGGGCTTTGGAGTGAGGAAAACTTTATTGTAAAATCCTGGCTCTGCCGCCTCTAGCTGTGTGGCTTTGGCAAGTAACTCAACGTTGCTGAGTTTTGATCTGCTCCTCTGTGAAAGGAGGAAGATCTCTACGTTGTAGGACCATTGCGATGTCTAGAAGGCTCAGAAGGCTGTGAGGACTGCCGGGTGCACCGCTAGTGCCTGGCAAAGGGCAACTGCTCACGCAGTGATCAAGCCCCTCCCTCCCTGTGATGATGCGGCCTCGCCACCCCCCTCTTCTAACCTTACAGTTCTGCCTTTTCCCTCACCCACCCCAGTTGACTCCAGCAGGCTGGAGTTGAGAGAATCAAGCCTCTGGTGGTTCCATTGTTTTAAAAATTTTGAATTACACTGGCCTTTATATATCTGTGGTCTTCTCCCATTTTCTACATTAATTTCACACTGGGGGTGATACAACCCCCTCTCCCAAACTTCCCTCTCTCTTTAATGAGGCAGAAAACACATTCTCTCTAAGGGCTCAGTGGTGACCCCTCTGATAGGCCTGATTCATTTGGCTTAAACTAAATTAGAAAGTGAGCGAAATATAGAAAAACCCATACATTATTGCTCTCTTTTCAATTTCATCACGTACTTGGCTCCCCGATCCCCTTCTCCTCACACATCCCTGGCACTGCCGATGTTCCTGTCATGTGGTTCTTAAAAATCTCTGAGGGCAAAGCAAATGAAAAATGCAGAGAATTCAAAGCTGTGCTTTCTGGGGCCCAGGTCTCCTCAGGTTTAAGGTAGTCTTGTCCACAGCACAAGTTTATACCAGGGCTAACAGAGGTGCAATATATTCTCTTAATATGCACGAAGGAAAGACTCCTACTGAGGGGAAGAGCTACAGCTGCCTGACTTCGTAGCGGTTTCATTTTTAACTGCGATAGGGCAGGCACGGGTGTCTCTTTCATTGCACTTTTCTGTCTGTTCTGGCTACTACAGGAATGTCTAAGGGCAGCTACAAACATCAGGATGTCTTGAGTTTGGGGAGGATAATTTTTTTTTCTGTCAGGGAGATATTTTTACCAGGCCCTGCATTTAAAATGGATTGGCATTTAAAATGTGCCCGGTCCTTGGCATAGGCTTTCTCTTTTAATTCTCCCAAGAACCTTAGGGGATCTCTGCTATTTGATTACCACAGTTTCAGAGATGAGAAAGCAGAAGCTCAGAGATGAGGAGTGCAAGCAACGCAAACACGTCTATCTGATTCCAAAGTTCATGGCAGAACTTTCCCACGGTATCACGACTGCTTCTCACTTCAAGGGCTCTGTAATTGGCTTATAAATTCTGGTGAAGATTTAATAGAATTTTGGCACACCTAATTATTTGTGTTCCATAAATAAAATTTTGCCCACACAGCAAACCGGTTCAGACTTAAAATATGTAGTGAGAAGAGCGAAGGATCAGGCTTCTTTGTTCCCTTGCTCTCAGTGGGGAAGCAAAAGACTGCCTTCATCTGCATTCTAATTATCCCAAACCTCTTATCTGTAGTGTCACAGTTCATAATAATTAATTGTCATGCCAGAGGCATTGTGACATGCTTGATGGAGTCATGGTGTGCTATGTACACAGAGTAATTAGCAATCGTTAATGGTGGGGGCAGAAAGTTCCCAGTGGTTTTATCCAAACTTTCATTTTGTTAAGTTTATCTCTATATTTTTTGTGCATAAATGTAACTTAGGAAATCGGGATTTAGCTTGACTGTTGGCGAAAGGTTTGAGGTGGCTGTGGTGGGAGAGAATGACGTTCTTTTTCTTTTGTTTATATCTAAGTCATGAGCTTCACTTCTGATAATTTGCATATGTGGTTCCTGACCCCAAGTTAGCGTCATTATCTTTAAATATAGATAGTGTTAAATACTACTAAATCCAATTACAAATAGTCTGCCAAGGAAGAGCAGGGCATGGTGTCTAGAATGAGAAATTCAGAACAGTAGAAATTCCGACTAGTTTCAGCCAGGCTGCCCATGTGAAAGCCACCCAAACTCTGTGTCAGTTTTTCATGCTTTGCGAAGGTTATACCTGTCATCACACTCGGCAGCGAAGATGATTGAAATAACCTTGGATTCGAGGTGCCAAAGAATTATACCAGTAAATTAATTTTGTAAATGGAGAAAGGCAAGAACAAAGCGGTCAAGCTTTTGAGAACTTCCTTAAGGAAAAAAGAAGGAAGGCAGTTGAAAGGACGTAAACCTGCCTAAAAATAGGCCTTCACCCCTCAGACCATCCATATGAACGTATGATTAAGTGCAATAAAATTAATTTCCATATTCCAGAGAGCTGATAGAAACAGCCTAAGTTTTAAAAAAGTGGATATTTTTGCAAAACACCTTGAGAGCTACTTTTGTCCAGCCAGCCCCTTCCAGTTTTTGTTTTGTTATCAAAAAGTGCTTCTCAGCTTGTTGACAGCTAAACTACATCATCGATCACACCACCCAATGCCAAAGCCCGAAGAGAGAGAGAGAAATATGGGTGCTGCCCTCAGTGCTGAAGCTGCCTTGCCTGGCTATGAAGTCAGATGATGTACAGGCATCTTGGGAAACTGAGTCTTAGAGCTGGACCTTCCAGGGAGGAAGGTTTCCATGGCAACAAACATCGTCCAAGCATGGATGTGATACAGACGTCCAGGGAGGGAAAGTAACCTTCTTCCCTCTCCCTTTCCAGAAGCACCAAATCCCTTTTATGCCTCCACTCTCTCCCAATACAACTAGGTTTTAATTCAATTGGGGCCCGATGCATCCCTGAGTGGTCTTATACGCAAGCCTAGCAGGATCGAAGATGGGAGGAAATCAGGTTAAAGTGGGTGGAGAGCCTGTTCTCTGTGGGGTGCTCCTGTTGAAGGCATTGGTGGAAGGAGGGGGAGAAGCAGCAGTCATGGGGCCCAGGCCTTCTGCAGGACGGAGGGCAGGTGGGCAGCCTACCTGCAGGAGGATGCCCCCCTTTCAGCGGGGAGATCAGGACGTGCACTTCATTCACCATAGTGCGTGCCAGTGCTGGTGCTGCAGGCGGAGTGCCAGCTGGGGCTCCCACTGCACCCTGCTTTATACGGGCCAGGGGCGGGGCCCCTTGAGGGTATTGCTGAGCAGCAACAGGGCTTGTCAGTTGTCTGGGAACCTGTGTCTCTTTGGTAAATTTTCTCTTAGAAGAAAGCTTTCTCCTTCCCTTCATCTGGGACTCCTACAGGAGAGAGGACGTTTTCTTTCATAGAGGGAATGGGAAATGATGGGGTTCCATGGATTCTGTTTCTCTCTAACTGTTCATCCACCCAACACATCTGATACAACTACAACTTGACAGGCTCTGTGTCATACACTGGTACACGAGGACAGGCAAGGCAGGACCTCTGCCTCCAGGACACCTAGTCTTCAGGCAGAGCTCTGGGCCTTTATCCCAGTCTTTGCAGTTATAAGCATTTATCTTAAGAAAATAATTGGGAATGTGCACAGAGATTTCTGCATAAGGCTGGCAATCATTTATTTATTCTTCATATATTCATAATCATCGTAAAATAGAGGGATAGTTCAACTAAAATGTAGCCATTTGAAAGAATACTATATACACACCACAAGTCATGTTTTCAGATAATATTTAAAAAATATTCACAATAAGGTGCAAAAGGAAAAAGGAGTCTAGAAACTGATAGATGTTAGTTTTGTTAAAAAGATCATTGTTAAAAAGTGCCAGTTGAAAGTTAGCATATGGAAGATACTTATAAATGTCTTTGTTCTTCAATACAAGTAAAAACTTTTGCTGTTTGAAAATGAAAAGACAAACCACAAACTGGAAGAAAATATTTGTACAATGCATTTCTGATAAAGGACTGGCATTCAGAATATATAAAGAGTATTTAGAACTCAGAAATAAGAATATGAACAACCCAACTGAAAAATGGGCAAAAGATTTGAACAGAAACTTCACCGAAGTAGAGATACTAACAGCAAATAAGCACATAAAAAGATGCATGACATCATTAGTCACCAGAGAAATATAAATAAAAACCATTAATGTATTAGAATGGCTCAACTAAAAAAAAAGGAAAATGCAAAATGCCAGTGAAAATGTGGAGCAATTGGAACTCCCAAATGTTGCTGGTAGGAATGCAAAAAAGTGGTGAGCCACTTTGGAAGACAGTTTGGCAATTTCTTATAATATTAAATATTTACTTATTAAGTATAACTAGTAATTTTCCCAAAAGAAATGAAGATATACATACACACAAAAAAACCCTGTATATGAATGTTTATAGCTGCTCTAATCATAATTGCCAAAAGTTATAAATAATTGGAAAGTTCACCAACTGGAGAATGAATAAACTAACTGTGGTATATCCATATAAAAGGATACTACTCAGTAATAAAAAAGGAATGAATGTGCAATAACATGGATGTATCTGAACAGCATTATGCTAAACTAAAGAAGCCAGATTAAAAATGTTTCATATTGTATGATTCTATTTCCATGACATTCTTGATAACTCAAAATGAAAGGAACAAAAATCAGATCAGTAATTGACAAGGGCTGGGGTAGGGAGAATGGCTTGACTACAAAGAAGCAAAGAGGGGATTTTTGGGGTGATGGGGATATTCTGTATTTTGATTGGGTTAGTGGTTGCATTTGTAGAACTTTACATTTAAAGTTGGTGAACTTTAGTGTGTGAAAATTGAACTTCAATAAACAACCCAAATTTTTATTTGTTAAATAAATGAATGGGAATACTACAAAAGTATTGGGTGGTTGTCTATAGGTGAGAATATTACCTGTTGATTTTTACTTTTTTTATTCACATTTTAATTTTTAATTTTTATTATATTCACCCAGTTTTTATTTAGTAATCAATAAAAACTTTTTTTTTTTCTTGGAAAAAGTGGGCTGAACTGGGATTCGGAGGCTACTAAGCTCCATCCCTGCTCTTGGTGCATTTCACAGTCTCGCGGAGGATGTAGAAGATGTGAGGAGAAGGGGGCTAGGAGAGCCTTTTGTGGCTGACAAGGTCAGCAGCCCTTTCTGGGATGAAGGAAATACCTTGTGTCTGCCCTGACCTGTATGATGGGCACGAGCCACATGAGGGCTGAGCACTTGGGGTAACTGAGGAGCTAATTTTTAAGTTTATTTAATTTTAATGAATCCAAATGTAAATGTAAAGCTACACGAGTCCAGCGGCTCCCTATTGGAAGAGCACGGGTCTGCAGCATCAAGTGGAGGTACGTGATTGCTGTCTGATGTCGGTGGCTACCTTCTACACCTTCCAGTTGCAGAAGCCGGGGAGGACATCAAAGGGCTAACACCCTTTAACAGGGTTGGTACCTAGGACCACCCAACTGCTGTGGAGGAGTGGGTGCCTGGACTGGAATAGATCAAAGAAGGCATCTTCTGACAAGGGCTTCTGTTTTCTTAATCAGGAAGTCTCGTGAAATAGGTTTCCTTTTCACATCCTTGTGTGCAAAGCCCTAATAAGCAGATGTATGTTGTGACCCTCCTGAAGGGGATTTAGTAGGCAATATTTCCAGAGCTTTTTCATCATGAAAACCTTTGTTCTAAGAATCCTGAATAAAAACTCCGTGGAATTTGTGCATTTGAATCCATCTTAGTTTCCCAGGGATGCTGTAACAAATCCCCACAGACTGGGTGGCTGAGAGCAACAGAAATCTATCCTCTCACGGTTCCGGAGCCGAGAAGCCCCAAATCGGGGTGTGGGCAGGGCGGGGCTCCTCTGGAGGCTCTGGGGAAGGCCGTCCTCACCCCCTCTGCCTTGTGTGTTGCTGGCACTCCTTGGCGTTCCCGGGCTGGCGGGTGGATCGCTCTCATCTCTGCCTCTGTTTTCACGTGACTTTCTGCCCTGTCTGTCTGCGTGTCCGTGCCTCTGTCCTATTCTGGCATTAATACGACACCAGTCTTGTTGGATTAAAGGCCCGCCCCACCCCACCCCGTGTGACCTCCTCTTAACTAATTACATGAGCAATGGTCTGCTTTGCAAATCAGGTCACCTTCTGAGGCAGTGGGGTTAGGACCTCGACACAGCTCCATCCTCAGGAAAATCCAGGTGGAGCAACTGGGATCCGCGGTAGTGGCAGTGACGCGCCTGCGAGGCGGCGTGCGGGGAAGCCGCCGCGGCGACGTGACGGCAGGCGGTCAGATTCCAGGCCAGGCCCCTTTGCTTCTCCTTCCGCCGACTGCGGACGTGTATAATGAGCGTAGTAGACTCATAGGTGATATGCTAACTTTTTTTTCCTTCTACCCCTAAATGGGAAATTTCTAAAAGCTGGTAACAGGACTGTAAACGGGGATTTTTAAAGAGCGGCGTAACCTCCGGAGACACGAGCGCGCCATTTAACTGGAGAAACGTGATTAGAGAAGGGGAAGGGAAAACGACTTTTTCCTTCTAGGCGGCCTCTTCCGGCCTCTTCTTCCCACGCTCGGCCTGCGCCTGGCGGCCGCTCAGGAGCGGGTCCCGCGCGGAGCCCCTCGGTGTGGGAAAAGCCCCGCGCAGCCCCTGCGGGCGTGCCGTGCTCCCTGCCCGCCGTCTGTTAGTGGTTAAAGGCCCAGGCCTGCTCTGTCCCCCGCCAGGTGCCGAGGGCCCAGATTCACTGCTGCATCAGGATGAAAGTCTCCTCGAAGAAAGGCAGGCAACATGTCATTACCCTTTAAATGGGCTCGTAAACCTCATTTTAAAAGAAGCATTAGTCTGGGTAACTGCAGTGAGAGAGTAGCTTATAATAGGACCAAAGTATCTGGAATTGAGCTTCATAATGCTAAAAGCCTATTAAAATGGATTCTCACAATGTTGAGGTTGCCAGATTGCTTTTCTTTCGGTCTTTTAAGTGAAAGGACAATATAACTTAAAAGGAGTTGGTAATAGTGCAAAATCACATACCACCTTCATTGCAGTACTTTCTTCTTTTTGTTTGTGTGTGGGAGCCATTATGACCTTCCTCCCACACTCATATTTTTTTGCAGGGTGCATCTAATTTTCTATTTTACTTGTTTCTCTTAACATTTGTTACATCCTGTGTCTGATGCCCAGGATGGTGACTCTCATGTGGTGGGGTGCTTCGGAGGGAAACCCCCTTCAAGGAGCCCTGCCTCCTGTTTTGGTAAAAGCCTCTGAGCCTCAGTGCTTGTCTGTGTTCACCGGCTTCCTTAGACTCCTTTTAAGACAGACAGTGCCTTTCCCACCCCTCCCTCTCCAAAACCAGCAGGATTTTCCTTTCCTTGTAATTCTTTAGCAGCCAATTTGTGCTGTCTTCTCCCTCCAATGGCTGGATCTGAAACAGATCCGATTAATAATTTGGAGATGTATGTAAGGATTTTTCTTCTGGCTTACCACACAGACACCTTTGCATAGGGGATTTCCCCAGCAACAAAGCAAGTCTCAATTCTGTGTGCAGGATGGTAGCTAAACAATCTTGATAACAAGGTAAACAGCAAAGAGTGTAGTTTGCTTGCTGAGGGAACTTGACATTTTTTGGGGTGTGTGTGTGTGGGTTAAATTAGAAGATAGTATGAGTTTACTTGTTTATAGAAGTACGCTTGAGAAGTGTAGTGGAAACACTAATTTATGCAATCCCCTATCTTCCCCACCTCCTATGAAGTCAAAATTTTCTTACTCTAGTTTACAGATGAGAAAAATCCTCATAAAAGGAGATAAAGTGAAGTAAATAGGTTGAGAAGCATTACAAAATGGCAGAGGAATGAGAAACTGCTATTGATCCATTCTTGGTCATAATTTTGCCAAATTTCAAGCAGGAGCTTGAAACACCCATTGGACATCTGAGCAGACATACAAGGAATCTGTGAAACACACTTTTAACAAAACAGCCAAAGAATAGCACTTTCCCTGAGCAGCAGATGCTAATAATACGTTACATGTCATAGGAATGAGTACCCCTTCTATGTGTTAAAAAGTTTCAGGCACCATAGACCCTGAAAGGAGTTCCAACTGTAGCCAGACTGGGCCCAAGAAAGAGATGCTTCAAAAGCTTGCCAGCAAACAGTCTTTCCTGGGCCAGTGTTTGCTTGGACTGGCTCTGCTCATAGCTTTGCTGTCTTCCCTGTGGAATGCCCTCCCTGATCAAGGAAAACAAGAATAATCTTGTACAAAGGCAGTTTTGTATGTGAGTGCCAAATTATCTTTAAGACAGATTCCTAGAAGTAGAATTGGTGCATCAAAGGGTACATGCATTTGCAATATTGACAATGCCAAATTTCCTTCCAAAGAAGTTCACAAGTTTTCAGTTCCCACCAGAAATGTATGAGTGCCATTTTCCCCACAGTTTTCCTAACATAGTGTATTGCAAACTTATTCATCTTTGTCAAGCTGATAGATGAAAAATAGTACTTAATTTTATTTTTAATCTTCATTTATTTTCGTTTGAATGAAGCTAGCGTTTACATTTTCTTCATTGTGAATTGCTTACCATAAATTATGTTGATTTTTCCACTGGTTTGTTGGTATTTTGAAGATCTTTGTTATTGATTTTTTTTTTTTACTTAAAATTTTTTTAAATCTTTTTTTTAAAGCTATATAGATCACACAAAATGTTACATTAAAAAATATAAGAGGCTCCCCCCATGTTATTGATTTTTTTGTGGGAAATTCTTTTTTCGTGGTGACATATACACACATATCATAAAATTCTTCATTTTAACCACTTTTATAGAGTTTGGTAGCATAAATTACTTTTACACTGTCATGCTAGCATCTCCAGCTTCAATTACTAAAGCTTTTTCATCAACCAAAACAGAAAATCTTTACCCTAGACAATAACTTCCTCTTATTCCCATCCCCTGGTAAACTCTAATCTACTTTAAATCTTGTTGAATTAGCTTATTCCAAACATTTCGTGTAAGTGGAATCATACAATACTTATCCATGTGCATCTATTTTATTTCTCTTAGCATAATGTTTTCAAGGTTCATGCAAGTTATACCACGTATCAGAACTTCATTCTTTTTACGGCTGAAGAGTATTCCATTGGATGGGTATACCATATTTTGTTTATCCATTATTCTGTTGATGAATATATGGGTTGTTTCCACCTTTTGGAAATACCCAAAAGTGAAACTGCCAGGTCATGTGATAATTTTATGTTTAACTTTTTTGAGGAACTGCGAAACTGTTTTCCACAATAGTTGTAACATTTTACATTCCCGCCAGCAATACATGACAGTTCCAGTTTCTCCACATCCTCTGCAACACTTATTTTCCACTCTTTAATAATAGCCATGCTGGTGGGTATGAAATGATAGGATATCTCACTATGGTATTGATTTGCATTTCCATAATGGCCATGATGTTAAGCATCTTTTCATGTCCTCAGTGGTCATTGTATATCTTCTTTAGAGAAACGCTTATTTAAGTTCTTTGCCCATTTTTAAATTGGATTGTTTGCCTTTTTGTTGTTGAGTTATAGAAGTTCATTATATATTCTGGAGTTAAAGCACTTAACAGATATGTGAGTTCCAAATATTTTCTTCTATTCTATAAGTCATCTTTTCATTTTCTTGATAACATCCTTTGAGGCACAAGTTTTTAATTTTGATGAAAACCAACTTATTTATTTTTTTCTTTTGTTCCTCAGGTTTTGTGTCACATCTAAGGATCCCTTGTTGAATAGAAGGTACTGAAGATTTTTCCCTTATGTTTTCTTCTAAGAGTTTTATAGTTTTATCTCATATCTAGGTCATTTATTCATTTTGAATTCATTTTGTATATGGTGTGAGATAGGGATCCAATTTCATTCTTTTGCGTGTGGATAGCCAGTTTTCCCAGAACTATGTTCACTTGGTAGCTTTGTAGAAAATCAGTTGGTCAGAGATGTGTGGATTTATTTCTGAACTCTTAAATCTATTTCTGTAGCTTTGTAATAAGTTTTGAAATTGAGTTGTGTGAGTCTTCCACCTTTGTTGTTCTTTCTCAGGATGGTTTTACTATTGGAACTCCTTTGTTATTGATATGTAAAAGCTTTTTATATACTTGAGAAGATAGTTCTTTGGAATGTTTTTCCCAGTTGACTTCGATTATGGTAGCTTTTATGCTGTAGAGATTAATTTTTTTCTTTTCTTTTTTTCTTTTTTGGTAGTGAATTTATTAATTTTTTAAAAACTTATTTTATTTATTTCTCCCCCCTCCTTCATTGTTTGAGCTTGCTGTCTGCTCTCTGTTCGTCTTCTTTTTTTAGGAGGCACTGGGAACTGAACCTGGGACCTCCCGTGTGGGAGGGAGAAGCCCAATCACTTTAGCCACCTCCGCTTCCTGCTTGTTGTGACTCTTATTGTGTTTTCTCATTATCTCTTCGTTGTATCATCTCACTGTGCCAACCTGTTATGTCAGCTTGCCGTCTTGCTTGTCTTCTTTAGGAGTCACCAGGAACTGAACCCAGGACTTCCCATATGGTAGGCAGGTGCCCAGCTACTGGAGCCACATCTACTTCCCAATATTTTATTTTATAGCCTCTGAGTTTTATCATACTGATAAAAGCTGTCCCATTTGAGATTAAGTTGTGTTGTATGTATTTTTAACATTTAAATTCCAAAGATTTTTTTGAAAAGTAAAAAGTTTAAAAAAATGAATGTGATTTGTTTTTACTTCTTTGTCTTGTAGTTATTTTAGTGTATAATTTTTTGGTTATGTGTAATCTAGTGATATTTGCAAGTGTTGTCTGTTCTTAATCATAGAAATCAGATTTAATTTCCTTATTAAAAAATAACAAACTCCAAATATACCTAGACGCCTGCTCAAATGTTCTGACTGCTGTCAGGGAGCAGAATGAATTTTATGCCATGATACAATATGAACTACTGCTGATTTTGTCTCTCTTGCATACAATGTGTGACTACAGAGAAATGAGACTGCACTTTGTGTCTAATTATGAAAGTCAGTTTCACTACTTTGTAACTAGACCCATGTCATTAAAAAACAATTTGTGTGTAATTCCTTAGTTCACTTTTGTGGGGGGGAGAGAGGGATGCGAGGAGATAGTTTAATGGGGCAAAAAGAAATATACAACAGTTTTTTTTCCACTCCAAAATTAATAAATTGTTAATTTTTCCATAAGTAATAAAAGTGTATGTTTCAGCATTTAATAAACACATATGTCTCTCTCTTACCCTGACACCCAGCCACACAGCCCCCACCCTGGAAGTCACCTTGGTGACCAGTAAAACAGGCAACATTTTGATAATTTCCTTGTGTAAATCAGAAAATGAATATAAATGGTGAATGTGTACATCGAAAGTTTTCTCTAGAGGACATTTGGTCATGGTTAATGTCAATGACTGTTACACATTCATTTAAAAATATTTTGTTGATATTTTTAACATGCAAAAATAAAGGGACAAATATAATGAAATCCTGTGCACATTTATCATGCAGCTTCAAAAGTTATTAACACATGGCCAAACTTATTTCATCTATCATTTTCTCCACCATCTGCCCCCTACAAATTTTACCCTGTCCCTTCGATTATTTTGGTGCAAATCCCTGGTATTATATAAATTCATCATCACTATTGCCGTTGTCTTTTTTTTTTTTAAGATTTATTTTTATTTATTTCTCCCCCCATTGTCTGCTCTCTGTGTCCACTCACTGTGTGTTCTTCTGTGTCTGCTTGTATTCTCATTAGGTAGCTCTAGGAACCAATCCTGGGGCCTTCTGGAGTGGGAGAGAGGTGATCATTCTCTTGCGCCACCTCAGCTCCCTGTTCTGCTATATCTCTTATTGTCTCTCCTCTGTGTCTCTTGTTGCATCATTTTTTCCTGTGCCAGGTCCCTGTGTCAGCCGGCACTCCTGTGCAGCAGGGTGGCACTCCTGTGTGTGGGGGCGGGGCCAGCATTCCATGTAGGCCAACTCATCACATGGGCCAGCTTGCCTTCACCAGGAGGCCCTGGGCATTGAACCTTAGACCTCCTTTATGGTAAATTGGTGCCCAACTGCTTGAACCATGTCCACTTCCCAATTGCTATTGTCTTAAGATTTTACTATTATTTCTCCCCAGCAAAATTAATGGTCATTCTTTAATATCAGCAAAATTTCAATTAATATTCAAGTTGTTGCTTTCAGAATTCTTTGTCTTTGGCATTTGACAATTTGATTATGATATGCTGCAGCATGGCCATTTGGATTCATTCTATCTGGACTTTGTTGAGCATCTTAGATGTGTATATTCATGTCTTTTGTTAAATTTGGGCGATTTTCAGCTATCTTTCTTTGAATATCTTTCTGCCCTTTTCTCTCTTCTGAGAATCCTGCAATGCATCTATTGGTATGCTTGATGACGTCCCACAGGTTCCTCAGGTGATGTTCACTTTTCTTCCTTCTTCCTTCTTTCTGCTTCTCAGACTGGATGATTTCAATAGTCTTATCTTCAAGTAAATGAATTCTTCTGCCCGCTCCAATTTGCTGTTGAACCCCTCTGGGGATTTTTGATTTCTGTGGTCTTCAGCTTTCTATTTGGTCCCTTTTCATAATTTCTGTCCCTCTATTTGTATCCTGTTTGACCTATCATTTTCCTGATTTCCTGTTGTTCTTTGTCCATGTTTTCCTTCGAGCATAATTAGAACATTTTTAAAGTCTTTGTTATGTGTCAGATCCTGTTCTCCTCATTGATGGTTTCTAATGCTTTAATCTTTTGTTTTGCCTGGGCCATGACTTCCTATTTCTTTGTAAGGTTTGTAATCTTTTGTTGAAACCTGGACATTTTGATTTTTAGTGTGTTATTGCTGGAATTTAGATTCTGTGGCATCTGTCTGTTCCTTAAGCTTGTATCCACCTGGTCATACAGCTTTCCTTGGACGTCAGAAGCTAACAGATAAAAAGAAAACAACTTTCCCAGTCTTTGCATTTTAGTTTGTGCAATTGCTCTCCCTTAGGGTTTATCCATAAAATGAGTTCAGAGAATACCTCCAACCAAAGCGTAGGGGCTTCCCTTATCCTTTCCATTGATGCGTCTTGTGTTGGGCATGCATGTGTGGCCCTAGACATTCCATTTACATGGATACAAATGTCCTCTCATCCCCGGGAAACAGTTTCCTCACGATCTCAAGCACTGCACTGCACGATGTACAGTCAGCAATCTCTGGCCCCAGGCAGTTGCGCCTTGACTGCTCTTTCACTGTGTTCTGTAGAGGAGCTCTGTGAGCTACTCTACATGGTGGGCAAGTTCTGATATGTTGAGCCTGTGACAAGTATCTTGATCCGGTCCATCATGTCAGCACCAGAGTGAATGGGCCAGACATCTGTGTTCCCACTGTGTGCATGAGGATTATTCTGCTCCTTCTGGAACTGTGACCAGGAACCCATACTGGGAATAGGGGCCAGTTCTATGCTGAGCTGGAGAGGGGCTGGGGAGGGACCAGCCAGTGTGCTATGAGATCCTACCACTTTTTTCTTCTTTTTTTTGAGGTAACAGGGGCCGGAGATTAAACACAGGACCTCATATATGGGAAGCTGACACAACCATGAGCTACATTGGCTTCTCTGAGTTCATCTTTTCTTTTTAAAGATTTATTTTCTTTTCTTTCTCTTCCCCTTCCTCCCCCACTTGTCTGCTCTCTTGTGTCCATTCGCTGTGTGTTCTTCTGTGTCCACTTGCATTCTCAGTGGCACTGGGAATCTATGTCTCTTTTTGTTGCATCATCTTGCTGTGTCAGCTCTCTCTGTGTGCTGCGTCAGCTCTCCGTGTGTGTGGCGCCACTCCTGTGTGGGCTGTGCTTTTCTCACGTGGGGCAGCTCTCCTTGCGGGGAGCACTCCTTGTGTGTGGGGCTCCCCTATGTGGGGATACCCCTGCGTGGCATGGCATTCCTTGTGTGTGGTAGCATGGCACATGGGCCAGCTCACCTTACGGGCCAGGAGGCCCTGGGTTTGAACCCTGAACCTCCTATATGGTAGGCGGATGCTCTATCAGTTGAGCCACATCCACTTCCCCGAGTTGATTTTTTGGAGTTTGTTTTCCTTGCTGGTAGTTTTTGTTTTTTCAGGAGGCACCAGAATCAAATCTGGGCCCTCCCCTGTAGGTGGTGGACGATCATCAACTTGAGCCACATCTGCTCCTCCTACCTTTTTTAAGTAACATTTTTTTTCTTGATTTGGCACTTGCCTTGTTTCTTCAGTCCTTTAACTGTTTTCTGAAGCTTCGAGAAAGATGTTTCTGCTAGTTCTTGCTGGTTGTTCAAACCTTCTGTGGCGGACAGAGCGCTGAAGCTTCTCATTCTGCCATCTTGTTGCCTTTTTAAAAATCTATAGGTCTCCCTCTGCTTCCTTTTTTTCCATGCAGTTATTTGTTGAAGAAACCATTAGTTTAGAAGCTTTAGTGCTATAGAATTTCCTACATTCTGGATTATGCTAGGACATTTTTTGTGTTATTTAACATGTTTCCCAGTTTCCTGTAAACTGGTCTTTAGGCTTGATCAAATTCATTTTGATTGATTGATTTTTTTTTTTTTGGCAAACACTCTTCAGGGCTGTTATTGTGCACTTCCTGTTGAATCACATCCAGAGGCACATAAAGTCTGGTTGTCTAGCTTTGTGTGATGTTGAGGTTTACTGTCAGTTTAGCTGACATTCTGTTTTAGAGAACACTGTTAGATAAAGAAAAACAAAATTTATTTCTCTATGGAAAAGGATGTGCCAAAGGAGAAACCCACAATTTTATTTCTGGTAGTAGAGAACACACAATGTAGGGAGCTGATTTGCATATTTAACACAGTAGAAGACTCAAAGGACAAAACTTTGTCCTTTTGGTTCAAGCTCTTTTCAGTCCTCAGTTTGGCATTTTGCAATCAGGTATTTCAGGGACCTATTTGCCGGCTTACTGCTTGGAAAATGTATTTGGATTGAAGGCAGTTTTACACCTTCTTTTCCTTTTCATTTCACTTAGAATAAGGATTTACCCATCTTGCTATTATGCTAAAACTTCAAAAATGTTTCTGGCAACCCTGGCCTACAATGCTCCTGAAGAGACTTCCCATGGCTGAGGTCTCAGCTGTGATCACCTTGGACATTGAGTTTCCAAATGACTATTGTTTATTCTGTTTTCCCTGCCAGTGAGCTTTTGTTTTCCTCTTCCCTGCCCGCTCCCTTGTTCTCAGCTGACCCCCAGGCCTTCGCTGTGACCTCATAAGTCTGTGAGATGCTTCTGCGTCATCCCCCTCACCCCATTCATAATGCTTAGTAGGGCTGGTGAATGAAATTCCCTAGTGTCCCTGGTTTGAACCCCATGGAGCCTTAGGAAATACTTGTTTAAAGAGATTCAAATTTCTATGTTTCATGCTATTTTTAAAACCACACTTCTTCAAAGATAAGTAGCCCACATGGTTTCCCAACAGAAAAATTTCCTTCCTCAAACCATGCTATAGTATTGGCGGCTTCTTACAGCACTTACATGTTTAGTTGAAGTGAGTAAGAACTTCCTGGTCATCTTGGGTAATAGCTAATTCTCTATTATTCAAATAAAAGAATAGAAACACAACTGTGAATACTCTTGTTTTCTGAATGGTTGTAAAATTTTCTCAATCCTATTAGTGAATCCTCTTTTAATCACAGAATGGCTTTCCAAACATATCTCATGATAATCCTATAATGGAACACAAAGTGATTAACTGATGCAATTACAAGCAGTCTCTTCCTTGAGGAGTTTCTACAGATGGCCCTAACTTTGTGTCTTTCCTTTCCTGTGGGTATGGCAGAAATGGCAATAACCTGTCTCCAAGTCCAAGATGTGCGCCTGCACAGGGGAGGAGTGGACTGACTGGAATGGAGGTCCTTGTCTTCTGCCCCTCTTGAGTATTGTGCTGTGGGCGCATGGGGTTCTGGTCGCACCAATGATTGACGTGCCTGAGAAACTGAAAAATAAATGAGGATCTGATGACACTGACAGGCCTTGTAGAATTTGATTTCTATCGTTGAAAAGAAGTTGTAAGAGAGTACTTGCTTTCTGAACACAATCTGCTCTTTTAATAGCATTGGCTGGAGACAAAAACAAAAAGTGTATATACAAAAACACACATACATATAGACATACATCCATACCTATACACATATATATCCACACACATGCATACACACATATTTAAATATTTATAATATAACATTAATAGATTCAGTGGGTGATCTTATCCAAGACCCTGATTTCTGAATCAAAAAGCTTTTCAAGGTAGATACTGATAAAATAATTTCTTCTTTCCTATGTGATGAGCACATGGAAACATAAAGATTTAAAATAACGTTCCCTTCATCTTACTCCCACTGCTCTGGAGCGCTGGGTTATATCGTCTGTCAATTCCCATGCTCGCAGATAGGTGTGGGGAGCAGCAAGTCCTGGGTTTTAGGAGGCTGAGCACTAGGAAAAGAACGTTGATCCTGGCTCTGTTTAGCACCTCGAGGGATTTCAGCACAAGCTAACTCGTGACACCAGTACTCTATCTTTGCATTTTGCTTGTTCTGCCTTCCCAGTGAGATTAGAACCTCTTTGAGAGTAGGCACTGTTTGTTTTTCAGATCATACCAGCGTGTGGTTGGCACCAATTAAGTGCATGTTATTGCTGATGCTGAGAAGCCCAGGAAGGAGAGCGGTGGTAGGGGTTTCAATCTTAATTCTGTAGGAGTGTCAGTCAGCAGGAAAATTGGCTGCTGCTAACCAGAATTCCACTTCAGAAAGGAAGGACAGCTGGTTCAGATCACCAATCTTATTTGCCTCTGGAAGACAAAATGACACATAGTTGTGAGAAAGGATAATTTAAAGGATTCTCTGCTACCAGTGTGTATTCCATGAAAATAGAAATGACAAGAAAAGGTCTCTTAAGGTTGTGAACTATAGAAACAGTAATAAAATAGCTATGGTAGCAAGCCAAAATGGAAATGTCAAGAACTGAGCAGAAGAGAGGGAAGAAAGCAAAAAGAAGATGCGGTGAAGACTTTATGGTATAAAATGGAAGTTAAATGCAGGGAGGGCAGGGCTGAGGAGTACATATATGCTTTTAAGAGCCACCTCACTTATAACTGGGTCCTACGTAAATGTCGGCATTCTGTGTTTTCAAGCCTGAGGAAATGCTTCAAAAAAGCAGCAATACCCTTAGCTGAAGTGTGTTCAATTTAAAAATGGAAATGTCAACAAGTCTTCTGAACCTCTGACTCCCAAGTCAGGGGAATCCTCATGATATGTGCTGGAAAGTGGAAAACAGAGCCCTGAGAGTATTTCTTCCAAAAATAAGCCTACTGAAAATCAACTTTTATTACATTTTCGTGCTCATCCCAAATGTATTCTGGTTCTTTTCCTAGCATGCCAGATTCTGGAGAGAAAAACAGCTGCATTCTAAGCTCCCTTTTATTGTTTTCTAGCCCATAGGTTTTAAGTTTTGAAAGATTTTTGTCAGCCAAACTGCATTTGATAAATTGTTTATATTTTCACCTTTTCTTTTTTTTTTAAAGATTTATTTTTATTTATTTCTCGCCTTCCTGCCCCCCCTCCCAATCCCCCTGTTGTTTACTCTCTATGTCCATTTGCTGTGTGTTCTTCTGTGTCTGCTTGTATTCTCATTAGGTGGCTCTGGGAACCAATCCTAGGACCTTCCAGAGTGGGAGAGAGGCGATTACTCTCTTGTGCCACCTCATCTCCCTGTTCTGCTATGTCTTCTTCTTTTCTCTGCTTTGTCTCTTGTGTCATCTTGTGGTGCCAGCTCTCCGTGTTGGCCAGCACTCCTGGGCAGGGCGGCGTTCCCACGTGGGGTGGCATTCCCACGCAGGTAGGCACGCCTGTGTGGGGCCGCGTTCCAGTGTGGGCCAGCAAAGCGCATGGGCCAGCTCACCACGTGGGCCAGCTTGCCCTCACCAGGAGGCCCTGGGCATTGAACCCTGGACCTCCTATATGGTAGATGGGAGTCCAATTGGTTAAGCCACATCCATTTCCCTTCCTCTTTTCTTAATCAGATGTATAGAACAAAGTTTTGGATAGGAATTTCTTCACTGATGATAAAATTCCAGCCAGCATCTTGGTGTCAGAGACAATGTGGGAAGCAGGAGTTGCAGCTTGACCCTCTGATGGCCCAATAGCTCTGAGTCTGGGTAGCTTTGTTAAAATTGAATTTGAATGTCCTGAGGTGGGACCTGCTCTCTAGGTTGCTTCTAGTTGTGCCATAGAGTGCTGCTTCTGCTTTATTCCTTTCCTTAGATGGCCTGGTTCTTGAAGTTCCCTTCAGGGAGGAGGTAAAATTCCCATGAACGTTTTGAATTAACTGAAAATAGCTCTGACTCCTAATTTCTAGTCTTTAGGACCCTCAGAAATCTTGGGACCCCTGAATGGGGACCAAAATTGTACCTAGAGAGTAATCCCTGTGGTTTTCTGTGTAGTGTGATCACGACAGAGGACTTCTTATTCACCAGTTCTCTTTCTAAAGGATGTGTTGCTTCTATTAACTTTTTCAGAGTTGCCAATAATATTTGTGCACTTATTTGGCCACAATGTCTTTATGGCAAACTGACTACCACATTGGCAGTATGGAAATTCTTATCATATTTCTTTTGTTCTCTGTTCAACTTCCTTTGGTGTTTAGGGAACATAGAAGAACCAGCTCTATATAGAAAGAAAATCAAAATAACATTTTTTAAAAAAGATTTATTTTTCATTTATTTCTCTCCTTGTCTGTTCTCTGTGTCCATTCACTGTGTATTCTTCTGTGTCCACTTGCACTCTTGTCAGCGGCACTCTGAATCTGTGTCTCTTTTTGTTGCATCATCTCACCGCATCAGCTCTCTGTGTGTGCAGTGGCACTCCTGGGCAGGCTGCGCTGTTTTCCATGTGGGGCAGCTCTCCTTATGGGACGCACTCCCTGTGTGTGGGGCTCCATCATGCAGGGGACACCCCTGCGTGGTACAGCACTCCCTGCGTGCGCCAGCACGGCGCATGGGCCAGTTCATCACATGGGTCAGGGGATCTTGGGTTTGAACCCTGGATCTCCCATGTGGTAGGTGGATGCTTCATCTGTTCAGCCAAATCTGCTTCCCTTATTGTAATTTTTATTAGATAGAAACGTTCTAGTTCAGTTCTCTCACTGGTTGGGTTGTGTGTGTGGTTTGTATGTACGTGTGTATCTTCCTCTCAGTGTTTTTACACAATAGAAAATATTAGATTACAAATGGTCAATTAAATACTTTAGATGATTTTTATCACCAAGATCAGATTGACTCATTTTTTTTTTTTAAAGATTTATTTATTTATTTAATTCCCCCCCTCCCCTGGTTGTCTGTTCTTGGTGTCTATTTGCTGCGTCGTTTCTTTGTCCACTTCTGTTGTCGTCAGCGGCACGGGAAGTGTGGGCGGCGCCATTCCTGGGCAGGCTGCTCTTTCTTTTCACGCTGGGCGGCTTTCCTCACGGGCGCACTCCTTGCGCGTGGGGCTCCCGCACGCGGGGGACACCCTTGCGTGGCACGGCACTCCTTGCGCACATCAGCACTGCGCATGGCCAGCTCCACACGGGTCAAGGAGGCCCGGGGTTTGAACCGCGGACCTCCCATATGGTAGACGGACGCCCTAACCACTGGGCCAAAGTCCGTTTCCCAGTCCAAAATTTATTTTCTGTAAAATTTCAAGGTTCAGGGGAAGGAAGGACAACAAACCTATATATTGTGTGCTAGATGAATTAAGGTTCGTATAATCAAGATCCCTCCTGGTCAGGATGGTGGAGTGAGACACTTCAGGGCTCCATCCCCACCACAGACAGGAAAACTGGTAAGAATTGGCAGCAATATCTTTCTCAAAGCTCCAGAAACAGTTAGAGGACAGCAGTAATAGGGAAATCACTGAATTAAAAAAAAAAAGACTACTTAAGAGTGGCAGGATCTCCTGGCACCCGGCTGACCCCTCCCTCCCTCTCACCAGCTCTGCACAGAGCTGGCCAGTGCTCCCAGGATGTGCATCCCTGGGCCTGTTCTGGAGGGAGCAGAGTAATCCTCGTGCATATACCAGGAGCATGTATGTCTGGTCCAGTCTGTCTGGTGGTGGCCTGAGGGACTCGCCATCCAGAACTTGCCCTGCGTGTAGAAAGCAGCTGAAAGAACTCGCCCATAGAATGTTGTGAGAGAACAGTCAGGTCATGCTTCCTGGGGCAAGGGATTGCTGATCATGGGACCTATAGTGCAGTGTCTGGGACCATGAGAAAACCATTTTTTAGGGTACTGTGAAATGGGGGAGTTCCTAGGGCCACACAGGCAAGCCCAAAACAAAACACATATACTGAAAGGAGCAGGGAGGCCTCCTAGCCTCGCTCTGGAGCTATTCTTCAAACTTATTGTATGGATAAGCTCTGAGGGAGACTGTTAGCACAGGGAAATCTACAAAAAGAAAAGGTGTCTCCTGTTTTCTTTCTTCTTCTCTGCCTCCTGTTTTTATTCTTCTTCTTGTTAGCTCCTGGCATTCAAGGAAATCTCTGTCAAAACATTAGCTGGATACAAACTTCAGGAATAGACCCCCAGAATCTAAATTCCAGGAACAACAAGCTAAAATATCAAAATGCAGGTTTCAGCAAATGATCACAAAGCATACAAAGAACCAGGAAGTGATGGCACAGGCAAAAGAGAAGATTAAAGCTTTAGAAACCATCAGTGAGGGAAGTGGATGTGGCTCAAGTGAGTGAGCTCCTGTCTACCATACAGGAGGTCCAGGGTTCGATTTCTGGGACCTCCTGTGAAGGCAAGCTGGCCTGTGCAGCAAGCTGGCCCATGGGAGTGCTGGCCCACATGGAGTGCTGGCCTGCAAAGGAGTGCTGGCCCACATGGAGTGCTGGCCTGCAAAGGAGTGCTGGCCCACATGGAAAGCTGGCACAGCAAGATGATGCAACAAAAAGAGACACAGAGGAGAGACAATAAGAACCACAGCAAACCAGGGAGCTGAGGTGGCACAAGAGACTGAGTGCCTCTCTCCCACTCTTGAAGGTCCCAGGATCAGTCCTGGTGCTGTCTAAAGAGAAGACAAGCAGACACAGAAGAACACACAGTGAATGGACACAGAGAACAGACAGTGAATGCAAAACACCAAGGAGGGGAGAGAAATAAATACATCTTAAAAAAAAAAAAAGAAACCACCAGTGAGCAGGACCAGACCCGAAACCCTCCAAAGACTTTTTAAAAATGGTCCTAAATATGCTTAAAGAGCCAAGGAAAACATGGGCAAAGAACTAAAGGAAATCAGGAAAATGATAGGTGAACACAAAGAAAATATCAAAGAGAAGGAAATTATAAAAAATAACCCAAACAGACCCGAGGACCAGAGGTGTTCAGCAACAAATAGATTGAAGCAGGCAGAAAAAAGAATCAGAAGATAAGGCAATTGAAAACAGCCAGACTGAGTAACAGGAAGAAGAAAAGATGAACAAAAGTGAACAGAACCTGAGAAAACTGTGGGAGACTATCAAGAGTATCAGTATACACAATGTGGGAATCTCAGAAGAAGAAAGAGGGAAAGGGCATGAAGAAAATGTTTTTAAAAATGGTTGAAAATTTCCCCAATTTAACAAAAGTCATAAATATATACATCCAAGACATTCAATTTATTCCAAACAGGGTAAATCCAATCAGACCCACACTGCAGCATAAAGTGATGAAAGCAAAAAACTGCCAACCAAGAACTCTACATCTGGCAAAACTGTCTTTCAAAAATGAGGCAGGAATTAAGACATTCCCAGAAAAACAAAAGCTTTGGGAATTTGTTGCCACTAAACTAGCCCTACAAGAGATACCAAAGAAAGTTCTTCAGGTTGAAAGTAATGGATGTTAGACAATAGATTGAGGCTGCATGAAGAAACAAAGATCTCTAGTTAGGGTAATGACTAGGATAAACATAAATGCCAATACTATTTAATTTTTGATCTGTAACTCCACTTCTTACTTTCTATAGGATCTAAATGGCAAATGCATAAAATGTAATGAGAAACCAGTGGTTTTGAACCCATAATGTAGAGCCATGTGATTTGGGATAAGAACTTCATAAACTTCTTTATTAGACTAGGGGTGTAGGAATATAGGTTATATAATACCAGTGAAGTTTATTTAGTATCAAAGCAAATGAGATTGTTACAGATTTAGGATGTTAAATGTATTCCCTGTGGTTAACCACAGAGAAAATATCAGAGAATATGAAAGCCTATAGGTACAGAAATTAGAGTACAGGTTACCAGAGCCAGGGGTCAGGAGGAATGTGTGGTTAATGTAAGATGGGTGTAGGGTTTTGTTTGGGGGAGATGGGGGAGTTTTAATAATGGAAAGAAGGTACCATAATTTTATGAATGTGATTAATCTCACTGAATGGTATGCTTGGGAGTCGTTTAGATGGGAAAGTTTATGTTGTGTGTACAAGGCAAAATATGATCCTGGACAGAAGCTAATGAGGGAGGAGAGAAGGCTCAAAAGGACATGAATGGGTATGCTAGTTTGAGTCCTTTGTGGACCCCAGAAAATGATGTTCTTAAGCCAGCCTATTCCTGTGCATGTAGACCTATTGCATGTGGGATCTTTTGGTTAGATTCAGTTTAGGGGCCTTTTAATTAGATCATTTTGTATTAGGTCTCATCAGTTAAGGCCTTTATTAAATTGCAGGTCCCAGGGTGTGTTCTAACCCTCTTATTGGGGTTCTTCATAAATAGAGGACTGAAAATGGCAGACCTAGAGATAAAAGCCGCAGAAACAGAGAGAAGGAACCCAGGGGCTCACAGAAGAACCCTGGAGAAAGAAAAGCCACAGACAGCACAGCCTAAAGCAGAACTAGCAACAAGGCCTGGAAGAGAGAGCAGGAGACTGGCATTGTACCCTGCCACTGACAGCTAAGCTCAAGGAGAAAGCGGGCCTGGAGAAGGCAGATATCCAGACTGGTAGATGCTGCTGTGTGTCTTGCCACGTGGAAGGAGTCCAGGATTGCCAACAGTGAAACTTTGGTGAGACAGTGTCTCTGATGATGCCTTGATTTGGACATTTTCACAGCCTCAGAATTGTAAGCTTTTTTTTAAAACCCTCATCGCCTCTTAAAGTCATATTATTATTTTTTAAAGAGTTCTTTTATTTATTTCTCGTCCCCTCATCGTTTGTGCTCTCTGTGTTCTTTAGTTGTCCGCTCATCTTCTCTTTAGGAGGCACTGGGAACCAAACCCCTCTATGTAGGACCTTCTATGTAGGAGAGAGGTTCTTCTATGTAGGAGAGAGGTTCTCAGTTGCTTGAGCCACATCTGCTCCCAGCTTTGTTGTGTCTCTTATTGTGTTTCCTTTCTGTGTCTCCTTGTTGTGTCATCTTGTTGCATCAGCTTGCCACTCCAGCCCATTGCAGAAGCTTGCTGTCTTGCTCGACTTCTTTAGGAGGCACTGGGAACTGAACCCAGGGCCTCCCATGTGGTGGGTGGACACCCAAATACTTGTGCCACAGCCGCTTCCCCAAATTGTAAACTTTTAACCTGATAAATTCCCATTATAAAAGCCAAGCACAGTTGCATTTGCCCCTTTTGTTTGTTCATTCCTCAGTCTGGAGGATTTGGGGATGGTGATGCCCATTCTGGTTCTGTTTGAGAGGAGGCTTAGATCCTATGGGCAGATGAATGAAACTATCTTGCTTACAGTTGTAAATATTGTTTTTTTGTGAGTTGTCCTGGGTCATTCCAACAAACTGGAGAGTAGGTGTTGCAACTCTGCGGAGATTCAGACTAAAGATTTAAGTCTCTGGGACATATTTTTAACAAGTAGAGTACTAATTATAGGTTCAAATAAAACTATTGTAGTAATGGAAGAACTTGAATCATTCATATATCGGCAGTAGCCACCAGAAGTTCTGAGGGGAGGGAGAGGGAAGAATAGGTGTAACATGGAGGCATTTTGGGGATATTGGAATTGTCCTGCATGACACTGAAATTATAGATACAGGCCATTATACATTTTTGTCAAAACCTATAAAATTGTGTGGGGGCAAAGTATAAGTTATAATATAACTTTGTCCATGGTTAGTAGCAATGCTTCAATTTGTGTTCATCAATTGTAATAAATGTACCACACTAATGAAAGATGTTGTTAATGGGAGAAATTGTGGGAGGAGGAGAAGATGGAGTATATGGGAATCCCCTATATTTTTGATGTAACATTTATGTAATCTAAAGATTCTTTAAACATAAAAAAAAAATAATAAGAAAAAAAAAAGCTGATCCATTTCTGGTATATTGCTCCTGGCAGCTTTTAGCAAACTAAAACAATGGGACATATGAAAAAGTTGAAATATGGACTGTAAGCTTCATATCAATGTTAAATTTCTTGAATTTGATAACTTTACTTAAGGTGGATACATAAGTGAATATCCTTATTAATAGGAAATGTACTTAGCAATATTTAGGGATCAAGAGCATATGTATAACCTACACTCAAGGGTTCATAAAACAGACTGAGAAAGACAGACAGATACACAGATAGATTAATAGGATGATGATAGATAGCTAGATTGATATGGCAAAATGTTAAAATTAGTAGATGTGGGTATATGGGGAGATAGAGGAATGTTAGAGTTCTCTGTATGGGGTTTGTATTATTTTTTATAATTTTCTGTAAATTTGAAAGTATTTCAAAATAAAAAGTAAAAAAAAAAAAGATCCAGATAGACGAGACAACCTGGCTCGTGCCTCTGCTTCCATTCTGGTTTCACAGGTGCCTTACAGGCTCAGCATATAAAAACCCAGAAGAAACAATTATTGTTGCTATTTTCTCACAGCATCCAATTGCAAAATGAGAATTGAAATTTGGACTTGATGATGCTTTGCAAAATTTCAAATCTATTTTCACTAGTGGCTCAAACAGACAGTTCCATCAACCACAGTGGGAATCCTTTCCTAAGAGCAAGATTAAGTGTTGGGCAAATTTGAATCACCTTCAGACTAGTTTTTGTCCATTAATGTTACTGGACAATAGTAGCCCAGGTTCAACTTTCCATTTATAGAGTTTGGCAAACATAGCAGTACCCTGCTTGCTTGTTGGGCATAGGAATGCCAGCTTCACAGATACCAACCTGAATAGCCATCTGCCTCTCCATTTAATGCTGGTACTGTGCTTAGTCTTCTCACAGATTTATTTGCCTGGACATCTTTGCCAAACCAGTCGGGTAAGTTTTAGTGGGGCTGGAGACCATGTTTCCCTGCACAAGACCTCTCTAGAGAGCTGAAAAGTACAATACTCTACGATAATGATCTGCTGATTTAGCAAGGTCAGTGGCTAGTGTATAAATCCCAGGTTGTACATTGACCTGAGCAGTTGGACACTGTCTGTAAAAAATTGTTCAATATGAGCCATAAAAAGCCGCAGGTATATCAGAGTCTACAATGGAGATAGATTGAGGGATATATCATGCTTTTTGTCTGTACATACTGCCTTTCTTTAAAAAACCAAAGATTTTAAATATTAGAGGGATAGTGAAATATCCTTTTAATATTTTATAGATTAAATAGAGGATTTTTACATTACTTTTTTCTTTTTTATATATGGTGATAGTTTATAGCCTCACAGAAGAGCCTGTTTTGTGTTCATTAGATCATGTGTTCATACAAATATTACAATAGAATATTCCCAGATGATTAATCCAAAGATCCAGAAGCTCCAATGTGGATGGTAGACAAGGCTCCATAAAAGTAAAGTAAAAGTGAATATCCAAGAGTTGTGTGACAATGACTTGGGAAGAAATAACTTGGAAGCCCTGCTTTGTAGATGTCCTGCTGCATGAAGAAGTGGAGGGTGTGGAAAGCCTACTCAGAGGCAGTGTTGGCTGCAGGAGGGTCAGATCATCAGCGCAGCAGGGGTCCCTACAGAAGATACCTGTCTGGTACCTGCAGTGTTGGCAGTTGTTGGGGGAGGCACTGAGCTCTGGGGCAGTGCTCAGTGATGCAGCAGTAGCTCCCCCACCAGGCCACGTCTGTACTGTGATTTGGGTATGTCTCAAATGCCTGACCTCTGGGCATGGTTCCCTAGCTCTCCTGTCAATATTGGATTTGCCACTCCCCATTCTTTTGATAAATTACTCTTCTGTTTAAATCACTCAGAGTCAGTCTCTTGTCACTTGTACCCAAGAGCCCTGACTGATTTGGTCACTCTGGTGAGGAATCCAGAACTTGAACCCTGGCAGGTGGGATACACATCCTTTTTTATTCAATTTTTAAAATTATAGAGACATATTTATATTTATAGCCACTTTAATCATTTTTTAAATTGTACAATTCAGTGGCATTAATTGCATTCACAATGCCTTGCAACCATCACCAGTATCTATTTCCAAAAAAATTACCACTGCAAACAGAACTCTACCCATTAACCAATAACACGTCATTTCCCTAAGCCCTGGTAACTTCTTAACTCCATTGTGTCTTTATGAATTGATTCGTTCTAGATATTTTATGTAAGTGGACTCAAACAATGGGCAATATCCTGGGTGATATATAATCATGCACTGTCCTGGGCACACCAGAATGAAATAGTCTTCTTACTCTTCTTACCTGTTTGTACTACTGAGAAGTAAGGCCTTTTTCCTTTTGCTGTGTGGTTGATGGCATCTGCTGGAAGTTATGCACTTTGAGGGCCAGAGCCCAGGGTCAGACTCACTTAATTCTATTTTCAATTTTCTAAGTTAAGGTCAGTAAAGTCAATTCTGCCCTTTAGTTTCTTTACCAGCATATATTAAAAGCCAAGAGAAAGTACTTTCTTAGAAGGATAATGCCTGGCTGTCTTTAAGCTCATATGCAGAACTCTTTTAGCTCATGCTCACCAGGAACAGTATATTTTAAGAAAAAATAAAGCAAAAAGGAAAGCACAGAATTGGTAATTAAGGATGTGTCTAGGAGATGATTATATGGTTTTATGGAAATCCATAGCAGACGTATATAGAGGACATTTCATTCTCTTAGCTGCTGGTAGAATCCCCTTTGAGAAGAGTATTGTATTGTTTGTAAGGAATAAATTTCATAAGTTGGGAGAAGGGTGAGGCCAGGGGTCCAGGAGCTGTATGGGGAAGAGCTGGAGAGAAAAACATCTCCTATAACAGTCCTGTTGGTGGCACGACCAGAGAGGGCCTTCAGGAGAAGATAAATACTAATGGACTGCTCAATTTGATTGCTCTCTATGACCCGAAACATTCAGTAAAGATCAGAAGAAATAGATCAAAGTGTTTGGTGTAATGGGCTTCTTGTTTGACAGGGGACCCAGATGTAGTGGGTGAACGGACATCTGACCTGGGTGTATCTTTTCTGATAGAAATGTGCATGTTTCAGCTCTTAGCAGGGAAGACAGGATAGGAAGAGGAAGGAGAGATGAGTGAATTCAAGAGACCATAACTTCTGGAGAGGTGAAATTGACAAAATGAGAAAAATACAGGGGAAGGAAAAAAAGGGTTGGAATTCCAGAGAGAAATTTAGCAGAGAGCTTTAACCAGATTCCAACTCAAGTAACAGACACCGGATGACAAAGGATGGTGAGAAAAGACAGGTGACACAAATGTCCCTGCATCACTGAAACTTAAAATGCTCACACCAAGAATTCTAGAGAATCATGGTTACAAGGCTAAGCTGAACAAACACTGTGATTTTCTGTGGACAAATCACAGCAATATTGTTGAAGACTATACCACTGAATAGCCACAAGCTGTTTTCCTCCATCTGCTTTTTTTTTTTTTTTTTTTTTTAAAGATTTATTTATTTATTTAATTTCCCCCCCTCCCCTGGTTGTCTGTTCTTGGTGTCTGTTTGCTGCGTCTTGTTTCTTTGTCCGCTTCTGTTGTCGTCAGCGGCACGGGAAGTGTGGGCGGCGCCATTCCTGGGCAGGCTGCACTTTCTTTTCGCGCTGGGCGGCTTTCCTC
The DNA here is from genome assembly GCF_030445035.2 of Dasypus novemcinctus. Lineage (NCBI taxonomy): Eukaryota > Metazoa > Chordata > Mammalia > Cingulata > Dasypodidae > Dasypus > Dasypus novemcinctus. The sequence continues at coordinate 90,583,516 of NC_080679.1, forward strand.
ACGGGCGCACTCCTTGCGCGTGGGCTCCCTCACACGGGGGACACCCTTGCGTGGCACGGCACTCCTTGTGCGCATCAGCGCTGCGCATGGCCAGCTCCACACGGGTCAAGGAGGCCCGGGGTTTGAACCGCAGACCTCCCATATGGTAGACGGACGCCCTAACCACTGGGCCAAAGTCCGTTTCCCTCCATCTGCTTTTATTTTTCTTTCTTCAGTTATGCCAAGTAGATTGACCAGGTGGATTTGTGAGGTGGGAAAAGACAAGTGACCAGATAGATTTGTGAGTTGGGAAAAGGCAAGATTGTGTCTTTTCTTCTATTCCTACTTCTATTTACTTCCAACTACTACCCAATCTCCAGAGCACAGGCCCAACATTTAAAAAAATAAACATCGTTTTTAATGTCAAAAACCTTCAGAAAAACCACAGTAGCAGTTGTTTCACTGATTAAAAACATATCGTGTCAAAAATATTGCTAATATGAAATGCTTGAATTTGATATTTATATTAATGTGTCAGCATTTAAATAGAATTGAAAAAAGAGTAACTTAAGTATTTGTTAAGATTAGGTAGGTTGTCACAGAGATCTAAAAAATTGACTTAATTAGAAATTTTTTTCTGTATCACATAAAAAAGTCTGATGTGTAGGTTTCTCAGACACTAGCTACACAGGCTACTTTCAGCTTTGGACTTCACAGTAACCGGTCTGTGGTTTTTGTCCTTATGTTCTACCCAATATTTCTGCATTCCAAGCAGAAGAATTGAAGAAGGAGGTAAAGAGGAAGTGAAGGGCACATGTCTCAGTTGTCTTTTAAGGAAATTTCTGGAAGCTGTGGTGTAACATTTCCTTTTATATCCCATTGGCCAGACCATAGTCACATGGCCATATCTAGCTGCAAGGGTGACTGGGAAATGAATTCTTTATTCTTGGCTGCCTTGTGCTCAGATAAAACATGGGCATTTTATTTTATTTAAAAAAACTTTTTTTAAAGATTTATTTATTTATTTCTCTCCCCTTCCCCCGCCACCCTGGTTGTCTGTTCTCTGTGTCTTTTTGCTGCGTCTTCTTTGTCCGCTTCTGTTGTTGCCAGCGGCACAGGAATCTGTGTTTCTTTTTGTTGCATCATCTTGCTGTGTCAGCTCTCCGTGTGTGCGGCACCATTCCTGGGCAGGCTGCACTTTCTTTCGCGCTGGGTGGCTCTCCTTACGGGGCGCACTCCTTGCACTTGGGGCTCCCGGGGGACACCCCTGCGTGGCAGGGCACTCCTTGCATACATCAGCACTGCGCATGGGCCAGCTCCACATGGGTCAAGGAGGCCCGAGGTTTGAACCATGGACCTCCCAAAAACATGGGCATTTTAGAAGGGCAAATGTATATTGGTAAAACTAACACTTTCTGTCCCCAAATGTGTGTGATTTGTCCACAATCATGTAGCTAGCGAAGTCAGGATTAAATAGAACTGGGTTCTATTGCTTGTTCTGTTGCCTATGTCTGGAATCTTTTTTTTTTTTTTTTAGGTATCTGGGCCAGGGGTTGAACCCACGGCCTTGTATATGGTAAGTCAGCACTCACTCACTAAGCCACATCGGCTTCCCTGAGTTGGTTTTATTGTTTGTTTTGCTTGTTGTTTGTTTTTGTTCTTTCAGGCAGCACCAGGAACCAAACCTGGGACATCCCATGTCAGAGGCAGGTGCTTGACTCCTTGAACCACATCTGCACCCCATGGAATCATTTTTATTCTAGCTTCTTGTCTACTGAATAGCTACACGTATCTCTATTATGGACATACACCTCTCTGGTGACTTAGATTTTCCTAAATTGCCATTTACTATTATATGCATGATATTCTGATGTGTATGATATGTGTGAGACTTCTTTTTAAAAAATTTAATGTATTTTCATTTTACTTCAGATTGGCTATATTAAAAATGACAAATATAAAAACTGTGAATGAAAAATAATTCCTAAGATAATTAAAACAAACTTGTATGTATGGTAAGCTATAAATTCACCATATTTGATTATTCTGAACATTAAATATTTTTAGCATTTCTACAAATAAGTTTTCATGACAATGTAACATCGTTTTACATGTATCATATGAAATATTGTTTAAGAAGAATGAAATCCCCGAGATCCTAAAATTTTTTTACAAGTTGCCTATGTACTTTATCTTCCAATTTGATTTGGTGTCCAGGCATCAAGGCTATACCTAAATAAACATAAAATTTCAGAGAGGTTAAATGCTAATATTTTTCAAAAATATCCTAAGTGAACAGGTAAAGCTTCCTCCTTTTAGGTTTATAATGAAAATATTATAGCATTTCTTGCTATTGTAATAGTGATAATATTTAAAAAGTAGTCACCTGGCATATTCTTGATTCTCCTGGAAATCGTGTTCTTCCAGGAAACTGAGTTGAGAATGAATTGTTCTGCCATGGGCCATTTGAGGAAAGGGCAAAGTGATCCTGCCTTAGAGACACAGCCTGCACCTGGGCCTGGGTGGAGGCCACAGCCGACTCTCAGACGTGCAGGGCCACGCCAGCCACAGAGGGCCAAGTCAGATTTGGGACCACTGCTTCTGGAATGTGTGGAGAGAATTGGCCAAGAGCATTGCCAGTCTTGGACTTCAGCGGGAACTGGCCAGAAGGGTGGCCAGGGACATCTCTGCAGAGGTCAGGGAAGAGCCAGAGGATCTGTTCTTGGACCAATGAGCTGATCTGTCCTAACAAGGACAGGTATATTTTCCTGACATCCTGATACCATCTTAAGGAGCGGTAAAGAAGGCGGGATTGTAACTTGAATTAACAAAATATATATCCCAATGAGATGATCTAATTGGAAAGACTTTTAAATTGCAAGATACCTTCATTTGGCCTGGATCAGTACCCTTGCTTCACTCATTATCTGGGGAGTTGGGGTTGGGGTGCAGAGATGTGAGATTTAGACCAGTTATAGAAAATAATCTATAATTTTTGCACATCCAGGATGAAGTACTTACTTTTTACTTTACTTCACTATTATTTAGAAAAATAGAATGGCAATTCTGAGGGTAAGGATTTTTGTCTGTCTGTTTTGTCCATGCTATATATCTTCAGCCTCTAGAACAGTCCCTGGCACAAAGTTGATGCTCAAAAAGTTGGTATTTGTGGAGTGTACCACAGAATGAAAATCCGATTCAAAATAATACAAATGGATTAGACTACCACTGTACTGTAATTACCACTGGGCTGTGGTAATTACAATTCCACGATTTTTATAACTTGATATATGTGAAGAGGGAGGAAAAAACCCTCAATTTTTCAGCTCTGTAGAAAGGTCTGGTGCAAAGGAATCAGAATTCAATACCAGGATTTTCTCAACTGAACTAAAGAGAGGGAATAGATGGCATGAGTCAAATATCTCCCTACAGATTAAAAAATTTCTGCCCCAGAGGGAAGAAAACATAGCTGGCTACGATTTCAGATCTGTTTGGGGGAACAGACTGACTTCATCTGGGCTGTGGAAGAGTCCTGGATGAAGGCTGTTTAGGTAATAATTGACATCTCTTGGTCTCTGCTCTTGGGTATAGAGTTGACTATGCTTTTCAAATTCTTTATGAATTCCATCCAGACCTCTTCAGGGTCATCTTCAAGATTCGAGTGTACCAGCTTCAGCTTGTTCAAGGGTGCTGATAAAGACAGATTTCCTTTATCATCCCCAGAACCCGGTTTGTGATGTGCAATTAATAGACTCTGCTTACCCTGTAAAAGCTACTGCTGAACAAAGCAGGAGTTACCACCTATTGATTTCCTTCAGGCGGTTGGGATGTCAGGGCTGAAGATGACAGCCATTCCATGAGAGTCCTTCTGTAGGACTGGCCAGCAAGCCTCCAGCTTTGGACCACTGCCACAACCCCACAGCTCAAAATCACACCCTGAGCCTTTGCTGTTGCTGGTAGCAGGTGGGTTTTCAAATTCCAGGAGCCTCATTCCTTGGCCTGGTTGTATTCGATGATGTCAGAAGATTCTGTCAGAAAGTTGGCCAAAATGGTTTTTCCACTTTTGCAGGTCCCCACAAAGAGCATCGCCATCCACGTGGAAGCCAAGCAGAGCCCACCCAAGTGCAGGTGTGTGTGCGACTTCTTGTCACACCTTCTAACACAGAGCAGAATATTCTCAGTTCACAATAGATGAGGGATTTGAGGCTTAGGGTGGGTCCTTGGGTGTCTAAGAAATTACAGAAGGTAACAGACAAGACTTGGTTGCAGCTCATTGAGGAATTCACAAGATAATCAGGAGAAGCTGCATTTGGCCGAGATTGAGATAAGACCCTTGGGGATATGTAAGAGTGTGAAATATGTGAGTAATAAAGGAAGATTAGTGCTTGGGTCATCTCTTGTGTAATATACTTTCAGAAGGTAAAAAAATATATTGATTATTACTATGTTGTTGCTGAACACAGCTCAAGAATAAAGACAGGAGTTTTATCATTTAAACAGGGCAAATAACCATGGCTTCTAATTTCCTCTTTCTTTTCCTCTGTGAACTATTATGAGCTAGAAGGTAAAATTGGGGCATCTACGATTGCAGCAAGTTGACACTAACTCTGCTTAACACTATCTTTGAAGTCCAAAGAGGACTATTTAAAACCATATAACTTTTTCAGTCCCTCATTTTAAATCACAAGAGAGAGGATTTACATAGAATATTACCATATATGGTTCGTCCTTCTGTATTTTGAAAATTATTAAAATACAAGAAAGTATTATTAATACATAAACTTGTACACCTCTCTTCAGGGACAAGAAGGAGCCAGTTGTGAACTCTCTTGGCTGGTCGACCACTTCCAACATGATGAAGCAAGGGAAGCAGTCAGGCTTTAAACAGGGAAGTGGAATTACTATGAGTATTATGGAGCAAGGGCTTCATCATACAACTGTGTGAGAAACTGGAGAAGTAAGGGTTCTAATGGAGGAGTTGTAGGATCCTAGGAAAGTGTCTCATCTGCTTCCTTGAAGAGCTGGATGGCTGGGCAGTTGGGACTTGCAAAGTAACCTGGGAAGCTAGATATACCCACCTGCCAGAGCCAGACCAAGAAAGGTTCTGGGTGAACATTTTTGTCACTGCATAGCTATTGCTTCTGAAAGTCTGTAGTCAAGCATCTGATGATGGGCCTTGGGACACTGTTGATCAGTAGCATTGGCAGATGGAAAGAGCTGGACGTAGCAGGAGAAGTAAGGACTAGCAGGAACCTGCTGGCACCTCTGAGTCTGTCACCTCATCTAACCACTGCCACTTTCAGAGGATAATGGCTACTGCTTCACTGCGGCCTTCCAAATCTTGCACACATTTCTTTTTGGCCAACTCTATCTTAGAACCATAGAGAGAAGGGAATTCCAGAAGATGTCATTCCGGCTAAGCCAAGTTGACTCAGTACACATTCCTACTATAAAATATTTCAGGGAAAGGAAAGCATAGTTTGTGTATTAAAATTATTCTAATGAGTCCCTTGTCCACCAGTTTCATATGTTTACAAGTACAAAAATGAAAAAGTCATAGGTAATTAACCAGTTACAAAGTATCACATGATGTTCACATTTTATGAGTCTGGGACAGCTATAAAATTTTGCCCTTACAATTCCCATTATGGATGTGGTTTTTGTCTCCAGGGGCTACCGGGGGAGAAATGTTCAGAAGAATTAGTTGAAAACACTGAATGCTTTTCTGGGTTGATAGACTATCAAGAACAGAGGGGCTGTCCTCTGTGGACCACAAAGATTCCCGCCATTTTAAAAGGCAACTTATCTCAGAAACAATCCCACTAATAGTTTCACACTTTGTGCTTATTAATGCTCATTACAGATTATTCCCCTTAGCTCCATTAAGCTTTACTCTCAGCTGTTTTCTGGCACATTAACAACATGGCAGACCACTGAAGGAAGGCTGGTCACAGACTTAATGCTATTCAAAAAATAATTGGGCCAGTGAATTGGGTGGAGCAGGCACTCATTCAAATCAGAAGCTTCCAGTGGGAAGTGGAATCCCATGTGAGGACAGCCCTGTCCTCTCTACAGACAGAGGCCTCAGAGGAGCATAATGGAAAGAGCCTCCAGAGAAGGGGTGTCTTTGGTCTTGATTTTCAAGAAATTCACATTATATGGGAGAGCATACTGCAGAGTCTCAGTTTAGACACTATCTCTTCCATCCCAGGCTGAGACCAGGTAGAGCAGCACGAAGAGGTAGGTGCCCCTGCTTCCACATGCTTCCTTTGGTTGTGCCCAGGGCCAAACCATGGGGGGGCACCACTTCCTCCCTGTTGCCTCTACTTCTGATCTCTTTTGCCTTTTAGACACTTCTTGCCCTGATACTAGTTGTCCTCAAGAAGACTTTGTTTGCTCAGTCACTCAGTGTTTGCTCTGTAGGCCAGCTTTCATTGGTCAATGCTTTATGCTTCAGGCTTTCCATTTTCTCTTTCCCCATAGAAATGTACCAGTCCAGTGTCCCTTTGAGATCTTCCATCAGCTAATGTCACAATAGCTGCAAATGGATCCAAAGAGACTCAGTCAGCAAGAGCCTCTTACGTGATAGCAATTTTGGTGCCTGGGCAGTCTGATGGAAAGATAATTTGGACAACCCTTTGGCAATATCCACTGCCTGTTCCACCTACATATAGGGTAAATCACAGACATAAACATCTGTTGGCTAATTATTAATGTGATTAATAGTTACTGATTACTAAATTCATGCTAAGTGCTTTTCATCTAATAGGTGCTTAATAAATGCTGGTCAGCTGTAGTAGTCTTTAAGTAGTCTTTGCCCAAAAAGTTTACTCTCTAAATTATAGAGACAGGTGGGCCACCAATATTCCAGGAAAGGGTGAGCAGTAGTTCAAAGGAAGAAGAGCAATTATGGATGGCAAGGCTGTGTGTGTGACCAGGCAGGAAGAAGTCATAGCCAGGACATCTGAGGCTCTGAGCCAGGGTTGTCAGCAGACTTGAATCATGGCAAGATTTGGAAAAAGAAGTGAATTGCTATTGGGGTCTATCTTGGAAAAGTGTGGGGAAGGCCAGAAAAAAACAAGACATAGGCCAATTGTCTGGCCTCATCCAGTGCCTAGAAGGGTTCCAGATCATTCATGCACCACATCCTCTTCTAGAGGGTCTTGAATCTCTCAAATTCCTTTCACAAAACCTGTCTTTTCATAACCTAGGAGCCGTAGGACTCTCTTCCTGCAGTGTTTACTAACTGTCGAGTATATTTGGTAATTGACATGTGCCTCTTAGAATTGAATAAAACCCCCTTTCTGACGAAACTATCGGTTGAGAGCAGGGACTGAGTCTTGGTACTGTAGTGGCAACTCAGGGTCCCTGCACACAGTAGGAAGCCAAAAATGGTGGTTGCTGATGGTGCTTGGTTAATTGCAAGTAAACTTAGAGTGAGGAGATTTTGGAATGAATCCTGGGTTTTTTGATTGGTCACCTCTAACTTTGGGCTGCACAAAACTTCTCTGGGTCTCAGTTTCCTCATTTGTAAGGTAAAGATTTGAAAATCCTGCCTACCTCACAGGATTTTTGGTAAGGTCAAATCAGATAGTGTTTTTAAAGATGTTTGGCCAACTCTAAAACAGTGTAGAGATGTAAGCTGCATATATGTATGTTTACAACTAGATGGAGAAATTACTTTTTTATTTACCAAAATTATCTTTAGAGTGAGTACATGTTTGGAAAGAATTTTCTGATAAGCCTGCTTGGGAAGAAACTGAGATTCCAAGACCCCACAGATTCAGAGAAGGGAGTGAAATACTCTGCTGGAGATAAGTTGAGATGATGTTTTCTTCATGTTTTTTTTTTTTTTTCTCTTCAGAAGGAAGGAGAGAATAGAGCAAAGGGGAGAGAGATTGTGGAGAGGAGAGAGGACAACCAGCTAGGTGGTGGAAGACCACCGTCTCCATGTTCTGACCCTTGTCTCTGCCCCCCATAGTTTCAGTGAAGTTGACTGTGGACTCATATAATGCTTGTGTGAGTGGCTGTCTTGTGAATATTAGTGAGGGACTCGGGTTTGCCAGCTTGACAATGCAGGGCAGAACAGACATGACCCATGTGGATGAAAGGGTCAGTGGTGCAGTGGAATCACTAGAGATGAGTCCCCAGAAACGGCAGACATCTTTAGGAAGCAGGAGACTCTTTTGTCCGTGGAAGTTTGGGTTCAAGTTTACCTGACCTAGATCTGAAATGTCAGGGAGGCTCCAACGAACATGTATATATGCATATAAATTGGGAAATTATTATCTCCACGCTATGTTTCCAAACCCAATATGGGCCAGGCACCTTCCACTCAGAGTTTTGGGAATTAAACTCTGTTCTCTTAAGTTCACTGTCATCTTTAGAACGCCATCTTCTAGGATACAGGAAATGAGCCTTTCGCCTATTGTCTATACAATACTTGTTGGCATGCTTAAGGAGTTTTGGATGACAACAATGGTGTGTGTTGGTGCAGTTAGAAGTCAGGGTGGGCCTGTAGGGTGAAAATGTGGAGGGACAAGGACACTGTAGGGTGGCAAAGGTGTAGGTAGTAGACCTGTCCTTTGATGGATGGGGGAGTGGAGGGTGGCAACAATGGGTAGTGGGGTGGACGGAGAAGAAGTTTCTCAGGCTTTCTTCCTGACAGTCTCCCCTGCCCAAGGCAGGTAGGGTGTTTGCGGCAAAGATACTGGCAATGTCACAGAGGCAAGCGCCTCTCCTCTTTGGGTTGCCTATCGTTAATGTCCACATTTTCAACTTCCTGATATTTAATGAACATCAAACATGTAATGTTGGGTGTGTTGTCTTCTAAGCTGATTTTTAAGTTTCTTTAATTTGACTTAATTTCTTATTTAAATTTCTTAAATGTGAATCCGTTACCTCTTGTTTTATGTAGTGTTTTCTTGGTCAATTATTCCTGATTCTTTGTGGTTTCTTCTGGGTTTTCTGAGGTCGCTGCTTCTGATGACCTTTGCCCAGGATGACAGAGATTGTACCTCAACCGGTCAGGGAGGTACAGGGGAAAAAGTCAGCCTGGAACATGCAACCGCCTGCCTTCAACCCAGGGACAAGTCAGCTTTAGGCCTGATCAGTGATCTGATTTTCAATTTCATGGTAGCTTAGATTGGGTGTGGATGAACTTGGGTTAGTCTGAGCAAAGAGTATCCAGTCTCCCATAAGCTGTAGTAAGTCAGCCGTGCCCGGTCTTGTTTCGTAAGTGGCTTTGCAGCCAGGAACGCCCACATTTACAAGCAGGGTAACTCCCTTATTCTACATACAGTCTCCAGACGAGTTCTTACCTGACTTGGGAGGGGTGGAAAGGAGGAGAGAGGGAAGGGAAGGAAGACTGAGAAAGAGGACTCTAGAGTCAGGAAGCCGCCTTCTTGTTCAATCATTAGAAACTTGTGCTGACTTGGTTAAGAGGTATCTTTTTGAAACCACCATCTTTAGAGAGTCACATTTGTATACATACCTTGGAAATCTATTAAAAACTGGGCTGTCTTTTTATGATTGATTAAAATGCTCAGTGCTTTTGGAAAATTTTTCATTTGAAATGTATTTGTCTCTTGTTTAAAAAAAATATAGAAGACTGTTTTTACAAAATATAAATACAAATATACTAGAGAGAAGGAAAAAGAATAGCAGCTACGTATGGCAGGTGAGGCATAGAGAGACTGAGAGGTGATGAGTTTTGTTTTTTTATTTTTTATTATTATTATTGGAATGATGGAAGTGCTATGGGAATGATTGGGGTGATGAATGTACAAATATGTATCTACTCCAAATACCATTGATTGTACTCTTTGGATGGTTTTATGCTTTATTAATATGTATCAATAAAATTGATTGTTAAAAAAAAGCAAACAATACTGAAGAGTTAAGAAGTAAAATTCCACATTCCCCTACTCTCAGCCCAGCTTCTCAGTGTTAAGTGTGATTTTTTTCAGACATATTCTGTATACACATGCACATATTCATATACACTTTAAAAAGCCCAAACAGGACATACTGTGCATGTTGACAGTTTGCTTCTATCACTTCTTTTGTCATAGATACCTTTCTATATTAATTCAGTGCTTTTAAAAAATTGTGGTAACATATACATGACATAAAAGTTGTCATTTAACCAGTGCAATTCAGTGGTGTTAATTACATTTACATTGTTGTGCTACCATCACCACATCCATTACCAACCTTTTTTGTCACCCCAAACAGAAACTCTGTGCCCATTAAGCAATAGGTCCTCATTCTATTCCCCACCCCCACAGACTCTGGGAACCTGTAATTTACTTTCTGCCTTTATGAATTTGCTTATTTTGCTATTTCATGTAAGTGGAATCATATATTTGTCTTTTTGTGCCTGGTTTATTACTAGTTCAGCGCTTTTTAAAAAAGAAGGTGTAGCAGTAAGAAAAGCCATCAGCTTTCTGTTAGGTTCCTATTCAGAACTTTCTTTAGTGGAGTGACCAGAGAGTGGAGCTGAGCACTGCTGGTGCAGCACGCCCTGGGTTGGCGCAACAGCTCTCTGCTGCCTGAGATCCCACTCGTGGGTGCCCCTGGGCGGTGCGCCCTGTCAGCTGCCCGGGGAGGGCGGGCAGGGAATCCGCGCAGGAGGGTCAGCACGGCCAGTGGGGCAGGAAAGCGAAGAGACTGGAAGGCCTCCTGCTCAGCGTTCAGCCTGCATTTGGCAGGAGTATTTCGAATGGGGGCTGCTTTGGCTGACGCCGATCGTCCCACCTCAGCTCCCAGCCTGAACCGCCGGTAGCTCAGGTGTGTCCATGGCACCAAAGCGCTGAGGGGTCAAGTTCTGGGGTCGTGATCCTTCAGTCTCCACCTGCAGTGCTGAGGAATTTTGCCACTTTTATTCTGTGTGTATGTGAGGTGTAAAGGGAGTGCGGGTGCCAGGGAAAGGGGAGTTTTGTTGTTCTATGGAATGGTTATAAAGGAATTTGATTATGCTGCATTCCTTTAGAGAGTGAAATGCAGAACAATTTCTGCATGTCTGAGGTTGATTTTCTCACTTCACTCTCTTTCTAATGACTGGATCCACACAGTCATATCTTTTGCTTTGACCTCTCTCAAACCCCTGGTCTGTTAGGCCAAGTTCCTTCCAGACAGTTCACCCTGGTTTCCCAGGCCCTTCAAATCTAAGACATTCAAAAGGGAGGCTGTTATCTTTACCTGCAAACCTGCACCTATTTATAATTTTTTCCCATCCGGTCACCCAAGCTAGAAACTAAGTCCTTCTTAAGTCTTTCCTTTCTTTCCTCTCTAATCATCCAGTAAGTCCTATCCCCACTGCTTCAATTGAGACTGTCATTGCCTCCCAATTCAATAAATATTTATTAATACTACCATGTGCGAGGGACATTCCTGCCACCCAGGAGTTCATAATTTAATGATCGTATTTAACCTTCACGGACATCGTAGTAAAATACGAATCTGCTCATAACTCTTCTCTGATTAAAAACCCACCTTTAGCGACTTTCAAGTCTAAGGATTAAGTCCAGCTCCTTGGCTTGACAAGGCTCTTTTCCCGTCGTCCCCTCAGTCTGCCTCCGCAGCCTCCCCGCTGGCCACTCCGCTCAACCACACTGCCTGGAGTCAAGCACGTGCCGCAGCTGGCAGCGCCACTCTCCACATTAGACTCCGGGGAAATCCCCACTTGGAACACTCCTGCTCAAACACGAACTCTTTTTGTCAAGCCTTCACCTGTTCCCTCGCAAGGTTTCTCACTCCCTCCCCTAGTCCCATGGTATTTTGTTTGTAGCTCCGTTACGGCGTTTGCCATGTCATTTTGTATGAGGTATTACTGTTCACATCTTTGACTCCCAACTAGCCCCCTGGTCCCAGACTGTCAGCAACTTAATGTGCCATCTTTACCTTGTGTCTCCATCCTTCAGCTGGATGCTTGGCACATGGTACTAAAATACGTGGGTACCAGATTGGTCAGCCTCTGGATCATATTGCTTTTATGGCAAACACAGCAGGTGAGGAAATCTGTGACAATAACTGAACATACTGGTTGCCAGTGACAGAAACCCGTCCCTGTTTAAGCTCAAATTGGTTTACACGACTGCTCAACCTAAGGGTACAGTTGGATTTGGGGGGTGGGCTCCCACAAGGCTGTCAGGGCTCTTCCTCACCACCTCTCACCTCTCTTTTTCTTTGCAGGTTGGTCTCATTTTTTCCTGCAGAAGCCTGGCAGCCCGAAACCTATGTCCTTACAGTTTCTGATATGAAAGAAAGAGCCCATCCCGCCTTCAGCATCCATATATGATAGCTCATGGGAGGTCTGCTTGGACCCGCTTGATCCTATGCTTTGAAAATCATAGTGGACATAAAGATGAGGTACCTGATGGCAAGACCTGGTCTTGTGCCCACGCCTGGGGCCGGGTGGCTGCTGGAGCACGTGATGGACTAGCCCTGCAAGAACTCCATGGATGCAGCAGGTCTCCAACAGAAAGGGGAGTACTCCAGTTGTATGTTTTTATGTTAGAATAGTAGTTCCTTGCACCTGTCATAAAAACTTTTTTTTCGTTCAATTTTTTTGTTAGCTCTCAGTAGAGCAGAAGTTCATGAGCAGCCCATTTTATTGTGTAAACTGCAGATTAGAGGTTTTTTTTTTTTTAAAAACCCAGCTTTATTGAGATCCATTTCACAGATCATACAATTCACCCATTCATGGTGTAGAATTCAATTGCTTTTAGTATATTCACAGATTTGTGCAACCATCAACACAATAAATTTTTTTAAGGAGTTACCAGGGATCAAACCCAGGACCTTCTACATAGGAAGCAGGTGCTCAACCATTTGAGCTACATCTGCTTCCCAGAATAGAGTTTTTAAAAGACAGTATGTATTCTAGGACAGTGCTTTTCAAATTGCAGGGTGCACATGAATTATCGGGGGATCTTGCTAAGATCAAGGTTCTCATTCGATAGGTCTGGGGTGGGACCTGGGATTCTGCATTTCTCACAAGCCTCAAGTGAGATCTGAGGACTGGCAGCATCAGCACTACTTGCCTGGCCAGGAGCACTGGTGGTGTTGGCCAGAGGAGGGACTAAAGATGCCAAAAGCAAGAACCAGCGGAACAGAGAACCCCACACTAAGAGGAAGCCAAATGGATGCGTTCACTGTGGCTGGCTCTCTTAAGATTCTCTGGATATCATTTGCTAAGTCTCCAGGGCATATTCTGATAAGATGTCTCTAACTTGGTGATTAGTAGTTGTTCAGTTCTTTCTGAATTGGTTTGAAAGCTTTATTTTATAATAGGCTTTCTTCAATTTTGAGAAAGTGAGGTGGTGGAAAGTTCTCTAAGCACCCCCCCTAGCCCTAAAAGTCTGCTAATGAAGCAACTTAGTAGGGTGTCCAAAGTTCTCAGTGCCGATTTGCTGGGCTTTATATTAATTATGGAATTTAAATGAGGGCATAGGAAGTAGGGTCAGAAGAGAGGAGGCTGAGAATGGAAAGAGGAGACACACTTTACACTGAGCAGTCCCCCTCCCTTTCCTCTCCTATGTGCCAAGCAAAGAGCTCTTTCTTTTTTTTTTTTTTTAAGATTTATTTTATTTATCCCCCCCTCCCCCCCGTTGTCTGTTCTCTGTGTCTATTTGCTGCGTGTTCTTCTTTGTCCGCTTCTCTTGTTGTCAGCGGCACAGGAATCTGTGTTTCTTTTTGTTGCATCATCTTGCTGTGTCAGCTCTCCGTGTATGCAGTGCCATTCTTGAATGGGCTGCACTTTCTTTTGTGCTGGGCGGCTCTCCTTGTGGGTGCACTCCTTGCACGTGGGGCTCCCCTACGCGGGGGACACCCCTGCGTGGCAGGGCACTCCTTGTGCGCATCAGCACTGCGCATGGGCCAGCTCCACATGGGTCAAGGATGCCTGGGGTTTGAACCACAGACCTCCCATGTGGTAGACAGATGCCCTAACCATTGGGCCAAGTCCACTTCCCAAGCAAGAGCAATTTCTGGGGAGTTTTAAAAATATATATGCACCACGCACACACACATACACAGTTTCTTTTTCTTTTTTTTTTTCCATACACAGTTTCTTGAGTAAAGGTGTTATTAATAAAACCTTATTTTAATGTTGGTACATGAATCTTTACTGAGCAGAACTTGCTTGACCAGTTCTACAGAGAGAAACTCCAGGCACTGCCATGTTCCTTATCATCCAGGTGCCACCTAGATGTCTCCCTCCTGCTGATTGTGCCCTTTTAAACCTCCCTTTCTGCCCCCGACCCATCCCTCCCGGGACTGCCCTCCTGCAGCCTCCTCTCTTCCACGGCCTATGCAAGAGCCTGCTATCTCCAACCTTTTTGAGAACAGACCTAAGACAACAGAGTCATGCACAGTTATTTTTAGTATAGAGCAGTGACAACCAATTAGTCTGAAGGGTGAGAATTTTATCAAATGCCCCACAACCTCAGTTCTAGGTTGTAATGCGGGTTCTTTCCTGAGATGTGAAATACATATTCATTTTGTAGCAGTTTGATATTACTGATGAATTCCAAATAGAAATATTGGATTATGTTTGTGAACTGGTCTTTTCCTCTGGGCATATTAGAGTGTATAGGATTCAGAGGTTTTACTTTTACTTAATTAAATTATGATTAGGGCTTGGATTGGGCTGTGTCAATAGGACGTTGAGTCCCTGCTCCCTTGGTAAGTGGGAACTCACAGCGAAACTGCACCACAGAGAAGGGAGGTTGCAGTTTTTGATCTGGAGCCCAGGAAGTAAGCACACAGAGGAGCAGGGCAAAGCAGCTAAGCCTAGAGAGAATTGAGCCCTGGGAAGAGAGGAACCCAGGAAGCATGAACCCTCACAGATGCTGGCAGCCATCTTTTTCCAACACGTGGCAATAGACTTTGGTGAGGGAAGTAACTTACGCTTATGGCCTGGTAACTATAAGCTTCTACCCCAAATAAATACCCTTTATAAAAACCAGTTGATTTCTCGTATTTTGCATTAGCACCCCTTTGGCTTCCTAATACAGCCACTGACTGAAATACAGCATTTTCTTCAATCACAAGTGTAGGCAGCATTTCCAGTAGTTGAGATCATGGATATTTTCATATCATCTTACAGTTGTTACGGATATTTCAAAATCTCATTTATATTTATTACTGCATAATTGTTAGACTTGTCACTAGATTTTGTTATTGCACATGTTAATAAAGGAAGATATAGAGGTCTGTGTCATTTGAGACTGTATTACCATGGAAAATCGTATTCTTAAAACTGGTCCATTCCCATGGGTGTGAACCTATTGTAGGAGGAAACTTTGGATTAGGTTACTGCCATGAAGGGACTTTTGATTAAGTTACTTCAGTAAGGCATGACCCAGGGTGGGTCTTAATCCTTTTACTGAAGTCCTTTATAAGAGAATGAAATTCAGACAAAGACAGAGAGAAAGCCACAAGCAAGAAGCTGAAGCAACAAAACCTGGAGAGAAGGGAGAGAGCCGCAGGCACCACCCTGTGCCTTGCCATGTGACAGAGGAGCCCAGTCTTTCGGGAGAAATCATCACCTGATAAAGCCTTGATTTGGATGCTTTCTTGGCCTCAGAACTAGCTTGCAACAAACAAGCCCCCATTGGATAAGTCAAGCCATGTTTGGTATATTGCATTTTGGCAGCCCAGCAGACTAAAACAGGGTTCCTGTGATAATAAAGGTTGAAAATCTCTGCTCTAGAGCATAACTTAAACTATAGGCTTTACGAAGTTTTCTAGCAAAGATGACTGCAGCTAGGCTCTATAAGTAGAACGCTGGGAATTTGGTTATTCATTGTGTCCAAGTGTTGCCTGGAGATAGACCCGAAACTCATAGTTTCTGAGAAAAATCTTGGTCTTGACCTTGGATTGAAGCCTACATGCTGGGGTGTTCCCCAGGTAAGCCAACTCCTACCTTCACGTGGATGCCTGGCTAACTTTTTGGAATTGCCTAAAACTTGATACAGACTTACTGAAAACATATCTGTGAACTATTTGTCATCTAATTCTCTACTCTTTGGTAGAGACCTCTCCAACTCCCATGGGTACCCCAACACCCAGCACGTGGGATGCTTTATAGCAGCCTCCAAAACTCCACCCGTGTTCTTCATTTTCTTCTGCTTTCCTTTCACATATGATGTTCTCTCATACTCAGATGCCTTCCTCTAGGCCATCTGTCAAGGTCCTGCTCATCCTCCTGTGAAGAGCCACCTCTTGGCTAAAGATTTATTTTTAAATCTTTTCAATAACTCCCTCCTTTTTGTACCCACCCTGCACTCTCTCCAACCTGCAACTAATCCATCCCTGCTGCTTGGGAAGTGGATTTGGCCCAATGGATAGGGTGTCCACCTACCACATGGGAGGTCCAAGGTTCAAACCCCGGGCCTCCTGTACCCATGTGGTGAGCTGATGCAGCAAGATGACGCAACAAAAACAAGACACAGATTCCAGGTGCTGCTGACAAGAATACAAGATGACGAAGAAGAACACACAGCAAATGGACACAGAGAGGAGACAACTGGGGGGAGGGGCCGGGAAGGGGAGAGAAATAAATTTTTAAAAATCTTAAAAAAAAAAAAACCTTCCCTGCTGCACTACCCTTATCGTGCTGTATTGTAGTTCTCTCTTCACTTGTTGGTCTTCTTTGCTAGACTTGGCATTTCCAGGCTGCGGTTGCTTGAGAGCAGAGGTCCTCTGATACCTGCAGAACAACCCTGACCCCTTAGCAAGCGGGGCAATAAGTGCCTGTTGAACATGGGCTCCCCCTAGTGGTGAGTAATAAGCCCACATAGTCTTTCTATCACCTTCCCTATGACACCAGCAAAAGTCCCTTTATTGACTTTCCAGGGATGAAACGAAGACAAACAAAACACCAGCTGGGCAAGGACGCTGTGTTCTCTGTAGAAGAGAGGCTGTGTAAATCCAAGTCTTTCTTTTATTGGAGGAACAAAGCAAATGACTCCAAATTGTCCTTCCTCTATCCTGCCTGCAAAAGTCACTCCAGAGAGTGGAAATGGCATTTGGAGGCATTTGAATGAATCGTCACGCAATAAATGTAAGATTTGTGGGGAAACTGTGACTCTGGTGTCCAGAACTCTGGACTAGCAATGATGTGAGCATGTCTTTGCATGACTTAGCCTTCTTTTCTTTTGTTGTCTCTCACTGTGAAATTGGAGAATATGGATTCTTCCCCCTGATGCTCATGTAATAACAGCTACCCACTTCCTTTTCACATGCCCAAAAGATGCCAGCCTCTAGCAATGCAAATAAAAATAAGATCCCATCCCTCTTGCTCTCAATGTGTCCTCATGTAAGGTGATACATTATGAAGCCACATGTCTGGATTATTTTGGAGGAAAGAAGTCTCAAAGCAAATAAATAGAAAATTTGTTCCTAGGTATGGCTGAAAGATACGGGGAAGAGTAGTTACACATGTTTTATATGGATTTTATTCAGTCAGTTGAGCCCCATCTTCAGATGAAGAGCTAAATATTTTTCAGATGTGTTGGCAGTTTTAAGGCTGTTCTAACACTGACTTTTCTAGCACTGATAGGAAGGCAGTGGATTAGGTCAGAAAGAAGCAATAGACTATGAGCTTTTCTTGACTAAAGTTATTTTACAATAAAAAATAAGAAAGATGGGCTTTCTGTATGAGAGAGGGAAGGTGGGACATAAGAAGGAAGTGGGATTTGAAATTAAAGACCTGGGTTTGAGTCCTAGATCTGCTACTCATTTGCCATATTCCAACAGACAAGTTGCAGAGACTCGGCCTCGGAAACCCTGGCTTCTCATCAGTGCCTGTCTACCCTGTTCCCTTCCCCATCTTCCCACACCTTGGGAAATTGAAATAAGTAAATCTGAAGGAATCTCAGCAGCTTATTACATTGCTTCGAGATCACAGGCTGTGCCTACACCCAAATGTCAAATTCTTACTGCTATTATCTTTATATGAAATTTGGCATTTCCAGAAAGGAATTGCTCTTAAACTTCATTGTTCCTGCTGGAAATTCAAGCTTAATCACCTATTTTAACCAAGTTTATGCCTGTATACTCTTGTCAGCTAGATTCCCCTCCTCCACAGAGACCTGGTTCAACTTGTCAGCTAGATTCCCCTCCTCCACAGAGACCTGGTTCAACTTGGTCCAGTCCCATTATGGTCCCATCCCTTTCCATGATTCCTGTGAGCCCCTGGGGCTTGCTTCCTTGTGCTTTCCCAGCAGCCCCACTCCTGTGCCCATGTGCTCTCTTCACCCTTGTGCCAGCCTGGCGCAAACCCCAAGGATGCTTACACGTTAGTGGGGAGGGGAGACTTTGCTGAAGGCTTAGGGGTCGTGGAATGGGCGTCACCAGAAGAGCTCACACATCGAGGAGGTGGCAGCCTTCTCTCATCTGACTTGCTCACTTCTTCATTCTTCCTCTTAATCTCTTCTTTCTTGGGAAGCAATTGAAAAACAGAAGTCTCCCCCTGCTCTAGCTAGTGCCACACTGCTCACACAGGGGTCTGCTTCTTATGGCAGCTGTCCTTCCTTCCCAGGAGGGATTCTGGTGTGTGGATTTTCTCCAGCTCAGCACCCTTGCTTTGGGAACCCACACTAGCCTTAGGGGGTTCAGTGCTTGGAGGCCAGCTCCCTAGGAACTTTAACTCAAACCTGCTAGAATTTGCGGAGAATTCAGATGTCCATTTTAATATCCATGACCTGTATTTGGTATTTTAAGTAAAATTCTAAAGCAGGTGGGTTTCCACTATTAAGCTTTACTGTCTAAGTGTTCTCAGCCATCCTGTCTTTTTCTCTCCCCCACTTTCTCTGCTGCTTCCTCCTGCTGATTTTCTGCAGAAATGACCATCTGGCCCGGACTTCCTACAGATGACCACTAGAGGGCACATGACTTCTAGCTCTCCAAGCCCTCACCACAGCCAATTCCTGGGGCTTTACTGCAGAAAGGACAGTTTTTGTTTGTTTGTTTGTTTTTTCCCTCAGAAACAGGAGGAAAGCACTTGATATTCCCCGGGTGCAGCTAAGGCATTTTCTGCAGCATTCATCTGTGAAATGCTGGCTGCAAGAAACAGACATTCTGGTGGCTAGAGGAAAGACGGCCTTCTCTGCTCTAGTCATTCATTCCCACCATGGGGAGGAGAAAATGCCTTACAGAGAGCTGCATGAATAAGTTTTGTTCTTCCCAAGATTGCTATGAGAATAGATGCTTAAGCTGCACGTGTCTGTGAAGGCCTCATGGTATAGGGAAAAGAGCATGCTTTGGAATGAGCAGGTCGGGGATCTAGTTCCCATGTCCAGGCTTTCTGCCAGGATGGTGAACCTGCATGAGCTGCTGGCTCCCTTCCCCAAGTCAGTCCTGGAGAAATTCCAGCATTAACTGGATGAGACGTGGGGGCCGGGGGAGACCAAGGGGACTGGGGCTTGGGCCCTGCTCTCAGAGGAGTGGGGGGGGGGCACTCTACTCTGGGGGTGTAAGGTGGAGATTGAGATAGTGCTGGCATTGAGAGATGGATCGGGGTAATAAACACGCGTATGGGTTGAAAGCTAAGAGTTACCAGTTAAGATCAAATTGGATGTTTAGCTTTTAAACTAACAGTGAAAATTCAATGGAAGCAGAAATGAAAAAAAAAGTCTTTTTGTACAAATGAAAAATGTGAATCTGGTTGCTAAAGTAAGTCCACATACTCCAGAAATTAAATATTTTCCAGCTCCAGCACTCAATCTGTGACCCTGGGGAGGACAAATTTCTCTGAGCTTCAGTTTCCTCATTTCTGAAATGGGTAAAAGTACTGCAGCCCCATGTTCGCTATGAAGATTAAATGCATAACATACCTAAGAGTCCTCTCACGACTGGCTCACAGTAGACGGTTAAACTTTTAGTTCTCCTCCTTCATTAGCATGTTTAACTGATAAACACTTATTCATTCGGCAGATATTTACTGAGTGCCTTTATCACTTAGGTTGTTTTCAGTTATAAGAGACAAAGCTAACTGGCATTAAACAATAAGGAAAAAGGATTATTTAATCACAAGCAGTGCAGAGGGAGGGCAGTTCCAGGGTTGGTCAATAGAAAGTCATTGCAAAATCACCGAGGACGCCTGGAATTCTTGTCAGACTTTTGCTGTGCCGTCTTCAGCAGGTTGGCATTTGTCCTCGGGCCTCTCTTGTTGTGGCCCCAGGAAGGCTGTCTCTGCTCCCGCCTAGAGACAAGCACGAGTTCTTTCCTCTCAGATGCTTTTGAATTTTCATAGACCAATTTCCCTTTCCCAGAAGTCACCCCAACAAACTGACCCTCACGTCTCATTGACTAGAGTCACATTCCTTCCCTAAACCAGTCCCTGGTGCAGTGAATGGATTTCCATGACTGGATGGGACCATTCAAGGTTTGCCCTTAGAATCCCTTGGGCTTCTGGAGTTGTCGAAACCAGAACAAAATCAGGGTACAACCAGGTAAAGAAAAAGGGAGGACGTGGCTGTTGGGTAGGCAACCAAGAGTGTTTTCCAGACACGGTAGTTGGTGCTGAGCATACAGCAGTTTATATGCCAGGCTCCATATCTGTCTGGAGGGTTACAGCAAACAGGCATTAACACTAGAGGGAGTAAGTCTATGCAGGGGAAACTACAGGGCAGTAAGCCGTATATAGTGGTCAGGGGAGGCTTCCTAGCAGAGGTGTTGTTTGACTAAGAGCAGCGGGATAAAGTGGGAGTTCTCCAGATGACAGGAATTAGAAGTAGCATGGGAGGAAACAGCTTGCCTGAGGCCCTGGGGGCATGAGCACATTCAGGCACTGGAAGATGTTCACAGGGGAAGGGAGACTGGGCTGGGAAGGCCAAGGCTGTCGGCAGGGGCCATCACCAAGGCCTTGAAAAGCAGGAGGGGGAGTCTGAATTTTATCCTGAGAGCAATGGGTCAGAGCCTTTGGGTAGAGCAATGTTTTTTAAAATGTAGGGTATGAAATCAATATGGTGGGTCATGACCAGCATATAAAACATAGGGTAATAATGGCTAGTTCTGCAATGGTAATGATTCCATTCAAGGCATGGTTCTAAGAATTTCATGTATTAACTTCTTGATCCTCACAGCAACTTTATGTGGTTAGTACCATTTCTATTCCTATTTTACAATGAGGAAACTGAGGCACAGATAGGTCTTGCCCAAGGTCATGCAGCCAGTAAGTGGGGAGTTGTGGTTCAAATCCAAAGTCTGGCCCCATATTTGTACTCTCAAGAGAATGCAGTGAAAATTGCTAAGGGGAAGGTTTTGGTTGTATGTCTGTAGGCCTGTATGTAATGTGAGTTTATGTGTGCTGGGTCATAATATAAGACAGATTTCACTAAAGTATGAAAGCCACTGCCTTAAATAGGTTTCAGTAGAGTTACATGATCAATTTGCATTTTAAAAGGAACAAAGAAACATTCCAAGGTTCACAACTAGAAGTCAAGAAGGATAAACTGTCTTTCACAGAAGGGGCCTCATTACAGGCCCTATCTTTTGTCAGGATGAGGTAATGGGATTTCTGCAAAAGGTAAATGGTCATTTGATGGCACAGGACTGTCACCTAAGATTGAGTGGGTCCAGGGGTCGCTGTTGTTATCATTTAGGTGAACAGTGCCCTAGGAGGTTGTGCATCCCACAATTTATGTGGCTATCCAGGCTGGTCCTAGGATTGGATTAGACATGCCCCTTGAGGGAGGCGTAGTTAGTGGGGAAAGCAGCTGTAGCAGTCACCTCCCAAGCCTGTTCTTCATCTTCTTCAATAAGGGTAGCTTTGCAACAATTCTTAAAGTGACGTATTGACATTGTAGATATAAAGACTATAATGATGGTGGTGGTTATGCAATATTGGGAACATAATTAATAGCAAGGAAATATATATTTAAATGTAGTTGAGAGGGGAAACTCTGAGTTGTGTATATGTTATTAGAATAAATATTCAACCAAAAGAAAATCCATAGGACAGGACAACACAAACAGTGAACCCTAAGGTGAACCATAACTACAGTTCACAGTGCAACTACACAAATTTTCTTTCATCAGTTGCAATAAATGTACCACACTAATGCAAGATGTTAGTAATAAACAGTAGGGTTAATTATAAGTAATGGGAAAACTCTATATTTTATGCATGACTTTCCTGTAAACCTACAACTTCTCTAATTAAAAAAACAGCTATCAAATTGTTAAAAAAAAAAAAAAAGACTAATGAACAGATATCAGAGGCAGCAAGAGTGAGACGCAGACATTAGAATGTATGTAATCCCCAAAGATAGGGACTTTGTGCTACTCACAGCTGACCCCCAGTGCCTAGAATAAATATTCAGCAGGTGCTTATCGACTGCTGAGGGAAATCCAGTAAGGAATACGATGAAAGGTAGTCAGGTGGCTCTCATTTTTAATGTCCTTGTTCTCTCCCTTTGCTCTGACCACCCACTGTGGCACCCCCACAGGCCCCTGGCTACACATCTCCTCTGACATCCCTTCCACCTCTGTGACTACAATTCCCCATCTGCCTCTCTATTCATTACACAAGCAGAGGAAGAGGACGTTGGTGGCAAGTCGTGTGGCCTCTGCTGAATCATATCCCCTCTGACAACGAGCCGAACACTATTAACAACCCAGAGTCAGCTGTGAGAGGCGTACCTGACATTTGTGGATGCTTTGAGCCCCATTCGGCAGCAAGGGATTAGAGCAGCGTGTACGGATTGGAAGTAGACAAATCCTTGCCTGCTAAGACCACGGCACTGTCTCACAGTGACTGACAGCATTAAATATGGTCTAGAACGACGGGAAGTCCAAGGGAGATTTAAGGTCCAATAGAAAGAAATTTAAATTTTGTTCCCCTGCAAACCATTCCTATGTTACCAATGATTCCCTGCCCTCCCCCCCCCCCCCCCCCCCCCACTCCCTGGGCATAAGAATTAATTCAGGCTTCCCCATTAGGAAGTTGAATTCATCCCAGGCAGCTCAGCCTGGCCAGGTTGTGAGCGTTAGGCCTCCTGGCTTCTTGGTGGACTCTCTGATTGGAGTTTGAGGTGCACAGATGCATCCTGACCCAGAGCTTCGAGCTGGGAGAGATGGCCCTGCAGCTGAAGAATGCGGAAAGAGACCCATCGAGGTGACCAGCTGACTGGTCTGCCTGCACCTTCTCCAGTTTGGGCAGTGAAGGCCCCATGTCCCAGGGAACCCCCAGGCCCAGGCAAACTAGAAGAGTTGATCATTCTAGCACATTGCGCTTAGAAGGGAAGAGGAACGCGTGTCAGCCTGTTGGCAGATGAGAACACAAGTTCAAGGGCTTGCCAATCTTAGGCATACCTTCCCTCTTTGGTAAGGCCGTGTTTTCTTTTCAGTGAAATGGAAACGTAAAACACCCAGAGAGAGAGTAGCCACAGTGGTTTTACGTTTTGCTCTCAGACTGCCTATGTTTGAATTCGATCCCAGGCACTTAATCTGAGTTACTTTACCTCTCTCTGCCCTAGTTTCCTCACCCGTAAAAATGGGGGTAATGAAAGTACTTGCCCTATGTGGATGCTCTAAGGATTAAAAGAGAAAATACATGCAAGTATTCTTACAACTCTTCCTAGCTAGAGTAGAGGCTCAGGAAATGTGAGAAATTATTACTGCCACTTCTCCCTCTGCAGAAATGGGATTTTTCAATTTTTTGGAGCTGGTATCGCTTCTGTGGCAAAGGGGACAGTAGGGGGAAAAAAAAGAATTCCTCTGCTACCTACCAAAGAACATGACTAGGAGATGGTTCCAATGGGAAGCTATACCCTCCCCACCTCCACCCCCACCTTTTAACCTATTTGTTAAATACGATGCAAATAGAGAAAATAGCACAAAACAAATGTATAGCTTCATGAATTTTTATAAGGTGAAAACTCTCATAATGAATGAAATGCCTGTATCAGGAGATAGAACTGGCCACCCCCAGAAGTCCTTCGCTGCCCTGTAGAAACACTGGCCTCATCTTCCTTCTCTCAGAGCATCCTAACATTTATTGTAGTTAAGAAATGATCCACTTTATTACTTTTTTCAGGGCAAAAATGTGGCATTGTGGTGCTACCCTATCATGACTCTCTTCCTTCATCTAGAAAATTGAACGGCAGGTGTCTTCTCTTCTTTCAGGGGGAAAAAAGCAAAGCAGCATGGTTTCCAGAGGAGCGGGTTTAAGTAGGGATTTGGAAATGTTAACCTTCCTTTTGTGACTGTGCATCCTATCGCCTGGAAGCCGCACATAGAGCTTGGTGTATATTGTTTAAAGAAAATAGTCAGTAGTCACAGCCCATTAAAATCCCACCTACTTCCCATGAGATGGAAAAGTCATTACGGTTTCAGGCTCACATCGAGGAAGAGATCACCTACCAGTTCTCCCTCTGCAACCTTGAAGCTTGCAAGGGACAGTCAGGAGCAGCACAAACCATCTTATTTTCCTACTCAGCCAGAGCTTTTTACACTAAACTATGCTTCTCCCCAAACATTCGGGGTTTAAAACACCCCTACTGCTACTTTAAATGGTCTAAAAAGAATACAGACCTCATCTGTGGTTATGGCATTAATTGCTATCTCCAGAAAGGGAGAGGCTAGGTGGGTGTGGAAAAGGTCACTGGGACTTGAAGATTTGAGTCAGACACACAGGGAACATGCATCCTTAGGGAATGGGGCGTGGGAAGGAAACAGGCCTTTATGGAGGAAATTATTCATTGACGTGGCAGGCTGTTAAAAATTAAGGCCAGGAAGTTGTATCTGTTAGAAATAGTTCCATGTGCGTAGAAAAGAAATATCAGTATGTTAGATGATAGAGGCTAATTTATCTCCCATGTGAAAGAAGTCTGGTGGTATTCAGTCAATCACAGGAATGTTGATTCCATGATCTGAGTCTTCTCCTTCCTGCTCTATCATACTTAACAAGTAATGTCCTTCCTCAAGATCACCTCATGGTCCAAGATGACTTCTGAAATTCCAGCCATCATCTCCAAGTTTCAGGCAGGAGAAAACATGAACAGGCCAAATGGGTGTGCCTTGTGACAGGTCAGGCTCTTTAAATGGCCTTCCTAGAAGTGTCACAGGAAAACTTGTGTTTATATCTCGTTCAACATGCCAAGTTGAAAAAGAGGCTGGGAAATACCGCCTTAGTTTCTTGGCATAAAAACAGATTCTTCTGAGGGAGAATTAACAAGGAGTTGGGAAATTAGCAATCTTTTCCACATTTGACAAGGGAGTAAAGCTGAAAGGTTGAGCTTGGGGCTTTAGGAGGCATCTGGGATCTATCATCTACTAGCTGTATGATCAACTGCAAGATCCCTAACATATCACATTTAACATTTAACTTTCCTTTTCTGTAAAATGAGCAGTTACACCTCTCTCAAAGGAAAGTCAATGAAACCAGACATGTAGAAGTCTGAGTGCACTGCATGATACACAGGAAGCATTTCAAAACAGCAGGTATTACTATGACTCTGATTTGGGGACTTGTAAAATCGACAACCTTTATGCTTACACAGGATAAAAATTAAACCTATTAAAATAAATACGTCATTCAAAAAGTATGATTGGGGAAGCGGATTTGGCTCAACCGATAGAGCATTCGCCTACCATATGGGAGGTCCAGGGTTCAAACTCAGGGCCTGCTGACCCATGTAGTGAGCTGGCCCAGCGCAGTGCTGATGTGCGCAAGGAGTGCCGAGCCACGCAGGGGTGTCCCCTGTGTAGGGGAGCCCCATATGCAAAGAGTGTGCCCCTCAAAGAGAGCCGCACTGTGTGAAAAAAGCGCAGCCTGCGCAGGAGTGGCGCCACACACATGGAGAGCTGACACAGCAAGATGACGCAACAAAAAACACAGATTCCCGGTGCAGTTGACGAGAATGCAAGCAGACACAGAAGAACACACAGCGAATGGACACAGAGAGAAGACAATGGGGGGGAGGGGAGGGAGGGGAGGAGAGGGGAGAGAAATAAATAAAAAATAAATCTTAAAAAAATGTATAATTGAAGACTTTACCAGCCTGGGTGGCGGCTTTTGAAAAGAGCGATTCGCACAGGACTAGATGATTTGAGGTATCGTTAAATTTCTGTGTCAAGTGGTTTGACCAGTTCAAGGGATTCCCCCAAGAAGCTGGTGCGGTGGGTTTTCCCTAGTCTTGCTGCCAAACTGGTCAAGATGGAAGGGCAGACTCTGCAAGGACCACCCTCAAATGAGCTGGAATGCCAGGGGATGTCCTACTCCTGGATTGTCTGTCTCTGGACATTCTGTCCCTGGACTTGTCCCATTACCACTCTCAGAGTAAGCCCCTTCCCTCTGCCCTCCATCTCTGAGCTTCAGACCATCCTGCTTAGATCTCCAGCCTCCTTCCCACCCCCACCCCCCACCCCTGCCCCCAGGAAAGCTCTTTGAGTCCACCTTTTGGTGGACCTGGTCTCTCCTTGAGCCCACCACTCTCGGTGTCCCTTCCTTAGGGACCAAGCCACCCTAGACTGCATTTCCCTAAGTGTGTCCTATGGAACATGAGTCTCAAATGCAATTCCATTATCTTTTAAGCCTGAGAAACACTATAACTACCATCCCTTTTTGGAAAGACACAATGCACATTAGCCTATTAAGAGCTCTGTGAAGTCCTGTAAATAAATGTTAATATTCTTAACCCAGTGTTTCCCACTTATTGACCAGAGGCAAGGTCCTGGAGCCTGTGTCCTGTACATCTTGAATTCCCTATAATTCCCAGTCAAGTATGCTTTTTTTCTGATGTGCAGTTTTCTTGTTCCTGGGGAAGACCCCCTATTGGGGTCCCATTTTCTGCCAAGTCGACACCTTGGGTTTGAGGCTCATTTGTAGAGCCTCAATGATTACCATATTCTCACAACTAATAAATGCTGCAGCCCTTCCTGGTGCTGCTTATAAACTCCCTTTACTTCCGCCTGTTCTCTGGAATGAGAAATGAGATCATGTCTGTGAAAAGTGCTTTATAAACCATTAAATGCGATATAATGTTAGTTGTTACTCTTGTGATGACTCACTCTGGCGCTCCAATCCTCTTCTCCCTAGGAAGTGGCATTTTCTGAATTACAACTTCATAATAAAAAAATAACTGAAACCTAGACACTTAGACATAGCCATCACTATACAAGGGTCCATTATCTTAGAGTAATAAGAAAGTGACAGCAAGGAAGGAGGAAAGGAATGTAGACATCAGCCTCCTTGAGCCCTCTGGTTATATCCAGATACACAAACCCAGAGGCCACCATGCTGACATGTCCAGAGACATGTCTGGGCCCAAATCTCCTGGTTCAGATCCTCTAGTAACCAGCAGTCTCTGCAGCCACAACCGTCTCTGGATTACTTTAAAGCTGGCCAGAAAATACAGGCCAAGGCCCCCAAACAACGGAGTCACGATGGACTCTCCCTTGTTTGTTTTGGGAAACTTGAGCGTGTCTCCTCCTTCCCGTGAAACCGCAGCAGTCTTGAGGGCACACCCAGCAGAGAGCACAACTGGACTTGGCAGGGGTTCAAGGGCAAGGTGTCCACCCATTTTGCTGACTTCCTCCCCAGTTTTACTCTGAAGAAAACAGAAAAGAAAGCCAGGTCTATAAAATGCAGGTAAATCAGCCACAGCTAAAAATAGGTGGTACTGTGTTCCCCTAAAATGGTGTCTTTCCCTGGAGACAGCTCCTAGTCTGCCGTACATGCCACGGGTGGTCATGGGAGGGAGGAGAAGATGGATTGAACCCTCAGTCCGGGCAATTGAGCCCACACGTCAAAAGCCAGCCTGAAGTGCGAAAATGGCACCGAGGGAGCTAGTGTCGATTTGGGACAGGGCAGGAGGCTCACCTCATCTTTCTTAAGCAGGTGGGGGGTGACTGACGCTCTTGGCCTTTGACAGACTCTGTGAGAGGACTGTTTGGGGTCTCAGGAGGCTGCCAGTGAGAGGGTGGAAGCAAAATGAAGTCTCCTCAGCCAAAAGGGGTTTCGAGACCCTTTGTTTGACTTGGGGAAAATGAGAGAGGAGGACAGGTTGGTTGCTGGAACTGAGTGAATTTAAGACAGCAGCCTCTAGGTGGTGCACAGACCGTAAGAAATACCCTGAGAGGAGGAAGAGAGTTCTTCAGCAATTGAGCTAAGAGCTCTGTTCAGAAGCTGGAGCTTTTAAAAAGGAGCTACTCCCGAGCCCAGAAGAGAGACCACCCACAAATCCAAACCCTCTGGAGACAATGTAAAGACGGCAGAGCTTTGACGATCTTGATGTAAACGGGGGAAGGCGTCACATCTACCTTAGGATGCCAAGCAGTCATCGGCTTTGGACTTTCCAGCCAGGAGAGAGAAGTGAAGTGCACCCATGGAAATGTTCAGCACTGAGAAGAAAGGGCCTCGTCCACTGGGGCTGTTGTGACGGGCGTGGATGGTGTCAGCAGTGGCATTGCCTGAACTCAGTGTGGAGGGCAGTCCTCTCAGCTGTCAAATGAGAATGCATTCAGACCACTCTCCTCCTGGAGCTGGTTTTTCCCTCCTCTTATGAAGTCCACATCATATTAGCAAGTGCCTGAAATGAGCAGGCATCAAGGACAGAGGCCACCTGCTCTCTGCTTGGAAGGCAGGGCCAGGAGCAGGGCGACAATCAGCAGGCAGCTCCTCTTCACCCTTCCAGGGCACTCGTATTTACACGAATAACCAACGTGCACACATGCAAACCCATGCGAGGGCAAACTCGATAATGACCTTGATAACAAAGCAATCCGTTGCTGCAGCAAATGGAGCAAGGAATACGTGCTCTCCTTGCCCAGGCTAACTCTGCTTTTATTCACTACACCTCACAGCTGTGAGGGGTCAGTTCCTGCACCTTCACTGAACAGGACAATTTTTGGTTCTCTATGAACTGGGATCATTCAGTCAGTCACTCAGGCACATTTGTGGAGGGCCTGCCTCAAGGCTGTGAGGAGCTAGGGAGGAGGCAAAAATTGTGCCTCAGCCTTCAGGAAGCTACAGTCTAGCGCTGTTGCTGTCTGGTGTGGGAGCCATGAGCTACATGTGGCTATTTAAATTAAAACTAAGGAAAATAAAAAAATTCTGATCCTAACTCGTACTAGCTACCTTTCGAGGGCTCAAGAGCCACATGTGGCCAGCGCCTGCCATATTGGACAACACAGCAAACATTTCTATCACTGCAGCAAGTTCTCTGGGACAGTGATGCCACATTTTAGGCATCCATGAAAACATATAAAGCCTCTTACAAAGGTGGTATTGAACCAATTGTGAATTAAGGAAAGGAAATGAAGCCTCTGAGAAGTTGTGTAAATGGTCTTCTGTGTCCCACTCCAGAGCTTAGAAACATCCTGTCTTACTTGAGAATGCCTGATGGCCTGGTTTTTATTTGCAGACCATATCATTGGCTGTTACACTTTGTGGGCCTTTCTAACTATCTCTTGCTCTTTCCCAGAGACCTCAGGACTCTTTGGAAACTTGGCTTTTTTTTTTTTTTTATAGAATAGGTGGGAAGCTTCTGGACAGGACTGCTGAAAGCCCTGCCTTTTACCAACTGAATTAGATTAAGCACCTCAGCTCCTCCCAAGGGCTCAGCGAAGTGAGCTCTGAAGCAACCAGGCCTTACCTTTCTTTACTCTTTGCTTTTATTAATGAGAATAGGAGGAGCGTGCTGGTGAGCTAACAGGTGACTTACCTCCTTCAGTGTTGGAAAGCTACGGCCATTGCCCCAGAGATCCTCTGGGTTGTCTGAATCCAAAAGACTGAGAAGGTCTCTGGGGCACATTGAACAGGAGCATGAGCTTAAATGTGACCTTCTGAGTGACCAGGAGATGGTCAGAGAAAGGGAATCACAGCTCCTTGTCATTCAGATGGTTTCTCTCCAATCCCTCCCCCAGAGGTGCACTTGACCTTACCGTTTAATGAAGGTCATCCTCCCTGCAAATATCACATTAAACCTACCCAGGGACTGAACAACAGAGATTTCCTAGCAGAAAGGTCACAGCTGGAAGGCATCACCTTTCCCTGCTCCCCTGGGCAAGAGTGCTGGAGAGGCTTCGAGGGAAGCCGAGGGTGCTCAAGAGGGATCAGCTGCAGAGGCACCTGTGCTGTCACATTGAACAGGAGCACTGACTTAGCCGGACACTGAGAACTTCCATCTTTGCCCTGGCAGAGGGCACAGTTCACTTGAGAGTCAACGCTTGAACAATTGTTTCTTTCATTGATTAGGCTGAATGGCTGCAATTTGAGACATCTAAAGCTGCGAGGAGCTTTCCTCTGTCATCCCTCTCTCCTCTGCTTTTGCGGTCATGGACACATTGATTATTAAAAGAACTATGTGGGCTTGATGTTTCTCCAAAGAAAAGACCAGGGGATGCCAGCCCATGTCCTAAATGGTGAGAGTGCCTAGGGTTGTTCTGAACAGGATGGATTGGACCTAGAGTCCTTAAGTAGGTGAGGATGATTCTTGGTGTCCCCCACTTGCCCCTTGCTCTCCAGCCTTGTCCCATCCTTATTCTGGGCCAGAGATCTACTTCCAGCACAGGCCCTGCCCTTGGAGCCTAGTTTTCTCATTGTTCACCAAGAGGTCGTTTAGGGTTCTCTGAAAGTATAGCTGTGCACATAGAGACAGAAAGTAGACCAGTGGTTGACAGAGGCTGAGAGGGGAGCTGGGGAGTGACTGCTACAAGTTTCTTTTTGGGGAGATGAGAATGTCCTGGAATTTGATAGTGGTGATGGTGGCAAAACCTTGTGAATATTTTGAAAGCCACTGCATTGTCCACCTTAAATGAGTGAATTGTATGATGTGTGAATTATATTTCAATAGAAAAAGTGGGAAAAGGAATAACATGTAAAGCATTTAGCACAGTGTCCAACGCAGCGTTCCACTATCAATAAATGGTAGTGAAAGTTGTATTATTCTAGGTAAGGTAGAAATTGATAGGGTAGTCCCACCCTTTATGAATCAAATCCTATATATAGGGAATAAGAATAAATAGCAGGTATCTTCCTAGAGAGTCTAATGAATCTGAATACTCATGAGGAAGTTAAATACTTTAACTTGTAAATAAATGAAAGTATTATTTTTACATCAAACACATAAATATGAAATATAATGCAAAATATACATAAAGTAGGTGAACCTAAAACTTTAATAAATTCCTTGCTTGAGAACGACCCAGGGATACACAATTTATGCTCCTCTGCAAGTACGGCTACTTCTTTGGACACTTTTAGGAGGAACCTGCGAGTTGGGTCAGTTCCCGGGAGGATTTTTTGCATTGCTTGCTGAGAGCCTGAGGCGCTGGGGAAACGTGGCTCTGAGCATCACAAACTCCATCCCCACCAGGCTCAGCAGGGACTCCTCAGACCATGTTGGTGAGGTTGGTCTGCAGACGTCCTCTTCTCCCTCTGAAGCCACCCACCTTCTTCTCCTTCCTTATGTCTGTGGTTCTGAAAGACTGAATAGAGACTCGACCTGACACTGGAGAGATCGACAAACCCAACGGCCTCCAAGCTTTAGGTAAACTCAGGAGTTAGCTCCTCGGCAGAACAATGCCCCGTCCAAGCACTGCGTTCCCCCAACCCCCAGGCCCCCAGATGAAAGGCGAGATGGGAGAGATTGTGTTTCCTCCTAAGACTCTTGGGCCTATTCCATTGAATTGTTGTGTTTTTCTTTTTCTCTTCACAAACATCCGAAATACCCCACTTACCTCCCAGTAGAGATTCCACCTTTGCAAATACAATCCAAGCAGCCTCACTGTCTCCCTTTATTTAACAAGCAACTCTGGTGTGTATGAGAGAGGAATTGTGTTAAATCTAAAACAATGAGATTCCAACCAAAGGGATGCTTAAATAGTGATAAAGAGGGGCAGATTGTTAATATGGTTCTAAACTAGTGTAACTACACACCATTTCCACCCCAGGTCGAATTTACTGAATCTTCTGGGATTGAGCTTGGACTGTTTCTCCATCCCAGAAAGAATTAACAGAAGCAACTGTGGTCAGGGGGGATTTAGGTGGCTCCTGCCTGTTCCCTCCGGCACTGAACGGCCGTTTGAAAGATTGTGCGGCTTCCTGGTTCTGCCCGTCAGCTGGAAACTCACTAGATCAGCATTTGCTGGAAAACAGAATTTGGAACAAGAAGGCCTCATTGGACTTCACCCAAGGGGATTGAGTTCCTGCAGTTCTAAAGTTCCTTATGATAAGACTGTGGCACTGTTCCACAACACAGCCCCAAGATGGGTTTGTAGCCAGGTATTCTGTGTGTGTGTGTTGTGTGCAGTTGTGTGGTTGTGTTCTGTATGTCTGCATGGGTTTGTTATATGTTTGTGTTTCTTCCATCTTTGTGTGTGCTTGTGTGTAGAGAGAACACGTTGCAGGTATCCTCTCACTGCATAAATGACGACGACTCAGGAGGCCTTCTTCACTGTCTCCATTTGGAAGGGGACCTCAGAAATGTTGCCCTCCATTTTTCTCTCACCCCCTGCTCAGGAGCTGGCAAATTGGGTGTAAGCACCACCTCAGCCACAGAGTGATACAGATTCTGGTTTGTTGAGCTCAGGGCAACTATTCCTAGGCGTTCCTTCCTGAGCTCTTGGCTCCTTGCTGAGCCAGCCAACTCCACCTATTTCCACCTCAGGTCCTCCTTGCACTGGTTCTCAGAAAGGTTCTTACTCTTCTCCTGCCTCCACTCTGCCTTGTCCCATGGGTCAGGCTGCCTTTTTACCGACTGCCCCACGGCTACCCAAGGGAGCAGGCTGCCCCCAGCCCCTCAGCCTCACTGGAGTTTTATCCTCTGCCCCCACTCTCTGAACACAACTTTGCCTCCCTCCTTTCTCCTCTCCTAGCTGTCCTCTGCCTCCCACCCACAAGCCTTTGCCTTTTACTCTAGCAGAACCGTTCAAAAGCAGGAGCTGCAAGAGCGGTGAGTCAGTGCAATGCCCGAGGGCTCTGAATGGGGCCGGCTGGCCCGAGCAGACACACACAGGGAAAGGTGGGTTTCTCCTCCCATGAGAGCGTGCTTCTGAATTCCCCGCAGAGCCTGCCAGGTGCGATCTTCTGAGGCAGGCTCGGCTGACTCCCCTCTGCAGCTATGAGGCCTGGCCCAGAGGAGGCGTCCTGGAGATGGACAGCTGGCCTGAGGGGAGAGGAGGACGGCAGCAGCGAGTCCTCCAGGAGCGCCACGGTGCCTTGGACAGGACCGCAAGCTGGTGACCAAGGCCTGGTTTGGGGCACCTATGATTTGATTTGGGGCTTGGTTCTGGTTTTTCTTTCCTGTTACTGGAACTTGTGCCTGTGGAAAGCTGAAGCTGGAGTTCCCCAAGCTCTGCAGTTGTTTATGGCACAGCCTTTTTGCCCCCAGTCATCTATCTATGTCATTAGTCACAAAATCCTCGGCCCTGAGTGCCCAGACTACACCATCTTAACCATCCTACTCGCTGGCTGGCGCCTTCATCACCACTTCCCCCTGGCTGCATGGGTTCCTGAATGTTGACCTGGCAGAATGTCAGCCTGACCCGGAGCCCTGGCCTCATGGCTGGGCTGCGGAGAACCCTGGAGGCAGTCTGTCTGGGTTTCCTTTCCAGCTTCTTCGCTCACATGCCATGTGTCCTCAGGCAAGTCGCCCAATCTCCTCAACCTCAACTATCTCTTACAGAAAGTGGGGATGATTTTAGTACCCACCTCCTGAAGTTGTAATGTGGGGCAAGTTACTGATATGATGTGTTTAGATACACAACAAGGGCTTAGAAGATGCCAGCTGTTATTACTGGCAGAAGTAAATTGACCATGCCTGTGCCAGTACAGCTGCAGAGAAACACAGACTTTCTAGAGCACAGGCACTAGGGCTTGCTCCGAGCCACTAGCCCAAGGGTGAGATGTGATCCTTGCCACGAATAAACATGTGGCTGGTTTCCTGCTGAGCTACGGCGAGGCTGTTCCCAAAAACGTCCACCCTGCCTTGGTGTCGCTTTTGGTCCTGAGGATGGCATTCCTTTTGGAGGGCGAGGCCCCTCTGGCTTCGGGACGGTGGCCATTTGCCAGCATCCCACTGAGGTCCTGGCTGGGGGTGACCCAAGCATGAAGAGCTGAGGGTGCAGAACAGTCCGCCAGCCTGGCCAGGAGCCCAGCTCAGGCCACAAGCTGCACCTGCTGGACGTCAGGAGTTACCTTTGTTCTCCAGTGGTGAGAACTTGTCCATCCTAGGCACAAAGTCTGAGGAAAATGCTGTCGATTCCAGGGAAGGAGAGGATGAAGACGATGGGGGAAGTGCTGGTGCCTCACTCTGGTCAGCTCTGCAGTGCCATACGGTTCCACGCTGGGTGCTGACAACTGTCGGGGAGGCTGCCTCCCTGTCAGTGGAGCTCACACTGCAAGTTCCTTTAGGCCTATGGAGTTGAAGGCTTTGGTCACACATGCAGTGACCCTGTCCTAGACTCACTGACCCCACATCTTTGCTGGTGGAGCCCATTCCCCCTCATGGAGCCTGGTCTCCCTGGTGGCTCTGATGCACTGAATTCTAAAAGTATGGTTTATGGGAATTATCAGATCTTTAGGTCTGGTGTCACATCATCATTTAGTACAAACCTAGCACATTCCGTCCAAAGACAGACAAGTTGCCATTTCTTTGTCCAGGCTCCCGTTTTCTGCAAACTGCCCAAGGAAGTCAACACTTGGATCTAAATTAGAAACAGAATTCTTGTCTTTACTAGCTGATTTCAGTCCCCAGTAGTTTCCTAGTCCCCATTCTGCAGGATCTTAATGCTTGGAGAGAAGCTGCCACCCAGGTGGGGAATCTTTGAGTATCTGGGTAAAGAAGTACCCTGTCCAAGGCATGCAGCAGGCAGCAGGCCAATGAGGGGTTCTGGGAAGGGCCACAGGCTGCCTCTGGGAAGGAGCCCCAGGGCCTGGCTGGGAGGCTAAGTGGGTGCCACAGCAGGTCAGTGACCCAGGCCTGGGACGGTTCCTGGTGGCCACGGATGAATGCAGACAACTCACGAGACAGCCACCCCTCCCCAGTATTCTGGGGGCTTGGCAGAGCCCGAGCACGGCCTCAGCCCTCCCGTATCTTCCAGCCCACTGCTCGCTGCTTGTGCTGTGGCTGCCTCGGCTGTAGTGAGAACATGTGGATGAGATGTTTTCCTGCAGGCTCATTCCTAAGAATGGTCACCCAGGCAGTCAGCAGGCAGTTGCTGGGAAGACCACCGGCTTAGGAACTGCGCTTGCGATTCTCCCATGTGACCCAGATCAGAGAATGGCGCTCAGCCTGGCGCAGGGCTGGTCGAGGTCGCTGAGGCTGCGAGACCAACTCAGTGGAGACTTTCTCGGGGAGTCTCAGGAAGGGAAGCCTGTGCAGGCTGAGGGCCGGGCATTTGCCATTCTTGACCACATTCTTATCTAATTCCTTATTGGTGGGGCCAGTGGACAATGGGGATTAAACAACTGCCCAGACAAATCTGAGAGGCCCGCCCTCCTGATCTAGTTTCTGTCAGCCAGGGCAGCTGACAAGCCTGGGCCCTCATTAGTCACCAAGCCTGGAGAACATCTGCTGTCTTGCTGCCTTGTCCCTCCCAGACTTGACACAGAAAAGGCTTGTAACAGTTATTTGCACCGTGGAGTGCTCTGAAGAAACACCCTGTATAAAGAGAAAGAACACAGACAGCAGGTAGCTCTCCCTTCAGGCTAATCCGACTCTACCCGTCTCCAGGCTTAGTGGAGTCGGCAAGCCGCTGCCTTCCCAGAGAAGGGGTTTTAGAGCCAGGAGACTTGACGTGAAGCCCCACTGTGTCCTTTACTGACTGTGTGAACTTGATTATGTCACTTGGCTTCTCTCTCAGCCTCATTTTGTCATATGCAAAATATGAGAAAGAAGAACTATCTTGGTATTGTGTGAGGATTAACTAGACAATACTGAAGAAATGTGTTGGATCACATTAGTTTGAAAACGCATAGGAAGCTCTGGCTTCAGGCATGGCTTCATCCAGCGCTCAAAGGATGTCTCCAGGCTTTGCCCCTGGGTCGCACCTCCTCTGGGTTGGCTTCACTCCTGGCTCTGTCTGGCAGCCCTGACAGCCTCAGCCTCACACTGTTACGATGCTTAGAGCCAGCAGAGGAACGTCTCAATGAAATGAGGTCTCTCATTTGCCCGTGAAGATTTGAGCAAAGAATATTCTAGGCAGAGGAAGCAAGGGCAAAGGCCCTGAAGCAGAACAAGCCAGGCATATTTAAGTAACAGCAGCAAGAAGGCTGAGGTGGTCAGGCAGTGGGGACCAAGCAGAGAGAGAAGGGAGAGGAGGTGGAGAAGTGGCGGAGCCCACGTTATGCGGCCCTACAGCCACCGGAAGGAGGTGGAATATCATTCTGACCATGGCGGAGAGCCATTGGTGACTTTTGAGAAGGGAATAGACATGATATACGTTGTTTAAAAAAGATCTCTTTGCAGATGTGTGGAGGGGGACAGGGACAGCTAATGATGGCTGGGACAAGGGGACTCGTGGTAGAGGTGGTGAGAAATGGCAGACTCAGGATATATTTTAGGTCATGGGAACCTTGTGGCTTCCCCAAATGGAAAGTAGGGGCTGTTTCCAAACGGTAGGTGATAGAGGCCGGGTAACAGAAAAAAGCAGGAACTTTTCGTTACTTTTCCCTTTGTAGTTTCATGTAGTTTTTTCTTTAGGTGCTATATTTGCACTATCATCAGCTTTTGGAAGTTGGGGACTATATATCCAACTTCTTTTCCTTCTTCCATGGCCTAGAATCACTGGGTAGGTTTTAGAGATGATCTGGTTCAACTCAACAACTTTACAGATGAAAATTCTGAAGTTGTACCCAAAAAAGTCTTGCAGTTGATCAGAGCTGAGATTGGGATGCAGCTCTCCTGCTTGCCAATGCTGGCTTTGTTCGTGGAATAAAGCTCAGTCTGGGGAGTTGGGAGAGGGCTTAACCCTCCCACAGTCTCCCTTAGCAGCTCCCAAATAAACAGTGGGCTCAGGACAGTCTCCCTGGCCCTGTCCCCACTTCTGACCAGATGCCACCCGCAAGCCCCTCCATCCAGAAATCCTGGAGTAACACCTAGACTCTGTCACCAGCTTTTCTTCTAACACTAATGAGAGTCAAGAGACCAAGCCATAAAGAGCAGGTACGCGTGTGGGAAACAACAGGGTAGCGCCTCTTTTTTTTATTTTTAGAGCAAACATTTGAAACACAGTGTCTCCATTCCTGCTGGGAGAGCCGCCAACGGACAGTTCATTGCTCCTGAGCCGGAGGGGCAAGCGTCTGCCTTCGAGGCAGAGCTGCGGTGCGGCAGTCTATAAAGCCAGATGGATGGGGCGGCTTTGCAGGAGCAGAGCCAGCGAGCGGGGAAGCGCCTGGGAGGGCACTGCCTGCACCTCCCGCAGGGCCGGGCGCCCACGCTGCCTGACACTCAGGGGGACCGAATGAATCTCGGTGGGAGGCCGGCCAGAGGAGGGGGAGGATGGCGAGCGGTTGCTTATGGGTCCAGGCTGATGAAAAAGCTCTGAAACTGGAGTTACGTAGTGGTCGCCCAGCATTGCCAACGCCTCAGAATTGCAGCCTTTAA
Source organism: Dasypus novemcinctus (assembly GCF_030445035.2). Classification (NCBI taxonomy): domain Eukaryota; kingdom Metazoa; phylum Chordata; class Mammalia; order Cingulata; family Dasypodidae; genus Dasypus; species Dasypus novemcinctus. The sequence continues at coordinate 90,621,057 of NC_080679.1, forward strand.
AGCGGTTAATTATATGTTAGGTAAATTTCACCTCAATTAAATTAAAAAAAGGGGCAGAGTCACTTCTCCCCCAGATCTGCAGACTTCTGGGCAAGAACACATGTCCTCCAGCCCCGCTCCTATGGACCTGGTGCCCTGAGATGGAAGGTGGGTTGAGCAATCGCTAGTCCTTGTCAAGGGTGCGTGCTCCCTCTCCCTTTCTCTCTGTGGTTTTAGTTTTCGTTTAAGAAAAAGAACCCATGTTTTCTTAGAAACCGCTTGTGGTCAGGGGGGCCCGTACAGAGGCGTGTGGGAGTGGCTAGCAGGTTTAATCATGAAAATTGCCCGGGTGGGGAGCGGCTGGTGTGCAGGGCGGCTGCCTTCTGCTGGCGGAGGGGACAGTCTGGGAGTCATAAATACTCAGTAACGAGCTCCACGGGAGGTCAGGGGCTCTCGACGGCAACCCTTCTCAGTTCTCAGATGATTAAGGCAAGAAAGAGAGAGAGAAGGCCTGGTTGCGGGACACAGGCTCGCCTTCCTGTCCTGCCTGATGATCAAAGGCATTCTTTCTCGTGGGCGGGCTGCTGCAGACAGAAAAACAGCAGTGGATGGTGCCCTGGATCCGCGATGGTGGTGGTGGGAGGCGCAGCCTGGCAGACGTGGAGGGACCGGCTGTTGTGGGTTGATTTGGGGAGTTGGAGAGTGAGGGGTGTTTGGGGTCTCCATTCACTCTCTACTTTTTGTTTTTGCAAAAGAAGTGATGGGGCCCCACCCCCAACTGCCCACGTCCTGCTGCTGACCTTGAGCTCAGGAGCTGTCCCTGTGGGTCCATCCGGGCAGTGGACTCCAGAACACCGCCCATGGTCACTGGCATCTGGCTAAGGGAAGGCAGCCTTGCCAACAAGAGGAGCACAGGGCCCAGGCGGCTTAGGCTAACGCACCCTCCAGGGCGGGCAGCTGGAAGCGGGGAGCAGGGCTGTGCTGACCCCCCACCCCCTTCAGCAGCCCCTTCCCTCCAAGACTGCTCAGCACCTGCCCAGCTCCCCGTCCATCCAAAGGTGACCAACCTCCTGGGCCTCTTCCCAGCATCTCAACCCCCTGCACCCTAGCACCATGTGGGGCCTCTACAGCCATCAAGTGTTTATTTTTAAAGCTTCCTTCTTCTCTAGGTAGTAAACACAGCCAGGTGAAGAGCTGGCTTGTATCGTTTCTTCCCCACCCCCATCTGTCCCTGCACTCAGAGCAAGCTCTGTTTGAAGGAACACATCTTCTGTTCCCCAAGCTCTTCTAGAAGAGCTCTGCCCATCTTCCCCCCTCCAATACAAACTGCATACACCTGCAGGGAACAGACTTTTTCCCCCCTAACCATGCTGTACTCACTACTTCCTCTCCCAGAATGTGTGTGTGGTGGCGGCCAAGTCGTGCTCACATTAAAAACAAATCACCTTTAATATCTTTGCTTGCAAAGATATTGTAAACATGTTAAATTTTGGTTGGAGAGCAGATCGGAAATGTCGAGGTGTAACGGCACCCCAGAGTCGCAGCACAGAGGCTTCTCCCTTGAAGGAGAGCAGTTGCCATCATTTTGGTCCCACACGTGCAACACACATGCAACATAAAAAAAGTCAATTGTCTTTCTTGGGCAGCCACTCACAACGGAGATGCTGCCGCGACCCTTCCCTGGCAGATCGATTTAATTACGAGCACAGACGCCCACTGGGGATGATGAGCAAACTGGGAGCCGAGGATTTCAATAAAGTTGAAACTGCCTTGAAATCCAAATACAGCCAACCCTCAATTATCCACATGAAGGAAAAGAAGCGGGGAGAATCCTGAATAGCAGATGATTAAAAAATCATTTCTTTACGCTTTTCGGGAGGCAACATATGCTTCTTGCAACACAGCAGCAAAATGTTCTCTCTAGTTATGCTTTGCTCAGATTAATATTTTAAAGAGCTTGCACTTCTCTTCCGGAGCCGGTTGACACCAGAAAGGGTCAAGCGGAGTCTGTTCAGGACACCGAGGGCAGAGGAAGCCGGGACGAAGGACGATGGCCGCAAGTACTGCTGCAAAACCAAAGTTTCTGGGGCTTCCCCCCCCCCATCTTAATGTCTAGAGATAGCAGGAGAAGGAGAAGGAAAACAGATCAACTAATTAAAAAGCTCTAATTCAAGGCATCTACTATAAGAGGGCTCGGGCTCCTGGGACACTGCCTTCCTTCCATCAAGCTTTTCTTTTTTTCTTTTTTCTTTTTTTTTAGATTTATGTATTTATTTTTCTCCCCTTCCCTCCCCCCCCCCCCCAGTTGTCTGTTCTCTGTGTCTATTTGCTGCGTCAACTTCTTTGTCCGCTTCTCTTGTCAGCAGCACTGGAATCTGTGTTTCTTTTTGTTGCGTCATCTTGTTGTTGCGTCATCCGTGTGTGCGGCACCATTCCTGGGCAGGCTGCACTTTCTTTCGCGCTGGGCGGCTCTCCTTACAGGGTGCACTCCTTGCGCGTGGGGTTCCCCTACGCGGGGGACACCCCTGCGTGGCAGGGCACTCCTTGCATGCATCATGCACTGCACGTGGGCCAGCTCCACACGGGTCAAGGAGGCCCGGGGTTTGAACCGCGGACCTCCCATGTGGTAGGTGGACGCCCTAACCACTGGGCCAAGTCCGCTTCCCCCATCAAGCTTTTCAAACGTAGATTTTCTTGACCCCCTTACATGGACCATTTCTTTAGAAGACCTGGTCTGCTCTTTGCCTGAGAACTGTGAGTTGTGCGCTCCTGTCTCCTTGCCTTTGCTTATGCTGGACCACCTGCCGGCAATACCTTCTTCTCTCCGCTTCTACCTGAATTTCATGCCTCTTTCAATGCATTTCCTACCTTCCCCAGAAAGCCTTTTCCAATCACGTCTGTTGAAAGCAACCATCTTCCTTCTCTTTTTACTCCCCTTCTGAATGCCCAAAGAACAGTGTTTTCTCCCTCAGCCTATTTGGAGTATAAGCTCAAGACCAGGGAAAGGTGCCGTGTCTGACCGCTTGGCGTTCCCTTTAACATCTGACACAGTATTTGGTCCGTGGTAAGTGCATCCTACTTGGAGACTGACAGACTAAATCCTGCACCAGGAGTTCTCAATCTTGAGGGTTAGACTATCCTGGGGACATGGCAAAAGAGTTGTGTGGGACTGGCCCCAGAGATGCTGCTTTGGTAGGTTGGCTGGAGCTCAGAGTTCAGCATTTTGAGCAAGTACTCAGGTGATGCCAGCAGCTGAGGAACCAGTTATGAAGGCACACACCACCGGCGCTCAGAACTGAAGAACTTCCACCCTTGCTAAAACAGATGCTGTGAAACACCAAGTTATTACTGTTGAATCGCAATATGCGACAATGCTGATTGCAGTTTTTTTTTAATGTAAAAAATAACTGTAAAGAGTACAGGCTAAAATAGTACAGAGGTTTGCAACATGTTCTCCATGTTTTCTTGATCTGAAGATGCACAATTTTCCATTTTTAGTGCAGCTTACAGTCAGTCACTGGTGCATTACAGTTGGTACTGGGGTGCAGCGCTGACTAGGCATGTGCTAACTTGGTCCTAGCTCCTCATACCCCATCATTTCCATGAATTATGTGCCCTGCAGGTGCTACATGTGGTGAGTTTCATTGCCATTTAAGTTGTCCTCAAAAAGATAATACGATGACTTGGCATTGAAGTAAAAATTATTACGTACGCAGAAAAGGCATGGAAACAGAGCAGCAGGGCATAAATTTGATATTAGTGAAGCAAACATTTTCTGGAGGAATGAGCACATTTCCATTTTTCTTGCAAAGAACCAACCAATTGCTTTATAGCTTTGCTACTCAAACTATTGCCCTGGGACCACCGCAGCAGCTTGTGAGAACGCAGAATCTCAGGCCCTAGCCCAGACCCGGTTTAGATCTTTTTAACAAGATCCCCAGGTGATTTGTCTGAACATGAAAGTTTGAGAAGCCTGGCTTTATAGGACTTCAGAAGGGAAGATATCCGCAAGTAGATAAAGCTGAGCTAGGTTTTGTTACTGAAATATATGCAAAAGGATGACCTAGAACATGTGAGGAAAAAAGTTCTTTCAGTAAAAAAAATCAGTTATATGAGAAAAGAAAGCATTGAGTCATAGTTTGATTGGAACCATTCTTTTTCTTGAGTGATAACATAAAATGATGGTGCATCTTACAATCGAAGACGTCTCAGATTTAATGAACTAAAAGTAAAAGGTCTACACACATCACCAAATTGCTTTTTCTATCAGTTTAAGTTTCAATAACCATTCCTTCAATTCACATGAATCCTAAAATCAAGTTATTTAGGTAAAAACCAAATCTGAATTCATTGATTCTGATTTTTAAAATTTTACATTTTTAGGTCCCCCTACTCTATGCCATTAATTTCTTAGACAAAAATAGTCTGCTGTAGCTACTTTATTTTTTGAACACACAAGGTTAGAAAAGATGCAGAAAATATCATGTGAGAGATGGCAATGAGGCAGAAAGACTTCAGTGTTTAGAGGCCCAGACTGACTTTAACAGCAAGGTGTGCTCTTTGCCTATTTAAAACAATGACAACCAGGAAACATTTCAAAAAACTGATTTGCTGCTTTTTCAATGTTATTGTATTTAATCCTCGTAAAACTGTGAAAACTAGTGAGGCCAGAGAAAAGAAATAACTTTCCCAAGAAGCAAGGATAGTGAATAACGGAACCAGAATTTGAAGCAAGCGCCACCCAGACCTGCTGAGCCAGCGTCTCAGGACACGAAGCCCTGTCAGGTACCGTTTAACACGCAGTCCAGGTGTTGCTCACACATGCACAAGTCTGACAACCACTGCAGCCACAGGGTATTTGAAAAGCATTCCTCAGTGTTTGTGAATAGTGCCTACATTTTCTCCTATGGGCTCAACGGCTTCAGCTGAGTTGCTCTGTTGACACTGCCCTTTGCCAAATAATGTTTAAAAATGTTGCACAGAAAGCCTGGGAGCATTGGTACCAGCCGCACCTGTTCTGGGCTGTGTTGAAATCTTCGGGACCTCAGTGTAACATGCAGAGTTTCTTGGCACTCATTTCTTTTTTTCTTTTCTCTGGTTGAGTTACTCTCACTTCACCCAGCTATAGGCCTGTGCCCAACCCTGGGAGTGCCACTTAATTGTTAATCTTTGAGGCTGCCGCATGATCTTACCAAAATAACCTTCTTTCCAAGACTTTCATTCCTTTCTAATTAATTCAAAATGGTATTTTTAAAAAGTTCTCTCTTACTTCTCATTAACTACATTCGTGGTTCTCAAGCCTTGCTGATATTAAAAACCTGGGGAGCATTTAACCTTTCCAGGTCTCAGGCCACGCCTTCTGCCAATTAAATCAGAACCTCTGCAGGTGGGACCGAGGAGCAGTATCTTTTAACTATTGTAGGAGATTCCAAAATGCAACCAAGCTTTTAGGTAGTGGGTCACAGTTACTTATCTGTTAGTTGTCCACTATATTGCTCTTTCTCATGAAGTTCTTTAAGTTAAAAGCCCTCCAATAATATTCCTTTACCTTCATAACTGCTTTTCAAATAACTTGTTTTATTACCAAAAATACTCATGTACAATCTTTAGTTTGAAAATACAGTCAAGTAAAGAGAAGGAAATACGAATCTCGAGTAATCTTACAAGGAAGTAATAATATCTACTGCTAACATGTTCAGGCAGTTACCACCAGTGTCTTTTCTTTGTATATATTCTGTTCATGTGTGTGTACTTTACTGTACAGATGGTTTTGTTACCTGCTTTTCGCATTTGAATATCTTTTCAAGTTTCTCAACCTCTTACCTTTTTCTACTCTGCCCTGAGCTCTGTAACTTTGGTAAGTCAGTGTTTCTTGGTCTTTTCAGCCTGGCCTTCTGTCAATTCTGAACCCTCTTTTTATCCCAGTGGCTGAGTTCAGTTCAAAAGGACAAAACATGCTCCTTCTGGAGTCCCTGTCTTTCCAAATGGCTCTGCCATCTGGTTGCCCAACTGCTCAAGCTAGACATACCTGAGCCATCCTGGAGTCCTGGGACACCCTCACACCTCACTTCCAACCAATTATCAGTTATAACTTCCATCTAGGTCACTATCATTCTTTGCCTTAATTGTTGCCTTGGCCTCCTAACTGGTCTCCTTGCTCCCCTCCAGCACACTCAACACACCATCTGGGTGGTTTCATCAAGTTACTCTCATGACTTTTAAGGCAAAGTCCACACTCTTTATTAAGGCTTTCAAAACCCTGTATGATCCAGAACCTGCTTAATCATGCCTCTTCCACCCTATTCCTCCAACCCCAAAGCGCACCTGGTCTTTAATGCTTCAGGAACACCGAATGGGTTCCTTCTTCAACCTGCCTAAAACACACTTCTCAATCCTCCTTCTGATGCCTACACATCGTACAGGTCTCAGATGATCCCTCACTTCCCTGGAGAAGCCTTCCTGACTCCCCAAATCTGGATTAGATTCCCCTCGTTGTGCCTCTCTCCCCTGCCCCCCCCCCATATCCAGTACCTACTCTCTCATAGCGTGTTACACTGAATTGCAATTGCCTCTTTGCTTGTCAATATTTCCCTCCAAGTTGAACTTCTAGAGAACAGAGGTCAGTCTGTTTTGCTCATTACTATGTTCCTAGCACCTAGCACGGCAGATAACCAGAGCAATGAATGACTGAATCCCCTCATACTACATCATGTCATCTCTCAAGATGACGGCGTCTTTTCTGAATTGCGATCAAAGGCATTAGTTGGAACCTCAGCAGGGGCTGAATGATTTTTTTCTCCATCTAGGAGTGGGGCTCATGGTGGAGCCATTTTCCTGCCCTGTAGCAATCTTTCTCTGCTTCAGAAACTTCCCTCCTTTTTTCTTCTCTTCTGGTTTTCCTATCCTTTGCAAACTTCAAGTCAAATTAGCCAAGTTGAATTTTGTATGAGGTTAGTTTTATTTTTCACAGTGGAATCTCCTCATCTTTTCATTAATAATAGATGCCATTGCAACCCAAAGCTCTGTAACATTTCAAAGAGAAGCAGGTTAATGAATACCTGGTATTAGCTTGCTGTTGATACCAATAGCCCAAACACTTTAGTGATGGAAAAAAAAGAAGTTGGCAAAAAATAGAGGTAAGATTGTAGGGTTTCCAGTCTTCCAAGGAATTTGGTTTCCTTCTTCAAAATGTTGTGAATCTTTAGTGCCTTTTCATACTTGGAATGACAGCATCTGGGAGTGGACAAGGTTTTGCAAAGCCTTGGGTGTATAAAATTTGGGGGTCTTTGAGAAAAGGAATACAAAATTATAAGTATACCACCTACAAGCCTTGAAAATTGCCGGTGCAATTGGGGATCCTTGCAATTTAACCTTCATTAGGTAAATCTGCTCTCCAACTTCTATCCTAATTTTTATAATGGGAGAAACTGAGGTCAAGAATAATGGGCCTAAGGGTGAATTTGAGGACTGTTGCCTGGATTATCTGTTCCCATTGTAGGACCTGCTGCCCTTAATGGAACTAAATGGGCTTTGAAAATTAGCTGAATCCTCAGTTCTCTATTTCATTCATGCAAGCAAAGTCTGAAGGGTAAAAACATAGATATGTTAAAAATAAAAATATTTTTTTCAATCACATCAGACTTCGTGTGATCAACGAGCTGCTTGGTATGGTGGGAAGAGCTCTGGTCTGGCAGCTGGGAGGGGCAGTCATATGGAATCTAGTTCATACCATTAAGCCCCTACAAAAATAGACCTGCTTGTGCTGATTTTGAAACTGATTAATCTTGAGCCTTCTACTTAGCTTCTATTAGTTAGTTGAAAACAGAGTGGATTCTGAACTTGGTGGAGTTAAGCAATTTAGATAGCCTTCTGGTTTTACAGGAATGGGAAGAAAGAGCCTACTCTCTGGTTCATTGGACTTGCCCAGGTCAGCTAACAGGGAGGTGGGGATGGTCAGCCACCACACCTGGGGATGGAGAGAGTTCTACAACTGCAAGCAGAAGAATTCCATCCATCAGCCATGTAGGATCTAAGGCCCCTCGTGAGTTAGAGGTGGAGTGGACATCACCATCCCAGGGTCCTCAGGATGGAGGAATAAAATATGGATTAGAGTGGACTTACTGGAATTCTACTACAGAATTATTGTGACTCTAGCAATGGAAGAAACTGTATCACTGATGTGGAGACAGTGGTTATGGGAGTTGCTGAGGGCAGGGAGAGGGAAAAGGAGATGGATATGGGGGCATTTTCAGAACTTGGATTTGTCCTGAATGATATTGCAGGGACAGATGCAGGGCATTATATATCCTGCCATAACCCAGTGAATGGACTGGGGGAGAGTGAAACTACAATGTAAACTATAATCCATGCTATGTAGCAGTGTCCCAAAATGTGTTCATCAAATGCCATGAATGTGCCACACTGATGAAAGAACTTGGAGGTGTGGGAGGAGTGGGGAGGGGGGGGGACTGGGGGTATATGGGATCCTCATATTTTTTAAGGTGACATTTTGTATGATCTATGTATCTTTAAAAATATATTTAAAAATCTATTTTAAAAAAAAGAGCCTTTGCACCATTCTGATCGCCACCTGGTAAAGGTTGCCCCGCCCCGCCTCCCTCCCGGGCCCAGATCCCCAGCCTTGGAGCCAAATCCGGTGCCATCCCAAAGCCTCCTACAGGTTTCCCTCTCTCTGCTCACCTTTTGGAAGACATCCTGATCAGTCCACGCCTGCTGCTGACTTCTGTTTTGCCTCCTATGGCTTTCTCGCGGGTCACGCTTGCGCAGCCCAGGCCTCAGGGTCAGCTCCGCGGGCCCCCTTGTCCCGGATTGGAGCTCAGACCCGTGTTTAAGGCCGTTCACGCTGCTAAAACCCTGGTTTTGGACGTTGTCGGCGCAGGCGGGGCAGCAAGCTGGAGGATAACACACGGCGGGACGGGCCACCCAATTTAAACTCCAGTCCCAGCTGGAGTGCATCCTTGCTCCGGATTCCTAATTTATAAAACTAAGGGCTGGATTTAATAACGTTTAAAGGCCCTTGCAGTGCCACAGCCTGCAGATGCTAAATCGTGTTTTAATAAATACGGAGGAAATTTGCCTACCCCAATTCTTGGTGTCAGAAGTGCAGTTTTTTGGTTACTGATGTCATAGGAAAGCAGACCTAGCCCATAACGGCGCATGTTGCGGTAGATTGGGTTGCTACGCCATATGCCTGAAATAGTTTTTATTTTATTTTTATTTTTTTTTAGGGTGAACTTTGAGACATCTAATTTTGATGACAAGAGAGAGGGCGCGCTGCTGGGAAAGCTGGGTGTGAGCCCTGGAGCCAGCGTGCCCTGACTGTTTACTTTTGGGCAAGGCTTGTGATAAACAGGAAAGCGCTGGGCAGGGACCCAACAGGGAGCTGAGCCAGGAGCTTGTCACAGCACCTTCGCGGAGGATCTGGGAAGAGAAGTAGAGGTCGGTTACGGGGAGTCAGGGCAGGAACTGGAGACATCGGGTCGGAGCAGGTGGGTTTGGATCTTAGGGTAGGAGTCTGAACTGGGAAAAACTCACAGGTCTTGGGGGCAGCACTTTGGGGTATTATTCTATAGTGCACCAGCCTCTCACCTATGATGGGAGGGCAAAGCTTGGCATACAATGGTGCTCAACAAAAGGCAAAAGCCCTCTTTTCTAAGTGGGAGTGAGTGGGGTCTAGAGCGTGGATGATGGAAGTAGGTGCCATCCCATTGCCACCCGCTGCCAGGACGTGGGTGCCTGGGGCAGCTCAGGCTGGGTCTCAGTGGTTTCCCTAGGGGAAGGATGCAGGGTAGTGACCTCCAGAGTCAATGTTAGGTGATGGCTGGGCCAGTTGGATTTGCTAAAGTTCTGTAAAACAACTTGTGCAGTCACAGGCCTGTCCCGCAACTGGATTTGTGGCTCTGAAAGGGGTTCTGGGGGCAGGGGCTGCAGTCACCCTCTGGTTTTACAGTCTGGCTGCCAGCACTGCAGCTGCAGCTGGCGCTGGGTGTGAGGCTGGGTCTGCTGAGAGGCTCCTGGTGCTGAACAGCACAACCCTGGAGACTCACGTTGGCAGTGGTGATGAAGGACAAGCAGGGAATCATCTGAGGCTCCAATGCCTCTGTTTTGCTGAGAGTTAGTAAAGGGCTTTCTGGGATGTGGAAAGGCAGGGACCTGAAGTGGTCAGTTGTTGCAATCCCAGGAGCTCCTCTGTGTAGACACTCCTTTCCTGACCAGATCACCTCTGTGGGCTGCACACTATATCAACCTGGGAACTCAACGGATGGTATGATAGGCTGAAAAATGGCCCCCAAATTTATCCACATCCTAATCCCTGGAGCCCTGAAAGCCACCTTATATGGCAAATAGGACTTTGCAGATGTGTTTAGGTTACGAATCTTGAGATGGGGTTATTATTCTGGATTATCTGGGCGGGCAGAGGGGAACTTGACTATACACATGCAGAAGAGGAGGCAATGTGACCATGGAGGCAGAGACTGGAGTGATGTGGCCAAAAGCCAAGGACTGCTGGCAGTCACCAGAAGCTGGGAGAGGCAAGGAACGGATTCTCCCTGTCTTAGTTTGCCACAGGGCTGCCATTGCAAAGTACCAGAAAGGAGTTGGTTGTTTTAATGGGAATTTTATTAGTGGAAACCCTTACAGTTCTGAGGCTGTGAAATGTCCAAATTAAAGCACCATCCAAGATGCTTTCTCACCAAAGTCAGCTGCCACGTGGCAAGGCAAGATGGCACGTCTGCCACTCTATCTTTACTTTCTCCTTAAGTTCAGCTGTGGCGATCAGGCATCTCTCTCTTTCTCATCTCCTTGAGCCTCTCAGAGCTCTCTGTCTTTCTGTAGCTATAGGTGAACCTTGAGTCTTCTCTTTCTCTGCTTTTTTCCTTTCTCTCACATGGCAGGATCAAAATAGAAGCTTCCTTTATTTCTGTATGTTCTCAGTTTAAATAAGACCCAGCAATAGGGTGGAGACCGAAACTGAGTCACACCTCACTGATGTAGTCCAACCAAAAGTGATCTAACTGGGAGTGGATGTGGCTCAAGCAGTTGAGCACCTGCCTCCCACATGGGATGTCCTGGGTTTGGTTTCTGGTGCCTTCTAAAGAAAACACAGACAATGAGCAGATAACAAGCAAAAAATCCCCAAACAACGAGCAGACAATGAGGGCAAACAATAAGCAAAAATTCAACAACAAGCAAACAGAAGAGGGAGCCATCTGAGAGGACAGAAATTGATCTTATCAAGTGATCTAATCAAGGTTCCTTAACTGAATCTAATCAAAAGGCTCCATCTACACAGCATTTACAGGCACAGGAATGGGTTAGTTTAAGAACATAATTTTCTGGGTTCCACAAAAGACATACCAAGAGCCTCAGGAGGGAGCACAGCCCTGCCAGTGCCTTGGTTTTAGCTCAGCAATGTTGATTTCAGACTTCTGTCCTCCAGAACTGTGAGAGAATAAATTTCTGTTGCTCTAAGCCACCAACTTTATGTTAATTTTTTACAGCAGCCTTGGAAACTAATACAGATTATAATCTGATCCTTGCCATCCCTACATTCCTCAGCATTGGTCAAACAGAAGAGCAGTGTTTCTCAATGTGTGGCTGCCTGACACCCTGTATCAGAATCACGTGGGTGGGTAGGACATTTGGTAAAAATGCAGATTTTGAGGTTCCACCTCAGATTTTCAGAGTCAGACTCGCTCAGGATAAGGCCAAGGAAGCTGCATTTTTAACATGTGCACCAGGTGACTTTAGCATACACTAAAGCTTGAGAATTGCTAGCTTAGTGGGTTACTTCTCCCCCAAAAAGATGTTTGATTAGATGAGTCTCTGGGTATAGGCCCTTAACCTGAAGCAATGACCTTCCTGGGTGGGTGGTGGAGGATGTGAGGCATGGGGGTGGGAAAGGTCTCTCCGTGCTTCCAAATCACACCAGCAGAGTGGACAGGTGAAAGAAAACACCCAATATTTTAGAAATCGACTGCAATTGTTCTTGTTGGTCTGGGAGAAAGAACATTTATTCCTTGGGGGAGAGATGCACTTTTGCTTGGGAAACAAGACTGTAGGAACCTCCCTGGTGCTGAGAGCTGAGTTCCTTGGGCTGAGCTGAAGGGGTTAGGGCAACACATAATGAAGGCTAAACTGCTCTTGGAAATGAAGAAATGTTCAAGTTTCGTGGGCATCCAGGAGGAGGAAGAGATGCAAGGGTAGGACAACAAGAGCAGAGAAAGAAGTCTAGAGGGAGCTCAGAGAAAAGCATGGGGTCCTAGTGACATACAGAATTTACTCCCTGCCTCTGCTGTAATTATCCTCCTTTGGTCACAAAATCTTCAGTAAAATCTGTTGCATGCAGCTGGTGTACAGTGCTTTGTGGAAAAGAAGGACAAGAAATTTTGAACTGTGCTAGAACTTCTCGAGAAAGGAGAGAGCTGGACACAGCAGGAGTTGGGCTGTAGCAGCCTGTAGCTGGGACCAACCCTGGAAATGCCCAGACACATTGGGGAGTGCAGTAGGCAGAACAAGGGGGCTCACTCAGGCCATTTTATCTGGTATTGAAGGAAAGGGTGGTGCAGAAGGATGGAGAACCTGTGGAAACAATGAGCTACACATAGGTGAAGACTGATGTAGCCTATCAGGGGAGGTGACTCCAAGAAGGTCACTTAACCTCAGGCTGGTGACCTCACAACACCCTATCAGGGTAGTCAGATCCCTTAACTCAACATTGAGTTTTCTGAGACCACAGCTGGAATATCTTTGGTGAGAATCTCTCTGCTAGAATCTGTGTGTGCACGTGTACACATAAAGCACAAAGTTCATCAAGTTACTGAAAGGCTAATAAAGGATGTTCTGGAAGTGGAGATGAATAAAAAACACAAACTTTGATATTTTTCTCCTACCTTTTCCTAAGCCAAATGCTCAAGTTTATGGAATTTGAATAATTGTTTTTAAGTCTAATCAATTTTGGAACAGGGAAAGTTAGACGTTTATAGACTCCCCTGGCCATCAGTGGATTGCTGATTAATGACTCTGGTGTCTGTAATTATTCTGCCGTCAGGAGGTTGAGTGTCCTCAATAAATCCAGGTTCATCTGCCTTTCGAAGACACCGGGAGAGGAGTGCCTTGATTTATCCCTCAATTGGCACACATTCTCTTTACAGTACCTTAGAGAACGCTCAACTACTTAATGGTCTGAGAGGTCAATTTTCATCTTGCTTGTATTGAGCAACCTAGAATTTTCAGTGTCCTATCCCCTGACGGTGGGAATGTGAATTGGATTTTTCTCCATATTCCCCCTTTTGTTCAATTTTTTCTCTCCCTAACCAACCTCTTTCATTCAAAAAACGTTTATTGGGTGTGGTAGATTGCAGAAGTAGCTACAATTCTCCATCACTCTCTGAATCCATACCTTTTTAATGTAACTTTGAACTCCTGCCATGACTAATAGAGTGTATTTTTCTGTCCCTTCAACCTGGACTGGCCTTGTGACTTGTTTTGCTGATAGAATGTGGTGGAAGTGACAACGTGTCAGATTTGAGTCTAGACTCAAGAGGCCTTGCACACTTCTGTTCTTGCTCAGCACCCTTCCCAGCTGCTGAGGTTAGATTGCTGGTTGGTGGGAGACAGGTGGGCAATCTCCTCTCTACCTCCCCATCCCCAATAGAGCCTAGACGACCTGCAGCTGAGTCCACATAAGACCAGAAGAACCACCCAGGGAGCCTGGCCAAAACTACCGAGCTGCTGACTCATGAGCTATATAGATGACTGACTCAAGTTTGATTTGCTTGCAACATCATTGTGGCAATGGAGAACTGATACACTGGGTACCTATAATGTACAACCACATTCTAGTCCTGAGTCAGAGAATCAGAGATATGGAGATAGATATGACATAGTTCTTGCCCTTGAGGAGCTCATAGGCTAGTGGGGGCAGACAGATGGATAAATATGTAATTGTATTTGGAAGTGATGAGGCGAAATGGGGAGTCATTTCTACCGAGCATCCTAAGTGCTTGGTATGATGCCAGGCATTTTGTCCACATTATCTTCTTATTTAATCTTCACAGCAAGCCTGTAGGGCAGGCATTATTATTAGCCCATTTTGTGGATGAGCACTCTGAGGCCTGTAGAAGTCAAGTCCAGACCCCAATGTCACACAGTCAGGAAATAGCTCAGCTGGAATTCAAGCCAAGTTCTGTCTGGCTCCAAAGCCCACACTTTTTCTTCCCTCCTGATGCCCCTACTTAACATGTACAAAGCATTAAGGACTCAAAAGAAGGGGCAGCTGGCACGCATTGGGTGGGAGGGCAGACTCTCTCTGGGGCCTGGCCGATGAGGGAGGACAGAAGACGGACTGGGAGCCCAAACCGATGGTCTAGGGGTGAGCTGTTGTGATAATGAACTAGAGCAGGAGCAAGATGGGATGCATTTAGGTTGGGGTCCTGCTGGAGATGACAGCAGCTGCTTTCCAGGTGGAGGCTGAAGAAGGCAGGGGCATACAGGGAGGGCAGGGATGCCCGGGGACAGGAAGGCTTTTCTCACCTCTCTGAGTCCTCGCATTTCCCTGCTACAGAATACTCCATGCTGAACAATGCCTGACTTGGAATTTCTGCAAGGAATGGATTTTCTTTTTAACCCATATCAGTATTAAGAGGAGATTGATTTCCCCCCTCTTGCTTTTTCTTATATGCTTTAAAAAATATTCGTTTTCAAACTGATCATCCAGCTTCCTCTGGAGGCTCTGCAGCTGGAGGGATTGCACGCTGACCCTGGCCACGTCCTGGAGGCTCCTTGTCTATCTACCCTCTGCTCTGACGAGCATTTCTGTCTTTCTGTAAAATGTCCACAGAGGGGCATGGGACAGACACAAAGTGGGTCTCAACGCTTGCCTGGGCTGATTATAGACTGGGAGTCCCTTGAAGGTCACAGCGAGGTCTGCTTTATCTACATTCCCCTACCGTGTGGAGGAGGGCTACAGCAGTCAGTTCTGCTAGTATTAAACGCTGTGTGCCAGACGCTGATCCATAGTAACTACCCCAGGAGGTGGATACTTTCACCGTTCTAGTTTTATATAGGAGACCCAGCAGGAAAGGATAGCTGGGTTCAAAGGCCCGCTGCTGGGAAGGAGCAGAGCCTGGGTTTCCAGAAGGTCACCGGGCTCTGGAGCCCACTGTCCTAAACTCTCTGCTCTGACTGTCAGGAAAGAAAGAAACCAAAGAGGCAAGACCTTGGGGCAGTGGGACAGGGAGTGGGGTGGGTGTGTCGGGCCAGCATCTTTCACTTTTTACTTTATATACTTCTGTAACTGGTTGACATAAATATATAATAAAAATCTAGCAGAAAAAAAAATGTAGAAGAAAAAAAATTCCAAAATATTTTTCAAGTCATGGAACGGTAGAGCCCAGAAGGGACCTTGGAAGTTTTCTAGCCCAAGGAGGAAGTTGTCTTGAAGGTGAAGTCATTGCCCTAGTTGGCGATGACAGAATCTCGCTGCACTCTCCAAGTCCCTTTCTGTCAGCTCTGTTCGAAGGCCAGGACTTGGGGCTGGTTTGCTGTGCTCTTTGACCTGGCTTTTTCACCCCACCCGGCCTCTCACCACGGCTTCCCCCGCCTGCCTGTCTCAAGTTCAAGTGCCCGTTGTCTCATGCTGGCCCCAGACTGACTGTGGTGAATATTCCGGGCCCCTTTTGGGTCTATCATTTTGGACATGCTCCAAGTTTTTCTGACCTTCCCCCTGCCCCCCCCCCCCAATTGAATCTGACTTGTGTCCATGTCTGATTCCTTAAGCCTGTCTGGCCAACATGGAAAAACAAATCCAAGCTCCTTACAGGCTGTAGCTGGATTTTAACAGTGAGCCTCAATGACTTAAAGCAAAGGACTTTTGCAGCCATTTTAGCAGCCAGGCCTGGCTGGTGGAGGAAATATTTAAGAATTTAATGCCTCAGATAATGACCTTAGGAGCAAGAAGAATTGCTCAGCAGGAAGGAAGAACTAATTGCAGGGCAATTTTCTGGCATTTTCTGGCAAGGTCAGTCAGACTGGTAATCCTGCTCTTTCTCCCATCTCTCCCCTCACCAAAGAACTGCCTGCCCCTCTGGTCAATGGCATAACCAAAGAGGCTGATAAATAACAAGTCCTTCAGACAGGAGCTCTTTCTGGGACAAGTGTTTAGTGTTTACAGCATTATCCTGTGTTTCATTTTATGGAATGATTTTGCCCTCAGGCTGAACCTTCCTCAAGTTAAGACAGTGGTCATTTCCTCCTCCTGATTCCCTGAAGGCAGTGGTGGCAGACAAGGCGCTGCTGTGTTGTTCTGGGGAGCAGAAGGCACGCGGCTTGGGTATTATGTTTACTGGGAACGCTTTCTGAAGTCATAGCACTTCCTTTCTCTCTTTGCACTGTAGGGTAGATGGCTGAAGAGGAAGTGGGAGTCAGGGAGCAAGATTGATCCTCATCCTGTAATTAGGATTCTAGCTTCCCCTCCCCTCCCTGGAGGTTTCAATTTGGAAAACAGCACTTGTTTTCCATGGAACAAAGGTTTCTGGGAAGCAGGAAAGCCGTCCTGGCAGAGCAATGTTCTAGAAGCCCCTTGGATGTCCTTCGGCCATGGAGGCTGCACGAGGATTCAGGTACAAGAACCTGGAAGGCAGGCCCAGGAGAGGTCAGGCTATCCTGCATCTGGCTGGACAGCCCCGTCAGGAAGTGCAGGGATGCAGTAATTAGGAAGGGCATTTGTAGTCCAAAGTTATAGATCTGGCTCTTTTAGGAACATATTTATCTTTCCTTGTGCCTTTGTCACCTGTAAAATGGGGATAGTAATACTTGTCCCCTTACCTTGTTGAAATAGTGTACAGATTAAAAAGAAGAAGACAGAATCATAGGGGTCTCTAGAGTTGAGAAAAAGCAAAGGATAGCTATTTTTTCCCCACCATCCTCGTATACATGTGCCCTTAAGACAGAACACCCACCCTTTTGGAGACCTGGGAAGTCAGCTCACATAGTGAGTTGCCGGTTCTCCCTTATAGTGGCTGGTTCATGTAACTTAATGGTGAAAATCTGAATCCTCTCTCCCTAAGATTAGGAATAAGGCAAGGATGTTTGCTATCTCTAACTCTAATTCAACATAGTACTGGAAATTCTAGCCTGGTCAATAAAAGCGTGAAAAGGCAACAAAACACATACAGATTAGAAAAGAATAAAGAAAACCGTTCCTATTTGCAGATACCATGATTGTCTACAAAGAAAATCCCAAGGAACCTACAAAAACATTAATAGAACTATAAAGTAGTTCAGCAAGTTTGCAGGATAAAAGATAAACATACAAAAATGAAGTGTATATCTGTATACTAATAATGACCACATGGATACTGAAATTAAAAAGAAAATATTTTAAAAAACCCACAAAATATCATCTACCTATAGTTGGTATAATCACAAAAAATGAAATGTTTAGAGGTAAATATAATAAATCATGCACGGGACTTGTATGCTGAAAACTACACAATGCCAGTGAAAGAAATAAAATATGATCTAAATAAATGGAGAGACAGACTGTATTCATGGATTGAAAGATTTAACAGTAAAGATGTCAGTTCTTCCCAATTTGATACACTGATTTAAGGCAATTTCTATCAAATCCCAGCAAGATTTTTTTATGGATATAGACAAGATTATTCCACAATTTATATGGAAGGCAAAAGAACTAGAATAGCTAAAACAAGTTTGATAAAGAAGAATAAATGGGAAGGAATCACTTTATCCAATTTCAAGACTTCCTCTATAGATAAAATAATCAAAACTATATGGTATTGGAAAGTGGTTGTGGCTCAACTGATAGAGCATCCGCCTACCATATGGAGGGCCCAGGGTTTGATACCCAGGGCATCCTGACCCATGTGGTGAATTGGCCCACATGCAGTACTGCTGTGTGCAAGGAATGCCGTGCCACACAGGAGTGTCCCCTGCATAGAGGTGCCCCACGCTCAAGGAGTGCACCCTGCAAGGAAAGCCGCCCCATGTGAAAAAAGCACAGACTGTCCAGGATTGGTGCTGCACACGTGGAGAGCTGATGCAGCAAGATGATGCAACAAAAGAAGTGACACAGTTTCCCAGTGCTGCATGACAAGAATGCAAGTGGACACAGAAGAACACACAGCAAATGGATACCGAGAGCAGACATTGGGCGGGAAGGGGAGAGAAATAAAATAAATCTTTAAAAAAAACCCAAAAAACTATATGGTATTGGCAAAGAGAAAGACACACAGATCTGTATAACAGAATAGAGAATCCAGAAATAGACCCAGGCAAATACACCCAACTGATTTTTGACAAAGTGGTAAAAGCAATTCAATGGAGAAAAGTTAGCCTTTCAAAACAAATGGTGCTGGAACAGTTGGATACCCAGAGTTAAAAAAAAAAAAAAAAAAAAAGAACCTTAACCTAAGACTCATACCTCATACAAAAAATTAACTCAAAATGCATCATGGACTCTTTAATATAAAGTGTAAAACTAAAATTTTTAGAAAAAACGTTGTGGAAAATCTAAAATTGATACATTGGACTTCATCAAAACAAAACAAAAATACTTTTCAATAGACCTGTTAAGAGAATGAAAAGACAAGTTACAGAGTGGGAGAAAATATTTGCAAGCCACATCTTCACCAAATGACTAGTACAGGAATATATATCTAACTCTCAAAATTCAACAATAAGAAATAATCTAATAGAACATGGGCAAAAGACATCATTAGCCATTAGATAAAAATGAGTAGTCATTAGGTAAATGCAAATGAAAACCACAATGTGATACCATTACACACCTATCAGAATGGCTAAAATAAAAATAGTGACTACACTACATGCTGGCGAGGATGCAGAGAACCTGAATCATCCTTACACTCCTGGGGGCGGCGGGTGGGGTGTAATATATATAGCTATTTTGGAAGACAGTTTGGCAGTTTCTTAAAAAACAAACAGACATGCAATTACCATATGATGCAACAATTGTGCTCCTGGGCATTTATTTCAGATAAATGAAGATATATGTTCACAAAAACCTGTGCACAAATGTTTATAAGCAGCTCTTTGTAATAGCCCCAAACTGGAAACAATCTAGATGGCCTTCAGTGAGTAAATGGCTGAACAAACCGGTACACTCATACAATGCAATACTTCCTATTCATCAACAAAGAGCGCACTCTTGGTACATATAACAACCTGGAAGAATCTCCAGCCAATTAAGATGAATGAAAAAAATTCAATCCCAAAAGACTACATACTGTATGATTCCATTTATATAATATTCTTGAAATGACACAACTATAGAAATGGAGAACAAATGAGTGGTTGTCAGGTTTAAGGAGTGAGAATGAGAGGTACGTGGGTATGGTTATAAAAGGGCAACTTGAGGGGTCCATGTAGTGATAGAAATATTCTGTCTTGACCATATCAATGTCAATAGCCTGGTTTTGATATTGTATTACAGTTCTGCAAGATGTTACCATTGGGGGAAACTGGGTTAAGGGTACATAAGTTCTCCCTGTATTATTTTTCATAACTGCAATTATCTCAAAATCAAAAGTTTAATAAAAAGCATTCAACATGGGAAGAAGAGCAAATTAAAATAAAATTCTCCTTCATATACTTGACAGGATTGGCACTTGTCCAAGGCTTATGGTTTTCTTCAAGGCAGCTTATAGATGTCCAAGGGAAAAGGGCATAGAAGAGTATCGGATTTGGAGTTGAAAACTCAGGTGTCCTTAAGTCTTTGTGTACATATTGGTCAAATGGCAATAACTATTCTACAAGAGATATTGCGAAGAGCAGATGAGGGCTGTATGTGGAAGCGTTATACATAAACATCTACCAGTTGTTGATCTGGAAAGCATTGATCCATTCTGGGGCTCCATATACTGGCATCAATTGGATATTTATCCAGAAACTACTGCTATATGTACTGCAGTATGAAGTTAAAGCAATTAATAAGATAATTCAATGTCAAGGTTCTATTCCATAAAGGAGAAGTACTTCCCTCTAAATGACCCAGGTAATTACCTCACCTTTTAAGCTTGGGGGTGAGGGGAGGTGGGAGCAGGAAATCAGGAAAATTTATGTAGACATATTAGAAACCATCTCTCCTTCAGAAGCAGCAGATAATGGACAGATGGTTGTTTGATGTGAATTAATTTTTTAAAAATTCTATACATTCAACCATAGGAGAGTGGTTAAGAAAATTATGATATACCTATTTGATGAAATAGATAAAAAATGTTTTAGAAGATCCTTTAGTGGCATGTAAATGGGCTTATAATTTAGTGTATGAAAAATAAAGATCACCAAAGTGTATTCCCAACATCTTCCCATATTTACAGGGAAAAAATTTCTGTGTAGGAGAAATCTGGAAAGTTAGTGACCAAAATACTACCAGTGATTATGGCTAGGGTGGGTTTTTCAACTTTCCTTTTGTGTGTCTCTATTATCTGATTTTTCCACAAGAGAATATATTACTTATTTAATTGTAAAGGGTAGTTTAAAAAAAATAGATTCCCTCCTGAGAGCCTCCATGTTACTCAAATGTGGCCAGTCTCGTAGCCAAACTCAGCATGTAAATGCACTGCCTTCCCCCCAGTGTGGGACATGACACCCAGGGATGAGCCTCCCTGGTGCCGAGGGATCACTACCAAGTACAAGCTGATGACGTAACTAGAAAATGACCTTGAATAAAAGGTTCAACTCGGACCAGCAGAATATCCCTGTCTACATGAAATAACAGGAGTTAAAAATGCTTTTTGACCTAAATCAAGGGGGAAATGGAAAGGACAAATGAGTTTATATGGCTATGAGTCTCTAAAAAAGAGTCCGGAGGTTATCAGAAGGATTGCCCTTATGCACACCTGAGCAGAGTCTCAGAGACAGATAAAGTAGATACAACCCCAGGCATTGGTTCTTCTGAGGGCTAAAGAGACCCACAGGTTTTATGGTCATAGCAGATGGAGTTCACTGCCATGTCAGTTGGCCCTTCTTTGGAGTTGGTGTTTCTGTGTGATGGAGCTGAACTCAGATGTGATCTCTTTTCACAAGTCTTTCCTGTTACTTTACCAGAATTGTAGTTGGTGCTGGGTCTTAAGATATATCTAGGGGATCTGAATCTCTGGACTGACCATATGATAGCCAGGCCCTGAGCCTCAACAGACTTCAGCTCCTACAGTCTGGTTTATTGGACTTACCCCACTCAGCTAACATGGAGTTGAAGAATGTCAACCACCACACCATGGAGCCTAGAGTGCAGGAGGATTGCATCTAGTATCCATGTGGAATCTAAGCCCCCTCTTGACATAGATGTGGAATGGACACAACCAATCCAAGGTCCATAGGATGGAGGAATACAGTAAGGATTAGAGTGGACTTACTGATATTCTATTCATGAACTATTGTGGTTAGTAATCGAGAAAATGTAGCATTGGTGTGGAAAAAGTGGCCATGGTGGCTGCTGGGTGCGGGAAATGGGAGGAAGAGATGAGATGTGGAGGCATTTTCGGGACTTGGAGTTGTCCTGGGTGGTGCTGCAGGGACAATTACTGGACATTGTAGATCCTTCCATGGCCCACTGGATGGAACGTGGGAGAATATGGGCTATGATGTGGACCATTGACCATGAGGTGCAGCGATGCCCAGAGATGTATTCACCAAATGCAATGGATGTGTCATGATGATGGGGGAGAGTGTTGCTGTGGGGGGAGTGGTGGAGTGGAGGTGGTGGGGGGTGAATGGGGACCTCATATTTTTTTAATGTAACATTTTTAAAAAATGAATTAAAAAAAATATAGAAAGTTGTTTCTGCAACCTTTTATTTTATAAGTCACATGGCAAACAACTCCATTTTTCCCCCTTCTGGACAAACCAATCTTAGGGGATTTGAGGAGAAAATCCCAGGAAGCTTAGGTCTCTTGGACTGATGGAAGAGTATTGTAGCTGGTCAACAACTGCAGGGTTTATTTTCTGTCCAGATACCCCATGTTTTTTTTCTGCTGCCAGTCTGCTTTCCCACAGAGGAGACAACTTGGAAAACATAACCCCTGTCCCTTGCAAAGTCTTTCACTGTCAAGAAAAACATTTGCTGTGGGCTTAAAAGAAAATACCCATATGAGGGAACCAAATGAACATTAGTTGGCCATCCTGGGGCAAGATATATGCTCAGACATGTTTTGATACAATTAACACTTCCTGAGATGTTGTGCTTCTCTTGGCAGTGTCCTCATTTAGTTCTCTCAAGAGCACAAACTTCCAGAAAATTTCTCTTATGCTAAGAGTATCTAGACACACTGTGCTCAAAGACAAGATTGTGTGGAGGTGGTATCATGAGCCATAGATTCAGACTGGACTGGCTTCTTGGCCAGCCTCCATTACTTGCACTGTTGAACTTTTTGAGCCATGGTTTCTTTTTCCCTAAAATGGGGAAAATACCCACTTCTTTGGGCAATTGTGACTATTAAAACAATGCCTATAAAGCATCCAGCACTTTGCCTAGAACTTAGGGGGAAATAAATAAATGCTATTATGATGTAGTTTCTTTCATCCTGTGGGACTGTTAGCTAATACAGAGGTGCAAAGAAAGAGGAGGAGAGGGGGAAAAATGCGGAACTTGATAACACTAAGGTTCTGGGTGAGAACAAAGTTGAAACTTGTTTCAGTGATCTCTTGTTGCATAACAAACGTCCCCAAAATTTAATATTGTAAAACAGCAGCCATTTTATTATATCTATAGGTCCAGAATCTGGACAGGTCATAGCAGGGATGGCTTGTTCCTGCTCCATGATACTCGAGGATTCCATTGAGAAGACGTGAAGGCCGGGGAATGGAGTTGTATGAGGCTTCTTCATATGGCACCTGGCTGAGATTGCTCAAATGTTGGGGGTAAGGTGAGATGGCCGTCAGCTCTTGCTCAGTCTCTCTGGGCCTTGCCATGTGTCCTCTTCACATGGCTTCTCCACTATTGTGGCCTGGGGGTGGGTGGGCTCCTTACATGCTGGTTCAGGGAGCAAGTGTGTTTCAGTCAACATCTGGGAAGTTGCATGACTTTTGATGACCCAGTTTTGAAAGTGACTGTCATTATCACCCTACTCTACTGATTGAAGCAGCCACAGGCCCACCCAGATTCAAGAGAGGAGAACATAGACTCTACCTTTCAATGGGAGGCATTTCAAAGAATTTCTGGTCTTGTTCTGGAATTGCCACAGAAATCCGACTACATGCAGGCCTGGGTTTTCCTATGGATTTTCCCCCCTGTCCTGTTCTCTAAAAACAAATAAGGCTTGGGGTATCTAGAGGAGTTTGTGTGTGTGTGTAGTGTGTGTGTGTTTGTGCAGCAGGCCATACCAAAGGAATGATCTACTTTTTGGACATCTAAAGTTTGTAGTAGAAGACTGAAAATTGTCAGGTCAGCCTTCATTTTCATTTCTCTGGTTAGTTAGGATTGAGTGGTGACACCTGTGGCTTTTTTAAAAAACAAAAACCAAACAACAAAAACTGCTACTACTTCCAGCAAAAATGCCATTCCTTTCAAGGGTAAATGAAGAAAACCCACTGGCAGGGAATTTTGACCCACAGAAACATTACAGCAAGGTTTCTAAACCTTGGCACTTTTGATATTTTGAGCCAGCTAGTTCTTTGTTGTGAGGGCTGTCCTGTTTATTATAGGATATTGTTTTAATTTCTCAGATGCAAAAATGAATACCATACAATGGCTTGGCTTAAACAATGGGGATTTATTGGCTCACAGTTTTGAGGCTGGAAGTCCGAAATGAAGGCATCATCATGGTGAATCTTTCTCCCTGAAGTCCATGGAGTTCTGGAGCTGGCTGCTGGCGATGCTGGGTGCTTGGCTTTTCTGTCACATGGCAGTGCATATGGCAGTGTCTTCTCCTTTCTCTTGACTTGCAGCTTCTGGGTGCTTCCTTTGTCTATCTGTTTATAAAGGACTCCAGTAATCTGGATTAAGGCCCAACCAGATTTAGTTGGGCCACACCTTAAGTATCATCTCGAAGAGATCTCAGTTATAATGGGTCCACACCCACCAGAATGCAGATCAAGACCAAAACATGTCCAAACTGGGATGCATAATCCAATCCACAAGTTTAGCAGCATCCTTGGCCTGGACCCACTATGTACCAGGAGCATGACCAGCCCTTCCCCTCATTCCAGTTGCGACAACCAAATGTCTCCTAGGGGGCAACATAGCCCCCTGGCCGAGAACCGCTGCCTTACACAGACAAGTTTGTGACCATGGAGACGATTGCTTCCGCAGAACCAGAAACAAACAAAACTTTGCTCTTGCCCTTTGAGTTGTCCTGCAGGTCGGCAGCAAACAGGTCACAAAATTGATTTGATGATGCTGTTGTTTGTCTCTTCTCCTCCTAATTTCTCTCTCCGTGCCCTGGACACATTCTGTAGCTCATCTTCTCAAATGATTGTCTGCTCATGGGATGGGGTGGGGAGAGGGGGAAGGGGGAGAGAAAAGGGGGAAGAGGAGAGAATGAGAGAAAGAGGTAGAGAGAGAAAGAAGGAAGGAGGGAGAGAGAGGGAGAGGGGAAGGAAGGGTTAGAAATCAGCTCCCCTGCGAGGGGGCGCCACACACCCTGGACTACCTGGCCCTTGGGGAATGACTGTGGGGTCAGGGAGACAGGAGGGAGGGACTCTGAGTGTGGGCGCAGCCTGATTGCACGGACACCCCACAGGGCTTCTCAGGAAGACAGGCTGCTTAAAAACAGGATTTACACATCCACTGACTTCCCTCTCCTTTAATCTTGACGTCATTTACTTTCTTTCCTCAAGCGTCAACTTATTAATTGTTCAGGTGCGGCTGAATGTCTCTCATTTGTGGTGACAGGAGTCACTGATGTATGCAAGTGGAGTCACAGATAATCCGAACCTTCGCTGGAGACCCCCATCGCCGCTTTAACGTTTTACAGGGAGCGGGGAGAGGAGAAAAAAGCCAGGCCACAGGAGGGGGAAGCCGGGCACCTTCCACAAAACAACCTGAAAACACGTTTGTCTGGGTTTTCTTGGAGTTTTTTCCTGCCTTGCTTCTTTGGTTGGGGTAACAAGGAAGCAGGGGTGAGGGCACACCCCTCGGAGCCTGGCGGTGTCAAGGGCTTCCCCGGGTTGCTCAGAGGCTGCTGCCCAGGCGACAGCGAAACGCTCTCCCGTGCTTGGCGGGATTGCTTACCAGGGCCCTGCGCAGTCCTGCTCTTGGACTTGGGTCAAGGGGCTGCTGCCCTGCGCGCCTGCACGTCACACTCACACACAAACACATTTATGCAAGTGCCCCGGGAACTCAGGACTGGGACTTTGTGCTGGCTCAGCCTGACCCAGACCCTCGCAGCGGCTTTCCAGAGGCACGCAGTCAGGCTGCAGGGAGGAGGGTCTCCCTATCTCTTGCCCCAAGAGCTCACAGCCCCTACTGTGCCTGAAGGCGTAGAGATGAGGGCACAACTGGGGCGTGGGTGGGTGGGAGACAGGCATTGTTTCTGAGTATTTCAAGGAGAAATTCAGGAGGGAAAGCACTTAGAAAAGAGAAAACAAACTAACTTGTCAAATCTTTTCTCTTGGAGAGCATGAAAGGCAGAGGGTTCTGGTATCACAAAGTATCATTTCCTAACTGTGTGCCAAGCATTTACTTCTTGCATCTCTTTCCTTTCTGGTGATAGTTCCAAGAGTCCTCCATAGGCTGCGCTGCATTCACAGCAGGTGCACCTGGTGACAGAAGAATATTAGCTGTATTAATTCATTTACTCTCATGTTTGTAAAAATGCAGGTCAAGTGGTAACATGCATAAAGCATGAAAGTCATTATTTGGTAACTAGGTAGACATTCATGGTTGGATTGTAAAGTTTCATTTTAATAAAAATAAATACTATTTAATCAAAATTTCAAAATTTAATGAAAATGTCAGTTTTATTTAAATGCTTTGATTAAAAATTTAATGTTCATTAATTAAAATTTGTATTTTCCCTTTCATAATTTTGAGTATTTTAGAAGAAAACTGATTTTTTTGGGAAAACATGAAAAATAATTTTTGATTTTTACATTTATTTTGATTGATGTTTTGGTGGAAATATGTTCTACACTTTGAATACACTATACTTTGAATGTAATTACATTTTATTTTTAATTCTTAATGCCAGTAGAAGTAAGTTATGTGGAAATCTGTTTTATAAGTATCTAGTGATTTTGCCAAAATGAACACAAGAAAATATTTTGTAGAATAAATATGTAAGAATTTATTAATTGTATTTTATTTATCTATTTATTTATTTATCTATTTATTTATTTCTCTCTCTCCCCATTCCCCTCTTCACCCCAGTTGTCTGTTCTCTGTGTCTATTTGCTGCATCTTCTTTGTCCACTTCTGTTGTTGTCAGCGGCACGGGAATCTGTGTTTCTTTTTGTTGTGTCATTTTATGTCAGCTCTCCATGTATGTTGCGCCATTCCTGGGCAGACTGCACTTTCTTTCACACTGGGCAGCTGTCCTTACGGGGCGCACTCCTCGTGCGTGGGACTCCCCTATGCGGGGGACACCCCTGCGTGGCAGGGCACTCCTTGCGTGCATCAGCACTGCGCATGGGCCAGCTCCACACGGGTCAAGGAGGCCCGGGGTTTGAACCGCAGACCTCCCATGTGGTAGACGGACGCCCTAGTCATTGGGCCAAGGCCGCCACCTATTAATTGTATTTATTATTCATCAAAGTTGAAAGATAACTAGAGAGGAAGTGGACTTGGCCCAATGGATAGGGCGTCCGTCTACCACATGGGAGGTTTGCGGTTCAAACCTTGGGTCTCCTGACCTGTGTGGAGCTGGCCCATGCGCAGTGCTGATGCACGCAAGGAGTGCCCTGCCACGCAGGGGTGTCCCCCGCATAGGGGAGCCCCACGCACAAGGAGTGAGCCCCGTAAGGAGAGCTGCCCAGTGCGAAAGAAAGTGCGGCCTGCCCCGGAATGATGCCGCACACAGGAGAGCTGACACAACAAGATGACGCAACAAAAAGAAACACAGATTCCCGGTGCTGCTGATGAGGATAGAAGTGGTCACAGAAGAACACACAGCGAATGGACACAGAGAGCAGACAACTGGGGGGGGGGGGGAGAGAAATAAATAAAAAATAAATCTAAAAAAAAAAAAAGACAACTAGAGGATAATCTAGGGACTATATAACATAGTGCTTACAGTGGTAGATAAGGATTGTGGTTAACATAAATACAAGAATGTTCCTCCATTACAAGGTGTTAAGAATATCTTGATACATGGAAAATATACAAATAATGTAGCTTATAGACTGTAGTTAACAGCAATATTGTAATATTTTTGTAGCGAAGGCAACAAAGGCACTATATGAATAATAAGGGTAAAAAAACATGGGGTTTAGTATTATGAGATATGAATATGATCTAGAATGTCTTTCTTCATTAACAAGGAGAACTTGGTCGTGTCATCATGTCATTTAACCAATCTTTCTGAACATTTATCTTTCTGGACAGTGGAGAAACAATTGAGCTTGTTTTTAGGGTTAAATAAGGTAAATATGCCTGGACAGAATTTTTTTTTATAGTAATGCTTCCATAATTTTTTAGGCTGCCTTTTTTCTGTTATTTTATTTTTTGAAGTTGCAATAAAGTTTACTTAAAAAAAAAAACACTGTATGATAATGCATATTTTTATTTTTTTTTAAGATTTATTTTTTAAAATTTATTTCTCTCCCTTCCCGCCCCACCCCCCTCCCAGTTGTCTGCTCTTTGCTGTGTGTTCTTCTGTATCCGCTTGTATTCTTGTCAGCAGTACGGGAATCTGTGTTTCTTTTTGTTGCGTCATCTTGTGTCAGCTCTCCGTGTGGGTGGTGCCATTACTGGGCAGGCTGCACTTTCTTTTGCGCTGGACGGCTCTCCTTATGGGCGCACTCCTTGCATGTGGGGCTCCCCTACATGGGGGACACCCCTGCATGGCAGGGCACTCCTTGCGTGCATCAGCACTGCGCATGGGCCAGCTCCACGCGGGTCAAGGAGGGCCGGGGTTTGAACCGGGGACCTCCCATGTGGTAGACGGACGCCCTATCCATTGGGCCAAGTCCACTTCCTTTACTAATGCATATTTTTTAAATGCTTATTGTTATGAAGGAATATTTGTCAAGGTAGATATCAAACATGCTCAAAGTAGAGTTTATTGGATTTATATTCTAAATATTTGGATGTACGGTGTGTGGGTTTCTGTTTGTCTTTTTGCCTGGGGTCCTGCGGACGTGAAGGAGGGCCAGCTGACAGTGTTAGAAGGTGAGGCAGGGCGCAGAACAATGGCCAGCTTTGAGTGCATGCTTGTGGGCCAGGCGCTGGGCCAAGGGCTTCACATGTGCTATCTCAGCAAATCCTACAAGAGCTCCTTTTCCTGATGGAGAAACGGGGGCTTGGGTGGGCCGCGTGCTTTGCCAAGGTCACAGAGCCAGGATCTGTGTCCTATCCATTCCACTCCAAAATCAAAACAGCCAGCCCAAGCCTCGTGACTACAGGGGCTGGCAAAGGGAACTGGGCATAGCTATAGATTTCCATCTTCTCTCCTCTCCTCCCAGGGCAGAATCGTTAGCAGCGTCTGCCCGTTCACTCCGGGTCACTGAGGACGGGCCCACCCAGGTCCCTGTTCCTCTAGATCCATCTTTCGGTTTGGGGGGTGGTCTCCATGGTGGCGGCTCCTCCATGGGGCGGCACGGGGCCCGTGGGCTCAGACCTGTGCTCCCTTCTGGGTCTGGGCTTCGAGCCTCCGGGGACAAAAGATGAAACACTGTTTCATCATCATTCTACGGGCGCAGAGGAAGAGGATGCTCTTCTGGCTCATGCATATCACGGACCTGCTCAAACCTCGCCGCAGAGCAGAGTGTGGATTATAGATGAAGTTTAAATTGATTTTTGCGGGAATTAGGCGGTTTACAAATGAGCGCAATATCTGTGTTTGGACTACAGCTACCTTGGGGCCCTTATGGCTTTAATGAAATTCTATACATCAAAGCCCTTTAAAAGCCTCTCTAATTCAAAAATATGCAAACTGACCCCTACTAGCCTGCTCCTGCTCCCATAACAGCAGTGTGAGGTGGTGGGAGGGGTTGGGAACCGCAGGGTCACAGCGCGCAGCAGCGGCGCTGACATCCAGCTACCTGCCCCCCAGGCCAGCCCCGGGTCCTGGGCCCACTCAGCTCAGGGGGGGGCAGCATCTGTCCTCCACCCCTCTCTGGGGTGTGCAGGGTACCAGAAGGAGCGAGGACAAGCTCCTGCAGCAGCAGTTCTCAAATGAAATCCTTTCAGGGGGTCCTCCAGGTCAGAACTATCATCATAATGAAACTATTGTGTCATTTTCCCCTTTCCCTCTTCTTTTCATGGGTGCACAGTGGGTGTACTGGACTACATGACATGTGGCGTCACAACAGGTTGCCTGCGGAAACAAGTATGAGAATCCAGCTGTCTTCTCTGAGGCCAGACGTTAGAGAGATCTGTAAAAACTTAACAAACGCCATTCTTCAAAATTTTTTTTTTGGTTTTGAGAAATAGTTATTTTCGTAAAATACATAATTTATGTTAGCGTGTCATGGGTTTACTATTTTTTTATGAATGAATAAATATTTTTAAAATTTCTCCTTTTTGATTTCTAGTATTAATAGATAGAGCCCACATAAACAAATGTCCTCTGGGGTCCCCAGTAATTTTTCAGAGTGTAAAAGGGTCCAAGACCAGAAAGGTTGAGAACTCATGAAGTTGAGGGCACAGATCACCCTACATCATTTAATACAGCATGTTTGGGTCCCATTAAATGCCTACTCCACACTTCCCCAGAATAAATAAATTGGTCTGGATTTTAATTAAGCTGCTTTGAATTTATGGACATTTATATCTAAGAAAATATGTTTTGATTATATATGTATAGAGTATGTGGGGGGGGGTCTATGAGTAAGAAAAAATAATTCTCATCTCTCATTTTCACAAAGGGAGTTCCACTGAACCCTAGTACTAAAAGATATGTTCTTCCCAAAGAAAAGACCCTGGAGTCAAATAAATTTGAGAACTATTGGGTTAAACAAGCCTGTTCACTGCAAGCCTTCTCAGAGCCCTCCATAAGAACATTAAAGGGCTTTGTGAATTCCTGAGAGAAACACTGTGCTGCGTTTCCCAGACTTTTTGACCATAAATCTTTTCTTGGGGATAACTAGAAGAACTAATGCTTCAAGGAATATACTTTGGGAAACGTCTTGACTCAGCGAAAGCATGAGCTGGTCTCCGCGCTGGGCCACAGCGGGGTCAGGTGTGCAGCTGGGGTCCGCTGGGCGGGAGGTGGGCTGCCCGAGGCAGGGGATGGAGGGGGAGTGGTGACGCTGGAGCCCACGGCAGGCCTGGGGGGCAAAGCAGGAACGGAGGCTTCCTAGAGCTGGTGGGGGGCAGGGGGCCCTGGGGATGGGAAGCAGAGCTGGGGGAAGAGAGGGGAGGACCCAGCGCCGATGTGACCTGGCCGCACCCCCCAGCCCTATCCGCTCGGCAGAGGCAAGGCTGCTGAGCAGGGCGTCTGCCCCTGTCCCTGCTGCCCCTGATCTCCTAGGCGAGAGCCTGGAGGCGGCTCTGGAGGCAGTGGCTTGGCCTTCACGACTTGGGGTGAGTTCCTCTTCCCTCCACCGGGTTTCCCTGCGTGTGAAATGGGGTTGACAGCAGCACCTTCCTCACCACCGCCCCATGAGAAAATCCACGGGACGGGCTCTGATCAGTGCTGAGACAAAGCGTGACTGATGGGCGGCTGTGCCCTGAGCTGCAGGGGCAGCCCCCCTTTGTGACGCGTTCCCAGGGAGCAGCACCCGTGGGTGGGGTGGCGCCTGCGGGCTGCCCTCCATTCGGCGTTCCCTGTTCTTGTTTCCAGCACTGTGGATGGGATCGCCGTAAATTCATGTATAAATGATGTAAAGACAATAATAATCAGATTGGTTAGGGGAAAAATACTTTGGTTAGTAGTAATATTTTGACAATGCTCTTAATCATTAGTTAAAAAGATTTAAAAACAATGCAAGTTATTGGTGGTAGGGTAAGATGTTATACATGTTTGTTTGATGTTACATATATTTGTTTTGTAAGTTCACAACTATTATACACTTACTGTTTATGTATGAGTGATATATTTCAATACATTTAAAAAAACCAACTCCATTCAGCTCCCTGTGGCGACGGGAGGGTTGAAGTGGGAAATCCACCTTCAGCCCGAGCTCCAGCCCTGTCCTCCAGAACGCTGACCCGCAGCTCTGTTCCTTGGGGGCTGGGCGCTCGCGCTGATTAGTGAAGTGGGGCTTCCTCCCTCGCTGGGTGCTCCCCACAGGCAGCGCCTGGAGGGGCGGCGTGAGGAGTGTAGCAGGGACCCTGAGCCACCAAGACGAGCTCGCCTTCCTCGCTGCTTTACCCTTGAGGTTCAGTGTGGTCTCTGTGCAGGAAGGAGGCAGTGCACAGGCTCGGCTGTGCTGGAGGGCCTCAGGGGCCAGGGGTGCTCCCCTTCGGTCTGAGGTTAGAACCTCGGGGGAGCAGGTCCAGGCTCGTGGGCAGCAGGACGCCGTATCAGCCCGTGAGGCTGACGCCGCGGCTAGAGCTTGAGCCAGAGCGAGAACCCAGCTTCTCTGGCTACCTGGCTGAACTGGCTCACCCCGCAGGACCTCAGGACCCCCTGCAGCGCAGGGCTGCTGGCCACTGCCCTGCACGCAGGAGGCCACGCTGCAGACGCTCTCCCTCGGCTTAGCTGCTCTCCCAGTCTCCTCAGGGAGGCTCTCCTCGGTGTCCCTGACGAGTGAGGAGGAAGGACGGTGAGTGAAGGGAAAAGAGAGGAGAAAAGGCTTCTTTCCACATTTTCGAGAAGTTTCCCTTTCTACAGACTGGCAGAGACATGAGGGAGTGGTGTTTGGGGCTGGTTTCCCCCCATAATCCACATTGCAAAAGCTAGGGCAGGAGTGGCCCTTCCCTCCCGTCGAAGGGGCCAGCTCCTCTCCCCGGCTGAGCCCCTGCCTCCTGCGCCTCCTGCCTGGGCCTCCACCTCCCAGCTGAGCTCCTCCTCGAGGCTGAGGAGGTGACAGTGGGATCTGCCAGAGCAGGGACGCCTTCCCTGTCCGTGTTCATTTAAGTCAGAGATGTCCTTTGCCATAGTCTGCCTGGACTTAGAGGCTAGCTTGTGAATAGGCCACTTTACAGTTTCATTAAAAATATATATCAACTTTTTTTTTTTTAAATTCCCCTCCCCTCCCCCTCCCCCGGTTGTCTGCTTTCTGTGTCTTTTTGCTGCGTCTTGTTTCTTTGTCCGCTTCTGTTGTCGTCAGCGGCACGGGAAGTGTGGGCGGCGCCATTCCTGGGCAGGCTGCTCTTTCTTTTCACGCTGGGCGGCTCTCCTTATGGGCGCACTCCTTGCGTGTGGGGCCCCCTACGCGGGGGACACCCCTGCGTGGCACGGCACTCCTTGCGCGCATCAGCACTGCGCGTGGGCCAGCTCCACACGGGTCAAGGAGGCCCGGGGCTTGAACCCCGGACCTCCCATGTGGTAGACGGACGCCCTAACCACTGGGCCAGAGTCCGTTTCCCTATATCAACTTTTGTTTTACTTATCATTGCTAAGACAAACACATTAAAACTAGTGTGTGTTCCTTGAGCCTAATTTGCCTGGGAAGCTGGTGGGAAGCTGGAGGGCGATTGCTGGCCTGGTCTGGATGAGCCGTGGGCCTGCTCTAGCATGACCTCAGCTGGGTGGGAGCCGCTACCTCCTCAGGTAGGCCTGGAAGGGTTAAGGGGGGCTCTGGAATCCAGCAGAGCTGCTCTGCATTTCTGAGGAAAGACCACTTTTCTCTTCCTCTGTACATTGCCTTAGACTGTTGTGAAGATTAAATGGGATAATGTGAATAAAGCGTTTAGC
The DNA here is from genome assembly GCF_030445035.2 of Dasypus novemcinctus. Classification (NCBI taxonomy): domain Eukaryota; kingdom Metazoa; phylum Chordata; class Mammalia; order Cingulata; family Dasypodidae; genus Dasypus; species Dasypus novemcinctus. The sequence goes on from NC_080679.1 coordinate 90,654,002, forward strand.
ACAGTCCTTGATGCCAACTATTCTAGTAAACAGCCAGCAAATGGTTATTGTTATATTATTACTATGATTATTGTTATTATTATTACTAGGAGTAATCAAAGGGCTGGAATTTCTTTTTTTTTTCCTCTATTTTTAAAGAAGTTTTAGATTACATAAAAGTTACTTTGAAAATATAGGGGATTTCCATATACCCCACTCCCCACCCCTCTCACATTTTTCCCTATTAATAACATCTGTCATTAGTGTGATACATTTGTTACAGTTAAAGAACAAATATTGAAGCATGGCTACTAACATGGTCTACAGTTTACATTATGGCTTACACTTTGCACCTTAAAATATTATAGGTTTTGACAAAATGTATAATGGCCTATATTCATCATTGCAATATCATGTAGGATAATTCCAGTGCCCCCAAAATGCCCCATGTTATACCTATTCTTCCCTCTCCCTCCCCTTAGAACCCCTGGTGACCACTGCCTTTATACCAGTGTTACAAGTTCTTCCATTTCTAGAATAATAATTATAAGTCTTCTTTGGTCCATAGTTGCATTCCCCCCTTGTTTGTTCCTTCCTCAATCTTGAGATTGAGAGGGGCTTGGATCCCATGGGGCAGTGGATGGAAATGCCTTGCTTGTAGTTGCAGATACTGTTTCTTTTGGGTGGGTGTTGTCCATCAACACCCTTTTGTTAGTTGTCCCGGGTGAGTGCAGTGAAATGGAGAGTAGGTGTTGGCTGCAGCTCTGCTGAGATTCAGGGCTCGACAGGCGTATGAACAGACCCAAGATTTAAGTCTCTGAGAGGACATATATTTAATGGGTATAGTGCTAATTATAGGTTCAAATAAGGGGGGCAGAAGAACCATGTGTAGAAAAATTATAAATGAATCTAACTTTGTTTCATTGGGAAGATAGATAGGTTATTATTTAAAAAAAAAAGATTTATTTATTTCTCTCCCCTTCCCCCCCTGTTGTCTGCTCTCTGTGTCCATTCGCTGTGTGTTCTTCTGCATCCGCTTGCATTATCCAGTGGCTCTGGGAAACTGCATCTCTTTTTTGTTGCGTCATCCTGCTGGGTCAACTGTCGGTGTGTGCGGCTCCACTCCTGGGCAGGCTGTGCTTTTTCACGCGGGGCGGCTCTCCTTGCAGGGCTCACTCCTTGCGCGTGGGGCTCCCCTACACAGAGGACAACCCTGCATGGCACGGCACTCCTTGCGCACATCAGCGCCGTGCATTGGCCATCTCATCACACGGGTCAGGAGGCCCCGGGCATCGAACCCTGGACCCTCCATATGGTGGATGGACGCTCTGTCAGTTAAGCCACGTCCGCTTCCCAGGTTATCACGCATTCCAAGGTAAGGGCCCCTGATGGGGTTAGTATTATTACCATTACTAGGAGTAATCAAAGCGTTGGCATTTCTTTAGTCCTCACCCAAAACCAGGGAAAGGAACTCAGTGTTGCTTCTTTTTGCCTCTCCCATCCTTCCTCTTTCCTGGTCTCAGTCCGCCTCTTGTCTTTCTCATTTCTGTCTTGATGCCTTTGCTTAAAGTTAACCCAAAGTTTGGCTCAAGAGGTTCTTCTCTATGAGACTTCCCTTGACAGCCCCGTCCAGACTTGACGGGCAGCTCTCTGCTCTGATTACTGCAAAGGCACAGCAAATTCTTGGGCTGACGACAGCATCAGGTCTCCAGGTAGTCCCACCGTGCCTCGGCATTCCCTGGGGGATGACCCACAGGCCTGCAGTGGGTTGAACTGCTCTCGCCTGGGTGTGCTCCTGTTGGGAGCACATGGAGCCATCGTCTCCAGGGAGCTGCCCACGAGGTCACCCATGGGCCAAACAACAGTTTACAATTAGTTCTGTTCATTTTGAGCTGTAGAATCTTTGCCACCATCTTCCACAGACGTGGCATCTATAAGCAGCTCACGGTGGGCTGCTCTTGAAGCAGTGGGGAGCGGCGCCCGCTGTTCCTCCCCTGCACTCCTGGCACCTCTCGGGACTCTGCCTCTCTGAGATTGGAAGCCCCCAGGAGGGCAGGTTTTCTAACCACCGACTGTTGACAGTAACTGGCTGTCCTTGGTGAACCTCTGAGCTATGAGATTGAGCCATACATGGAGCCAGGTCTTCTGGGGACTTCTGCTCTAGGACTAGGTGAGACTGAGAAATTTCACCCAGCTTTGGTCCTCTTCCGTGTCGGCGGAGAGGCTGGTACTATGGCTTCTCAGAGCTCCAGCAAGGAATTAATACATCGGTCCCTGGCTTGGAGCCTGCATTCACAGGAACCGTTTCAGTTTCCCGGCTGCTAAAACAGATATTACACAATGGGTTGTCTTAACAACGGGAATGTGCTGGCTCACGGTTTCAGAGGCTGGAAGGCTTGCTCCCTCCCGGGGCTGGTATCATCAGCGGTCTTTGGGGTTCTCTGGCTTTTCCCTCACATGGCAAGGCTCATGGTGCCGTCCTCTCCTTTCCGGAAGTGGGCTCCATTTTCTTCCAGCTTCTTCTTGTTCCCCTGACTTCTTCTGTGTCCAGTTTCAAGGACTTCAGCCTTACTGGATGAGGACCCACCCTCATTCAGCTTGGGCACATCTTAACTAATAACATCTTTAAATATTTACCAACGGATCCACACCCACAGGATCAGAACATGCCTTTTGTGGGGAACATGGTGCAACCCCCAACAGGAACCAGAGTAAAGCAGTACAGGGTTTACCCTACCATCTATCATTCTGGGTGGACACTGATAGTGACTTCCTCTTACCCATCCCCTCATTCTCCTTACTAATTGAATCCCTACATGAATAAAGGTGGCAATGGGCCCAGGTTAAAACTACTTCTAAGAAAGTTCTTTTAAGTGGGCTGACTCAGTTGTAGGTCCACTTTCCCAAATACTTTGTCCTTCCTGGGATGAAGATGTGAGGGCTGGAGCTCCAGCAGCCAAATGGGAACCTGTGAGGGTGAAGGTCAGAGAACCTAAAGGATGGAGCCTGGATCCCTGGGGACATTGTGAAACCAACCATACTAACATTGGTCTGCTTTTCTCTGGGTGGTTCATTAGGTAATGGAAAAAGACACATAAAATTTCTAACAGCTCGGCTTACTTAAGTCACAATTTTTGGAACTTCTGTTACTGCCAGTGAAGTACAATTCCTCAGTTATGATATATCACTACAATAATCCAATGATGTGGCTCTGGAGGACAATGTTAACAATTCCAGGCAGTGTGGCATGACCTTTTCTCCAATTAAGCTGTTATATTGTGACAAGCCTGGTCAGTTTCCGTAGCATCCCACCTTTCCTCTGATCGCTTTTCTCCATATAAGTGTTAATTATCAAAGAAGCAATTAAAAAGTCAGATACACAGAGATGAAAGCAAAATGAAAAAGAGGCCCATAATAATTTGCAAACTGAATATATACACCATTGCCTCTTGACCAATTTATTTTATTTTATTTTATTTTTATTTAATTCATTTAAAAAAAAATTACATTAAAAAAAATGAGGTCCCATTCAACCCCACCGCCCCCACCCCCCACTCCCCCCACAGCAACACTCTCTCCTGTCATCATGACTCATCCATTGCATCTGGTAAGTACATCTCTGGGCATCGCTGCACCCCATAGTCAATGGTCTACATCATAGCCCACACTCTCCCACGTTCCATCCAGTGGGCCCTGGGGGGATCTACAATGTCCCGTAGTTGTCCGTGAAGCACCACCCAGGACAACTCCAAGTCCCGAAAACGCCTCCCCATCTCATCTCTTCCTCCCATTCCCCGCACCCAGCAGCCACCATGGCCACCCTTCCCACACCAATGCCACATTTTCTCTGTGGACATTGGATTGGTTGTGTCCATTGCACATCTATGTCAAGTGGGGGCTTAGATTCCACATGGATACTGGATGCAATCCTCCTGCTTTCAGTTGTAGGCACTCTAGGCTCCATGGTATGGTGGTTGACCTTCTTCTACTCCATGTTAGCTGAGTGGGGTAAGTCCAATAAATCAGAGTGTAGGAGCTGAAGTCTGTTGAGGCTCAGGGCCTGGCTATCATATTGTCAGTCCAGAGATTCAAATCCCCTAAATATATCTTAAACCCCAACACCAACTACAATTCCAGTAAAGTAGCATGAAAGTCTTGTGAAAAGAGATCCCATCTGAGTCCAGTTCCATCACGCAGAAACACCGGCTCCAAAGAAGGGCCATCTGCCATGGCAGTGAACCCCATCTGCCATGACCATAGAACCCATGGGTCTCTTTAGCCCTCAAAAGAACCAATACCTGGGGTTGTGTCTACTTTATCTGTTTCTGAGACTCTGCTCAGGTGTGCATAAGGGCTATCCTTCTGACAACCTCCAGACTCTTTTTTAGAGACTCGTAGCTATATAAACTCATTTCTCCTTTCCATTTCCCCCTTACATTAGGTCAAACAGCATTTTAAAGTCATGTTATTATATGTAGACAGGGATATTCTGCTGGTCCACATTGAACCTTTAATTCAAGGGTCTCTTGACCAATTTAGAGGCAAGAAAGCAGAATGATGACAGTGATACTGGTGGACATGCAAATATTTAAGTCACTCAGCTACAGAAGGTGCCTCCTGGTTTGTCTTCACAGAGTATTTTGGTGAAAGCTTGAAATGCCTTCCTCATCGAAATAGCACAACCATCTCTATAATGGCAGATCCCTTCCCAGTGTGGTCATTCCCATCCCGGAGCCTATCTGGATTGAATCCTTTCCTCCAGTCTCCAAGAAGCAGGTGTACATTTCAGGATACTAATGCTCACACATGCATAGGAAAGAACTCGCTAGGATTGAGCTGGGACGGCCACCGACTCTGAAGTACCCTGAAGAGAACCCTGGAGGGATGTCACCCTCTGCGGAGTCTTTTCATTAGATTAGCGGTTGGCAGCTCATCAGGGCGTTAGAAGCCAAACATGTTGCACTTCATTGCAAGTAAATAAAAGCAAATTTCAGGGGCAAAGCCTTTTGGAGAGTAAATTAACAGCTATAAGGGATTCTGAATGAAGATTGGGTATTTTCACACTGATCTCAGAATTACACCTTTCGCCCAGCACAAATTGTCTTTAATTTTCTATTACATGGCAATGCACTGGTCAGCTCTGGAATCGCGGGGATGAGAACGAAAAGGGAAATAGTCCATAATATTTTTAAGCCTTTATCAAAATTCCTCCAACTGTTGAATGGTACTTTAATAATGAAATGAATGAGCTAGTTATGCTCATGCAAACAATTATGACAGCACAAAACGCTTTTTAGTGAGTTCAGGTTAGAATTTGGCAATAGCACTAGGCACAAACAGCCACTTAGGGGACTTGCCAGCTGCTTTCAGTGAAGCTGCTGACATCAAAACAGGGAAAGGCACTAACACAGATACAATTCAAGCCATGATTTGCTTGCTCATAATTTTCTTTTTGTGTCTGCGGCCTGTAAGGATTGTCCCGAACAAGTGCAGTCATAAAGACGTTGGGACAAGTCAAGCGGGTGAATAGCAGCAAACTGCTGTTGCAAGGGCGAATGAGGCTGGAGACACCAGTCAAGATCTTCTAAACAGAGACAGGCTGACAAGTTCCTGCAGAGAAGTGTTTCTTCATGTGGAAAGCAGCCCAAGGCACGGCCAGCTTACAGCAGCTGTATATCATGGGCAGAAATGACTCTATAGCATTTCAAACATCCTCTGCATCCTTCAGTCTTTTCTAACTCCCTCCGCAGTTGCAAACTAATTAAGAGTAAGCCATTTGCCGCTGCTCCCACAGGGATTTCCTTGACCTGCTGCAAATTTCCTCTTTGAATCCAAAGTCTGCCCAGCATATGAAGAGTTTAAAAGCCCCCTGAGCTGCTCGGCCTCTGATTTCCCTGACCAGTTTGTTTTCCTTCTAACCCCTCTCTGCTGCTTCTGAGAGAGCTCTCTCCCACACTCCTTCCCTGCGGCTTTGGAAGCTGAGGTGGGCAAAGTGTCTATTTACAAATCTCTTAGGAACATTAGGTAAAAGGGGTGATACTTCTCTCCTGGCAACAGGTTTAAACATGTGCCTATTTTACTTCTCAACTTATTTTCTTGTCAATATGCTCGTAAATCTCTACAATCATAGCTCAAACAAAAGTACACTCCCATACAGTGGTTTAAAAAAAAAAAAAGTGTTTTCCAGAGCTCAGTTTAAATTTAAGTTTGGTAAGCCGTCAGTTTCTAAATGGACTTGTGTCTGTAACTACAAAGGAATCTTGTGGTAAAACAGTGTAAGAAACTCCTTTAAGTGGGTGTTTTGTAAGGTTTAAAATATATATGTTGTGGGGAGCAGATGTGGCTCAAGTGACTGAGTGCCTGCTTCCCATATACAAAGTCCCATGTTCAATCCCTGATACTTCCTAGAAATACAGAAACTTTGGATTTTTCTTAACTTAGGGGAAACTAACTATCATGTTTGGTTCTAGGCCATAAAACTAAGCCTCAATGTCACATTATTTCTTTCTTGACTTTTGAAGGTGTTAATAATTTTTTATTGAGGTATATTTTGCATTTGATGAGATGCTATGTACATTTGATGAGTTTTGATAAATGTATACACCTGTGTAATAGCCATTCCAATCAAGACAGATAATATTTCCATTGTCTCCAGAGGCTGCCACAGTTCTGATCTCTATGACCATAGATTTATTTTGCCTGTTCTTGCAATAGAATCATCCAGTATATGTTCTTTTGTGTCTGGGATCTTTTTTTTTTTAAATCCCTCCCTCCCCCAGATGGTTCTCTTGTCTGTCTTCTCATTGTTTTGCTTGCCTTTTCCAGGACACACTGGGAACCAAATCGGGGACCTCACACATGGGAGGTGAGTGCCCAATGGCCTGAGCCACATCTGCTCCCCGTGGGTTGCAGTGTCTTCTGGCTTGCGGCATCTGCTTGTTTAGGCATCTGCTTGTTGTGGTGGGTGGGGCGCCTGCTCCTCTTCTCTAGGAGGCACCAGAACCTGAACCTGGGACCTTCCATGTGTCATGCAGGAGCCCAACTAGTTGAGCCACATCTGCCTCCCCTACACAATATGTTTTTGTGATTCTTTATGTCATTGTATCGTACACTGCTGACTTATTTATTGTGGAATTGCACAATTTACCACAATTTATTTATTCTCCTATTGGACATTTTGGTTGTTTCCAGTTTTTGGCTAATATGAATAATGCTATTATAAATAATTCCTTAAAAATCAAAGTGAACAGAAATTGCTAGTTTCAAGTTTTGTTTTTTTTCACTGTGATCTGGTTTGATCATAGAAATAAAACCACCATCCAATGGATTTAGACAAATGTTTCTTCAAAGAACCCAAATGAGAGGGTTGTCTATTGACAGATTCTTGTTTTAATGGGCCTATATTAATAGGTATGGCATATAGGTTTCTTTTAGGGGGAGTTCTCAGCCAAGTCATCACAAAAATCAGAATGGGGGTAGCAGACTTGGCCAGTGGTTAGGGCGTCCGTCTACCATATGGGAGGTCCGCGGTTCAAACCCCGGGCCTCCTTGACCCGTGTGGGGCTGGCCCATGCGCAGTGCTGATGTGCACAAGGAGTGCCCTGCCACGCAGGGGTGTCCCCTGCGTAGGGGAGCCCGGCGGGCAAGTAGTGCGCCCCATAAGGAGAGCCAACCAGTGCGAAAGAAAGTGCAGCCTGCCCAGGAATGGTGCCACCCACACGGAGAGCTGACACAACAAGATGATACAACAAAAAGAAACACAGATTCCCGTGCCGTTGACAACAGAAGCGGACAAAGAAGACGCGGCAAATAGACACAGAGAACAGACAACTGGGGCGGGGGGGGAAGGGGAGAGAAATAAATAAATAAATAAATCTTTAAACCAAACCAAACAAAACAGAACAACAAAAATCAGAATGAGCAAGGTCCAAATTTCCCAAAATGAGGTTCATGTAACACCAATGGTGGTAGACACAAGATGAATTTTGATGGTACATAGACATTGCTACGTTTAGTAGTAAAATATTCCTATTGATAACTTTCTATTTATGGCATATGATTTTTTTTCCTTAGGATAGTGATAAAAGTTTTCTTTGGCAAACTTACGTCAATGATGAAAAACTTTCAGTGCACTTTAGTGTCAAACCAATGAATCTGAAGTACCCTGGCGTTGTGGTTAAGGTAGGCTATAGAGCTAACCCTGCCGTAGCCCTGTCCTGGCTGTGTCATACCCTAGCAAGTTACTCTCCGAGTTTGCATCAGGATCTGTAGAATGGGATATTAGTAAGATTTCATCTTTGCTGTGTGGGTTAAATGATAACACATGTGATCCTGTTAGCACATGGTGAGTGCTCAGTGAAGTTAACTGTGGGTAGTTCACTGCAAGAATCAGCAATTATGTGGTCAGCCAACACTGGCCAGGGATTAATCACTGCAAGAGTTATGGGGCTAGAGGCCAGCATTTCTGATACTCATGAAATGTCCATGAGCTTCAAAGGACATAACTTTCAACAAGTGGGCATAGGCAAAACACATACTATGGCAACAAGAAAAACTACTGTCTCCGAGTTTCTGGGTCTTTCAGGCAAACCCCACCCCCTCCCTCAACCCCCACTACATTTTCAGGTCACAAGTTGGGAAGGGAGAGGGGAAAGGTGCAGGGGGTAGTGGGTCTCACCTTGACTGCACGTTGCAAACATCTGGGGAGCTTTTCAAGCAGACAGCTGCCAGGACCCCCCTCCAGGTTTTTCATTGATCAGGCTGGGGCCCAGGCATTGGTAGTTTTGAATGCTCCCCAGCTGGTTTTTAAATTTTTTTTTATTTTGTGGTCCTGGGTCTAGGGATTGAACCCCAGATCTCGTATGTGGGAAACCAGCGCTCAGACACTCAGCCACGTTGGCTCCTCTGAATTGGTCCCTTTGCTTTTTTTTTTTTTGGAGGTACTGGGGATCTAACCCGGAACCTCCCATGTGGGAAGCAGGCACTCAACTGCTTGAGCCACATCCACTCCCCGCCATCTGATTTTACCCTGCAGAGGGAAACAGCAGCAGCCAAGCTCATTGGCTAAGTTCAGCCCGATCCTGGAGCAAGTGGCTGACCCTGGCTCAGCAGAACCAGACTCCTTCTTGAGGACTGGATTTCACATGCTACTTAGTGACATTAGGGTGGCAAAAAAAATAGACTTTGCTTTGGCAGAGTTTGTTTATTCCTACACCTTGGAGGGAGAGTGGGCTCACAAGCTTTTGCTCAATGATGCAGCTGTGTGTCACACAGGGTCAGCCTGTGGTTTCTTTTCTCACTTGCAAGAGAGGAGCCTTCAAGGTATGGGATCTTCTGCCCAGTCGTCATCCATAGATCTCTTTCTGGGCCACTAGGATGTCTGGCTGGGGGCTTAAGTAAGGATTCTTTGCAACCCATATTTGGGTCAGTTTTTGAAAAGTTGTCTATCACAGTGGGGAATCTAGGCCCAGGGAGTTACCCTAAAGACTAATGGAATCATTGAAATGAATAGTTACTGTCAAACAGCTCAGGGCAGCCCCAGGGGCCTTGTTTTCCTGACTCCCCAGGTGAGGGCCTTCAGCTTCAACCCAGACATGAAAATGTTCAGGGAAGCAGAGAGATTCAAAGCCCAAACAGATTCCAGACATCTCAATAGTTCTGATGCTAGTTCCTGGGGGAAAATCTGAGACCTCAGCCATGTAAAGGAGGCTCTTTCCAGAGCTCTGCCAGATCACATAGGGTGGTGAGGGATCTGGGCAGCTCGACTCTGAGATGGCACAGGTGCCATTTCAGAAAGCCTGCACCTCAAAAAGTTTCCCACTTAGCAGACTTTGGGAAGATCTAAATCTTCCTGCTTAAACCCATATTTCCATTTCACTTTGGATCCTAATCTAAGGACTTCGGCCTACTTGGCAAGGGAAAGCAGTTTCCCCTGGGCCTTTCCCTATATTCACAAACACAAAGAGTTTCAATCTGTAGTTTGTATCATGTTTGCAGAACAGACTGTGCTGAAGTCAACACTTCTGGGGTTGGACTTGCCATATGAGTTGCTTCCCAATTCACTATGCAAGATTCAGGAGCTGGGACTCAAGGCTGGAAACTCAAGACCTGGGAGGGTCTCAGACTTTCAACCTCCTGGGACTGGTGCCTCTCACTGTAGAAACTCCCGAGTAACAGCTCTCGGCATGGTTGGACCTCTGCCTACCATCTCTCGGGGAACTTGCCTTGAATCCATCCCTACTCCAAGATTTACTGTCTCATGGAATTACTCAGCAAAATCATTTAGAATTTTTTGGTTTACTACCTTGGTGCCAACAAAAGACATGCCCAATTACTGTTTATGTGGTTATGGAGTTTCTATTGAAAATGATGCCAAAAGGAGTCTTCATCAGTATAAGGGGGGCTAGGCCGCCAGATACAAATTCTCGTAGATGAAACATGTTGTTAAATATGTATGGCAGTCTGAAAAAAACATGAAAAAACTGCAGAGTGCACTAGACTCAAAATAGATCCTAAGTGCAGTGGGTGGAGCTCAGTGGCTGAGCATGCACTTCCCATGTAGGAGGTCCTGGGTTCAATCCCTGGTACCTCCTAAAAACAAACAAACAGACAAACTATATATATATAGAGAGAGAGAGAGAGAGAGAGAGAGAAAGATAAAGAGGGAAGTTCAGAGCTTCACGCTTTGATGTGGTCCATCTCACAAGAGTATATTAACTATAAAAAACTAGGAAAAGTGCAATAGTTGGATATGTTTAAGCTGTTTACAACATGCTTTTAGATTCACATTTATTCAATGTTTTCCATATTACATAGAGAAAATAAAAGAAGAAGGAACACATTTCCAAGGATGAAATCTCCACATTTATTTTTCTTCCATGTGCATAGAAAATGGCAGTGAAGTGTCCTATGAAAGAGGCAGCGAATGGGCGTGGCGTTGCTATACCAGACTGGACTTTGTGCTTCAAAGGTACACTCTTCATTTCGAAAACAAAGGATGTTGTAGTTTGCTTTTAATTGCTAACAGTTCCTTGGGTTTCCCATGTTTTCTAAGCTGTCAGTTTCTTCAAATCTCTTTTCAAATGACACACTGCATACAAATGATGGCACTTAACCAATGTGGCATTTCCATATTTACATCAACAAAAGAAATTTACAAGACATAATAGCATACAATCTTGACATTTAGTAATAGCAATAAAACATGAAGGGCATTCATTTTATTTTTTCTGTACAAACTATCAGAACATAACTTTATTCACATTAAAAAAATCATCTTTGATTTGACCTACACACCCCAATCTCATTTTCACCCATTTCTCAAACCTTTCATCACATCGCCCACACCTTCACCGAACTACAGAATCTACAAGTAATTAGATCTAAAACCTAAATAGAATTTAGAAAGTCCTCTCTTCCAAAGATTTCCTCACTTCCCTGAAAATTCCTCAAAAAAGAAAAAAGAAAATAAACTCTTCACTCGTTCCTTCCATTTCACTTTCACATTTCACCATCAAATCAGCAAGACAGACTGTTCACCTCAATCCAAACAGGGTTAGAAAGAAAGAGTTCCTCCACCGAGCCCCTTGAGGCTACACCCAGGAGTCTGGGGACCCTGGGTACTGTTCTGCTCGGTAAGAAGGTCGTTTAGTGGAATAAAAGTCTACGTAATTTGTGGTCGATTTCAGTCCATACTGTGTTGAGTAATCAGTAGAAGCTGGAAAATGAACTCGGTCATCAAAATAAGGATCTTCATAGCTATGAGGAGACTGCAAATATAATCTGTAGGCATCAAAGTTCTTTCTGTTGGAGTCATCTTGGCTATAATACAGCTGTTGATGCTGTTGACAGAATGAAAGCATAAATAAATACAAGCCATCCTTTGAAACATGTTTAAGGAAAATTAATGTGGACTTCCTGTTTCACATTTTTAAAGCAATGTTCATTTGAAGCAATTATGGACTTACGCTAAAAGTTGTTTCTGGTGAAATTGTTATGGCAGGGCTTTAATGTGCACCTTTAGGGCTTGGCTGGCTGAGTTGGCAAGTCCTGTCCTAAGACCTCTAGAAAAGCTGAGGCTCAGGAGAGCCCAGTATCTCTGCGGCAAGTGACTCCAGGCACCCCGCCCCCCCCGCAAACTGGAGGCCCATTACCTGTGAGACGGTGGCCTGATTTTTGCTTTGACACAAGGGTACTATGAGGATTTCATGGCTTTAATTTGGGTTGCTCTTTTGGGCCTCGAACAATTGTTAAATCGCATAATTGTCTTTTTAAAAAATTTACCTCAGAGATTTAAAAATCTCCTTAAAAATTCTAAAAGAAATAAGAGTTTGTTGAACAACAGTCATACTTTGGAAACTCTGCTGTAAGAGGTAATTTTAAAGGAATAAGTAAACATAAGGCAGGAGAGTAGCAAGATTAGAAGAGACATGTGAGCAAAGTTAGCTCTAGAGGAAGATTTCTCCAAGCCAGGGCTAATAAATACACCTGCAAGGAAGCCCAGGTGACGCACACAGGGCACCCTGCCCTGCCCCGCCCCCCCCTCCCCCATTTCCTTTTGTGTCCTCTTTGACTTCACACTGATTTCTTCAAATACATTTGGAAGAAAACTGTTATGGTTCTCATGCCGTTTTTCCTCCTCTTCACATGTTCAAATCCCCCTACTCAGTAAGAGGTAACAAGTTTACTAAACAGGTGTCAGCATCATGTTCTAGAACTAAATGTATTCTGATGTCAGAATTTTGGAGCTAAACTCTTTAATTTACATTAGTGTGATGATTCTGAGGCTATTTTTCCCAACTGGAAAAAAACTATAGCATTAATTATGAATAACCTGGGAAGTTCTTTTTCTTCCATATATAGAGAGAGGATGAAATGGAGGGAGATTGTAGAACATTCTAATCTAAAGGACAGGATAGAGTCTTACTTTGGGAAATCCCTGTCGCTCATGTGCTTTTGGCAGGTAAGAGGAGAAATCCGTTGACCCAGGTAGAACCCAGCATAACCCTTCACTGGGCCAGGAACGACTCACAGCTGATTTTAGGCCCCCCATGCAAGCAGAGATTCGAGTGTGTCACAACCACGAGTGCCCACTTGGCTAGAGAGTAAAGTCCACAGTCTGCCTTGACCTTTGCGACTAACAGAGACCTGGCTGAGGGCTCAGTGTTTCTAAATCATGGTGGCCTGGACAGGGAGGGAATTCTGAAAATGGAGCATGAGGTATCCAAAAAAGAGAACAATGAGACGAAAGAATGAAGTGTGCTTACCAACCTTTCCTCACAGAGGGGGCGGAAGAGATTTTACAGCCTAGCAGAACAAAGAGTAGGGAAAGGGAATTGTTGGGCAAAGAAAACGAATTAGAGACATTTCAGCCGGTTCCCATCAGAGGCAGGTGGTCTCAGCAGCACCGGCTTGGATATTCAAGAACATGAGCTACTTTGGAATTGATTTGCTTAACCCAAGGATGAGTTTCCGAGGAGTGAAGATCCCCAAGGAAAGCTCCTGGGCTCCTGCCGTGTTGGCTCAGCTCTGGCAAGTCAACTGGCGTGGGCCCCTCACTGCGTTGATCTGCTAATCGACCTTCTGTAAAAATGATATTGCAAATTCACCTGTAGCCGTCTATTTTGTTCTCTTGCTGGTGAGGAATAGGAACTGATGTAAATTGGTGAAGGTTTGCTGGAGCCTGTAAGAAAATATTTTGTGAAATTAAAACTAGCGCCCATTACTCTGGTCCATAAGGCTGTGAGGCTGCCCTGCACTTGGGAGGGTCTGTCCCTAACTGGGTCTGCCTTCCCAGCTGCCTCCTGGGGCCCCAGGTCTAACCTGGCTGCTGCTTACTTCAGGGCAACTGAGGGCTAATGAGTATGGCAAAAATAGGCCAGGTGCATTCCACCAAAAAGGAATGCCAGGGCAGAGCTTGTCCAAGAAGGGCTGCTTTCACCCTCTGGTCACTGAGGGGAGCTGCTCGCACCTGCGCTTGCCGTGATTTTTATCCCAGTAAACACCAAGTGTTCCTCCTGGGGCTTCCCCTGGCTGGCTCTGGACAGCAGCACTGCCCCTTAGGCCGAGGAATGCCACTCTTCCAGGGTTCTGAGCTAGCGCACTGGGGCAAAGCAGGAAGGGAAACACCCATCACAACAGGCCCCATGCCTCCAGACCTGTTTTGATCCCAACTCCCAGGCATGGGCACATTCAGAGGCACAGCCCGTGCCTGCCATATTTAAGTACTGCTTTAAAACAAAGAGAACTCGGGAAGACGATTTGTCTTTGAAGATCTATAGTAGATCCCTGATAATGTCATTAGTTACCCTTCTGTTACTGTTAAGAGTAACCAAGGTCTTTATTTTTGTTTTTTAATGAAAATGAAACATACTTGAAGCAAATTAGTTTACTGAAGCAAGCATAGAAGACACAGAAGGGCCTGCATGCTAGAGAGGTGATCTTTAAAATAAAGCAGACTGCTGCAAATCTGAAGCAATAATACACGTTTGGGTGTGCACTTTTTTTGCAAAGAGCTTGGTGTTTGAAATGTAGCATCTGCAATTTTCTGAGCTATTAATTGCCATAGTAACAATACTCGATTAGTAAACAGTCCTGTGAAATCACAATTTCAAAGACAACAGCACAACTGAGAATGCTCCCCAGCAGTAGTTAAGTTGCCACTGGCTTTTATTTATTTCATTTTAATAAATAGGTTTTTTGAGAAAAGTTTTTTTTTTTTGGTAGTGCACACTGCCTTATTTGAAACCTCTAAAGCAGTTATAATTTGCAAGATAGCTGAGAAAGGGGACGGCATGAAATCCTGGCAGGCATCCTTCAAAAAAATTATAGGCACAGCTTTCTGAATAGGACATAAGGTATTAATCCTATGCAACATTATTTTTGTCTATCTTAAAATCACTTTGGGTAGAAATGCATTAAACATTTGCTAGTCATTCTCCTTTTCATGGAAACATGCAACTGATCTCCATTTTCAGGTCTGAATTTAAGAGATGAGCCCACATAGAAGTAGCCCCTGCAAAGCCACGCAGAGATCAGCATCTGAGTCCCGTGGAAAACACGCTGCACAAGCAGCGGGATGCCCTACTGGGCAGTCAGAAATGATCTCTCATTTGGATAGAGCCCCCTCTCATTTGTGGCCCACCTACCTCCACACCAGCTTGTTTTACTGGGAAAAAACAAGCAGCAAAGGAGGCAGCCCCCGAAGTAGGAGACGGTGAGACTGCTGCTGGGGAACCGTCTCAGGAGAGCCCTGGGTTACTTGCCGGGCCCCTGGCTGGGGGCCTGGACACATGCGGGTTCTCAAGACACCATCACACACCCAACTGGCGCCTTACCAGGGTACAGGCCTTTATGTGTGGCATCCCCTTGGCTATTGTAATACTGCATAGGTGGCTGGGTTCTATCGTATTCAGAACGAGGGTCTCTGATTCCTAACAGTGCTGGTGAGGAAGAGGTGCTGCCGACTGAAGGGAGAGGCACACAGGAGGGAGAGAGAACAGGGGAAGAAAGAGAAATCAGACTGTCAGTATCTCCGGAAAAACAAAGGTCAGTAATTAGAAGTGCCACATGGCTGGCACTAACACGCAGATCGTAGAGGTGCGGTGAGATGACGAGCAGCCCAACCGGAGGGACCGGGCACATGCCCGGAGGGCGCCGCTGGAATCAGCAAGGTCAATGCCTGAGCTCACTTGCCAGCTAGAGTAGGAGCGCCCCCATCTGCAAAGTGCATGCCAGAAACCATGCAGGCTTCCCAGAGTGTCTCAATGACTTGATTAGGCCTTCGCCAACTGAGTGATGATAACTTACTAGCCATGCAAGGATTATCATTTGCTATTTTATGACCTCAGTTCATTTGCTTGTAAAACATCAATCCATTATCCTTTATGTATAGCTCTTCAGTAAATAGATATTTTATGGCATGTTTTTATTTCTAATTATTTTAAAAATATCTTTTTTTCTAAATGTGTTTGAATAAGAGTGCCCAGCCCATAAAATTTATAGTTCTTTTTATGGAGATCAGCTGTCAGGGAAATTATGTAAACCCAGTGAGTCTGGCTCATCAAGATGCTCATGGTGCTAAGAAGCCCTGGCTTTCTCAATAGCCAAGAAGCTTTTTATTCCAATTTGGGTCAAGTATTTAGTAGCAAATATATATCCATAGGTCTAATTTTGCATATTTTTGCACAGAGGGAAAAGAGAACCATTTCACATCTTTTTTTCCCTTTTTCTCATTAAAAAATCATCTTGCTTACACTAAACTAATTATAAATATGAGTGGCCACTTATTCACTGGATATACCTGAAAGTAGTAGCCCCAAACCTTGGCACCAGTGATTTTGCCTGCACTGATGCTTTAGAGGAAGGACTGACATCGGGATATTTTTTCTAAAAAGTCACTTCCCTGACATGGGGTGGCTCACGTTAAACATGGGTGCGTTGATGAGCAGTGTCTATGTGGCTCCTCACCTTGTTTCCTCTCTAGAAAACAGGATGACAGAACACAAGTCCATCTGCCTTCCAGGAGCACATGAGCAGGGCATGAGACGTGCCCATAGGCACTCCCCACACTGGAGTCAAAGGGGTCGATAATCAACCCTTAGAATAACTGGAGACACAAGAGCAAAAATAAATCCTGCCTGTGGATGGAATCCAGAAAGATGCCAGGAACCTGGACAGAGGCTGATCAACAATGGCCGGCGTGTATTTTTATGAGATCCTCAAAAGAAGTTCCCTGCTTAGGAACTATGCCCCAAATCTGTCTGAAATGGTCCTCTTGTCTGTATATCTGCATTTTGTTAAGCAGCCAAACCTCCTGCTTCCCCTGGCCTCCCTATTCCTGGCTCCCTCGAGGATGAGCACGTTCATAAAGGAAGGCAGCTTTGGGCTACACCTGGAGTTCAGAAAGGATGTTAAAAAACAGGCATAGGTCTCTTTGAAGAAAACAACTCATAACTTAAAAACTAAGATATAAATACACACCATACACAGTAGGCACAGATAATTTTTAAAAAATTCCTAGTACAAGTGGGGGGAGACATCCAATTATGTGTTAAGAATGACTGCTCCTGTATTAGTCTTTTTGGCCACATTTATCCACATGAGAAATAAGACTGCCAGTAGCAGCACAGATAATATTTATATGTCAGAATGGGTGAGTTAAGGCCAAATAAACACAAGACAGTTAATTGCTTTTCCTGTTTCATTTAGTTAAGAATTAAATTCACAGGACTGACTTGGCTTGGTAGTAATATCCCATCCTTTCACATAGAATTTAGTCTGGGCCTCGAGATGGATTTTTCTTTCTACCAAGTAAAACACCACCAAGAGGTAGGCTGAGTGGTTGCCAAGACTTCTGACTTAAAACCTACAAACCCACTCTCCAAGGTCTGTTCCTATTAGCTATGGACTCTGGGCATCTGGACGGCAGCCTGGGAGTGAAGTTTAACTGGTGAGGAGGAAGGTGCAGGAGATCATGGCTTTCCCAAGAAGCAGTTCTGAAAACTGGGTCTCAAGGACCTTGCTTCTTAAAGTGTTCACCAAGTAAATGCAGAAATCACTGGGGATTCCAAACTTGCAGTCAATAGGCAGATGGGCAGCCCTTTTCTGGTACAGCCCAGGGTTTCTCCGTGTGCTCCTCCACTCACCTGCACTCGGATCGCCTGTCTGGCTCATTCGATGCAGACTCCTGGGCCCCTCCTCATACCAGTGAAGCAGATTTTTGGGGGGAGTAGCATGGGGGAGGGTCCTGAGACACTTTTAGGCACTATGCAAACGTGTCTAAACCTTTAAAATGGAAGGAGGAATGTGGGTTTTTGTCTACAATAGTTTGTAATCCCCGAAGATGACTCTCAGCGGATGGGAAACAATGTTCTGTCACACAAATGTTCTCATGAAAGAGTGAAGTTTCCCCACTGACCTGACTGAATGATGGGTGACATCTGTTGGTTGGTGGTAGACAAGGAAGGATGTGATTTGAATCGGTCTCGCTCTAATGTCGACACCGGTGTAATAAAATGGTTCTGATTCCACCCATCCTGTGGCGTTAGAAGAGAAAAGAAACCTCTCAAAATGAATAATGACATTTCATTACAATAAATGATTACCAGTGTGTGCTCTGATGAATGCTAATCATGCCAGAGCTATTCTTGTAAGTTACCTTTTTATAAATGCTCCGGAGGTCCCGATATTGCCATAATGTATTCAAGACCTGGGCTGCTGCCTTCACCACTTTCAGAGATGATCTGGGGAGAGAGTGGGACATTAATGACTCTGAGTGGCCCGGCCTCAGGCTGCAGACCAGTGGAGTGGCCAAGGGGCTCTCTCTCTCTAAGGACCAGAAAGCTTGAGGGCTGCTGCTAGAAAACATCACCAAGGAAACAGAAGAGCCTGGGTGCGGGTCAAGCTCAGGGCCGGCCAGAGGTGGCAGGAACGACGGCGAGGCCAGCGGGCTCCAGCTCTATGGTGAGCTGTGGTCGGGATGAGGGCCTCCTATATCTCTACTAAGGGCCGGAGACCTCATGGGGCTTTGACCTGAGTGTCTGGGGACCCCCTCCCCCTCTCCAGTTACTCTGATAATCAGAGGTTTTTGTCCTCCCCATTTTTAGGTCTTCATCTAAACACCTTCATAGCCTTATCATATACACCTCTATGCAAGCAAATGCACACATGCACTCTAACGTTTGACTTGGAAAATATGGTTACAGTTATGATTTCCCCTCTCTGAGGACATTTTGCTTAATGCTCATTACCTGTTCCCCAGCGCCACTGGTGCTCTGTTGGAACATCACTGCCCACAGTCACTGTCTGTCACCTTGAGAGGACTTTGATGGCTGCAGTAGGGGCGGTGCTCATGGGCCAGTGCTTGGTAAGTCAGCCCTGAGGCTAATCCAACACCTCCATCTTCAGAATTCATTCTAACATTGAAAATGTGACTTCAAGAGACTGCTACCCTGATCTAAAATCTGATATCCTCTTCCAACCTTGACCTTCCCAATTAAACTTGCAGCAAGTGGGGGAAAGAAGAGAGCTGCGAGCAGGCCACCAGCCACTTCCTCTGCCCCTAACCTCGGAGTAGGCGTTGCTCATGATTCCGAGCGCTTCATGGAGGGCCACGTGCAGGCAGATTCAGGGGCTGCACCGTTCCTGTTCTGTGAGGGGCACATCTCCATCCACTCACCCTTCTTGGGGATCCTAACCAGTCAAGGGCAGGAGCAGGTAAAAACCAACCAACTTCTTTTTAAACTTTATATTTTATGAAGAGTGTCAGAGCAAGGTCTTCAATATCAGGGAATGAACGGAGACACATTTTAGGTTTTGTGGAGCAGGGCGCGCTTGCCTCACTCCACCCATCCTTAGCTGGCCCTGATAATGCTGCTGTTTTCTTCCCTGTCTTTCAGGGGAAGGCAACTGATCAGCAGCATGTGACAGTCCACAGTGGGCCAGGTATATACCCTGACACAAGGAGCCAGGTGAGATATTTTTTGAGTAGAAAGCTGACCTCTGAGAGAAGCAAGAAGTTTTCTCTGCTCCTTCAAAGAATTATATATCCTCATCTCCAATTCTCAGCCCATCCTCTCTTAAACCTATGACCTCGATGATTTTACATCCGATGTTCAAGTGGGCCTCACCTGACCGAGCAGGAGCATGTGATGCTCGCTCAACTTTGAAATGCTTCTTTTTCTTCCAAATGCCCTCGCCACTCCTTGACATGATGGCTGGACCCCATCTTCCTGGTCTCTAACTATGAGGAGAGCAGCCTCAGCCTTCTTCTCTTCATTCTCTACATTTATTTCCTTGGTGATTTCAGCCAATCTCACAGCTCTAAAGATGCCATTTATAAACAACGTTATAAAAACAAATTTATATTTCTAGCCTGATCTCAACCCTGAACTTGACTGATATATATTCTACTGCCTACCAGACACTCCAGTTGAGTACCTAATAGACGTCTTCAATATAACACATCTAAACAAACTCCCAATATCCTGCTAAAAACCTGTTCCTCCTGCAGGCTTCTCTATCTTGGTAAGTGGGAATTCGATCCCTGCAGTCTCTTTTCATCCTTGATGCCTTGCCTCCTCTCATAATCACTCATCTAATTCACCAGCGAGTTCAGTTGCTTCTACCTTTCAACTATGTCAGAATCAATAACTTCTTTACCACCTCAAGTGCTGCCACTGCCAGTCTCCACTGGGGTGGGGCAGGGGGAGGTGTCAGGTCACTCTGTTAGCTTTAAAAGGCAAGTCAGATCAGGCCACTCCTCCGCTCAACGCTCCAGTGGTTTCCTTTCATTCAGAGGTTACCCACAGAGTCCTAAGCATCTGGTCCCCACTTCCTCCCCTGTTCTGCCCCTTGCCCACTGTTTTCCAGCCCCTCTGGCTTCCCTGCTATTGGTAAAACACGAGGCGCTTGCCAGTGTCAGGGCCTTACCTTGGTTCCCTCTGCCTGAAATGCCGGTCCCCCGCCCCCCCACAGCTGCACTGTTCCTTCCTTCCCCTCCTCTAGGTCTTTGCTCCAAAAGCATGATGAAACCTCCTGACCACCCTATTTAAAGCTGTAATGCCCTCTCTACCCTTTGTCCTGGTACCCCCATCACCGTCTCCCATTTTATTATCCACCTTCCTGCCCAGAACTGTCTGATGTACTACATGTGCTAGTTCCTATACTTCTCCATGGAATGTAAGCTCCCCGAGGGGAGGGACTGTTGTGTGATCTACTCACACCTGAAACCCTGTACCCCTGGCACCTAAAATAGTGTCTGGTACCTTGTAGATGGGCAATAAATGTTGAGTGAATCACTAGGGAGTTAAGTGTGTGGTGCCAGAAGAAGACTTTACTTGGTCCAGGATTTTCTGAATCTCATTTCAAAAAAGTTCAGACTGGGCAATCCTTTTGTAAAATATATAAGTGTATTGGCACTGGCCCAGTATTTCTCCAGTTTCTTCTTATGTCTTTCACAAGTAAAGGCTTTAATGAAACCTTAAGAGCACACAGGCCATCACAATTATCTCGGGGAATGGAAGAAGTGATCACGAGGGGGAGTTAGTGGAAGGGGATCTGTTTTTATCTGAAATGCTTTATTTTCTTTAAAGTAAAAAGAGGGTTGTATACATGTTACTAGTGAAATAAAAAAAAAAAGACACTAAGAAATAAAGAACCACGGGAAAATGTGGCTTCAGGCTGATAGGTGTGGTTTCTGGGGTGGGGGTGCGGTGGGGTGAGAATATGAGTATTGGCTGCATCATTTTATATTTTAGAGATTCCTTAAAAGTATAAATTAAAGACTAGAGGAAGCATAATGTAAGTTCTGCCACTGTCATTCAGCCAATAATAAATATTTATGGAGCACCTATTATTGGTCAGGCATTATTCTAATCCTTGGGTCAGAGCAGTGAACGAAGATGACAAAGTCCCTGCTCTTGGGGTAGCTTGCCTTCTAGAGGGGGGTTAGTCACTAAGGAAATACATAAATAACCCATCAGGGGGAGCACAAGGCAGGTAAGGAGGATGGACAGTAGCGCATGGGTGGCATTTACAATGGACCAGGGTGGCTGCTCTCCTGTTGTTTTCGGGAACGTGTCAGGCACACCTGCTTACCACTTCCCTGAATTAATATGAGGAGTCATTACTCTCATCCTACGGCTCCCTGGCAAAAACCCTACTTCTGCTGCTTCATCACTGAGGCATCACCTAGAGGCAGAGGGAAATGTGTGAGCCAGGCCCAGGGTTCATCTAAGGCTGCGCAGCAGGTCCGATGCAGAGGAGTGACTGTACTGCTCTGCTGGGCACCTGGCGGCAAATTGGCTGCAAAACTGAGCATTCCAGAAGGTGACCGTGCAGGATGGCTCTTGGGCATGGAGCAGAGCCAACGGTGGGTGCAAGGGAAACAGTGCCCCTCTACCGCCCAAGTCTCTCTCGTGTCATTTTGTTCTTCCAGGGGTCGGCATGATGGTGCCACCACAGCTAATGTGGCTTGAGAGACAGAAACCAATGCGGGAGTGGCGGGTGTTCTAATAAAATAAAAACCAGAAAAGGGACATGCCAGGAAATGCCTCTTCCAGCATAACAGGTTTAAACTGCTGGCGACTGCTTAGCTTATCTGCTTGAGAAAAGCACAGAAATAAACCCTGTCCAATAGGAAATGAATCCCTGAAAAAGGCCCTTATCCCAGGATGGTTCCAGGAACACCGGGAACAAGCACCATGTGCCCCCTGGCAGTAGACTTGCCTGTCCCCTCTGCCTTTGGTTATGTTCACCAGCTTTTCTATTCCTCCCGAGTCGGCCAGAGCCTTGGCGTTCTCCATGTTCTTGCTGGTGACCTCGTGCAGAGCACAGCAGATGGCTGCCATCGTCTCATCTGACAGGATGCTGGGGCCGTTGCCACCGGGCAGCCGGTTGACCAGGTCTCTCATGGCGTATTTGCCTGCCAAATGCAAACACCTAAATTCTACTTTCAGCAGGTACTAGGTTTTTGTTGTTATTGCAAAATTCTGACAGTGCACAGTGTCTTAAAAATAAAAACCCCAAAGGGACAAACAACAGAAAAAAAGAGAAGAGAAAATTCACAGCAATGGGGAAAAATTACAAATATAATTGGAAAGGGAAAGTTAATATTTACTGTAACAATGAAAGATTGGTTTATAGAATAATACTGTAAATCACTAAAAGAATAAGCAATAAATTGGTGTAAAATTGGGGGTACCAATCAAGTTCAATTATTTTCAATAAGGAGGAGAAATAAAGGAATTATAGAAAATCTTAATTTTTATTGCATAGGAATATATATCAAAATACTATAAATTCCTCTCAAGGCTTTTAAAAACGTATTATTTGAATCTACACCAACTAATGCTACCAATAATGCTTTCCTTAGGTCTTTCTAGTTTATGTGTGAAATGGGTATGGTTACACATTTTTATCAAACTAAGGGTATATATCAGCCAGTCTGACATCAGTAGCTATAGCAATATACTTGTTTCTTGAAAAGAAGACAAAAGTAAAATTTTGTCACTAAAATTATAGGTATATTATCTCCCAGAAGTAATGCAATAATAATAAACTTCTTGATAGGACTAGACTGGTGGAGACCCCAGCTACTGAATCATTTCTTTACAGATACTCAGTTTCTCTTACTCCTCTCCAAAAAGAGATTAGCTTTTTCAATTTCAATTACCAACTGACAAAGTGGAATAACCACTGCAAACAAAAGAAATTAACTGAAGCTCAAGTAAATACTGTTAGTTTTTTACCCCTATGCTAATAATTGAGTGGATGTTCAATGGCCTTTCTATTAGAGAACTATTTATATAAACTGGGAAGCAGTAAGAGACAGGCCCTCTCTACATGCCTGCATAATTTATAGCATGTCAAAGGAAAGACTCTTGCTTAATCACAATAAACATTGTTATGAAGAGTGGAAAAACAGTGTTGACATTGTAAGGCCAGAAGATAAATGTGGTTTTGGAGAACAGATGATAGGTTAGCATTGGTGACTCTGAATACTCATGAATGACCAAAAGGTCCATGACAGGTAATTTGTCACCTTGTGAGGGCACAACTTGAAGTCACGCTTCCTGAGGTCTGGGGTAAGGCAGCGCACTCGGCTTCGAGTAAGCCTAGCAGGCCTCCCAGCACCCGCGGCTCCAGACAGGTGGGCTGGACTGACTTAGCTGAATGTTCAGTAACTTCTGTAAGGTGACAAAACTTTTTTTTGTGTAAAATGGCTCTGAAAAGAGGGTCCATTGCTAGCGATGGAAGTAAGGAGAGAGTAAAGGGGTCTGAGAAGGTGACAGTTCTTAGGAACAAAGTGCTGGGCAAATTAGAGTCAATATACTGAACCTGGGAGGGGCTCAGCTCTCACACGATAGAAGGAATCTTTATAGGAAACAAGAAAAAGTGATCCATGAAGCAGCTGGAGAACGCTCCAGCTGGGGGAAGCAATGCTCATCAATGGGGAGAGAAAACTCTAGTGAAACATTTGAATAGGTGGTCAGGGCATTCACAGAAAACACAGGAATGCACTGAGGGAAGGCCAGGACACTGTACATTCCTTGTTTCCAAATGTCTTGGGATGCAGCTCCTGAGAATGTAAAAAATCAATGGTATTGGCTCTAAACTTATCTTCTTCAGCTGTGGAATGATAGGTCATAAAGATGTATTTTGTCAACTATTTTTCTTTAATAAGTCATTTTTCTTCTTCCCCTCCCCTTCCCCCACCCTGCTGTTTTTGCTGTCTGTGTCCTTTCGCTGTGTGATCTTCTGTATCCATTTCTCTTTTTGTCTTCTCTTCTTGTCTTTCTCCTCTAGGATTCACCGGGATTCTATCCTGGGAACCTCTGATGTGGATAGAGGTTCACTGTCAATTGTGCCACCTCAGTTCCTGGTCTCTGCTGTGCTTCACCTTGACTCTTCCCTTCATCTCTCTTTTGCCGAGACATCCTCTTGCTGTGTGACTCACTTGCGCGGGCACTGGCTCAGTGTGTGGGCACTTGGTTTGTCGCACAGGCACCCACATGGGCACTCAGCTAGTTGCATGGGCACTCGGCTCACCGTGTGGGCACTCGGCTCACCACATGGGCACTGGCTCCCTGCAAAGGCACACTTTCTCTTCTTCTTTTTCACCAGGAGCCTCCAGGGATTGAACTTGAGTCCTCCCATATGGTAGGAGGAGGCTTATCACTTGATCCACATCTGCTTCCTACTCTTTAGTTTCTAACACTAAGAACTCTCAAGGCTCTACATGTTTCTTGTAAGAAATTCAAACAATAAACATAAATGACTAAAAACTTTCTCTTTAGGGACCTAAAGGTTTTCTCTCAAGGAAGTTATAATGTATCTATTGGAATCAGGCCTAAACTGAATTTTGAAAAGGACATGGAAGAAGATCCTTTCCTCTCTAGAGGGGAGGATTTAGCTCAAAGGAGCATTAGGTTAAGAGCAGGTTAATCTAGGCAAGAATTAATTAGTGGTTCTGCTTTTGAGGAGCAAAGACAGAAGTTAGTATTTATTGTTGGGATAATTCTACACCAGGCACTGTGTGAGGCGCTTTCATTTAAGTCATCACAGTTAATCCCCACAGCAAGTCTCTAACGTAAATATTATTGCCCTTGTGTGCCCTCTCTCACGGCAGGGTTATTCTGATACAGGTTCAGTATATATTCACACCAGTCCATAGAAGATCTTCTCAAATTTCCCCTCCCATTCCCCGGCCTGTAATCTGCTGTGAGACCATGTGGAGCTTGGTGGTTTATAGGGGATGCCTCAAACGTTCTCACATTCCATCTTCCCAGCAGACCAGCGGTTAGGATAGTAGGCATCATCAGCTTCCTTTCAGAAATATGGGGCTAAGAGTTTCCTTTCCTTTTCTAACTAGATGAAGGAATTGAACCTGGGTGGGGTGATATAGGATATCCCAGGTTTCACAGCTGGTAAGCAGCAGATCCAGGATTTAACCTCAGCTCTACTGAAGGGTTCCTGACCTTTTCTTTTACCTTACACAGTACTTGGGATCTAGTAATGCCTTGGGTACAAAATTGAAGGAGGCACTCCCTTTCAGGTTCATACAAGTAAAAGCCCTACACCTGCCTGAACCCAAGGGTGAGTTCCTTCTTAAATTTTGTATCCTAGGGGCCTTGTTTGCCTCAACCTCCTCCCAACTCTGCCCTAGGGTAGAAATGGCCTTGGGACTGTGGCTTTGCCCAGTCTGAGAATGGTAAGCTATGTCATTAATGTGATTTAAAAAATTTTTTTAATTCAGAACATGATAGCCTTTGTTTCAAAAATCACAAAGGGGAAATTAAAATTTTTTTTGTTTCTCAGGAAATACACCTCTCTTTAGAAATAAAGACACCAAAAAATCTATTAGGCAGTGTTTTAAGATATAATTGAAATTGCTAGCATTTCTGAATATTTACCTTTCCTGATCAATGTTTAATTAATGAGTTTGCCTCTTGCTGAAAAAGAAATGTCACAAAGGACAGAAAGCATGGGTACCTCAACATGCCAAGAAACGGGGACTGGATTCAGTGAACAGTTTTGACATCACATTTTTATAAATCAAAAGAAGTTTTGTAAATATTGTAGTTAACTCTCCCTTTATAGCTCACCCTGTCACCAGAACTTACCGATGAGCTCCTTGTTGCGAACATCTAGCGCCATATTCCTCAAGGCAGTTGCCACAGAAGAAACAACTCTATCATTATCCATTCTCAGAAGTTCTACAAGGATGGGGAGCCCTTTTTCTTTTCGGACGGCCGCCCGGATATATGCTGCAAACTAGTAAGCAAAATAAACAATGAGTAGTATAAAACAGGGTTCAACTATTTCATATAGTTACCGTCACCTGAAAAACTAGTTTCCCAAAGATATGCATTAATAAATGAAATGTTCTCTTCAATTGGATATGAGATCTGTGGCATCAGTAAAGAGAAAATTAGAGTTTGGGAGAACGAAAGGATAGGATGACTGATTTAAAGAAAATCTCAAACCACCATCTGCCAGATAATTTTGTGTAGAAGAGAAGGCAGTGATTACTTTCTATCTTTTACACATAAACCTGATTAAGAAAGGATCATGGATTGTCTTTGCAGTTGGCCCCATGCCAAGTCCAGAGGCTATAAATAGGATGGCAGAGACTGATCAGTGCTTATTAAAAAGAAAACCTGTCTTCATCAAGTCATTTTTTTCTAAATTCCCTGCAATAAGATTTAGAGTTCAGTGACCTGTCAAAGAGATTGCTTGGAAAAATCCTCAGAAGAAAGAAAAATTCTCCAGAAACACCAAGCATCATAATTCATACATACTGGCAAAAAAAAAAAGTATATTTGTATGCAAATATTTTCTCATTTAAGATTAGTAAGCTCTTTTATTAAAAAAATCTAGCAGTCAAACTTTTGTGAGAAAGAGGCAGCTCTGTAGAGTGAATCAGCCTATGTACTGCATGATTTGGAAATGAACACTAAGTTATCAGGGAAACAACCAAAAAATCCCTGGGTTACATTAGAAAATGGATCTTGAATCTTATTTTGAGCTTTAATTGCCATTTTTGCCAACACAAACCATTTCCAAAAGATAATTAACAGATGTTGCTCATGAAATACCTAATACCTTCCTGTTGTGGGCAGGTCATGAGGACAACCGTTTCTCAGTCTAACATTAATTGACCACTCAGTTTTTTGAATACCAACAGAATACGTTATTTTAACAATACAAATATGAGGAAAAGAGGCATTTCAAAGATCCTATTAATAGTCTCTATATGAAAGGAATACACATTTTCAAATCAAGTGAAATCTACAAGGGAGGAAGTGGCGTGCAAACATGACTTGCTCTAATGGAAAAGCACTAAGGCAGGTTTACTAACTTCCTCCTATGAAACCTGCAAGAACAGAACCAACTGCTTCTTTCTCATCTGGAGAAAGACAAGCCCAGTCCAGCCTCCCTCCCGGAAAATGACATCATTACTTTTCCCCAAATAGCCTCTGATTTGATAACATCTGTGGCCATGATTATTCTGTTTCCTTAATGAGGGTCCAATATTTAGATCTACAATTTTAGATACTTTTCAAATCATAAATATAATGTTTACATTTTAAATGAACTTGCCATATATACTTTTCATTCAGTAAATGATCTCAGAAATGAAATTCTAAACAACTCAGATCACGTCTGTTTTCATTATCATCACATGATCTTGTGGTCACAGGAAGCTGGCTCTGCAAAATAAACATTTATGGATGCTTATGTGCCAGGCACTGTCCTAGGTCCTCCGCTTCTACTATCTCATTTGATACTCACAACCACCTCAGGCAGTAGGATTAATAAATCCTCATTTTATGGATATGGCAATGGAGGACTGACAGGTACCTTGGACCGAGGTCCCCAGCTAGTAATAGAGGGACCAGGATTCAAAGCCAGGCAGGGGCAGTCTGTCTGCAGAGCCAGTGCCTAACCACTAAGCTATCAACACTTTAATTAGGAACAAAAAAATACCACTTTGGTTTAGCACTAGACCATAATTTATTGAAATATGCTCAGTATAGCAGCTGCCTGCATGAAACAAACTGACTTTACAACTATTGTGGATAATACTGTAGCCAGAGATTCTCATTTTGAGGAGTAACTCTATTAAAATACACTTGTCTGGAAACTTGTAGAGGCTCAAAGTGTTACAGACAAGGACGATCTGGGAAGTTGCTAGATAATGTTTAAAAAGTTTTGAAATCCTGCTTACAGTGGTAACAGTAGGAACCTGCCTTCAATTTTCATGCTGGATAAAAAAGCAAAAGGAGTCACACACCTGCGCGTTCCCCATGGAAACTTTAGACACACTTACTGTACATGTATGTACAGTAAGTGCCCAAGGAAGGCGTGGCGGCTCCCTCCCTTCCTGGGAGCGCTGCCTGGCCTCAGCTCTAATTCAGGCCCTCATCGTCTGGACACTGCACTGGACTGATGGGATCTGTCAGTTTTCTTTACTGGGGAAGGCTACGTCATATTCATCTTTGGATCCCCAGAGCCTACTGCTCCTTCCTCTTTTTGCTTCTACCCTTTCACAAACTCTAAATGACCATGCCCCGTTCACCATCACTGCTGATCTGTATGGCTGCAAAATCGGTCAGAAGTGTGGACAAGCGGAAGATATCTCACCTTCCAGTTGCCGGCAGAGAGGTTTTGGAGAGATCCGGCAGAGCCTTCCAAGGTGGCTGGGTTGGAACTTTCTGCCAGAAGAGTCAGATATGGTTTTACCACTGATGGATGCCATAGCATCTCAACTCCTTTGGGGGACTTTGACAGCCCTGGGATGGGACCAACTCCATCCCACTGAAAGACAAACAGCACATGTTAAATGGAAGCAAAATGAACTCAATCCCCCAAACTTCAAAATATTCATCTTTGCTGGACTCAGCTACAATAATATATAGAAAGTGGTGTCATGATAAAAAAAAATTTCTTGCCAAATATGTGATTTCTTACTCCCAGAGAAAGGAAACTTGTCAAATAAAATGCTAACTTGATCTTCTTGTGGTGTCCTCTTTTTCTTTTTCTTCTTCTTTCCCCAGCAGCTTGGCTCGGAGTCTTTGCTGGGAGACTCTTTTCCTAGCAAGTCATCCAATTCGTTTAGTCCCAGCAGCCGGGCCTGGGGGACTTCCAATTCCAGCCTATAAGACAGGTTCCTCAGGGTGCACACACAGTTCTCCACCGTCTGAAATGCAACATGGCATATACTGAAACCATCACAGCCCACGAGTGCAAAACGCTTCCTGCACTACTGATATTAAACAGACACAGAATAGGAAACCACTTCTTTTTACTTAAGGCAACCTGAAAAAGTCTAAAGAGAGAATCAAGATTTTGGAAATTTTTTTTTTTTTTTTTTTTTTTTTGTGGGATACCCGAAGGTCAGGGTGCAGAGTCATCTTCGGAAAATCTTTAGATCTGGGTTTTGCTGACTAATGTGCAAGGCTCTGGAAAGGAACACAACCAGTGCTTCCCCTTGAGGGCTGCTGCAGTGGCAGGGATGTGCCCAACACACCAGAACCTCACTCCTCACCACTGTGAATGCTCACTGTGACAACAGGTGCCACCAACTCCCTCCCTGGTGACAGCCTTTACTCAGGACCCATCTTTGCCAGGTCTTTCAATCTCCCGCTGTCCCTTCCCTCTTTGGAATGCTCTGTGATCCCTTTCTCTGTTGACATTTTGCCTTCTCTACGTAGTCTTTTGTTCCTTGAGGTTTATTTTACACCTCTATCTGGGAGGCCAATGGTCACTTCAACTCCGAGTATCTAGGCTGAGTTCGGTATTTGCCCAGCACTGCCCTCCCAATGCCTTTACTCTTTGCAATGGCACTGCAGATCTTGTGGTTCAATAAGGCTTAAATAAAACTTGGCAGTCACCTTGAACTCCTCCCCCTGGCCCCTTCTCCTTGAGCTTTTCTTAGATTCATCTTTAAGACCCATGACTTACTTATGGCCTCTCCTAGTCCAAGCCATCCCCACATTCATGTACCTGGCTGGCCTTGGAACTCCTGACTAAGGAGTTTAGTTCCTGCTTCC
This sequence comes from Dasypus novemcinctus, assembly GCF_030445035.2. Classification (NCBI taxonomy): domain Eukaryota; kingdom Metazoa; phylum Chordata; class Mammalia; order Cingulata; family Dasypodidae; genus Dasypus; species Dasypus novemcinctus. The sequence continues at coordinate 90,684,037 of NC_080679.1, forward strand.
TGTTTCTCCCCACCTTCCCCATCCCTGCCTCTGTGGCAGATCCTGGATGGCTGCCACTGTTGAAAACGGATGGCATAATAACCTGCACTAGGGCAGGGATGGGGAGGGAAAGGGCCCAAGCTGGGAGCAGCAGTCTGTAGAAAGGTATATGAGAAAGTTGTTGCAGGCAGTGGGAGGCTGTGGAGTGCCCTGTGGGAAGAAGGGCTAAGAGGCTGGGGGCATTATACTGCCTTGATTAGGAACTTCTCTTCAGTAGCTACTCAAATAAAGATGATGTTAATTTTAGGCATAGGGGATACAGAATTGGAGGAAACAACATTGGGGCTGTCAGCTTGAGAAGGAGCCAGGCCCCTGCCTGCCCAGGTCCTGTTACCACCACCTAATCACTCAGTATTCATGGCTCTAGAATGATTTCCTCAAGTGCCTTCCTCAAGTTGCCATATTTTTGGAGGACTCTCCCTTTGACCTGAAATGTAGCCTAAGGAGGATGAAAGGCTCAACAATTTCAGTGGTATGCAGATAGCAGCATGAGGCAGCCACTGTCACCTGCTGCACCTCTCACACGGGCAGGCAGGCAGGCACTGACCTTGCTGTCGTAATCTGACGTGTTCACGCATGTGTGGATCACGTAGAGCAGCGAGTCCACCAGCCCTTCACAGGACCGCATTTGCTTCCGTGCCTCCTCCCCTGCAGAGCTGAGGTTCCTAAATGGATGGAGACACACGGGAGCTGCTGAGGTGAACAACCTGTTCATCAGTCACATCTCCTTATCTTAAGGAGCTGAGAGAATGGATACCAGATAGCCATGGTTTGAAAAGGCAATTGGGAACGTGCATTTTATCATATTGGAAGCTCACCGTATCAGCCAGCTCCCCGTTAGCAATGTAATAGAAAGGAGCCAGTGTCTGAACGTCTACTCTCAAGACCTGCTGCTTTCTAACCACATGATGTAATTACGTTGGGACCTATCCTCCTTAGTTTCCTTAAATGTAAAAAGGGGAAAATGACAATAACATACCTCACAGGGTTGTTATGAGGAAATGAGATGCTGCATATAAAATAATCAGCAGAGCACCCGCCATGTAGAAGAAATAGTTGTTCATTTCAGACATGATACCTCCCTGGTTAGGCCGCGAGCTCCTTGTGGGCCCTGCATCCACCATAGCATTTTGCATACAGGAGGTGATCATTAAATGTTTCTTGAATGAACAGAAAAAATAGACCCTTTCTTGTACAAACATCTCAAATTAAATATGGATACTTGGGTTATGCCACAATTTTTCTCATTTTTCCAGTTAGAAACATTCCTGAAAACAGTTTTGGATCTCATCCATTTTCAAATTTTTGATAAAGTGATAAGGATCTATTTTATGCCTCAATAACAAGGGTTGGAGTTGGTTGATTCTTACTTGCAAGCTTAGATAGAAACGGGGGTTTGGAATGACTTTTCTCCCTCGTTTTTCTGGGACAAGAGCAACACGGTCACCTGTGGCCCCTCCTCTGTCCTTATCTCACGCCACCTCTCAGCTGCCCTCCAAGGCTGCCTCTTCCTTTCTCCTCTGGGCTCTTGGGACACTGCACTCGTCCAGTCTTCCTGCCATCTGCTGCCTCTCCTTCTCCGTGGCCTCTGCCTGCAGATTCCTCCAGGAGTGCCCTGGCTCTATTTCGGTCCCTCTTGTCTTTATTGTCTCACTTTTTCGGGTGGTGTCATTCTGTCCCTCGGCTTTAATGCAACCTGCACTCTATACATCCAGTTGATTGAAAGACCCAGGTGTTGGCCTTGCTTCCTCATGCCTTGTATCAGCAAGCTTTGTTAGCTCTCCCTCCAAAAAATAACCCAGCGCTAGTCCAGGTTACTCCTGTCGTTTACCTGGATCACAGCCCACTGGCGCTGCCCCTACTGTTACCCACTCAGTTTTCCACACTGATGCGAGAAACCAGTTCTGTCCTTCCCCTGCGTGAAACCCTCTGGTGGTCTCCCTTGGCACTTGGAATAAAATGTAAACTCCTTCCTCTAATTTACAACATGCGACACAATCAGGTACCACTCTGCCCCTTGCCCATTAAGCTCCAGATGCAAGCGCATTCCTGCCCAGAGCCTTTACAATGACTGTTGCCTTAGCCTGCAATGCTGGCCCCTGCCTACCCACCCTCACCCCCAGGAATGCTCCTGTGGTCATTCAGATCTCAGCTTAAATTTCACCTCCTCTGAGAGACTTCTGTGACCAGGAAAGTAACTACCCCAATAACTCTTACATCACTCTACTGTATTCTCTATAAGGTACACCTTTTGCTATTTCTTTTTTTTATAGATTTATTTTATTTATTTCTCCCCCCCCCCCTCGTTGTCTGTGCTTTATGTCTGTTCACTGTGTGTTCTTCTGTGTCTGCTTGCATTCTTGTCATGTGGGACTGGGAAACTGTGTCGCTTTTTTGTTGTTGTTGCGTCATCTTGCTGCATCAGCTCTCCGTGTGTGTGGTGCCACTCCTGGGCGGGCTGAGCTTTTATCGCACAGGGTGGCTCTCCTTGCAGGGTGCACTCCTTGTGAGGCACTCCTACGAGGCAGACACCACTGCATGGCATAGCACTCCTTGTGTGCGGCAGCACTGTGCATGGGCCAGTTTAGCACATGGGTTAGGAGGCTCTGGGTATAGAACCCTGGACCCTCCATATGGTAGGCGGATGCTCTATCAGTTGAGCCTCAACCACTTCCCCTTATTGCTATTTCTTTACTTGTTTGTCTTCCCCAATGGAACACAGCTCCATCAGTGCAGAGACTTAAGCTGTCTTGCTCATCATTGATTTCCAAGGAGCTGGACCAGTGCCTGACACACAGAAGGCTTTCCCCAAATGTTTATGGCTCCTAAACCACTAAGACAATCTGAGGATGTGGCTAGCTCCTGCCTGTCCCTGAAGCCAGGTGGGCTAGTTTAGGAGGAACAGAGCCTCCCTGCTTCCAGGTGTGGGGAGGCTACGATGCTGCTTCCCCAGATCGTCAGTGTGGTGTGACCCTTCCCCGTATGTGCCTGCTCTTCAGGATCCTGACTCACGTCACGCTCCCTCTCCACCACCTCCCCATGTTCTAGTCAAGGGGGCTGATGGTCACCCATGACCACAGTGGAAGGCATCAGAGCAGCAGCACTCCTCTCTCCATCTCTCAAGTCCTCTGTTGCAGAGGTGTTTAGACATCTTTGCTGAGAAGCTTGGGAATGTTTACTGGGAGTCAGGCATTACACTTCCACACAGATCATGCTTGTTCCCCACAACTCTGAGATGGTATGATCTGCCCCTATTTTAAAGATGAGAAAACTGAAGCTTGGAGCTGGGACTGGCAGCCAGGTTGCCTGAGGCCAGAGCCCACTCTCATCACTGTGCCACTCTACCCCAAGGCTTCCATTCAAATGGGGGGAAATGGGGTAGAAACTGAGCCGATGAATGTTAATGGCAAATAATACACAATAGTATGTGCACTTAATGGAGATCCTAGAGATTCAAATGCTAAGGATAATGACTAGAAAGTAGTATTTGGGCTCACTTTCATTTATTTATATAACTCAAAACCAATGACTGTTTAAATCACATACATCTTTATGCCCTTTAAAGGGAAAAAGATTTTAACCATCACATTTTGAATTTAAACAAAAACCAGGCTGCAAACAATTTATAATCAGAATGTATGATAACCAGAAAAATGCTGTTAAAGTAGAAAACACTGGAATTTTGGCAGTAAACTCAGACTGAAAGAGTATTTCTGAATAATTCACAGAAGCAATATTTATAAAGACAACTTCTTTAAGGCTATAAGTGTGTGCTCAGGTTTTCCTCACAGGATAACAAAACCCAGTGGCCTAAATTTTGAAACAAAACTACAAACATAGATGTTAATAAAGTTTTCCTAAAATTAATTTACCATTATGACACATTATTTAACCACATTAGGAAAACAGAATTTACCTCAAGCAACCCGTTGTGTTACGCAGAACTAGTGAAGTCTGAAATTTAATTTTATGATCATCATCAAAAGAAGAGTTATTCCATCCAGAATGTGGAACTATCACAGTGTTTGTTAAGGTTGAGAGAGCATCTCGAATGATTGTCATCTTTACGGCATCGCATGAAGATAAATTCCAAAGAACTCCTGAAAAAAAAAAGAGATTAATAAAAATCAAATCATTTAGTGATCCTGGAATTTTAGGAATAAAATAGATGAGCATATTAGCCCCAAAAGATGTAACCTCAGACTATCCCACACCTAATCTATGGTCTGTATTTGCAAACTGGCTAAGAGCAAACCCCTAAAAAGTATGGAGTGAATGTGTGTACTTCTGCAGTATATTATAAAGCTTTAATATTCCTTCCTGTACATTTTAGAGCCAATGTACCTATCAGGCAAGATGACTGACTTCTGCAAAGCAAATTATGAGTTATTCTGAGAGTGTTGGGAGTGGAATTAAGAAATGATCATAAATATTATGCATCTATAGTTTTTATGAAATGCCATTCACTGACGTGAACCTTACATTCAATGTTCTGTGTGACAAACCAGTTTCAGAATTTAATATTAGAAAGCGTTTCTCCCTCAAGAGACTGGTAGTTTTTCTTTATCATGATTTCTTACCTCTGCTACTAGGAAGCTCAAGTTTACATAGAATGCTTTACTGGCACAGAAGACTGTTAGCTTTGCTGCTCCTTCCTTATTTAGACAAAACAAGGTTTAAACATTTCTATTCCCACCCTAAGAGTTTTATTACCCCATGTTTTAGAGGTACAAGTTACTGTCATTCTTTTTTGGATACATGTGAGACGAAGGATAAATTAAAGATCCCATATTGTAACTCATATCAAGATTGGTAGGATAACAGGCCTTAAATGTAGTTTATCTGAGTGTTATTTAAATTGATAATCATTTTAGAGGGTCTTAATTTCAGTTTCAACTATGAGGTGTGTTAAATTACTATTTTAACACATTTTTTCTAATAATTACTTTTTTTAGATTAGAGGAAATTCAAGATTCTAGCTGCCTTAATGCTATTTTCATCTTGATGTATTTTCCTGAGTAAGAGGGAAGGAGGTGGAGGAGAGATGGTGCAGCTGGTTTTCTCTGCACTGATATCCCTTGGAGCCCTATGCTCCTGACGTATCCTTGGCAAGTTGCTTTTAGAACTATCAACACACAAAAACGCTTGTGGCCCTGTGCACTGGGAAGGAGTTGGCAAAATCCATCCATCTCTGCAGGACTGTGACGGGCTCGTGGACGTTAGGGATTGAGAGTGTGGGGCAGAAACAAGATGGAGAACTGCTGCTCCAGCGAATCCCGACCCAAGGAGCCAGCCCAGAAACTGCTTGCTCAGCCTCTTGGGGCCTGCTGGAGCTGCAGGGCTCTCTGTCAAGCAGGGAGGTAGAGAGCTGATGGAAACTTTTTTCTTTTTGGAGGAAGGAGAGGTAGAAACAAAGTGCTATAAATGAAGATAGAACAACAAAGCAAACCCCAAACTTGTGAGTATAAATTGAATGAGGACCATCTCTTCTTGGGCCTGTCTGCCCTGACCCGTCCACATGCCGCAGACTGAGTGGTCAGTAACGGCGGCTGATGTTTGTGTTCGGGTCTGGGCAAATGTTCAGGGTCCTATCTTCTGCTCCCCACCTGTGCCCACCCCTCCTGCTCCTTTGTCACTTAGTTCTGACTTCCGGTCCTCGCTGATTTGGTTTGCCTGGCTCAACCCTTGATGTTCCCCAAAGACTTCACCTTTTTCCCTGCTCCTGCCCTTTGGGGGAGGAGCACCCACCATCACCACAGCCTTTCAGGGCCTAAGCCTCAATAGTGGCCCATCTGGTTAGGCACAGACTGGCTCTCCCTTAAAAAGAGGTGGGTATGGGACAGGAGTGGGATTCAGAACCAGGAGAAGTGAAGACCTATCTTCATCTCTAAAAGCTCATTCTGTCCACCATGACACACCTTTGCTTATATAGTTATCTTGTGGCACACAACTGATATGGCCCTAGGAAGGCAGCACACACTGCAAGTGCCTGATAAGGGTTCATTTAAGAAACAAATTCCACAGACTGAATTACATCTCCAAGGAGTCTTGTACAATTGGCTCTGTTTCTATAGAAAAATTTTGGGGTAATGGTTTCAAAATGTGCCCCCTGGGTTCTGAGGCACTCCACTGGACTCCCTTAGGGGCAGCCCAGTGAGGACTAGGGGAAAGCAGATCCCAAGTCCCCACTCAATATTGGGCTTTACTGTATGTTTCTGTTTGAAGAAAGGGATCCATGTTTAAAAGATGGTTGAAAAACACTGCTTTAGGTGGGAAAAGGATTAGAGAACTGAGGACCACAGAGGGGTCATGGTAGCTAAATGGGTCTTTGGGGGTTGGTCCTGACCCAAGTAACAGGAGAAAGGAGAGAAGGCAGAAGAAAGAGCAGGTCGAGGTAGAGCAGGGTGGGATGGTGGAGACAAAAACAGCTAAGGCTGTCTTGAGTGTGGCTTCAACGTTTCCTGCTGATGGTGACACTCAACCCCAGGGCCAGGTATGAGCCAGCCATACAAGCAGCACCCAACACAGAGGCCCTTGGCTCTCTTGGGATGGAATGGGGAAAGGGTCATCTCCTCAAGTCCCCCACCACCAATTTTGTAACATGTGATTCTTCATGCCATCACAGCAAATTCTCTGTTAAAGCGTTTCTAATTCCTCACTCCAGAAAACTCAATACATGGAGGAGAGCTGCATATTCCAATAAGCTTCTATTTTACAGAGTAACTGCATTCCAGTAACGTTAACTGCAAGTCAAGGTTTATTATCAGCAATAGGTATAAAATTAGACATAGCTACAGAAAATTTAACAGGCTGAGTCACAAATGTAAGGTGAAAACATGACTAAGGTGAGGGGTGGTTCTTTATCATGCTGGACCCTAGAGTTGATGCCTGGACGTTCTCTGATCATTTGCAGAAAAGCTTGTTTTTCATTGTTCTTGCCTCTACTTCTGGCTAATTCTAAACCTACTTTTGGCAAGAGGGTATTTCCCATATTAGAGGATTCCCAATTTTCCTTACTGGTCCTAGAATTTTGTCGTGCTCTTGCTTCTTACCAGGCATGTAGAGTGACCACTGCAGTTGTATGCCAATCTACATTTTACAAGGGATTGGACACAGTATAAACATTCATAAACCCATGTAAATAAAAGCAACATTGCTACTTACTGAAGTTTTACTCTGTGCCAGGCACTGAATCCAGTACACATAATACCTTAAAGCATCAAGCTGAACAAAATGAATTAACTTCCCACATATTTTACCAGTTTGAAATTTTACAGGTTGTGTTTTTAAAAGGATAATGAGCATTTGCTTTTCCAATTATAAGCCTGAATTTCATTCAGCAAATATAATGGGCAATAAACACTCCAGCATCACCTATTCTTTTGTCTTGTTACTTGTATGTGGGGCACATGGTAGGTGGTCAACAAAAATTTGCTGATGGGTCCATTTTTCATCCTGTCTTTGTTTTTAGATTGCCCTTTTATTTCTTGCCTTTAGACTTAGCTCCTAAGTATTACCTCCTCTTTGTGCCTTTTCTTAAAACTGCATGTTCTTTAAGGTCTGTGGCTATGGGGAGAGGAACGGCACAATGCCCTGGACCTTTAAGGGAAGCTGCCCCACGGTTCTACCCACCCCCTCCCCTGAGAACAGAACCCACAGTTGTTGAAACCACCATCATTTCATGTTGGCTTAGCTCTGGGGAAAGGAGAAACCCTTTGCCACTCCATCTCCCCCACCATGAGCTGAGTTACAGCAACACACCAGGTACTGCATCCCTCAAACTGCAAAATAATCAGTATTGCCAAATTAGAAAATGTTCAACTGTTTAAAAATGTGTAGCCCTTCTATAGATACGCTGACTCTGCTATTTTTTTGGTCAACTGAGATGACGTACTAATCACAAAATCACAAAAACAGTCTACTACAGACATGCAGACTTTCATTTTCTGCAACTTCCGAAAACATTGTTATTCTTGACTAGAAAAAAGGAAAGACTCCATTTTCACTAAACATGTGGTATTCTAGGGACCCACACAAAGGTGCTTTATCACCCCACGTTATGCATTGCATTCCCTCAACTCCTGCACTTGACCCTGGAGCAAAAGAGCCCAACACTGGTATAGACTTTATTTTCCTTTTTTTAAAGATTTATTTATTTCTGTCCCCCTTCCCCCCCAGTATAGATTTTAACTAGCCATTGTGAAAATCATAGTGAGTCTCAAGTCATTGGTTTTCCTTCCCTATTTTCTATTTCAAAAATAAGGCTGTGGAAAGCCAAAAACAACCAGTTCCGATCAACCAATGCAGGATGAAAAAGATTCAATTAAACCTGAAAGCTTTAGATATAGAATGATTAATTTGCCTTTCTACTCAAAGGAAGAAGCACCGTTCTTAAGACCAGCTAATAATACCTGTGTGTTCTCTACCTCCTAAAGTAGTAATAAAATGATGTTCTTTCCACTTATTCTGTCTGGGTTTCATTTAATGGGTTAGGAAGATTGCTGCTAGGGCAGTATAAGTAATGAATAGAAAATACACTGACTCCCAGACATAGTAACACTGATGAGAAAATGGAAAGCCAGAGGATTAGCATTCTCTATCAATATGATAAACTTTCAGCTCTGACATCCTACTGCAAAATTTGCTTAAAAAATATTTAGCAGTACTTTCCATTATCTCCTGGTTCCTAAAGAGAAAGTTAAAAATAAACTATAATTTGGTTTAAGAAGTTTGAGATTTAATTTAAAGCAATTAGCTATTTGTTATGAGGACTTAGAATATATACACATAAACTAATTTACAAAATATTAAGGAGTTTCATGTATATTATTGTAGAAAACGCTGCCTGTTCTCTACCATAGGAAAAAGTATACATAATTATGAGTAACCAATAATTACAATGAAATACTGCCACGAGAGATGAAAGTTCATTTTCTACCCAAAGAATAAATAAAGTAATTAAAATACCATTTCACAGAAATTGTATGCTGCAGAATTCTGAAAGAGCTCAGGTTTAAAGCTAGCTTTATAGTCATTCTAATGGCCAACTGATAATTTTATAGGCAAATTAGAAAATGATTTTAGTGATTAATTAAAATAATAGCAACTATTTGAAAAATGTACTTCTTAAGGTTATTGAAAACCAACCAAACATTTGGAAAACACGATTCCTCTGGCAGCATAAACAGCCTTCTGATAAGAAAGAAAAATCCAGAATTAAATTTAAAATAAAATAGAAAAGACAATTTTTATATAGCATTTAATTTATAGTCTATTTCGTAATTATAAAAAACAAGTGTTTGTGGATACTGCAAAAAGGAAAAATAAAACATTAGCCAAGAAACTACCAGTATACTACAGATACCATCATGTGACATGGCCCTGCATTTTTTTTTTTCAGGAGTTAACCCGAGTCTCCATCTCTCTTCCTGACTCACTTGTTTCAGTCATGCTCTTTCACAAGATGTCCATGAAGTAAGTAAAACTACTCAAGCATTCACTGAGGAGGCAGATGACAAGGTCTTGGCCCCAGCATCTCGGTTCCAGAGCCAGACAGGACAAATCAGCTGTCCTCACCGTGCTCCAGCCCTCCAGGGTAAGGACGACTGTCTGGGTATGTATGTCCATCCCCTCCTGGCATTTCTGCATTTAGGGCCACGTTGGAACAGGCTGGTGTCAAGTGCAAGCACTCTTTATAATGGGTATAGAAATGTTAGCTTAACAGTGAAAATGCAAAACAAACATCAAGGCTGCAGATTACACACAAGGGGCAAACTGTTGATAGTAAGGTAGGAAGGTAGTTTCCGATTCGAGGGCCCCTCCCTGCCTGCTCTGAGCACATGCCTCCATTATGATTCCCTAGACAGTCCCTGGCTGGAACACTCAGCATCTAGCAAAAATGCAGCTCTCTTTCTCCTCTCAGCAGCTGCCCCTGAAGTTCTCCTTAGCCCCAGTAAGGTTCTCATAAATCTCTATAGTTTTTTGTTGGGAAAGGAGTAATGTTAAGATGCTATGGCTACGACACCCTGTCACAAGAGGGCTGCTCTCACTTCTGCCACCATCCCAGCCAGGGTTAAAGCTATGCACCTCATACCTCTTGCAGGCATATTACCTATACCCCAGCCTAGTGCAGAGCTGCACTGTCCTATACGGAAACCATCAGCCACTGTGGCTACTGAGCACTTGCAATGCGGCTAGTCCGAACATAGCTCTGCTCTTAAGTGTAACAGACACACTGGATGATGGAGACTTGATATGGAAAAAAGAAGGTGAAACATCACAAGTTGAAATTGTATTTTGGAAATATAGGGTTAAATGAAACATTCTTTAAATAAATTTCACCTGTTCCTTTTTTCTTTTTTAATGTGGTTACTAGAAAACTTAGAATTACAGATGTGTTTCACATTATATTTCTATTGGGACAGCATTGGTATAGCTGCTTGTTCAGTTTCTGCCAGACTCGGAAGGAGACACAGAGGTGAGACCTCGCTCTCAGGAGGTCTTATCACAAATAGATCCAACACAAGGCAGCTGTGAAAGTATCCTAAGAGTCAGAGAAACAGCCACGGCTCGAGTGTACTGTGTGCCAGGTCTTCCACATGCACCCTCATGAACACACTGAGAAGCAGGTATGAGTTTATTATCTGGGAAACTGTCACTTGGAGAAGTGATTTGCCTGGGGCCACAGGGCCGGAAGGAAACCAGCTGCTCTGGCTCCAAGGCCCCCGCTTGCACCCTGACACCATGCCGCCTCTCCCTAGGAGTGTAGGGACTTCCATTTGTAGGACCAGAAACCACCACATGTGGCCTGGAGTGTGAAAAGCAGAGGCCAGGGAGAATCGGGTGGGTGGGGGAGGAGGAGGAGTGGGGAAGGGAGGTCAGGGCTGAAGGTGGGACACGGACTGCAGATCTGGACTGGCAGATGAAGTCTGAAATGCAGGGACAGGTATGATCCCAGGGTTGGTGGTGAGGCTGCTGGATCACCAGGAGGCGCAGAGCCTATGTCTCTGAGCTGGAGCTTAAGGAGGTGAAAAGGACCTGAAAGAAGAGGACCTGGGAAGGCAAAGAGGAAGGGGAGTGTTGAGATGAGACTCTGGAGCTTGATACAAGGTGAGAGTGGCACCAAAGATGAGTCACCTGTTTGGCATGTGTGAAAATATGTTATCAGAAATGAAGGTGTAAAGGGAAAAAGAGTAGTGCGTTAAAAAGTGCCTGCTACTGTTTCATAGTGCCAAAGGGTGTTATGCACTAGGCCAGCAGAACACTGGAGCTTACCTTCCTAGCTTCTAAGGTCAAGGGAGCCGCAGCATGCTGGCTGTGTGAAGGGCAAGTGGAGCAATGATCACCAGGGCGATGTAAGTAGAACTTGAACACAAGTGGCATTATGGTCTGCTCCCATGGAGAGATAACATGTATGGTGTTGCAAACCTGGAGCTTAGATCTACTCAACTGCCCCTCAAAGAGAAACTTAACCATTGGTTAGTGTTAAGTACTGTACCTACTGCCTGATGATTATGATGATATCTTTTCTATTCTACATCATATGCAGAGGGATATTGAACATGTTAAAAGTCCTGGCAAACTTCGTTTTCTAAGTAGTTAATGAATGTGCTTAACCCAGGTCTCCCTCCAAGCCCTTATTCCAGAACCTGTCCCACTCACACCCTGGGGAGAACTGGCAAACCCACAAGCCATCCTGTCTGGGCTAAGTGTTTTCTCACCAGAAGGGAAAAGTAAAGGAGGTGGCTAGGACCCACTTCAGTTTAGCCCCTTCAAAGGTCTGTGGATAACCTTTCACCCAGGACCTAGAAACCAAGTTCTGATCAAAACCTACAGGAGAACAGGCCTCATTCTCAATTAGAGCCAAATATTCTATACCAATGCACAGTGTGGGTGATAGGGTGGTGTTTGGGAATCCTACATTTTATAAGACTGTTCTTAAATCCACAACTTTTCTGATGAAAACATTTAAAAATACATTAGAAACTATAAAGTATTGCTATGAGAGGTGAATGAATACCTAAATGAAAACGTAAAAAGAGCACCTAGATGAATAGAGAGAGAGATACCTTTTTCATGGGTCAGAAGACTTGATGTTATGTCAGTTTTCTCTTAGTCTATGAATTTAACTGCTGCAATGAAAATTGCACTGGTATTTTTTATAGAAGTTGTCATTTATTTTAAAATTCTCAAGGAAATGCAAGAGACCTAGAATAACTTGTGGAGAGCATTAATTGAGAAAATACATATGAAGCACTGGGCAAAGTGTCAAACACTTGTATTAAAATAAGATGTTTAATAAATGTCATGACAGAAAAAAAGAGACAAAACTAAGTAGTTTCTGTGTGAAAGCCAGCTGTTCTCTCTATCTCTAGCCCAAACACCTATTGCCAGGGGGAAGGCAAGCCAGACACCCCTTAAGAAATCTTGTCTGTTTTCATTTCCTGTGGTTTCTTCTGTACAATATCTAAAAAGGAAATACCTCTTATTGTCCCCCTTTTAGCTGTCTTAAATATCACCACCACCATGGAAAACTGGGACTGGCAATTTACACCAAACCCCGTTATCTGTTACAATCTCTCCCTAGAGCTAACTGACAGCATAGAAGAAACGAGCCATGCCTTAAAGCTCTTAGACAGCAAATAGACTCTTTTGCTGCTGTGGTGCTGCAAAATCGCAGAGCCCTAAACATGCTAACAGCAGCATGTGGGTGGGGGGGTGGAGGTGAGGGCCCTGCCTATTTCTCAAGAAAAAAATATTTTTATATAAATTGCTCCAGGATAGTCCTAGACAGCATTCAAAACCTACGAGATGAAGCCTACCAACTTCAGGGGGATGTAGCCTCTGACGGCACCTGGCCTTTCTCCCTCTTGTGGCCCAGTATGTCATAGCTGGCCTTCTTTTTGGGCCCACTTACCACCATCTTCTGTATCCTTTTTAGTGGGGCCATGTATCTTCAAAATTCTAACTAAATTTATTTCTTCCAGAACAAGATATTTGTCATGCCGGGATTTCAGCCAGTTCCAACCACAGCAGAACATCTACCCTCACCCTTTACAGAACAGTCAGAGAGGTTTATGACCTGTTAGGCAAGGACTACTGCCCTAACCAGCAGGAAGTCAGGACAGAAGAATGATCATTGCTCCTCAGCACCCCCTTAAGAATAAGGGCGTGAACTCTCTGAGGGGGGAGTTGAGGCAGGTTAGTACAGGGAAACAGAGAAGGTGGGCCACAATATGGCCGACAGACAACATGGCTGCAAGACCTCACTGAGACCTTCAGTTTAACCTTGAGGTCCCAGTTGCTCTTTCTGGGACCTCCCCTTGGCCTGGGATATTCCAGACAGGCCTCACCATTGGCCCCCACCATTGGTGGGGTAACCAATAACAGCTGGGGCCCATCCCCTTAGCATAAGGAAGGGGAAGGAATAATTATCAGTCTAAAAGGTAACTACACAAGGCAGAGATCGCTCTTGAGGAGCCTGCACCAAGTTTTGGTATTTCCATCTTTCTCTCCCATTTCTCAGCAAGCTCTGTTCTTTTCCCCATTTCCCAAATAAATCTTTTTACTGGCCTGGAAAAAAAAAGCCTGCTATTTATATCTATGGCTTCAGGTTAATCAATCAAACTTTTCCCCATGACTGGAATGCCATGAACATAATATGAAACCAAAATGGAGTCAAAATACTGGGAAAGCAATTAATTATTATGAAAGTGGGACAAAAGTTCTGTCTTCAAGTATAGGCACTAGCTAAATTCTGAGGAAGACAAGTCACGGTAGTATATAATCATGCCCAGGGTCCACGAGATGCCACCACTTCAGCAGGGGCCCTGCACATGTGCAGTGGAGTGTGCAGGTCTGTCCCTGGCTTGCAGGTGTGGCTTTCTCTTTCTGCCCCCGCTGCATTCCCTGCAGGCTGGGACAGCGGGCCTCCTTCTCAGCAGGGCCTTGTTCACAGCCTTGTTCGCCGCCATGCTCCCTGAGCTTCCCTGCACAGAGCACATGCTTAATCCACACGAGGCAAGGGAAGGCTCACTCAGGCCCAGCCACAGTGAGAGTGAGGGGCCCCATCTCTGTTTTAGCCAGTGTGTGCTAAGCGGCTCTGAGGGAAGGAAGCTGCCCTGGAGGGGGCTGAAAGCCTGGGCTAGGTGCAGAGGCTGCACAGGTTCCCCACTACGGGGTTCGCACCTGCTCTTTAAATTTTTCCCCAGGCAACTGACTCAAATGAAAGATCGTTAGTGTCTTTAGAGAACATAAGGATTAGACTGTGTTGCTGTGATTATGCAGGCACAAAGAAGGTGGATCAACATCTTTGAAAATATCTATCAGTTTCCAGAGGGCCATTTACAGAATTACATTTGCATTACAATTTCAATATATTTTCAAATTCAACATGTTTTTCTGTATTCTAAGTAATTTTTTCAACTTCATGTTTATGTTGAGAGGATTAATGACATAATGTAGTCATGCAGTCCTAAATTTCCTGGAAAGACATTTCCACAGAAAATAAATGGGCTGAAAAATTCAGAAGTGCTGACTAGAATTACTCAAGAGGAACGTAAATAATGGCTCCTTCTTTAGAAGAGAGTTTGTCCAAGGAAACAGGATGCATGAAAGGAAATCTTACTCATTCTAATTAAATCTCACCAAGAGAGGCAGAGATGGCAGTGAGGGCAGGGGCCACCCTGGTTATTTCAGCCTTTGACACAGAAATCATCATTTACACTATCATAGCGATTAATTAACCTAAGAAAAAGCCACTGAAGTTATATATTCCACAGGTGACTTTTACGTGTCCCAGGAATTCACTTTTCCATTTGCAATTGTACTATGTCTTCAACTTAGTTGTCTGGTGCTGGCAGAAGCTTAAAGATGAGAATCCATCAGTCATGAGCTATGGGAAATCAGAAAATTTGAAAACTGTAATCTATATGAAGGGCCAAGTATAGGGTCCCTCTGGCATCTCCTTTTAAATCTTCATGTGCCTCACCTTCCTTACATTTACAAGACTGAATTGTTTACTGGGGAAAGGTGACCTTACGGGGTCTTCCCATTGCGGGAAAGGCTAGTCGGCAGGTGGTTGACTACCTAGGTTCTATATGTGATCGTCTCAGATCTCCCCACTAGATGGACTCTTTTTGCTCGGCATTCGAAAGTACACATCTCAGAATACATGGTCATGTTCCACTTACATGAATTTTTCATATTCAGTCTATAAATCTTGAAATAGTCACGACTAAAACCAAAAGCACATGTTTTCTAAGCAAACTAGGCTTTATGGTTGTATCTGACCATCACTTTGATTTGAAGAGATAGTAACAAAGTTCAAGGGTTTCTCTATACACTTGGTGAAATTCAGAGAGTAAAAGGTTTTGTGGGGTTTTTCTTTTTGTTCTCTCTGTGTGGTAATTTGAAAGAACACAGGGTAATAATATTTGAAAAAGGGCATTTGGACACCAGATTCTACTCTCATTTGGCACTCCCCAGTGGCCCGGGGATGGTGAGGGCAGGGGCAGGAAGGAAGAATGCTAGCCTGCATATAAGGACCCCACCTTGCCAGTTGTACGTTCAACCTTTCTGTCCCCATTTTCTCACTGTAAAAGGAAGGGCCAAATAAAAGATTTTTTTAGCCCTTTCCAGCTCAAATTTCTATGACTCTAACAATTAAGAATTGGTCCATTTAAAATAAACCATTTTTGTCTTATTATCAATTAAACAAAAATTTCCTGGTTTCAGATCTTTAGTAAATAAGAGAAAGTGTCAGTTGTTAAGGTTTATGAAAGCGCTGAGTGATAAGGCTCCTAACTGATTTGGGCTGGGAATTGGGAGAGGATGTTGCTACAATTCTGAAAACTATCCCTGCAGCTCCTGACAGCTCTAGAGGCGTACAAAATCAGGACAGAAAGTAATAGGCCAATTCCTCTCTGGAACAGAGAATAAAGAATCATTTTGGAGGCACCTTAATTAGGCCAAAGGGACACATTTAGTAAAGAATTTTATCCTGTAATGGCACAAAACAGCCCAAAAGGCTGAATGAGTCTTCAACAAGGTCTGCTCTTTACAGTATCTAAGACCGATTCTTGCCAGAACAGTCTGTTTGCTGAACTTTATTCTGGCCAATATACCTCTCCTTAGAGCACAACTATCATTTTCTCATTAATTTATTGTCTAATTAGAAATATGGAACTAATGAACAGGCAAGGAATATGCCTAATTTCATGTTCTGTAGAGAGCCTGGAATCTGTTGCTGGCATCCAAAAATTTCAGAATGAACAGTGTGGAAATATTTTACTTCACCATATGGATGAATAATCACTTGCTAAATTGGAAGGAATATAATAAGTCACTTGTACAAAGTCTATTATTAAACAACAAAGGCTATTTTTTGGTATTTAACACCAATGTTCATTGGGGGTAATAGAGGTGTGAGGATTTTGGGACATTCGGTACACTAAGAGGCAGGCTTCTAGATTCTGTGCGGTATCTTTAATCTTTATAATTATATTGAAAAATTGATGCTTTCAGTATGTCCAATAACTTGGAAGTCATTTTCCTAGCTTAGAAACACAATCATCTCAAACAAAGGAATTCCACATATCTTTTTAGTGACAAGATATTCCCAATTTCTAAAATCCACCGTTTGGTATCTAGCAGACAATCATTTTATAACCCAACTGGAGAACAATTCCGCTTTATCCAACTTTCAAGTTCAGCACAATAAAGACAAAAGTACCTTTGGAATTAAAAAAAAAAAAAAAATCACCCTAAGCACCCCCACATATCAGTAATTACCAAAAGAAAAGCTCATTAGGTTCCAACCTGGAAAATGTTCAACACAATGAAGAAAACACGAGGATCATATTACATGTTAGAAAACTATTTTAATTAACAATGACAGCCATACTGTCTTGGGAAAATATACTTGGCAAAAGTTATTTTCTCAAAAGAAAGATGCGGCCAAAAAATGCAGGCCCTGAGCATTTATTACATTTAAAGCAAAGGCAAAGCATCTTTTCTAAAAGAATAGCTAAAATTTCTTCATGCAAGTACAGTAAAAATTGCCAACATGAAACAAAGAGGACTAGAAAAAAAGACTGGATTAATAACTGGGTTGAATTACTTAATTTTAAGAATAAGAGGATACCCAGCTTCAAGAGGATAGTAATTTGTTCAAATTATAGAATGTTCTGAACATGCAGTTAATTGTGCTTTAATATTTCAGGATCTGAAGTTGTGTGTAATTTTCACTCAAGCACTCCTAGGCCACAATGACAAAGGGCAAGTGTTGTGCAGGGCTGGCTAGAGTCATGGTATTTGTGGACAGACACTGGTTGAGCACACACACACACACAAACGTCTTATATACAAATGTCTTCCAGACATTTATCTGGAAGGAAAATGTTCCATTTCCAGAGGGGATCAGAGAAGGCAGGCAGCTGCAGGGACGGTGGGTGGTGTGGTTGCAGGCACCTGCGCCCCTGTTGGAGCAGCCATGCTTTTATGAGGATGGTTCACACTGGGGCACACTTTCCTGGCTAGGTGGGGTGCAGGAGTCTGGATTGGAGGTTGAACTAGTCCTTTGTGGGCCCATTTCTAGGCAAAATGGACTCATGAGGTATTATCTTCCTTGCCTTCTCAAACCAACGGCCTCCTTGCTGCTTTCTGGATACCTCTGCTGCTAAGCCTTAACCCACAAAATAATGAGCTCCCTGTCCCTATGGGTTCAAGCACATGATTGTGTGTGGAAGCTATTCAGGGATTCAGGCTTTGGATGCCTGACTGGGAAAAATGAATTCTGAGGTCCCCTCCAACCACGTGATTCTACAATTTAAAGACCGCTTACGAGTATTTGACTTGAGGAAGAGTTAACCAGAGAAAAGCTCAGGGATCTCGATGTTTTCACACTTTTAAAGATTATCAGGGTTCAACCATTCCTATTAATGAACATCAATGAAGGTTGGTATGACTAAATTTTAAGACTGAAAAATGTCAATAAATTATTTTGGTGTTGCCATAATTTGTGACTATAAATATATGTATAAATGTAACACACCTAGACAGAAGCTACTGTGTTAAATTTATATTAGGCTCAGTAGTTTCATATTAATTAGACAATATTTACATACAAATCAAATTCTGACTGACATTTAGACTGTTAGGGCTGGAATCCCACTTCAGCAGTCCTTTAGTCCAACTCCTTTATATATGGCAGCTGAATGATGGGTTTACACACTGACTCTTCCCATTCCAAAGCAATACTATTTTTGAAGAGTATGTATATCTCATAAGCAATCAATTCACATGTCAAAATAAATTATTAGGAGTAAAATTATATAGTTAGAAAGCAATTCTTAATTTTCCCAATCTTACAAAGATGGCCAAAAATGCTTCTTAAAGCCCAAAAGCCATTAGCAGATGTTTCCAAAGCAGAAATACCAGAGATTGTTGTTAGTTTTGCACTGGAAGTGATACCATCTATTGGGGAAATAGCTTTTTTTTTTTTTTAAATTAAGAAACACTCATATCCTCCTGTCAAGGCCAGGCTCTGTGTCCTAAACAACTTGTGTCAGTAACTAGTACTGTGCCCACCAGAACTGAAATCTGAAACATGGAGGAAAACATCTACATTAGCACTTGCACCCAGGGGATGCCCCAGGTAAATTAGTATAGAAAAGCCCTTAATAGTGAAGTCTGGCTCTACTAGAATTTGATTTACTCACAAATGAAAAAAAAATCATCGAACTTCCATGTACTTTTTTCCACTTCTTGTCAACAAATATTACAAATCCCTTGAGCTCAGCTAAGGAAAAGCACCATAACAGTTTTTCTCAAGGAAAACCCTCAGAAAGAAAAATTCACAAAAGACTTACTGCCACTGTGAGAAATGCTGTCAGAAGAATAGAAAAAACCTGCTTCATTACTCAAAGGACATAAGGACCAATTCATGATAAATCTGGCCACAGTTAATCAAGAGAAACAAATGTGAATAGAAGTTGTCCCTGGGTCACCACTGATTCCTCCATGGGGAGGGCCACTTGTATCCTGCTGTAGTTTTATGGGATGCACAGCTGCTTAACGTGAGAAAACACATCTCACAGTGTGAAAGAGCTAAATGCCTCAAAACCTTTTTAGAAAGAAGGAGCATAAAAAAAACTAATAAACCAATGTGACGAAGTTTTTAACTTGGATGTCATTTAGTAGTGTGAAGATATTGATTTTCAAAATCAGTAAGGAAGGAGATCCAGTGCAAAGTTTAAGATTTACATGAAAAGTCTACTCTACTTTAGTACTTAAATTTCATCCTTTATTTGGAATATAGGGAAATATTAATGCTGTATTTTGAACATTAATATCTCATGAGAAAGTTGATTCTCCTTAAATATTAGATTCACAGTGGTTTGGTACATTCCCAAGTCTTAAATGGATTATATCTGACAGAACCTACAGCTTTGATTGCATCGTGGAAGTCAATGGGGAATGGGATCAATTTTGCAGAAATGTTAAGATTTTAAAAATTAAATATTTCAAGCATAAAAAAATAAAAAATATAAAACACTCAAGTATCTACCACCCAGCTCTGACAAATATTAATATTTTGCCTTATTTGTTTCAGATTTCTCTCTTTTTAAAGAGCTGGATTACACTTCCAATTTCATTTCCTTCTCCCTCCAGCTGAGTAACTACTATCCTGAATCTATTTTTTATCATTGCAGTTAAAGATATTACCTTTATTGCATGACCATGTATCTAAAAATAATTTATAGCCATAATTTGTATGTTTAAAAACTTTATACAAATGATACACGCACTTACCATTCTGTAAAATTTTTTTTGAGATTTATCCATGATGCTATATATTGGTAATGTTCTGATTTTAACTCTTGATATGTGGTTTTACCATGTGCCTGTATTATGATTTATTTAACACTTTTCCTGCCAGTACTTAGTACTTTCCCCTAATTCTCTATTATAAATAATGCTGTTATCAATTCATCCTCTGGCGGAATCATTCTCTCATGGCAATCTCAACTACTCTTGAACCTATAGGCCTCCTTTTTCTCTCTTCACACTGGACCATAATCAAGCCCTGGGCAAGAAATATTTTCTTGTTTTATTTTCTCCACCTCTCCCCCTCCTTTCTATATCATTGATTTAGTTCAAGGCATTATATCTAGACTATTGACCTCTTTATGGGCCTCTGAGATGCCAGGCTTGTCCTTTTTAAATCAGTCCTCCACTCTGCTGCTTGCTTCAAGAATGCATTTTAAAACCCCAAACTGGCCATGCCATGTCCTATAATGACTCCTCATTACCTGTGGGACACAACGAAGTTCCTCATTAAGAGTTCCTCATAAAAGTTTCCTCACCGAGGCCTTGTTTCCCTCCAGTGAGACTTATGCCATAGCAGGCCCCTTCTGTCGCTAGCTCCTAACCCACACCCCATGCTGACTTTGAGCCTCTGCTCGTGACTGGACTATCTCCCGTTTACCTGCCAATGCTGCTTCATCCTTTACGACAACTTCGGTTACGACATCGGCCAGGGACCATTCCTACCCATTCTCTGTGCTCCCAGTGCAGCTGCTACTGAGAAATTCTGAGAAATTCACAAAACTACTTGTGTTCCTCCCTAGCCTGAGTGTTACTTGAGGGCAGCAACTGAGTTTAATTTAACGTTATATTCCTGGTACTTGGGAAAGTGCATGGGAATACAAACAAGTACTCAGATCCTGGCTGAACTGAAGTGGAGGGTGGCCAATCCATTAAATATATTTTATTTTCATGATAAAGAGAGTGAGTCTATCAGAAACCAGTAGATCTACTATGGATCTAAATAAGTTACCTAGCCGTCCATGAATAAGAGATCTCCATTAGCTAATAGTAGGCATTAGTAAGTACAATAACTGATCCTAACAGAAATGACCCTGTGGAGCAAGAGTCTTCTGAATCATTATATGAATACAGGCAGTCTTCTTCACAGCTACAAGCCCTGCATCATCATCTATTACCTAGAACATCCAATTCCCTGACAATGCCACTATCCAAGGGTATATTCTAGGTTGTTTTCAACATGCCTTCTAGAACAAGAGCACGTTCTATACCCACCTGTAACAAGCTCCCTTACTTCGGCATCAATAGATTTTCTCAACAGTCGCAACAAGGCAGGTATCCCACCAACATTCTTCATTGCTATTTTATTTTCATCTGTAGACTTGCCAAAAACCAGATTTCGGAGAGCACCACAAGCGTTCTTCTGAACTTCCAAAACTCTGTGGTCCAAAAGGTCAACCAGATGTTTGATTCCCCCTAACCTACAAACCTAGAATGAAAAATATTAGGAACCAAGCCTAAGTGGCATGTGACTCATCAGGGATGAAGCAAAAGATCAAGGTAAAGGGACCACTCCAGATAATTTCAAAAGGTTACTTTTTTTTTCTATGTAACACATCTTTTTATAAATTTTAGGGCATTCTCTGTCATGATGCCTGGGTTCAAGGCTTAAAAAAGGGAAGGGAGACCTGCATGGAGTAATGTCCATGTGCAGGGAGCCCAGGCCTCCTCCTTCCCTTTAAACACACACAGGGAATTGTGCTTTTGCTCCATGAGTGCAGTGAATAGAACAAACCTGTATGCAGGGTTGGAGACATCACAGGAAAGAATTTTTTACTGAAGTAATTTAGTTTGTAGAATTAGTTTTCTAGGCTACCTTTCCTAAATTTTCTTCCATTTGTCAATTCTTTGGTATGCTGCTTTTTTAATACATCTACCTTCAGGTCTGTAATAACTGGAGTGCGATTTTACATATTAAATTGGTGAAAAACACTTCTGTCTGATTTCACATTGCAGGGGGAAAAAGGGCCAAAACTATTAAAAGAAAGAACTGGTCTGTTATAGACACTAGTCAATAACCAATGACTCACTTTTTTTCTATATTTGGCAAAAACTTTAAAATCTGAAATAATATTCATATATATTCAATATCAGTAAGTTATAAATCTCCTGTAACTTAACTGTATGTTGACATCAGACTTGACCAGAATCTCATAAAATACGTGAGCTCTCTTGTTTAATGCAACTGTAATTTTTATCTAATATATTTTAAAAATACTTTAAAAATGCAGAATAAATTGATTTTTGCTTCATATTTTCTGAATAAGCTAATGAATTGGACATGTAATTTTAAAATGCTAAAAGCACTTGAAGAAATATACTCATTCTAGTTTTTCCTAAGAAATACTGACATGTAGAAGTAAGAAGGAAAAGAGTATCTGGTATCAAACCATCCCTTTAAAATGACCCCTGAATTGCTTCTGGCATGTTCTTAGGCACAGGATTGCTAGGTGAAAAGGCACTACAGTCCTCAGATTGTCCGAGGGGCTGAGTCCTGTACCTCCATCTTCACTTTGTTGTCACCGAAGCACAGGTGCTGCAGGTAGGCCGCTGCGTTTGCCTGAACTGAGGGGAACTGGTGCTGCAGCATGTGAATGACTTCAGGCAGCTCAGGATCACGCCAAGCAAACTCCCTATATGAGAGAGACATGGCTTCAAAAAGGAGGGTCCCATGTTTTAAAAAGTACATTAAACAAAACATTGTAGGGCAAAACTTATCAGACAAAAATTGGAAGTTATAAAAATCCTAAAACACATGTACATATAAACAATTATTTTTCTGAGGAATATATACAGAGGCCCAGATGCTAATGATCTTACAGAAATCATGATGTATAGATGTACAGATGATTCAGGGGAACAGAGGAAATTCTTAATATGAGTAACTTCCATTCTAGCTTTTCTCCTCCTGATTCTATTTTTATGCTTTTCTACCTGTGTAAAAAATTTGCAGGTGCAAGGCACAGGTAAACAAGCATGCTTCAGCTAAGAGATATCTCATGCCTGAGGAGAGAGAAAGAAGGGGTGGTGGGAATGGAGAAAGCCTGCATCAGCCTAGAAATCTCAAATGCTGTTGACCCGATGATTTTAAAGAAATGTAATGTTTATGGTTGCTCTTCATTATAAGACATAGAAACATAAAAAATTACAAAAAAGAAAATACTTTACCAGTAATCCTACATCTAGAGACTGATTGTTGACATCTTCCACTGTTTTCTTCCCTACATGTATGCACACGTGTATTTTGAATTTTTTCATAAAACTGATTACTATTAAATAGCATTGATTATTTCATAAGCACCTATATTGTGCCAGGAACTATTCTAGGTTTTCACAAATTACTTCACCTATTCTTTTTTTAAATTTCAAAAATTTTATTTTTTATTTCTCTCCTCTTCCTCCCCACCCACCACCCCAGTTGTCTGTTCTCTGTGTTTATTTGCTGTATGTTCTTTGTCTGCTTCTGTTGTTGTCAGCGCATGAGAATCTGTGTTTCTTTTTGTTGTGTCATCTTTTTATGTCAGCTCTTCATGTGTGCAGCACCATTACTGGGCAGACTGAACTTTCTTTTGCGCTGGGCAGCTCTCCTTACGGAGTGCACTCCTTGTGTGTGGGGCACCCCTGCATGGCAGGGCACTCCTTGCACGCATCAGCAGTGTGCGTGGGCCAGTTCCACACAGGTCAAGGAGGGCCGGGGTTTGAACTGCAGACGTCCCATGTGGTAGACGGACACCCTAACCACTGCGCCAAGTCCGCTTCCCTTAACATTTTATTTTTAAAGAAGTTTTAGAGTCCATAAATGACACATTGAAAATATAGCGGGATTCCCACTTCATTTATTCTCACAGAAACCTTATAGATTTGGATTTTGAGACAGAGAGAGTTTAACCAACTTGCCTAAAGTCACACAGCTAGTAAACAGCAGAGTAAGATTTAAACTTCGGCAGTCTACCCTCAACCACTATGCTATACTGTTTCTTGTATAGTGAGCATATAAACATATTACATCCATATACTTTCATACTCTTTTTTTCAGGTAACATTATATTGTCAGAATTCTCTGCTGCCATTCAATTGGTCCATTGTTTGGAAACCTTGTTAACTAACTACCAAGTGATACTTCTAGTGCCCTGTTTTAAAGCCCCAGAACTCTATTGGTCTGGGAAGGCTTCATTGCACTAACGTGCAATTAGGCTGGTCGATTGCAAAGGGGCAGGCCATTTCATATCTACACATGCACATAAATACCACCCATTCAAACATATCTTTGGTGAATTCTTATATGTTCCGTGTGACATACAAGGTGCTGGAGATGCAAAGGTTCTTTTATGCCAAACTGAAAAGTTTACTCCTGACAATAACAGGAATTTTCATTTATTGAGTGTGTCAGGCACTGTGTCAAGAGCTTCACATGCATCATCTCATCTGCCTTTACTATTCCCCATGAAGTAGGGGATTAAGTATCATCAGATATAGATATGGAACTGGGATTAGTAATTAAATAGTAGAGATTAGTGAAACACAGGTGGTCTAGAGGCTGTCCCTATACATAAGGAACTGAAATCTAACAGACATTTTGAAGCAGAAGAGGAGCAAGTGAGTGTGACATGGTACATTATTTGGAATATAACTCAAATGGCCAAGTAGAGAATGAACTAGAATCAGAAATGCCAAGGAGTAATCCACACAGTTGCTTAAAACAAAATAGAACCATCCTTGCTTTTTTTTTTCCCCCTTATCTTCCTCATCTAATCCACCAGTAAGCTCTGTTGACTGTCTCCAAAACATTCAATTAAAAACTAAATCCATCCATTATCTCCATTTTGCCTGGATTTTAACAGCCTCCTACATGTTTTCTCTGCTTCAAAAGTCACCGTCACTTCCAAATTTACTCTTTACCTAACAGCTGGATGATCTCCCAAAAACTACACTAAAGGGTGAGCTTGAAATTTTTGGTTTGGGGGACGGGCTGAATGATGTCATTAATACAACATTAAAAAAGACAGCAAATTCCAAGAGTCAGCGTAACACAGCAGAAAATATGGCATTAGACTGCTTAGTTACTATATGATTTTGAAAACTAGTTAGTTATTTGGAGCTTCAGTTTCCCTGTCTATAAAATAGGAACAAAAATATCATTTCAACCTTATTCACAGGTTGGTTGTAATGATTAAATGTAGTGATGTATATTAAAATATTTTATAAACTTTCATTTCCTATACAGATGTTTTATTAATAGTCCTCATCCCTGAATATGAACTATTTTAAATAGGGACATTCTCTAGAATAAAGTGTTACTTTTATGAATTGAAACCATGTTAACCATTGCTGATGAAATCTGTCTAAAACATATTATGTAATTCTATGCTGTAATTAAGAGAGTGCATGGAACACACCGTGCTCTTTCCTTGATGACTCACATTGATTACGAATATACACTGTCGTCTTTAAGTGGCATGACGATGGTCAAGACTTCCTGACATTCCTGGGTGTCAAAAGAGCCTGACAATACCAATGGTGGGCTCCAGCTGGAGATGGGCAGTTAGGTTTGGTTCGCATCAGCTCCAACTCTGATTAAAGATCAGAGCAGAAATTTCCCCTGGAAAGACTGCTATCAAGTTTATGGATTGATGGGATGGCATCAATGTTTGTCAGGATTTGCTTCATTAAAACCTAAGTCCAGCCTTTCATTTCCAGTCATCACAGAATAATTAAATGATATGGGATTGTCCTCCCATCATAAGCAACTATAAAACTGGACTAAATGTATAAGGAAACTGTTCTCAGGCACTGGACAACTGACAACACAAGACTGTAATCCTTGAGATGAGGAAAACACTGGAGCTACCCCATAGTCACCTGGCTTTCTGCCTGGAGGCACTTCATGGGCCATGTCAGGGGGATCTGAGCTCAGTGAACTGAGGAAGAGATGAATTTACAGAGAAGATTTTAGAAGTCTATGGGAGATAACCCACATTTCCTTAACCTAGGGCTGTGCAGGCTGTGCGTGTGCATCTTAGGAGTAAGGACCATCCCAGAGTAAGGATCACGTTACAGGACTTCTCACAAATCCAAAATAGGCCTGCTCTAGCAAAGAAAAACAGTTTTGACAAGATCAAAAGGAAAGACCTCCAGTAATTTGTCTGCCAGAACAAAACTCAGTACCTTAAAGGAAGACAATATGCTGCAGACTCTATGTGAATCATTCACAGCAGTAAGCAAATAATTACTAGACATGAAAAGCAGGGAAATGTGACTTTCAAAGAAGTAGAAAAAGCAACCAATAGCAAAAAACCCAGAGACAACTTAGTCATTAGAATTAGCAAAGGGATACCTTAAAATGCTTATTATAAATGTGTTCAAAGATGCAAAGGAAAAGATGGATATAAGGAATGCACAGATGGGGACTCTCACCAAAGAAATGGAAAATATAAAAAACAGAACCAGATCCAAATATCTGAAATAAAAAAAAAATTCACTGGATGGGCTTAACAGCAGATTGGAGAATGCAGAAGACAGCATAGTAAATGTGAAGACAGAACAATATAAAATAGCCAATCTGAAAAATACAGTGAAATATGATTGAAAAATAAACAAAAAACCCCAGTAACTTGTGGGATAATATCAAGTGGTATAACATATGTTTAACTGGGGGCCCAGAAGGAGAGGTGAGAAAGTTTGGGGTAGAAAAATATATTTTAATAAACAATGGTGCAAAGGGGACGTAGCTCAGTGGTTGAGCACCTGCTGCCCAGGTACAAGGTCCTGGTTCAATCCCTGGCACCTCCTAGAAAAAAAAATTGCTGGAAATTTCCCAATTTTGGTAAACATCATCAACCGACATTACAAGAATCTCACTGAACTCCAAACAGGCTAAATGCAAAGAAAACCACACCTGGGCTCATCAGAATAAAATTGCTGAAACCCAAAAATAAAAAGAAAGATTGGAAAGGCAGCCTGAGGACACCTTAAATAGCAAGAGGAATGATACCAGTAATGGCTGCTTGGAGGCAATGGAGGTTGGAAGACAAAGAATACCATCTTTAAAAGTACCGCAAGAATTTAATATTTAGGAGAACATTCTTTAAAAATTTGTGAAATAAAAACATATTCAGATAAATGTAAGTGGAGATAATTTGTTGCCAGCAGACCTGCAACATAAGAAAACTTAAAGTAAATTCTTCAGGTTGAAGGGAAATGAGTATATGGAAAAATTATTATATAAGAAAAGGTGAAGAAGACATAGTTAATAAGTAGATGAATATAAAAGACCATCTTTTAAGAACTTCTCTTAAGTTCTTAAAAAAGTGACTATTTAAATAAAAAATAAGAAACACGAAACACTTATTTTTTATAATGTTTTACATAACTTGTGGGTTTTATAATATGTACAGAGTAAAATATTTGATGATAGAAGTGAAATATTTGATGATAGTCAAGGGGTGGTATATGGAATTATTCTGTTGAACATCTTAGTTTGGGCCCTGGTCAAAAGGAACACCACGAGTGTTGTCATTCTTTAATTATAGTCACTTTCATAGGAAATACTTTTAAGATATTCCTTTTAGAAGCATAATTTGTACTAATAAAATTTCCATCCAAATTAGATGACTCATAGATTTGTTTATGTAGTAAACATAACTACATATGTTTACATATGTAGTTTTACAACTGAATACAAAATATATAAAATAGTTGCTGTTTCCAAAACCAAAAATTAAATAACAATTGTCATAGAACTTCCTGTTTTAGTTTGAATATTCAAACTTCAAATTTACCTGGATTTCATTTTCAGCTAGAATGAATGCATCTATTATAATTATTTATTCATCTTATGAAATTCATTATCAGTAAAGTTTCACATAATCAAAGCTAGCCATAACATTTTTATGCATTAGACTATGAAATTATCATATTATGAATAGCAAAAGTATATTATCATACATGAAATCCTTGTTTAGAGTGAATCAACTTTTTCTTATCAGAGGTCAAAACTGAAGCTTTCAGGGACACCTATTAAACTCAAAGCTCTAATCATACTTCACTGCATTTCTGGGTAGCTATCATTTTCTCTGCAGGCTCTAGTCAAGGTATAGTGTAAATGACCTACACTTCTAAACCCTTTTGGAAATTTCTGCCTCCATTTGGGTGTTCTAATCTTTTGTCATTTTAAGGACTTTAAAGATGAAATCATGTAAAAGTATTTTTGACTCAATTACATTGGAGGTGACATTAGAAGAGTAATTTTTAAAATCCATAAAATAAAAGGAAGGTAGCAAAAAAGCCTAGCAGAGCCAAACGTATGCAAAAATCTTGAAGAATTTTAGGCAAAAAAGTGAAGAGGTGAAATCGTTTTAGTGAAACAATCTGCTTCCTGTTCAAGTATAAAGTATATTTAGTTACTTTATTTTAGTGACCAAAACCTCACTCATGCTTTTAATTCATAGTCATTAGAATGAGTTCGTAGGTTTCTAAAAATGGATTGATAATTCTAGCAATTTTCCGGTGAAATAAGTATTTGTGAGCGCAGAGTGAATGAAATCTTGCTAATATATCCCTTAAAATCACATTGAAGCTGGTTAAAAATTTAGCAACCATTTCACTTTCAGAAATTAAGATTCTCTTTTAGTTTTTAAATATCTTTATTTTTGCTGAATATTTAAAATAGCTTTCATTAAAAATGATGTTAGTTTTTCAAAATCAATCAAGTACTAATGACTCAAACTTATCTTAATAAAAAATGTCTTCTACATGGCTAAATAAAATTAAAAGGAGAAAACATTGATTACTTGCCAAATATTATTTGCTTATCAGATATGAGAATTTCTTGTAAACCACCTTCTGCTAAAGGGCATTAAGCTTTTCAAAGGATCTAGTTAATAAAAGCTATGCATAGAGCTGACCAATATGATTCAAAGTGTAACACTATCAGGAAGTATAATCTATAGGAACTATTCAAATATTTATAAAACATATAAACAGGCAATAGACAAATGAATGGACAGATAGAATGATATGGCAAATGGTCAAAGTTGGTAGATTTGGACATCTGGGTGGGGGGGTATACTGGAGAACTCTGTATGGCTGCTGTATTATTTTTTCAACTGTCTTGTAAGTTTGAAATTATTTCAAAATGAAATGTTAAAAAAAGTACAATAATTAAAAAAGGGAGAATTGGAAAATTCAGTGATACATGGAAGTTAACCAATACACACTTAAATAACCATTGGGTCAAAGAAGAAATAAATCACAAGGGAAATGAGGAAATATCTTGAGAAGAATAAAAACAAACCATACCCAACCTTATTGGATGAAGCAAAGGCAGAACTGAGAGGTGGAATATATAGTTCTAAATGTTTACATTAAGCAGAGCTGATGTAACTCAGTAGTTGAGCACCTGCTTCATATATACAAGGTCCCGGGTTCAATTTCCGGTACCTCCTAAAGAAAAATAAAAATTTAAATAAATAAACAAATAAATGTGTACATTAAAAAAGAAGAAAAATTTTAAATCAGAGACCAAACTCACAACTATTGGAACTAGAAGAAGAAGAGCAAACTAAACCCAAAGCAACCAGAAGGAAAGAAATGACAAAGATTACAGCAGAGATAAATGAAACAGAGAACCAAAAAAAAAAAACAACAGAATCAATGAAACCAAAGTTGGTTCTTTGAAAAGATCAATAAAAATAAACCTTTAGCTAGAGAGACCCAAAAAAAGAGATTATGCAAATAACTAAAATAAAAAATGAAAGGGTGGGGGAGACAATTCTGCCAACTACATAGAAATAAAAAAGGATTATAAGAGGATAATCTGAAGGAAAAGAATCACATGATCATCTCAATTGATGCAGAAAAGGTATATGACCAAACAGAGGATTCATTCTTGATGAAAATACTCTGAAAGATAGGAAGAGAAGGAAACTTTCTCAACATGAAAAAGTGCACACATGAAAAAAACACAGTTAATACTGTACTCAACAGTAAAAGACTGAAAGCTTTCCTGCTAAGATCAGGAACAAGACAAGGATGCCCACTGTCACCAATGTTACTCAATATTGTGCTGGAAGTTCTAGTTAGAGCAGTTAGGCAAGAAAAAGAAATAAAAGGCACCCAAATAGTAAAGGAAGAAGTAAAACTCTTACTAGTCATGATGATTTGATCCTATACCAAGGAAATCCAGAAAAATCTCCAACAGAGCAACTAGTTCTAATAAATGAGTTCTGCAAAGTGGTGGGATACAAGAGTAATATGCAAAAATCAGTAACATTTATGTACACTATTAATATCTGAGGGGAAGTCAGAAAAAAATTCCGTTTATAATAGCGACTAAAAGAATAGAACATTTCGGAATAAACTTACCCAAGAACATAAAGGGCCTGTATGCAGAAACTACAAAACATTGGTAAAAGAAATCAAAGATGACCTAAACAAATGGAAGGACAATCCATGTTCACAGATCGGACTAAGTATCATTAAGATGTCAATTCTACCCAAATATATTTACAGATTCAACCCAATCCCTGTAAAAATTTCAATAGCCTTTTTGCAGAAATGGGAAAGTCAATTGTAAATTTATTTGGAAGGTTAAGGGGCCCCAAATAGGCAAAATACTTTTAAAAAGAAGAATGAAATTAAAGGATTCTCACTTCCTTCATATTACTTAGCTACTGTGGTAAAAACAGCATGGTACTGGCATAAAGATTGAAATACTGACACGTAGAATTGAACTGAGAGTTCAGAAATGGGCCCTCACATTTAAGGTCAAGTGATTTTTGACAGGGTTGTCAAGCCCACCTAGCTGGGTCAGAACAGTCTGTTCAACATGGTGCTGGGTGAACTGGATATCCATATCCAAAAGAAAGAAAGAGGATCTCCATGTCACAACTTACACAAAAATTAACTCAAACTGGATCAAAGACTTAAATAGAAAAGACAGAAAGACAGAACTCATAGAAGAAAATATAGGGAAACATCTTCAAGAACTTGTGGTAGGTAGTAGTTTCTTAAACCTTATACCCAAAGCACAAGTGACAAAAAGAAAAGGAGATAAACTGGACCTCCACAAAATTAAACATTTTTGTGCTTCAAAGGACTTTGTCAAGAAGGTGAAAAGGCAGCCTATTCAACAGAAAATACTTGGAAATCACATACCCGATAGGCATTTGATATCCATATAAAGAGATCATTCAACTCAATGATAACAAGACAAGCAACCCAATTAAAAAATGGGCAAGAGATTTGAATAGATATTTTTCCAAAGAAGAAATACAAATGGCCAAAAAGCACGAGAAAATACTCAACATCATTAGCTACTGGCAAAATGCAAATCAAAACTATAATGTGATATCATTTCACACCTTAGAGAGAGGCCATTATTAAAATAACAGAAAACTACAAGTGCTGGAGAAGATGTGGAGAAATAGGAATATTCCTTTACTGTTGGTGGGAATGTAGAATGGTGTAGCCTCTGTGGAAGACAGTGTGGCAGTCTGGAAGCTAAATATATATCTGTCGTATGATCCAGCAATCCTGCTACAAGGAATATATTCAGAAGAAATGAAAACAAGGACATGAACTGACATTTGCTCACTGATGTTCATAGCAGCATTATTCACAACTACTAAAATATGGAAACAGCCCAAGAGTTCATCAACCAATGATGGGATAAACAAGATCTGGTATATATACATAGGATGGAATACTCTTCAGCTATAAGAAGAAATGAAGTCAGGATGCATATGACAACTTGGATGAATCTTGAGACATTATGTTGAGGGAAATAAACCAGACACAAAAGGACAAATATTGTATGGTCTCAGTAATATGAACTAAATATGATGGGTAAACTCATAGAGGTAAACTCTAGAGTACAGATTACTAGGAGACACAATGTGGGTTGAGAAGGGAGAACTGAAGCAGAATATACACAGAATTTTTAATAAGGTTGATTGTAAATGTATGAAATGGTTAGAGTTGATGGTAACACATTATAGTGAGTATAACTAATACTGCTGATTTACAAATGTGATTGTGACTGAAAGGGGCAGTCTAGGAATGTAACCATTAATTGAAAGGAGGCTAGAGGAACTGAATACAGTGATTTTGATGCTAAATGAGGACTGTGGTTAATAGTACAAATAGGGGAATATTCTTCTATTATAGGGTATTAAATATATGATGATACACAGGAAAAATAAACCTAATGTAATGTATGTACTCTAGTTATCAGTTTACAGTAATGGCCAAGAAGTTACTATAACAATTTTAAGGGTCAAAAATAGGGGGCTATGAAGGGGGTACGAGATTTTTCCTTTTGGAGTAACGATAACGTTCTAAAGTTCACTGAGGTGTTTACAGCACAACTCTGGTAAACTGAGAGTCACTGAGTGTTCACTTTGGATGGAATATACAAGGCATGAGAATACTGATTACATGGCATTCATAAGTGGGTGGTTTGTGGGAAAAATACATCAAATGTAAGATAAGGATTATAATTAGTGGTAATATTTTGATGATTTTTTAAATCATTTGTAACAAATGTTCCACAACAAGGTTTTCATGGAGGGGTGATGTATGGGAATCCTATATGGCATGCATGATTGTTTTGTAAACTCACAATGTCTCTTTAAAAAAAAACAAACAAGAAAGGAAACAAAACTTAAAACTCCAGGAGAAAACATAGGAAAGCATCTTCAGGATCTTGTGCTAAGCAACAGTTTCTTAGACTTTATGCCAAAAGTATGAGCAACAAAAGAAAAAATAGATAAATGGGACTTCATCAAAATTAAAAATTTCATGCAAAAAGACTTTATCATGGAAGTAAAATAATAATTCCCAGAATGGGAGATAATATTTGGAAACCACATTATTAGATAAGAATTTACTATCCAGGAAAAATAAAGAACTTTTACAATCCCCCCAAAAAAGACAAACAACTCAGGTGAAAAATAGACAAAGATCTGAATAGTCATTTCTTCAAAGATGATCTATAAACAGCCAATAAGCACTTGAAAAGATGCTTAACACCATTAGCCATTAGGGAAACTGAAAGTCAAAACCACAATTAGGTACCACTTCATACCCACTAAAAAGGCTGTTATTAAAAAACAAGTGTTGGAGAGGATGTGGAGAAATAGGAACACTCATTCAGTGTTGGTGGGAATGTAAATGGTGCTGCTGCTGTGGAAAACAGTTTGGTCAGACAGAAAAGGACAAATATTGTATGTTGTCACCTATATGAAATTATTAGAATATGCAAATTCAGTCAGAAATACTATGAATACAGGTCATCCAGGGGCTGTGGTGGCAGTGGAGAACGGAGTTAATGCTTAACTGGCATAGAGTTTCTGTTTGGGGTAATGGAAAAGCTTTGGTAATGGATGGTGGTGAGGATAGCACTACATTGTGAATATAACTGACACTACTGTATTTTACATTGTTTAAAATGGGAAATTTTAGGTTGCATATATGTTATCAGAATAAAAATTGAAAAACAAAAACAAACCATAGCCTCACTGTTCCCCACAAACAGTGGACCTTAATGTTAACTATGGACTACAGTTAATAGTATAATAACAATAATATTGTTTCATAAGTTGTGTCGAAAGTGCCACAAGAATGTGAAGTGTTAATAGGGAAACTGTGTGTGTGTGTTTGTGAGAAGGAGAGAGGGGTATAAATGGGAACTCTGTACTTCCTCCATGATTTTTCTGTAAACCTAAAACTTGTCTAATCAAAAACAAAAACAAAAACAAAAACAAAGGCAACACAACACTGGCCTTTCTAGATTAAAGCAATCATAAACTTTTTCTGAAGTCCTCATGCAAAACAGTCAGGATAGGGGAAAGGGGGATAAAACGACCTTTTAATATCATTTATTTAATTCAGACCAAGAAGCTGTCCCAGGTGGTTGCCTTGGTGAAGCATTTCAAGGATGAATGCTGCAGATACTCAAATACCCCTGTGCACTCTCTAAACTATTATTAAAGTACTGAAAGAAGGAATCTATCTTTAAAATGAAATTAACCTCAATGACCTACATATCTAGAATACAACTGAAAGTATTAGAGATAAGGTGTTACTGATTAAAAAACGTCACACTGAAAGGACTGGTTGAATCCTGTGATATGGCAGTGTTCTGGAGACTCGAGTCGGTCCTTGCCTGGGGTCTTTCTGAATGCTGTCTATTGACGGTGATCTTGTGGTGCCGTCATCTGCTGGCCCTGTGTGAAGCCTGTTATAATTGCACTCTTGTATTCGGTATTGTATCGGCCTATAGGGCTCCGCATAGGTAGCTGTTGTGTTCAGGGCATAATTATTTCTTTGGTATGTAAGGTTACTTCGTTGGCTGGAGGTCCTTTGCAGATTTCCAACACCTACTAGAAAATCAAAATTTAAAAAAGATTAGTAGATTCTCCATGAGGTCATACCTTTAAAAGGGAACACATTTTTTATTTTGGTAAATATTATAGATTTTGACAATTATTTAAGTAGCTTACTTTTATATTTTACAAATCTAGCTCAGTGCCAAAAAATGTATACATAACAACAGTTATGTCAATATTATTAGCAGGAAAGAACATGAAATTATAATCTGCTTATGTAATAGGTTATAATATATTAAGACTAACATCTACAACAGAAAGACAGGAAAACAAAGTAATCTGAGAGAACAAACTGTAGACTAAAGTAGACTTACAAGTATTCTACTATAGATTTACGGTGATTCTAAGCAATGTAAGAACTTATATTATTGATGTGGAGGTAGTGGCCACTGGAGGTTCTGAGGGCAGGGAGAGGGAAAAACAGGTGTAATACATGGGGGTATTTTCGGGATTGGGAATTGTCCTGAATGACATTGCAATGACAGATACAGGCCATTATGTATCTTGTCATAACCTACAAAATTATGTGGGATAGAGTGTAAACTATAATCTACGCTGAGTGGCAACGCTCTAAAATGTGTTCATCAATTGTAACAAATGTACCACACTAATGAAGGCTGTTGTTAATGTGGGAAAATATGGGAGGTGGAAGAAGCGGGGCATATGGGAATCCCCTCTATTTTTTATGTAACATTTATGTAATCTAAGTATCTCTTAAAATATATATTTTTTTTAAAAAGTGAAAAATAAAACAAGTAATCTGAGAAATAAGTGAAAAAATTACAAAATTTCATAATTTATCTTAGCCATAAAAATAAGATATTTACTAAAAATTTTAAATAATTGAAACCATTAAACTTTTAACACTTTGTATAACAGTTTATTTATTTTGGTATATATTTTTCTTTTAGAGCTATGGACCTTGCTATTATTGGCAAATTTACTTCCTAGGAGAGAAGACTGATACATTAAATTCTTGTATAGCTGCTCCATAAAATTATAGTATGATTACATACATAGAGAAAGGTAATGTAACCCACTTTAATATTTCTTTCCTAACTACTGCAACAGGTATATCTCCAATCAACGCAAACACATTCTTCCTGCAATTAAAAGCTTTTAACAACATAATCTATTAAGATTTCTTGATTTATAGAACATGAGAACAAATGAAATATTTCTTTACTAATATCTACCAAATGTTGAAATTACATACTATTAGACGAAAAACCCCTCAGGACCAAATTGCCGATTTTTGGCAGAGAATTAATTCCAATATGGTCTTTGCCTCCTGGTGTTGTGGAAAGACTGTCTCTTGGAGCTGTGCCTTTTTGGGAGTTATCATTGCTACCTGGAGTTCATTTGTGGGCATGTTAGTAAAACCTGCACCATGTTGTTGTTGTTTTTTTAAAAGAAGTAGCTTCTGAAGACTGTGAGCCAGCTCTGTGCACAATCTGGCAGCTCACACTGCCACAGGCCAGCTTCTGCTCTATAGCCCATTTGGTGTGGGTGTAAATATGAGGGTTGGGGTACAAGGGTGTGATATGCTGAAGTTGCATATTTTTCTAAAAACTGGTATTGCACTCTGTCACAATTTGAATCCCATCACAAGGGATATCTATTTCACATTTTATACTCATATATTCAGAGGAAATCAAACATCTCAAAAAGAGTAATGCCAAATATATTTCCAGCTATACATGCCAAATGAAAGGTTGCAAAAAAAAAAAAAAAAAATTAAAGATAGCCAATTAAGTCGTGTATGGATTTTCTCTAAATACTTGTTCTAGGTAACAAAACATACAAAGACATTATAACCATGGCTTTCCTTTCTGCATCTGATGAGTTTCTAACCTGAGGAGAGTAGGATTTATAGCTTTCAAACGTATTTACAAATTAACAGGGCAATCACTATGTTCATTGATTAAATTGAACTAAGGAAGAAAAATATCACCTATAAATAGGTATTAAATGAACTTCTGTTTTACTGTTTATTGATCTGCTGTCACAGCTGCCTATCTGACAACCAAATAGGCAACAGGATTTCATTCTAACAGGGAACCCGATCTTAATAAAATCCTTCTGCTGGACCTGTGAAATTGGGAAACGCGCTAAACAGCCAGTGGGTGCCCACCTGAACCCGTGCGATACAAGGCTGTCTGTGATCCTTGGAGCTCTATGGTTCCATGGTTGGGGCTGCGGTACACTGGACTGTAATAGGTCCTTCCCTCATAGATAGGAGTGATGTGCAAGTCGGGAGACACAGCCGAACGAAAGTCTTGCCCAAGCTGGCTGTGTTGACTAGCATACGAACTCCGTAAACCTAGAAGTAGAAAAATTGTATCATAAAGAAACAGAGAAAATTGTGGTGAGGTTAAAAACATAAATCCTTATAATGGGACCAAATGCTGAGTTAAATATAAACACCGAAACTAATAGATTTTAGAGAAGAGAGACAGCAGGTGTGAAAAGAACACCATAACCATTTTAAATAAAATGTTCCCTTGGCAACAATATAAGAGTAAATTTTTAAAGAAAAAATACAAAGAAACTAATTATTGCATGGTATGATGCCCTGAAATTCACTCCCCAATTGTAAGCTACTTTATGTTAATGACCAAAAAGACAAGGCCCTTTTCTACTCTTAGAGGATTTTCATCTTTAAAAACATATATATGGTTATACTGTTCTCTTTCCCTGCCCAGCAGAACTTCCCTGTTTTACCAAGTAGATGATCAGCAATTTGGGGGCAGGGTTCACCATGTTTCACAACTCTTTCAATTCCAACACCTAGACAATGCCTAAATAATAGTACTGAATAAAGGCAGATGTTGAGAGCTGTTCTGAAATATGTCTATTAAGGCACATATGATGTTTTACATAAAACTATTGGAAATTTCATACTATAAAACTTGGAATATTATTAGTAAAGTAATACATTTACTATTAGTGGAGTATTATTTTATTATTTATCACTGTATTCCTTTTTTAAAAATAAAAACAAACTATTGTATTTACAGGAACCCAGGTACCAGATTCTTGCTTACCTTCTTTATATATAAAGGTACAAAGTTAGCACATTAACACTAAGTCATTTAAAACAGTCTGATTGAAATTGCTAAAAACTAATGTTCACACATGGGAGTCATGGAAAAAAGTGTATTTGAAGGCCAATAATTTAATTTTAAAAAAAAGTCAATTAGCATATTCTATAATATGTAGCTCAGAAGTTAGTAATTTGTCATCATTAGTAAATAAAATATGTCACTTGGTAAGAATATCAACTAGGGTTGCATTCCAAATATGAAGAGGAGAATGTGTAAATGTATCTGAAGTCAGTCAGCATATATTTGCTTTAAAAAGAGTCTTAAGATAATTAACACAGTAACTAATTATAAAAAGATAGGATCATTCCCATCCTGTTAGCTCAGTTAATCATATCATAAAAGCAAATGGGCCTGAATGTGAGTGATAATTACGTGTTACTTAGTGAGGACTGGCAAGAAAGTTATTAAATACATAAAGCTTCTAAAATGAATGATTATTACCTAGCCTGGACCGCAATGTGACATGGAAGGAAAGTAAATGAGCCAATGTAGGCTTTAACCACTCATTCCTCACTTGCTAAAATGAAGATCACCGATTAATACAATCTTATAACTGGGAGACTA
Source organism: Dasypus novemcinctus (assembly GCF_030445035.2). Taxonomy (NCBI): domain Eukaryota; kingdom Metazoa; phylum Chordata; class Mammalia; order Cingulata; family Dasypodidae; genus Dasypus; species Dasypus novemcinctus. The sequence goes on from NC_080679.1 coordinate 90,722,021, forward strand.
TGTAGACAAACTTTCTTATTTCTAAAAGGAGGACTCTGGGAGCCCAGAGGAAATGTGATTTACCCACATTGGAGAGCTGCTTCCTGGCAGAGCTGAGAGGAGAGTGCAGGTTAGCACAGGTTCCCGTGGGCTCTCAAGGACCAGTGAGAGGGGGAATGAGAAACTGCCTTGAAATTGACAGAGCTATTCACTAACATGAGGTAAAAGACGGAGGTTGGCCCACCAGGGGTCCCTGGAAGCCTATGTAACTCTAAAGATGACATATAAATATAGCAAATTTCTCATTTGAGGCTTTCTGCTTTTTACTCACTGGTAGATCTTTCATTTGTCTTAGTAGAGAATAGGCTCCATTTCTTTTGGAATCCAAGGTAACCTGAACGAAAGTGTAGGCATTGTTTCTGATAGTGGAGACAAAGTGGGTAGGTGAATGCACCAACCTGTGTAACCTTATCAACCCAGGTTGCTATTTTAACTCAACGGAACCCCAAACACGTAATACACTGTGAGACCCTGACAATCACTATACACTGGGCAGGGGCAAACAGAACACTGGACGCCTTTGAGGTTGGCCAAAATTTCCTGCTCCCACTGTCTCCCTGTGATGGGAAACAGGAACAAAGTATTCTGTAATAGTAAAAGAATATTATATTTTCACTATGCAAAGATCTGACAGGATTCTTCACTGGAATCCATGCAACATGAAAGCTTTTGTAAATATTTGCTATGATTTCATGGGAAAGGTAACAAAATTAGCTCTTTACCATTTAAACTATAAAAAATATCCAGCAGATATTCACTTATTGTAGGAGAGTAAAATGAAATTATTACATGTAACAGTCTATGGGAAATAACAGACTTAAAATTGTAATGAGATTTACACTGTTTTGTTATTTAAAATCTTTCTGAATGACCTAACAGTAATGTACTATTTTTGCTTATCTGCTCAAGCGTTAAAAAACAAAACAAAAATAAAAATACAGTCCTGTAGACTAGCTTTTAAAAATTTACAAAATACATAGTTGCGATGGAATATGTAAAATAATTATGTGTAGACAGCCCACTATAACTTAATATCATTTAAACTTGAAGCCAAGTAACAATGTTCTATAATTGGTATTAGAAATAATTTTTCCAGAAGTATTTCCACAGATCAATTTTTAATAACCTCACCTCTTACCTCCTCTCTAATTAATGGAAAATATTCATACTCCAGAATATTAACTCAACCAATAATTTCTATTTGCAATTCCATAAATATATATTAGTTTATTATCTATTTCAGTGATATATTCTTTGTGATTTAAAAACTTCATCAAAGACACAGAAATAAACAAATTTATCTTCTCAAACATGGGTTCTTTTTAGTCTCAAGACTTTTCTCAATGCTATGATTATAATGAAACGGATATTTTAAGGCATATATATTTTTCTGTGGTAGGAACTAAGTTTATACACATATTATATCATTCAAATTATGATCACTAAATATCTGAGTGCCTAAACCTACAACAAATTATTGCTTTGGAATTTTCGATTAGCGCATTAATTCTTTGAAATCAAGAACTAAAGCAAATATAATACGAGTATGTCATTTTCTGAAGTAAGAATGAAAGAAAGGAATTCTCAAATTAGGATCCATATTCAGAATAAGTAGGCAGGTAGACAATGACAAAGGTTCCTTAAAAATGTTTAAAGCAACCCTTTGCTTCTAAAGATGATAGCAGTATTTCGAAGGGGGAAAAATCCATAGCAAACTCATTCTAATATTTTTTCCCTGAAACAAAGTTTAATCTCCTCTGCACTGTAGAGAAGCGGGGTTTTTAAGTTAAAGGAGACTAGCTCTCCAAAGGTCAAACCTGGGAACAGTAATATTATAGATGTGCTCTCTTTCTTCCCTTGGTTATCTATTTTACTCTATGGCAAGTACAGATTTCTGCAAACCTGTTTCTATACATACACAGAGGGTATTCAGAAGTCCTCAGACCTATTAATCTTTTTAAGGTTTCTTTTGGGAGGCAGAATTTCATAAATGATTCCTACCCCACCCTGTTGCATACTTTTCAGAGGCATGCCAAAAGATATCAAGCCAGTGGCTGAATGAAAAAGATGTTTTTTTTCCCATGAAAAGTTTCTTTGAGCTTGAAATTAAGCTCAATATTAATTCTTCATGAAAATTAATCAAATAGGAAATTAGAAAATCTCAAAAATGTTTTACTTCTTCTAGAAGCCATAAGAAAAAAGATCAATTGATAAAAAATGTTTTTTCTACTCCCAAATGATTACAATTTCTATATACAAAAATTACCAAAAAACAAAAGACAAATTACAAAATGGGAAAAACAGTCAAGAGGTATATTAGAAAAGGCTAATTTTACTCAAGTATAAAAAGCTTTTACAAATTATAAAAATGGGCAAAACACTTAAACTTGTGGTTTGCAGGAAAGAAGGCAACAAAATGGCCAGTAAACATATAAAATTTTTAACTTCAATCACAACTCAACAAGCTATTTAAAACAATGAGGTACAGCTTTTTAGTTACCAGATTGGAAATATGAGAAACCAATGATATGTGGTAGTAGTGAAGGTATAGGGAAACAGGGACATTCAAATTATTGGTGGAAATACAAGTGTGCAACCTTCTCTGAAGGCAGTTTGTTAATATTTCTCAAAGAAAAACTGCAAACATATTTTGATTCAGAAATTCTACTTCAAAAAATGTGTCCCACACTTATTGTAGTGCCTATGAACAGATATACTAGGAGAAGAATGTATACTGCATCATTGTCTCTAATAGCCAAAAAATGAAAAACAACCTAAATGTCCATATGTAGGGAAGTGGTTAAATAAATTATAACACACTTACGAAAATGGGATATTATGCATCTATTAAGAATGAATGGGGAAGTGAACTTGGCCCAATGGATAGGGAGTCTGCCTACCACATGGGAGGTCCGCGGTTCAAACCCTGGGTCTCCTTGACCCATGTGGAGCTGGCCCATGCACAGTGCTGATGCGTGCAAGGAGTGCCGTGCCACACAGGGGTGTCCCCCATGTGCAAGGAGTACGCCCCATAAAGAGAGCCACCCAGCGTGAAAGAAAGTGCAGGATGCCCAAGAATGGCGCCACACACAGGGAGAACTGACCAACAGGATGAAGCAACAAAAAGAAACACAGATTCCTGGTGCTGCTGCTAAGGATAGAAGTGGTCATAGAGGAACACACAGCGAATGGACACAGAGAGCAGACAACTGGGGGGCAGGGGGAAAGGGGAGAGAAATAAATTTAAAAATTAATAAATCTTAAAAAAAAAAGAATAAAAACAATGATGTGGAAGACTCAGATAAATTAAATGAAAAGATCAAAGTATAGAAAAAATTTATAATAGGATTCCATCGGCATAACTTAAAAGAAAACAAGGTGACTATACATCTGTGTTAGGTACCTGCTCATATAAACATTCTGGAAGCTACATAAACTGGTGAGTGGCATTGGATGAGGGTAAAAGAAGAGCTTGAGTCTTTTCATTTCTCATTGAATATTGTCCTTTATAGTTTTAATTTTTTACCATTGTATGTAGGTTACTTTTAAAATGTAATTTAAAAAACTAAAGACAAACTTCATTTTATTAAAAAGAACAAAGGCATTATGTTATTTGGAAAGACTCCATGAGAAAAACTTGAAGGAAACAGCTATCAAATCAAGCACCTACTAATCTGATTTAATCCAAGTGGCATTTGAAGGTAAATTCATAAGAGCTTTGTGCATTTCCCATTGTGAAACTAAAATCAAGCAGTAGGGGAAAAATCCATATTTGTCTATACTATGAAAGCATTTCTAAATAAAATATATTTAAATATTGAAAAATATGTAACATTTTAACATAATTTACATGTGAGCAGGCTGAAATTAAATAACAGCTTAGAATTCCACCCAATTCTTTTAAAAGGCAAGAGTTCATTTTAAACACTAATCTTTTAAGGGGGAAAATGTATTCATTTCTACTGATTTCAATAATCATATGATTTCATGCATTAAGAATTGCAGAGTCTCAAGGACAAGCTAGCTTGAAGCCTACAGTAAATTATGAGATAAAAACATGAGCTTTCACCACGCCTCCTGCCTCTCTTTCAGCAGGGCTTATGTAGTGCTTTTACCTCATACTTACCTGTCAGGCTGTCTGGTCGAGGTGGAACCATCCTCTCGTAAATGTCATACTGCTGCTGTCCAAACTGCTCCATGTCATGAACAGTCCTTTGCAGGGTAGGTCCCAGATGCTGTGGTACGGCGGTCATCCCTGAGCGTTTGGGGGATGATGACCCCATCTGGCCTTGGGATGGCGAAGCTACTCGAGTCTGTGTATCTGTCAGGGTTAGTGGGGATCCTACTCTGGTGGTGGTTTGGTATTGAGAGGTTGGTCCATTGGGATTGGAGGTCTGCCGGGAGGAGATGGACCCAATCCGTCGTACAGCCGTTGGGGAGGTGGGTCTTTGTGTGGAGTATGGAGAGGCTGCCCGCTGGGTGGGCAACGTGGTGGAAGAATATGCACTGGGGTTCAGTGGTCGGGAGTCAGTTACTGATGGAGAGCCAAATCCACTACCCAGAGAAGTTCTCAGTGACCCCCGAGAAGGAGACACGCCTGTGCTGATAACATAAGAAGGAGACTGTGCTCTAGATGGAACTGAACTAACTCTTCTCATGGCCGGATTGGCTACTGATGGCTGATGAGAGGGGGAAAAAAGAGAATGGGTTTATCTAGGGTTTTGTGTCCATTGTCATTACAGAAAAAATGTACATAGGTCACTATAAAATGTGACTTCACTAGTTATTTTTGACATTTACGTTTCTTCTCTTTTTTTTATACTTTAGAGCTGGATTTAAAATTTTTCTCATGTTTTTCTTGTTCTACATTTTTTTGGTGTAATATTAATCTTTACCTTTTCCCTTCGGAACACTAAAATCAATCTGAAGATACTTATAATATTCCTTTTTCTTTTGTTTTACATTTTTTTACCCTCTGGCCTATGTAATTTTCATAAACATAAAATGTTTTATTTCAAGTGCTACAAGTAAGTCCCAAGTGTGAAGGGTGACTGGAGCAGTATACTTACTTTGTTCCCTGTGATTCAAAGTTTGGCCAAGGTAATGCATTTACATAAAGCAAAAAAAAAATTTTTTTTGAATACATCAATCTAAATGTAGCTAGTGGAGTACTGATGATTGTTCATAAATCTTTATAGTTGCCTCCATTAACAAAAGGAACATGTTCTTTCAACATGGAATAAACAAGTGATTGGATAAAGTCTCTCCCCTGTGATTTCACTATCAAGGGACAGCTTGACTGCACAGCTGCTCTAGCCAAATTTGTTTCTTTAGCCCAAGTGTGGCTTATAGTGATTCTGGACATTTTTTTTAACCTCCTTTGGCCTATAAGTGCCTGTCTTTAATTTAAAGTCATGCTTGAATTTAGAGTCATGCAAACAAGAGCACCCCGAAGTCTTTTCCATTAGGAGGAATGTTCAGGGTCTCTGCAGGGTTCTTGTCCTAGCCAGCTGGAAAAGACCAGAGTGGAAAGGAAGAACATTTCTGCTGTGGCTGGTCCTACTGTGAGGCTACACACTCCTTTAAACAGTGGGCCTCAGATCCTTTTCTTGATGCTGTGTAACAGTGAAGAATGGAGACTGGACAGAACTGGCTTGAGGGAACAGGCACTGGATAAAGGAAAGCCGAAAGAGAAACAAAACAGAGTCTGGGGCTCTTTCTTACAAGCCCACGACCAGACTGTTCAGTGTATCTCCCAGTGGTTGCTACAGTACAGTTGCTGTTAACTCCCAACCACTTTTCAGTTTAGTAGTGATAAGGGAAGAAGCCAGGATAAGAAAAGGACTTTGTATACCCCTGGTTGTCATAAAAGGAGGCATACTTTGCCTCCAGGAGGAGTGAACAAACATGAAATATCTTCTCTGACACCTCATGTGTGCTCAAGCTCAACAATTCTGGGAAGGCAATAGCCATGGAGGGAAGATCTGGAGAGGGACAGTGATGGCACAAAAACGGCAAGCCAAAAAAGAAGGAGTTTAAAAATTAGTAAATAGTTGAAAAGTTAAAATTTGTGCTTGGGGTTTACTGACAGTGCTAAAAATCAGTAAAGAAAATCTTACTTTGAGTTGTCAACTACCAAAATGGGATGACACTTGGTCTAGATAGGTAAAAAATGTGTTGCCAGAATACTTGCAAATTAAGATTTAGCGGCCCCCTTGCAACCAAATTCATCAGTTCTAGGAACAAAATCAGCCGTACATTTAAAACAAAATAAAAAAGAAGTACCCTGGGTACTGCGATCACATTTTAAAAAATTTTATTTACCAGGGCTGGGGATTGAAGCTGGGACCTCATTTGTGGGAAGCTGGCCCTTAACCACTGAGCTATACTGACTCCCTCATGATCACTTTTAAGGAAGAAATAAACTTTTTCTATGCCAGCTTTCAGTAGACATGCTTACAAAGAAATTGGCCAAAGCAGGTGAGCTACTATAGGCATTTAGTCTAAAGCCTCTCTCTCTTTTTTTTTTTCCCCCCATCAAAGCATCCCTAGTAGAAGAGAGTAAATGTACAAATTGAGAACTGGGGATGCAGCTTGAAGTAGTTTGCTATAAGCACAAGATTTCCTATTTTGGGTTTAAAAATACGTACTATATTGTTTTAATATAAAAATGTTTCAAATTACTTAAAAGTATTCCTCTGAATCTTTGCGTGAAAATGTCCAAGCTGCACTGTGTTTCACTCACTTCTGTTTACCTGTAGGCTTCCTGTGATGCAGTATGAGAATAAGAACTTTAGCCTAACATCTCTGATCATTTGCCACTTTTCACTTCCAGAGATATCACTGGGATCCCTAGAGAGACAGTTATCCTCAATGGCCGCTCAGGATTCTTACCACTTCTCTTAACCTGGCATATGCTGGTGGGCTGATGTGAATAAAGTAGCAGTGAGGGAGGAGTTAAGGAGTTTATATAAATATATATATGCAATATTACTATTTTTTTGGCTAACAAGTTAGAGAACTCTAACTTAGCAGAATGGATATTTGCTAAACAGTAACTTTTCATAAGCAGGAATAGCTCTAGTCTAGCAAAAGATAAGAAATGTGTTTCATAGAATAATTCCAGTGAAGAGGGTAAAAATTTTGAATTTTTTGCATTATGATATGTAGATGTGAGAACAGCAATCTAAACTATAGCATATTTTAGCTTTAGAACTTTTAGAAACTCAAAAACCCATGAGTTACTAAAGTATTCTACCCAGTTCTATCACATGCTTCTTGGACTGCTCTCCTCATGCCAAACTTGTTGCTTCCAAAACAATTATTCTCTTGTGTCTGGGGATTTAATACAATTCTTGAATAGGAACTAATAGACAGAGCTAATATATTTTAGGTTTTATGCCTTAAAAATTCCTTAATATAATAGACTCTAATAGTGTAAAAATGACTGCCACTTTATTCTATAAATTCTAACTTGTACAAATGGGTTTTACTTTTAATAAATTCAACTAGTACTGTACTTCTTCAAAATGATCTTGGTGTGCTTTGCTTACCTGAACTAGAGTCTGTCCTTCAGCTCTAGAACTCCTCACCAATTGGTTGTTAGTTGATCCTATGAATGAATGCTGCTGTCTGTTATCTGCCTTACTCACAGTCTGGCTGTTGTGGAAACTCCCTGCTTCCTGGTATCCACTGTCAGAGTAAGAATTCATTTGTGTTGAACTTCTTGAGTTACCCAATGATCCTGCAGAACAAAACCAGCAGGAAATTTTTTTTAATTGTACACTTCTAATGCTCATTTTCAAACAAAATATTAAAAGCAAAATGCAATACTTAAAAGATAATACAACAGACCCTCACTTTCATGGAGAGAGGTCTGCTCTGGTGAATAGAGGGTTCCTTGTTCTGGCTCTGTCCTGATGAGATAGGTGTTGGGATGAACAGTGTCGGAAACTCGAGGTTTGCTTGTACCAGTATTTGGCACGTCTGCAAGGAGATAAATTTAATCAGCTAAACTTAATGGCAATGTTACACAAAAATTTGCTTTAAAAGTTTCAAATATATGTCAATAACATCTTAAAATCTTTGTTAATTCAAGACAATTTTCATCTTAAACAGCACAATTATTTTGAATTTATCTATATTAAAGTGTTCCACGGTTACTCATAATTTATTAATATATTTTGCTGTACTTCACAAATGTTGTTCAGACTGATAACAAGCCCCAGTAACTTAAACACTGTATTAAATAAAAATCTGCACACTAATCTTGTTCCCCCTTGGAAAACTCTCTCAGGTGACTTTCTCCAAGAGGATTAACAAACTGTGAGTGACAATGGTGGCCAAGTATCTTTAACAAGATCCTTGACATACCAAAGTTTTAAAATGAAAATTTATATAATATACACATTATTGAGATTGGTGATAAAATCTCTGAAGGCAGAGCCTGTTTTCTATATTTTATGCCATCTGCAATCAAAGAAACCACAGTTTTTAAAGCAGCAAACAACCAAAACTTTAATTTTTTACTCATCTGCTTATTTTATTCTACCAGGTTCTTCCCAAATCAATCAAGACAAACACAACCTGATAACTCTCCTCTAGCCAAATCTGTCTCTCCCATTACCTTGTTTTATTTTCAACTGGACCATCTTGCCATCTCTAACTTAGAAAAAAGCCCCAACTAATTTTTTTTTCCACTTCAAACTCTATTTTTTATACTACAAATTTAGGAAGTATAGGTCATGCCATGTGTCCCCAATTCCATTCAATTATGCTTTCTTCTTTCTAATATATTAAAAATCGATTTGCCCATATGCTAATTATCTTCACTTACAAGTCTTTCTGTCCTCAAATTTAATCCTTATACTGTTAACATTTTTTTCAGGAATGCTGCTTCATTCTCATTTAAAGACTTATATTAAGCCCATGTCACACATTCTGAGTTCAATACATAAACCTCAGGATTTCAGTATCTTCATTAGTTTTTTTTTTCCGTCATCCATTTAAGGACCTACTATATGCTAGGTGCTAGGAATACAATAATGAACAGAATAGATATGGTATGTGTGTGTGTCTGAGTAGTGCTTAGGAAATACCTCCTAAGGGATGTACCATCTAAGCTATGTCCACTGACCACAAGAGGAGAGCTTTTTCCTCTCCCCTACAGCACTAACCACCAGCTCCGTCTCCTTGAATATAAGCTCAATGAGACAGGGACTTTTGCCTGCTCTGCTTACTAATTTATCTCCAAAGTCTAGGTACTTCAGTAGGTACGCAGTAAATATCTGTTGAATAAATTCCCAATAACAACAGCAGCTTCCCTTTACGGGGTGCTGATTCACCGCCAGCACCGTGCTGTGGCTTTACCTTATGGGGTTTAATAAAGATTGGCTGTGTAAAGCAAAGTGAAACTTTCAGGCATTGCTGATTGAGCTAGATTAGAAGGCAAACACAAGGTTTATGTGAGAACTTGGAAATTCCACTGCATTCTAAGACTTTAACTTGATGTGAGATTTAATCTAAGTTTTGTTTCTTAGCCTCCAGGAAGACTCACTAGACATTCTAAATATGGGTTTTTAACAACCTGCCTCCTGATATATCATTTGACAGTATACTTATAGGTTACAGAGTTCTGTGACAGTTCTGAATTCTTAAATTTGAAATTTCAATAAAGATTACAGATTGTATATGGTTTCCCTGGTACATGCTGAAACATGATCTGAGTCTCTGTCAGGCACGTAATACTGGAAGGTGATCTGCTTCACTTGTAAGTATTCTGCTCTGAGTTTCCAGCGTTCTAAATATTCTTATATAGCAATTCTTGAAAGAATTTTATTAAGGATTAAGTAAAATACCTAGTTTACTAGGCTGGAAGAGCTTTACAGGGAATTGGAATGGCTGGGCATAGCTGCACAGGAAACACCCTGAAATCAGAGCCATGCAGCAGGCTAGCTTTGTTCCATCCAAGAATGGAACACCAGAGAGACAAAGATGAAAGAGTCACAAATTATAGACACGGAAGTACCACTCAGTAGCTTCAGAAATTCCCATATGCAGAAAAATGCACAGACTTTAAAAGAAAAATGATGATCAGATGATTCTCAGCTGAAACTTAATAAAAGATAAACCTGGGATATCAATACATCAAAGTTTTCAGCTTAAAAACATCAGGTGGCGTGCAGTGTCAGAATCCGAAAAGTTGTTACCATGGAAAGCAAAAACAATTAGAGTTCTAATTCTAAGTGTGCCACCATCTCCTTGCCTCCCCGCCATTAGGAATTATTATTCAATAGAAAAGAGGAAGCTGTAACCCCAGAAATCTGAACCTTAGCAATTGCGTCTGTTCACTCAATGGAACATTTTCTCACAAACCATGTGACAATCAACTGTACTCAATTCAACTCTTAATAGAAGCTACTTTAAATAAATAACGGTAAGCAGAGCAAGCACAAAAGGTAAGATCTGTGATTCCATACTGGTTGCTCTAATAATAAAACTTAACAGTATTACTATCTCAAAAAATACAAAGCCAAACACTATAAAAATATTCCAAAGTAACATAACGATGTACCCTTTAAATGTTACTAACTGCGGCAGGCCTGCCGCCGAGAGCCTGGGCGAACTGGGCGAACGTGCTTGTGGGTCAGGGTTCCCGCCCGGGTCCTGTGTGGGTCAGGGCTCCCGCCCGGGTCCTGTGTGGGTCAGGGCTCCCGCCCGGGTCCTGTGTGGATCAGGGCTCCCACGGAGGTGGTGACAGGGGTAGAAGGAATGAGGTGCACACGCTGGTGGCGCCTCTGCATGTTCAACATTATCTCAGCTCAAAAATAAACCATATGTCCGGAACTGCCAGCCTCATGGAGGACACTGACAGTGAGCAGCTCATCGCCTCCGAGTCGAGTCCTGGGTAAGACCCTACTTCCCGGCCGGCGCCTCTGCTGAGGAAGCCTGTAGAAAAAGCACTTGGTCCTGCTTCGAGATGGAAGAACATGTACAGGCTTTTTAAGAAGCATTGATCAATTTGCTAACTCAGTGCTACATCAGACTGTGGAGCATATTCATGTGGGCAAAACATACAGTAACATTTCTCAAGGGATTTTTGTGGTCAGAGGAGAAAATGTGGTCCTATTAGGAGGAAAACACTTGGAAAAGGAGAGTAACACACCCCTCCAGCAAGTATCTACTAAAGAAATCCTAGAGGAACAAAGGGTGGCAGAGTGGACCCAGCTGGAATCCAAGAAGCTCTTAAGGATCTAGGTCTCTCTATTCCTTGAGCAGATACTCCGGATGAGTAGTATAGTCTTTTGCTCAGGACTACTGCTCTCAGGAAGCAAAGGCTGTCACTGAAATGAGGGTGATATCAGAGTAACCTCACAAATTTGACCAGACCGTAGAGTGTTGAAGAGTTCATTTTTTATTTTGAATACTTTCACATATGCAACATGAAGAAATCATGAGGTTGTTTTTTTGTTTTCAATAACAAATCATTGTTTAAAGAAATGGTAGCCTGTCTCCTTTCTAATGTCGCTGTAGAGCCAGAACTACTTCTTTGTATTGCTCTCCTTAACCCAAATTAGACTTTATAAGGGGTGTGTTTCATTTACCTGTAAATAAAATATGAATCAAAAAAAAAAAGTTACTAACTGATGATGTTTCTTACGCTTTTTAAAATGTAACATCCCAGATAATAATAGAATATGGAAGAGAAATAGAAATAGTAACTAAAATACTTAAAATACTAAATTCCATGTTTTAAGAATTCAATCTGAAGATCTAAATAACTGGGTTTGTTTATAGAAAAGAGTGTAAATTTTGTGCACTCTTTAAGTAAAATATAAGTTAAACTTTAAAAAGTTTAGAATATGATTTATTTAATATGAACTATAATATAAACACTTTCTTTCCATACTGTGACTAAGGTTTTTAGTCATTTTCTACTTCTATAGCAGAGCCCTATGTTAATGGATATCTGCAAAACTAAACTGATTCTGAAACCTCTTCTCAGTTACTAAAAGATATGTAGGGGAGGGAATGCAGCTCAAGTGGTTGAGTGCCTGCTTCCCATGTAAGAGGTTCTGGGTTCAATATCTGGTACCTCCTAAATAAAGTCTCAAAAGAGTTTTACTAATATTTACTGTTTCTTTGGAAACTTGTCATTCACAAATTATATACACACCTATATAAACAGAAGACCCCATTTCCTGATTACTGGATAAAAACGTTCCTTATATAGTATGGCAAAGTTTGCATTTATTAATCATGCATTATTTATGCAATCTTACTTGAAGGTGAATGTTTTTTAAAAACATCTGCTATGGGCAGTGGAATAAGACACCAGTCAAATTCACCTGAGAAACCACAGAAACATATAGAATGGGGTTATTCATGTCACGACCAATTCTGTAAACTCTAAATAGTTATCATGTTTGTAATTTAGCACAATCAGAATATCAAATCGAGACATTTTTATAAGTAAAATAATTATAGTATGTAAATGCTACTTCTTTAATCTGTGTACCAAAGGATATGCGATACTTAAAAAAAAAATCACAAACATGTTTTTAGGGACACCAGAAATATAATATGGGGTATTTTCAAACATCAAATTAGCATCTACCAAGAAAATAAAAATCTATGTCTAAATTATAGAACTTGAACAAGCTGCAAGGTAGAAAGAAATTTCCATCTGCACCCAAGGCTGAGAGATTATCAGAAGCCTGAAGCTTCTTGCTTGTTATATTTCATCTGAGTGCCCTGATATTGATAAAAGGGCAATTTATTTGAAAAAGTAGGTTGCAACTCAGAAAACTATTAGTGGGTAAGGAACAATAATGCTAGAAGGCTATGAAAATCTGGTATATTATCTACCCCTTTTCATGGTGAAGATGAAACAAAGTAAATTAAGTTATCTTGGATTGTGAGGTACATTCCCAAATATGCACAAAATGTGCAAAAATAGCTCAGTAAAAATTCTAAGTCTTCTCCAAAGTACTTGGAATTAAAAATGCCTCTCCTTTGTTAATCTGTGTGTCTTGCTGTTTATACTGTATGAAACGAGGAAAGTCTGTATTATGTGTAAAATCACCATGGAAACAGAAGTCTTTTTAGTTAGAAGAGTTTTAGTATATGCATCTCTGTAAGTAGTTTTTCACAGTCTAGGAACTGCAATCTTGTGCTAGAGTCTCCTTTGTTTGTGCCTGTTCTGAGCTGCTAGGGTGTTTAGAGGTTTGCCCTGACATAAAAGATAGTGAACTGTCAAATCTTTGTAGGACTCTTGGGAAGGTAATAGCACAAAATGTTAAGACAGATGACACTCTCTTTGACAGTTAATGGAATATGTCACATTTCTTCCAACTCTCTAGCCTGGGCATTGAGGTTAGGCCATCATACTCAGAGGGGCAACTATGAAAAAATATGAATAGAAACTTCTTTCTTTTGGGGACTCAACTTCCTATTTGGCTATGGGTGTCTCATAGGACCAGAGACTCAGGAGGGTGCCAACTTTCTACAGAAAGGCAAACATTCCAGAGCCTTTTCTGGCTAAGAAAACAAGCTGTAGGGAGAATTCTGGAGGAGGACCTGGGAGATTGTCCCCAAAAGAACTTCTCCTCTTCAGTATCTTCTTAATGCACAAGACTCATTTCTACAAAGGTCACATTATTATCAGAGGGAATGAGATCACAATGTTCTTTAGTCTATAGGAAACGCTACAGGTGGACATTGACAGACATTTTAAAAGCATTATAGATACTTGGAGTTTGCTGACTCAACAAACCAGATGATATCCCTTAAAAGTTGGATTTTAGTGAAAACAAAGACTTTAGAGAAGAGGGAGAAAACCATGTTTCTTAAAACTATTTCTGGTCTGGTTCTCTTATGTATATCTGAGTTCTTGGGTCTTACGCATACTTTTAAATATTAATAAGTCAACGGCTTTAAAATTTTTACTCCTCTAGAAAATGTTACATGAAAAACCTTGGAAAATAGAAATCATTAAGGAAGTATCTTCTAGTTCCCTTTAAACTTTGCTCTAAACACCAACTACCTGCGATGAAATCCATTGTGCATGTTTGTCTGCCTAGTTAAAGCAAACTTTGTATATGTATAAACTAGCTTTATTTTATTTGTACAATGACAAACCTGATAAGTATTTTAGTTTTGAACACTACCAGAGAGACCTCTTGTTCACAAATATTCAAAAAATTACAAAATTCTGTTCAAGAATACAAAAAAAAAAATTTATAGAGAAAAGCCAGCTGAATAAAAGTATCCACAGATCATAATAAGATAAGTGCTTATTAAGTATTTTTAATCTGTATACTAATTAAAATACAAGCATCTTACCTACTGTAAAAGGAATGCTAGAAAACCAAGGAGTTAAGAAATATAAAGATGAAAAGAAACGGACATTCATGTAAAGTTTTCAACATTATTTATAATGTGGGTATTCAGATAATGGCCACTGGGCTCTTGTTTCCTATAGGATCACCCATCTGAAAAAAGAGTAAAGGATTCACTGTGACATGACTAAAAAGTCACGTCTGTGGAAATGCATTTAAGTGCTCAAAATCACTCTAAAACTTTTTTTCAAAGACACATTTGATCTCTTTTGGAAAAAATGCTAACAAATATGGAAATGTGCATACTTAAGATACAAGATAGATGCCTTATAGCTTAAAAAAATAACCTACTTTAAAACAACAACAACAAAATAACAAACCCATAGGGAATAATACTGACATTGAAAAGAAATGATTAGTTCTTCTAAATTAGGGTGTTTCTCTATTTTCCCACTGGATTATTTTTTCAGTGGATATTATCAAGATAGAGCAAAATGCAGATTAATTCTGGCCTAAGACTGAAATATGGAATTATAGATGGCAGCCTTTCTAATTCTCCCAAAGCCACAATCATAAACTGAGGATATGAAGCTCTGTTGTTGGGAAGCAGTAATAGAAAAAGAGCAGCTTTCAGGCTTACCAATTTCTATTTTATTTTAGATAGTTAATAGAAACTTTCTTCACATATCATTAAATGCATGGGAAAATTTAAATATTTACTTGACATGTTTGTATCATATATAAAATGTTAAAGGTTGAAACTGGATATTTCATTTTCACATAAGCACTAACGCACTAAATTTAAACTTTTATTTGAGGCATTATGTATCACATACAAGTAGCTCAAGAATATTTGGATACATGTTTGCTACAGCAAAATACTAATATTCTTAATTTGGTGATGGCCCATGTACAATGTAGCAATAAATTCATAGCACTTATTGGTAATTGTGCTTAATAAGGATTTGCTTAACAAATCCCAAATATATGGAAAATAAAAATTAAACGAACATGCACTGGTTGGGAAACTCATGCCATCCATCTCACTGGTGCGTTCTTTCAACTATTTATGTTAGAGCTAACTTTCAGAGTATGGGCAATGCTTGGCTGGTTTTGACACATCACTTTGATGTCCTATGTTAACCTTAATATTTTGAATATTTTGTTTTAAAAAACTGCAATTAAAATTTTAATTTGAAAGTTTGCAAACACATATAAAAATAGGAAAGTATAATGAACTTCCATGTGCCAGCCTCCAGATTTAATAATTATCTACATTATGCCATACTTGCTCCATTCATTCTCTCTTCTTTCATCCTTCTTTGTTACAGATTTTAAAAACATTAGGCCATTTCACCTCAAAATACTTCATGTATCTCTTTAAAATAAGGATTTTACAAAACCACAAGTATTCCATAATGCTATCATCTCATAGTGAGTTCATATTCAAGTTTTCCTGATGGTCGCAGAAATGTTTCTTCAGTTGGCTTATGCTAGTTAGACTCAATTAAGGTAAACTGATTGCATTTGAGTGTTATTGCCACTTAAATCCTGTAATCTAATTTTCATGTTCTTGACTCATGGAAGAAACCACAGCAATAAATTTATAGATGTTCTACATTTTGGATTTCTCATGGTGTACATATTCCTCTAACCCCAATATTTCTAGTAAGCAAAAAGTCAGAGAAAAAGCTTGCCATGTGTGTTAAACTGTGTCACATCTGGTTGTACTACTTTAAGGGTTGCTAAGCTGTACCAGCCAATTCAGCTGCGGTTTGCCTGATGTTTCTATTGTCAAGTTCACCATCAACATTTATTCTAATATAGTGGTCCTCAAACTTGGTTGTACACTGCAATCTCCTGGAATGAGAGGGCGGAGAGAAGAGTTTAGAAACTACTGCTGGGAAAGTGGATCTGGCTCAACTGATGGAGTGTCTGCCTACCATATGAGAAGTCCAGGGTTCAAACCCAGGGCCTCCTGACCCACGCGGTGAGCTGGCCCACGTGCAGTGCTGATGCGTGCAAGGAGTGCCGTGCCACGCAGGGGCGCCCCCGTGTAGAGAAGCCCCATGCACAAGGAATGCGTACCTGCAGGGAGAACTGCCCAGTGTGAAAAAAGCGTAGCCTGCCCAGGAGTGGCACCGCACACGTGGAGAGCTGACACAGCAAGACGATGCAACTAAAAGAGACATAGATTCCCCAGGTTGCTGACAAGAATGCAGGTGGAAACAGAAGAACACACAGTGAATGGACACAGACAGCAGACAATGGGGTGGGGGCGGGTGGGGGAGTGGGGAAGGGGAGAGAAATTAAAAAGAAATGTATCTTAAAAAAAAAGAAAAGAAACTACTGCTGCTTTAGTCATACCCTCAGACATTCTAATTTAATCAGTCTGGCATGTGGCCTGAAAACTGGGATATCTGAAAGCACCTAAGGTGATTCTAAATTGCAATTAGGGTTGAAGACCATTGTCCTAAAGATTTTAGCATCCATTGACATGTTTGCTTGAATCAATTACTTCAGAGTTTGCAAACTCATAATTTTCTAATTATATAATTCTTTGGGGATATTTTAGAATTCTTTAGATAGCTACGAATAGCTTGAAGTATTGGGTTAACCTGAAATATAAATTTATTCAGGACAGGTAGGATAAAGGACATACATTTAATTTTTCTCTTTATATTACTAATTTTTAGGATACAGCAGTAGTTCTCAAACTCTGCACAATGAAATTGCTAGAGATCTTTAATGAGTGCCTAGTTCCCCCTTGGGATTTAAGTTGGTTCCCTAATTATCTCCTATGGTGATCAAAAAGGGTGTTTGTTTAGTGGTGGTTGCTGCATTTTTGTAATGGAAAAATGTATTTGGATCATTTTGAGTCAGATACAAAAATACAAGAAAGCAAACCTGACAATTTTATGAAACTCCCGGATCAGGATGATCTCCAATCTCCAGGAGATCTAATTAAATAATAGGATGGTCTGAGGTTCGCTGAAGTCTACACTGAATGTTCAAATTAATAAATATTTAAAATGGTTTAATTTAAAAGAGTACACCCTTGCCCAGGCAGTCCCACTTACAGAAATCTAATCTACAGAGACAATCAGGCACATGGGCAGAGAAAACCTTTACCATCGTCTATGTGAAAAACTGGAAGAAACTGAAATGTCTACTAATTAAAGACTGTTTATATACATTTTCCAAGCAATGGTTATTCTCAACCATAAGAAGAATGAGGAAGATATTTATATCATATAGCCTGCTAATGAAAAAACCCAAATCATAAAGCAATGTACACTATATCCTTACTTGTTTTTAAAAAATCTGGAATGAAACACACCAAACTGAGCTAACGGTGTATATATATGTGTCTGTAGGTATGGGGGCACAGGCTATGGAAATGAAGGAGATTTTTATCTTTTACTCCAAGTTCCTCTAGACTTAAAAAAATCAAGAAACATACTTATTTTCCCCCACTTGATTGTGTTTATTTTGTTTATCGGTTGTTTGTTTCTCAGCATACATAGTAATTAGTTATGTTTTTTAATAATAAGATGATTTTAATATCAAAGATTTTTAATTGGACATTTTTAATTAGAGAAGTTGTAGGTTTACAGAAACATCATGTAATAAATATAGTATTCCCATACACCCCACCTCCCAATTACTAACATTTTGTATTAGTATGATAACTTAGTTATAACTGATGAAAGAAAAATATAATTGTACTAGTAATTGTAGTCCATAGTTTGCATTAGGGTGTATTTTTCCCCCAATATACCACCCTATTATTAATACCTTGCAATAATGTGCTACATTTGTTATAATTCATGAAAGAACATTTTTATAACTGTACTATTAACTATAGTCAATCGTTAACTTTTTTTTTTCAGGAAAAAAAAGAACTTTTATAGTGGTGGTCAAAAAGCTATAGCACTGTAGGTTTTGTGCTAAGAAGACTGACTGCTCTGAATATATGACTAAAAAGGACTGAAAAAAAATAGGCAGGAAAAACTGGACTCTAAGACAGGTTTTAACAGAAATTCTTATTCCTCCTGGCATTTTTAAGAGAAACAGGAAGTGCCATTTGTAGAGTTTTATAGCCTTAATAAATCATAACATTCAAAGTCCTCATTAGAATAAGTCCTTTATATGTGATTGCTCAGCTAATATTCTACTTATGAACATACGCAATATAACATAACTTCCTACTGTATCTCCTTTATAAATCTGCTATATTTGTACTGAGGTATAAAATGTTTCCATTTAATTTCATGTCTTAGCTCATGATGCCCTGATGATTTTTTTCCCCCTTGTAAATTACTTGCTCCAGATGAAGGAAAAAAGATAAATTGACTTAGGGCTAGTCTCTCATTTATCATTTATCTTCAATATTCATGTTCTACTTTGTTTTGTAAACTCAACCCAATGGAAGAAATCTGTGTCTGTAATACAATTTAGAGAAGAAATATAAATATATAAACAAAAAGCAAATCTTAGCCCCTATAAAGCCTTAAATTTAGTAGTATATATTAAATACTGATTGGCAATGAATAACACACAATAATGATTTAAGTGAACAGTATAAAATTATGGAACTTCAATACATATCACACAATAAATGAATGCAGCAATATGACTTTAAATGATGTTAGCAGTTTAAAATTTCTATGAACATTTTCCTATGATCTTTTCTAAACCCTTCCATATTTATTGTCAAACATCAAAAATCCTTACCACAAGGAATTGTTAAAAATTTCTCTGCTATTCACTACTTACTGTAATAATAGACTGACCCTTGCCTATTAAGCCCCTCATGCATTTAGGTTAGCAAAAAATGTCTGCCTCTTTCAAATGCTCCAGAGTCATTTGCTAAGTCATTGTTTTGCCAGACACTAATCTTTTTCGAACTCTTTATTATCTGTGAATACCAATTCCCTATTGCCTCCTTAATAATCAGTAATATCTGCTTCTGCAACTATTTCTTGGATACTTTCTTCCTCTAGGAATCATATCAGTATTAAAAAACAATGAGAGGGAAGTGGATGTGGCTTAAGCATTTGGATGCCTGCCTACCACATGGGAGGTCCCGGGTTCGGTTCCCAGTGCCTCCTAGAGAAAATGAGCAAGTGACAAGCTGACACAGCAGGCTGGCACAACAGGCTGGCACGGGGACATGATGCAACAAGGAGACAGAAAGAGGAGACACAACAAAGTAGGGAGTGGAGGCGGCTCAAGTGATTGAGTGCCTCTTTCCAACATGGGAGGTCCCAGGTTTGGTTACTGATGCCTCCTAAAGAGAAGACAGCAAAACAGACAGCACACAATGAAAAGGACACAGCAAGCACAAACAATGGGGGTAGGGGAAGAAATTAAAAAACAAACAAACAAAATGAAACAAAACGCAGTGAGGCTGGTTCTCAGGCTTGGTGGGAAGAGGACAGTGTACTTGGCTCTGTAAAATGTTCCTTGTCCTAATCTGTAGAGTTGGGGTGGGGTGTGAGGTGCAGAGTTGGCGTAGATTCTCAGGCTGATTCCTCCTCGTGCATTTTTTACATAAGTACTAAAACCTGCAATGCCTAAGCTCTCGTAATTTTTTTCCCCTGGAGTAGAAAAACTGTGAAATTGTGATTTGTAGCAAAATCTACTTTACAGGATGTGGTTGGAGGAGTTAAGTAACAAACCAAAGATTAATCTCACAAAAGGACTCCATTTATGGCTTCAATACACAGCTTCCTTCCGGTGGTAGCATAATATGTGTGGCTATTTTTATGACTGAATTAGTGTGATTTTTCTTAAAAGAGAGGTAAACCCAAGCTCTTTTTCTTTAAAAGAAACTCCATATAGTATTTTCTATCATGAAGTATAATTATATGTGAATATATTTACATTCTTATATTTTCAGGCCTTTACTTATTATTCTAATTTTTATTTTCTGTGATTATGACATTTATTTTTTTATTATATGTGTTCCTGAAAGCTACCTCAAATTTTGGTGGAACACAGAAGACTGTACAAATAAATAAAACATTAAAAGATATGACGAGAACAAAGGGAAATGACTCACTAATAAAAAAGGAAACAGAAGGAAGCATTAGGACAACACTCCCTCAACTCCTTTTTAGCAAAATACACATAAAAAGCAAACAGAAATGTAAGGCTAAGGAAAAGACAAAGCTGAACCCAAAACATGAAACTCTCCTCTTCATAAAAGTAAAAAAAGATATGCATTTATGTTTTTAGAGGGCAAATAATTAACAGTAATAAGCCAGAAAATCCAGAACAATGAAGAAGGCAAAAGGGAAAATAACAATAAAGCATAAATGCTTCAAGCTATTTCATTACTTCCAGAAGGATCTCCTAGAGACTCCTTCTCAACAAGTCCAGAAAACAGAAAGGTTTTATAGAATGGGTGATTCCTCCCACTCTTCGGGAAGTATCTCTTGCAGCTCCTGAACTGCAAAGTATGAGTGGAAGAGCTTTGGTTTTTCACTCTCCAAGAGCCGACCATCCCTAATACAGTTTAAAAACGAACAAATCAACCAACCAAACATCACCAGCAAAAAAAGCCGAATTGAACCATAAAGAAATGGAGACCTTTTCTGTCTATGGAATCTTGAGCATTCCCTTAAAAAATGATGCTGCAGCAAGGTAGCTAATTAAAAAGAAAATCTAGCAGCTAACCTGTTTCTGGTATGTCAACAGGATGAAACATCTGAAAACATCTGAGTGGCAGGGGTCCAGCCCTGTGATCAAGCTACTGCCCTGCTAACAATTTACCTTATTGTTGAAAAGCTTTTAAAGCGCTGAGCTTTTCAAATAAAATTTGAAAAACTTAGACATTGCCTGCAAATAGAGATTCAAAATCTTAAAGAAAAATGAGGAACAATAACAGAACTTCAATCCTAAATCCTTTTCTGTAGTTTTTTCTTATTTGGGAAACCAATAAGGAGTAATGCTGTTTCTTATGTTACGATATAGCAAAAACTGAAGACTAAAGACCTTTTAAGTATTTTTCACACTTAAGTCACCTTTACCTCATTCCGAGTAGGAATGCCTAATTCTTAAAACAAGATCATTTTCATACTACATTTATCATCTCTATTTGTAAAGTGGGACATAAAAAATAGTTAAACTTATAGTAAAAGCAGCAGCAAAGCTGGTATTTTATCCCAATTACTTTTAATCAAACTTCTAAAATGAATCCATATCTACCAGAAAAAGCAATGTGAAACAAAGCAGATTTTAGTTATTCATAAAATCAAATTTCAATTTTCTACATTTATAACTAAAGCTTATTGTCACAGTCACAACTTAAATGTCATGAGTATGGGTGAAAAGTTGGCAAATGAAAAAGTAACATTACTTTAGTTAAGAAGTTAGAAAGAGAAGAAAGACTGGTTGTGACTGCTGTTTTGAAGATTGTTTCCCCTCCTTTACCCACCTCCTCAAAAAAAGAAAAAATGACTAATTTTAACCCCTAGGTTTGAATGAGTTGTGCTCTGACAAAAATAAATAATTTTTAATTTTTTTATTGTGAATTATGTATGGTGAGGACAGATACTAAAGCTGTATTTTCCCTAACACTATGAAAAACTTTTAATTGTTATGTATTTATTTTAAATCATAGATAATGCTTGTGTATAAAATATTACATATCTATATACCCAATATACTAAATCTCTTATTGCACAGCCTACTAATTAGGGTGATGAAAGTTTTTTTAAAAATGATTTGACTAAGTTAACTTAAAAAAATTAAAAATAGTACATTATTTTATTTTATTCCCGCCCCAGTTGTCTGTTCTTTGTGTCTATTTGCTGCGTCATCTTCTTTGTCCACTTCCGTTGTTGTCAGCGGCATGGGAATCTGTGTTTCTTTTTGTTGTGTCACCTTGTTATGTCAGCTCTCTGTGTGTGCGGTACCATTCTTGGGCAGGCTGCACCTTCTTTAGCGCTGGGTGCCTCTCCTTATGGGGCGTACTCCTTGCGCTTGGGGCTCCCCTACACGGGGACACGCCTGCGTGGCAGGGCACTCCTTGTGCACATCAAGATTGCGCGTGGGCCAGCTCTACATGGGTCAAGGAGGCATGGGGTTTGAACCGCGGACCTCCCATGTGGTAGACGGACGCCCTAACCACTGGGCCAAGTCTGCTTCTCAAGAAGAGTACATTTGATACTTGGATATGGCAAAAATCATGAAGATGTTGGTTAAATGACTGAAGCTGAGTTAATGTATTGCAGGGGAGGGGAGTTTTAACGGATGCCAAGGCCTCAGATATTTCATTTCCTACCATTTATCTTCATCTCTAATCTTATGCTCTGCCTACTTTAAATCAAGCTAAGATTATACACAGTGCCTGCCTGGCTTTTGGTCACTAAAATTCTACAACTACCCACTCCAGTTTGGTTCAGCCAGTACACAGATGGGTGAGGGTTAGGAGAATTACAAAGAGAAGCCAGGATGTTTCTCCTGCTCTACTTTGGGCAACGTCTCTGGCAGTGGGTGTATCACCACTGTGGTTCCAGCTAATACTGGAAAACTCCCACTTCAATTCCCACCTTGCCACAACCCCAGCATTGTCAGGATCTGACAAAATCACCTCCACTTTGCTCCTGTAGCTCTAGGGGTATGAGCAGCTTCCTAATATCATTAATCTCAGGGGTACTTCACCATCCTGTTTGATCTCCCAAATCTTCCAAGCATACTTTCATGACTATACATTTCCTATATTAAATTTTCTCTATTGAGCTACCTGGCACAGGTTAAGTTTTCCAGACTGGAACTAGCTATCATCCCTGGACCATAAAGAACTCTTACTCATCAAGCATTAATACTCCAATAGAAAAAATAAAGGGGAATAATATAGGGTATTTTGACATTTTCTATATAATTACAAATAAAAATAATGACACTGATGAGGGACTATGAGGATCAATTTCTTATATCTGGAGGGAGGAAGAAAGGGAGAAATTTTTTTTTAAAGGTTTATTCTCCCCCCGCCCCCGCTGTCTGCTTTCTGTGTCCATTTGCTATGTGTTCTTCTGTGTCTGCTTGTCTTCTCTTTAGGTGGCACTGGGAATTGATCCTAGGCCCTTCCAGAGTAGGAAAGAGGTGCTCAATCTCTTGTGCCACCTCAGCTCCCTGATCTGCTGCGTTTCTTATTGTCTCTCCTCTGTGTCTCTTTTTGTAGCATCATTTTGCTGCACCAGCAATCTGTTCTGGCTAGCTTGCCACACGGGCCAGTTTACCTTCACCAGGAGGCCCTCAGAATTGAACCCTGGACCTCCCATATGGTAGACGGGAGCCCAATTGCTTTAGCCACATCTGTTCCCTGGGAGGGAGAATTAATACAATCTGTCATGAAAGCAACTTGATTACACATATCAAAAGACTTAAATATATTCGTATACTTTAATAATTTTCCTAAAAATTTAGCCCATGTTAAAGATGTGGATAAAATTTTATATACAGAGATGTTCACCCAGTATATATAACAGTGGAAAATTAAAAACAACCTGAATGTCCAATAATATGGTATATATCCATAATATTCCTTTACAGCATCCATTCCCCAATTTTAAGTGTATATAGTTATTGCCTTAATGCCCCACATGTCTACTAACCCTGAAATTCTTAAGAGGGCAAGGATGTTTGATATAGTATTAAAGATGAACTTAAACTAATTTTTTTTATATTAAATGGTGTTTATGACATTATATGAAAAACATGGCAAATAATTGCATGCACAGTGTATTTCCAAATTTTGCTCTAAAGGAAAAAACAAAATTAGGTATAATACACATACATGGAGACAAAGACTATGTGAATAGATTGATTATAAGAAATTTTATACTCTTTTTATATATTTCTGTATTTTCCAAATATTCTCTGATTGTTAAATATCACTTATAGAGTCAGGAGAAAATATTTTTTAAGTAAAAAAAGTCAATATGAAGACAGCTGGTAAGATTAAAAAATAACATGCTTTATATCCTTCACTAACTTCTTAAAGAACTAAAACTAAAAATTAAGAGAAAAGCTATATTAGCTATTAGGAAAATGCAAATGAAAACCACAATGAGGTATTACTTCATACCTATTAGGAAGGTTATAATAAGAAAGACATAAAAGGTGGAAATGGCAAAGACAAATGAGTTTATATGGCTAAGAGTCTTTGAAAAAGAGTCGGGAGGTCACCAGAGGGGTCACACTTATACACGCCTCAGCAGGACCCCAGAGACAGCCAAAGTATATAGAACCCCAGTTCTCCTGAGGGTTGCAGAGATCCACAGGTTCTATGGTCATGGCAAATGGCTCTGGAATTCAGTGCCTTGTCAGTTGGCCCAACTTTGGAATTTGTGTTCCTGAGTGTGATGGAGTTGGACTCAGATATGACCTTTCTACACATGCCTCTTCTGTCACTTTTACTGAACCTGTGGTTGTTGCTGGAGTTGGTGTATACCCAGGAGACTTGAATCTCTGGACTGTCCATGTGCCAGCTGGGCCCTGAGCCTCAGCAGAGTTGCAACTCCTACTCTCTGGTTCATTGGACTTACCCAGGCCAGCTAACAGGGAGGTGAAGATGATCAACCACTACACCAGGGAACAGAGAGGGCCTACAACTGCAAGCAGGAGAATTGCACCCATCATCCATGTGGAATCTAAGCCCCCTCTCGATATAGAGGTAGAATGGACATCACCATCCCAGGGTCCACAAGATGAAGGAATAAAATATGGATTAGAGTGGACTCACTGATATTCTACTATGGAACGATTGTGACTAGTAATGGAAGAAATTGTAGCATTGACGTGGAGAAAGTGGCCATGGTAGTTGCTGAGGGCAGGGAGAGGGAAGAAGAGATGTGATGTGGGGGCATCTTTGGGACTTGGAGTTGTCCTAAATGATATTGCAGGGACAGATGCTGGACATTATATATCCAGCCATAACCCACTGAATGGACTGGGGGAGAGAGTAAACTACAATGTAAACTATTATCCATGTGGTGTAGCAGTACTCCAAAATGTATTCACCAAATGCAATGAATGTGCTTCAATGATGAAAGAGGTTGTTGATGTGGGAGGAATAGGGTGGGGGGTATATGGGAACCTCTTATATTTTTTAATGTAACATTTTTTTGTGATCTATGTATCTTCAAAAAAATACAATTAAAAAAATTATGGGGGTGGGGTGGGGAGTGGGGTATATGGAAACCTCTTATGGTTTTTAATGTACCGTTTTGTGTGATCTATTAACTTTAAAAAAAAGAAAATTAAAAGATAAAATAGAACAAAAAATAAAAGACATTGTAACAAATGTGGACAAGGATGTTGAGAAATTAGAATCCTCATACACTGATGGTTATGTAAAATGGTGTGGCCACTTTAGAGACTAATATGGCAGTTTCTTAAATGGTTAAAATATAGTTACCATATGCCTTAGCAATTGCACTCCTAGGGCATATACCCAAGAGAAATGAAAACATACATCCATATAAAAACTTGTACATGAATATGTTCATTGCAGCATTATTCATAGTAGCCAAAAAGTGGAAACGACCCAAATGACCACCAACTGATAATATAAACAAAAAGTAGTATATCTGTACAATTAAATATTACTGGGCAACAAAAAGAAATGAAGTACTGATACATGCTACAACATGTATGAACCTTGAAAATATGCTAAGTGAAGGAAGCCAGTCACAAAGAACCACTTATTATATGCTTTCATTTATATGAAATGTCTAGAAAAGCAAATCCAAAGAGATAGAAAGTATATGAGTGGTTGCCTAAGCCTGGTGAGTTTGTGGGGGAGAAGCAGAGTGAATGCTAATGGGTACAGGGGTTTCTTCATGAAATGATGAAAATGTTCTAAAATGGAGTGTTGCATATGTCTGCGAATATACTAAAAATCATTGAATTGTACACTTTAAATGGATGAATTGTATGGTATGTGAATTATATCTCAATAAAGCTGTTGTAATAAAAATGGAAAGAAATGAACTTCATGTGCATGTGTGCAGAATCTATAATATGTAAAGAGAAAAATTAAAAAGAAAAAAATAAGAAAAAAGAAAACTCATCCAGAATCTCACCATGATATAATGATAGAAGGGTACAGAACTGAAAGGAAAGACCTAAAACACCTGACTGCTAATGTCATACAACTTCTAAACTAAAGAGCCTAAGGTGTCAAGGTTGGGGATGTACAGTCCATCAATAAAGGTAGACCTGCAATACTATGGCAAACGGAGATTTTCTATTTAAATGTCATGTTAGGCTATAAAGGTTTGAGGTGCACATGAGTCAAATTAAGAACCAAAAAATAGTACTGGAGTGTTAGAACTCTGAGGATTTTGAAAGTTTATAACTTCTTTGCATGATATTATTTTTCAAAGTATATATTTTGCTATTAAGTTAAAATATTTACGTCATTCACTCATTAGGTGTATATTTCAGTACCTGCTAAAGATTGGGCATTTTCTAGGCATTGAGGTGGAAAGAAAAAAAGTTTCCACAGACACAGAATTTAGTTGTGAAGCTAATGTACATACATTCAAACATTCCAATGACAATGTAAAGCAGCATCTATGGGCTCATGCATGTGTGCATCCATTCATTTGCCAAGTGGTGAACTACCTAGGGTCTACCACACACAGGCACTGTACTTGGTCTTTGGAATACTGTGGTGAACAAGGAACTCATGGTTCCTACCTGCAAAATGGACCGTAAGTGCTCTGACAAAATGGGAAAACAATACTACATCTCAACTGACTCTCCTCTCTTAGCCTCAGTCAGATTTCAGACGATTTTCCTATTACCTCCCAAGAAATTAAAAGCAGCAGCATTCTCTTAGCATAGGCTGCCCCCGATTCAGTCTTGTTCTCTCTGACTTGGTTATCCCTTATCCACAGCACTCTAGTCCAAATCCCTAAACCACAAAATTATGTATTAACATGCACGGATCTATCAGTTTAATAGATGCATTTTTTTTTAAAGAATTATTTTTATTTATGTCTCTCCCCTACCCCCTGCGCCGCACGCCCCCTCCCCGTTGTCTGCTGTGTCCACTTTCTGTGTGTTCTTCTGTGTCTGCTTGCATTATCTGGCAGCACTGGGAAACTGCGTCTCTTTTGTTGTGTCATCTTGCTGCATCAGCTCTCCATGTGTGTGGCGCCACTCCTGGGCAGGCTGTGCTTTTTTCATGCGGGGTGGCTCTCATTGCTGGGCATGCTCCTTGTGCATGGGATTCCCCTGTGTGGGGACGCTCCTGCGTGGCACAGCATGCCTTGTGTGCCACAGCACTGTGTGTGAGCCAGCTTACCACACGGGTCAGGAGGCCCTGGGGATCGAACCCTGGACCTCCCACGTGGTAGGAGGACACTCTAGCAATTGAGTCATGTCTGCTTCCCAGTAGATGTGTTTTTCTTCACATTTAATCAAGGGCACTCCTTAGTATTTACTTTTCTAAATGCTTTTTGAATGTTTTCATTTGCTGACTTTTAATCATCTCAAATATAATACATCTAAAGTTGAAGTCCTTGGCATTTCCCTAAAACCAGCTGTCCATCTTCACTCTCCTGTCTTAATGATTTCACTGTCATCCCAAACTCAAAACCTCTAAGTTATCATTGTCCATTCCCTCCCATGCCCAGTCAACCTCTAAATCCTTAGGATCTCCTACTTCGGATTATCTCACACACCAAAGTCTGCATTACACTTTCATTTGCTCTCTCTGACCACTATTTTTTTCCTCCCTCTTTTTCCTAGCTCTGCTGTTCCTCCTGAGGACCATTTAAATTATGTGAATTTTTGCTCTGAGGATTTTTAGTGGCTCCCTACCACCTGCAGGAGAATTCAATGGGTCTTTGGCCCAATATGACTCTAGCTTTCGCATCTCACCATCTTCCAAATCAGTTAAAAATGTTCCTGTGTAACATTCCTGCTCTCTTCTGATGCCCAAAGACAATTTCCTCTCCACTGCCTGGGCCCTCTTAAGGCCAAGGCTCCAGATCCATCCTCTTTGCAAGGTTGTCTCTGAAGTGGATTTTTCATTTATAACAATTTTTCCCATATGAAACTTATTTGGCATGTGTTAATCATGTGTTATTTTGTGGTATATATCTTTCTTTGTATTAAATTGTTTATAAGTCTCATTGCTAGGTGGCTTTTCATATATCTCTGCCTAATCTACAGTTTGAGTAAATACTACATATCTTGGGAATAGCTTCTTTGTAAAATACCAGAGTGCCTAGATTACATCATATTAACAATAGAATCCTAGTACGAGGTTCAGGTAAACCCACCAGGTACCAGACATTTGCAGGCCTGAGTTTTACTCACTGTAAGCACTATTTGAAAAGTGCCCAAGTATTTAGCTGTCAGCCCGATTTTAGCATTGCTAACACATGCTTACTGGCATCGCCGTTTATATCGAAAGCTTCCTGAGGGCTGAGGAGAGGCATGTGGGTCATGCCCATCACTATGGCCCATCACTCCCAGCAATATGCATAGTCCTGGGCACACGGTGTGTGTGTTCAATAACCAGTTACTGAATGAAGACTGAATGCAAAAAACATCAAATATCTGTGAAAGTGGCAGAATATTCTCTTTAACGTAATTTACCCTTTAAATGAGGTGAATTTAGGGTCAAAAGAAAAGAGTCTATTAATCACCTTAAAAAAATATAACCAGGTAACCACAGCTAATATGACAAAATTAATTATCTTACAGCAGATGCTCCTGGCTATTCAACAACTGAAAACAAAGAAAACAAACATTTCTGGCAATGCTTCTCTGAGTATGAGAAACATGGTGAAAAGAAAAACTTGCTTTACATAAATGTCTAGCCAGCTGTCCCAGATTATTCAATAACCTTTATGAGGGCATCTCAGTGTTTCCTTATGATGGAAAAGAAACTTTCTCAGATACTAGTTTAACATTAAAAATGTTGCTGTCCAATGCTTTAACTTTCTATACAGTTGACATACACTAATTTACTCAATTACGTTTAAAAATTAAGCATATTAAGAACTACTACTTAAGTAGCCAAATACTATTACTATTCAAAGGCTCTGTTTGGCTTATTTCACCAAGAGGTAGTAAATCAAGAGAGAAGACAATGAAATTGCTTTTTTGGTGAGTGCAAAACAATTTTTTTTACATAATAAAAGATCATACCGGTTGATCTCCAAGGAAATGACTTCTCAGTTGAGCTACAGAAAAAGAGAAAAATAGAACATTTACTTCTTTTGTCATAAAATTTAACTGTCAACTTATTTTGTATATACACATTTAATTTTCACATTAAGAAAGTACAAAAATCTCAAATTTTAAAGTTACTCTTCCAATTAAGTTAATTTTTAGACAGTATTTAACCTTCCACACCAGTTTGGGACAAAAATGTATTTCAACTTGGAAATTAGTGCAAATTGTACAGTGACAATAAGAGTCTTGAACAAGACAAAGAAAATAGCTCAACTAAGCATGATAGTCACGGTACTTACATGATGTAACATATACTATGATGTTTTATGATCATTAATATGAAAAATACATACACTTTTAAAAGAATTTTTAAAAAGCTACTAGGAAACTCATTCATTTTACTTATTTGCAAAAAGAAGCCTCTAGGTACTACAATAAACACAAAAGGTAATAGGGTCAGTTTTGAATTGGATGTTGCCTTATAAAATTAAATCATACAGCTGAACTTCACATCAAAAATTGTTGAATAAGGTTTCTGGGAGCCAGGAGAAAATTTTAACTATATATTTTCCTCCACTTATAAAATATCTGTTTTATGGACTTAAAAAATGTGTGCATAAAAACGCATCTGTGTCTTCCTGGAAACATCCTCTCCCCCTAAGCAATACAGGAAAGCCTGGTGCTAAGGAGTGTCCTGTGGGATGACACAGGGACACCAGGCTGGATTGTTAAGCATTTATTAAATGCCAGATTAAACAGTTCACATGTATTATCTCCTTTATATTACTCACAATAACCATATGAATAGGTACATTATCATCTTTATTTTGCAGATAAGGAAACTGGCCATTTGTATACTAGTAACTGAAAGAGATGGGAACAAGCCCAGGATGGACAGTCTGATTCCAAAGGCAGAGCTCTCAACCGCTGTGCTATTCAGTAGAACAACTTCTGATCTCATTTTTGCATTTAATACATACACACAGCTCGCCTAGAAAGAAGTCTAGAAAAAGAAAAACCAAAGTGCTAGGCTAGCAGTTGTGATTTCTATGGGGTGGGACCATAAGGATTAAAAAAACTTTTTTTACACATGTATATACTTTTCTATGACAGCAAAAAAAGCACATATTAAAGTATATTTTAAGCATGCTTTTTAAGAAAAAGATATATGACTTTGGGCTTAAGGAAACACTGTAAAATCAAAGACTTGAAACAGATGAAGGCCTAATCCTTTCATGTTACGGTTCTATGACTTTAAGTTTGTTAAAGCCTTAAAATTTCCCCCAAGACAGTAAGTGATGAATAGAATCCTTCCTGGTTGAATATTCTACATTTAGTAAGAACTGCACTTCAGTTTAGTGTGGATTTGCTTCTTCATCACAGTTCACATTCCAGGACTTTGAACTAGCCAAGAGCTGGAGGGACATGCTCCCAGTGAATGGAGTCAATCAGTTAATGCTAATCTTCTCCAGCACTCTGGAGATGTTCATGTATCTGATGTACTCTTAAATTATTTCAAGAGACTGATGGGACAGAAAAAAAATGAAACTTTGGTCAAATATCAGCAACAGAACATTTTTCTTGCTCCCGAGGGTAGGTCATCAGATTCTTGTGGCTACGAAAGCAGTTCCCTACCCTGAATTTCAATTTCTCTTTAACTTGTTTTTAATGTTTAATTCTATCATTTGCTTTTTTAAGCAATGAGGTTCAACTATGTATCTATCAAAATACTCATTTTTATGTAATATTAAAATGTAAGTTAAATCAAATTGGCCCCCAGAAATATTTAATATACCTTAAGTTTCTTGGGAATATCATGAAAGTTTAGCAGGGTTTGAAACTTACATAAACTTTAATGAAATATCTTTAAGAGTTCTTTAGTCATTGAAATTAAAGATCACAGAACTATAACTCATGCTAATTGCTCATGCTGGGCAAGGGCTGTGGCTTTTTTACTCACCTCTTTATGTTGAGTGCCTAGCATACCACCTGGCACACAGCATTTGCTTAATATATCCAAGGGTTCTTAACCATGGACCCCTTTGCCAATCAGGTGAAATGAATACTACTGTAATTTATTTATTGCATGCATCCATAAGTGAAGGAAATGCTAGATTTCAGTTGGAGGTCACAGAAAATAAAGATAAGTTGATTTTTTTCAATTCAAGATCACAGACCCTGTGAAATCTTTGGGGTCCATGGACCCCTGGTTAAGAACCCCTAAATACTGTTGTTGCAACACAATTGTGAAAAAGTAATACTGAGCTCTGCATTGTTCTGAAAGAGCGAGTCATTATTCTGCACGAACAGGTCAACTTATTCTCCCCCAATCTAAGTAAGGAACTCAGTTAACCTCACCGTGTAATATTCTGGCAAACAGCTTTTTTGCTGCTGTAGAACGCCTTTGGTCACCAAACTATAATAAAGCATTCCCAAGTGAAGGCAATGGGAAGGCTCAGTTAAAATTAATTTCCTCTATTCCATTTTAGGTAAAAGAAAACATTAGGAAAACATGTTAATATTAAAGATTAAAACTAAACAAAAGTTTTATGTTAAATTCTGAGGATTACATAGTTCAATTACTTTTATACTAAATTCGGCAATTCCAAA
This sequence comes from Dasypus novemcinctus, assembly GCF_030445035.2. Taxonomy (NCBI): domain Eukaryota; kingdom Metazoa; phylum Chordata; class Mammalia; order Cingulata; family Dasypodidae; genus Dasypus; species Dasypus novemcinctus. Next base: position 90,754,219 of record NC_080679.1, read on the forward strand.
TAATAACTGGTTATTCAGAACAGTCTATATATTTTTCAGAACGGTTTATTTCCCTATTGAACTATTCATTTTAAATGACTGTCAAATTGTTCCCTACTCTGGAATTCATGAATTGAGAAAACATGTAAGTTTGAAATGCCATTTTAAGACACTGAATTTAAGCACTTTTATTTCAATTAGAAACAGCTCCAAACATCTTTCCTAAAAACACTTTCCCAACTTTCACAGTCTACAATGTTTAGGAACTGTGCCCACTGAGGACTGCATCCTGTCCCCTTTCACTTCTCTTCTGAGATGCCAAGGAGCTTGTGTTCTAGGAGCTTCCATTGCAACAGGGAACACATTTTGAAATACAAGAACTGAATCATCCATTATAACTGTGTTCCATTGGGAACCTGTATCCCCAATTTCAAATAACTGAATTATCAACAAACTTTTAGAATGTAATTTATCCATAAATTTGGCATGTCTAGCTAGGCAGTGAACAATAACTAAAAGCAAGTTCATGAGTAAATTAATAAATCGAAGCAGCTCATTTTAATGTGAAAAATAAGTTTTAAGGATGGTACCATGTAGCACATTACTATAAAAGTCTATACATTTATGAAAATTAAAATTTTTTCCTTCACAAACATGGTGGCAAAAATATCTTCATTAGATGTTTTCGGCTGTCTAATATTTTTAAAAGCCGTCCCTATTTTGTATATTCCCATATTAGAAGCCAAAAAACTACCTGCTCATACTCCCTTGCAGGCAGAAAGCAGGCTGATGACTGGGGAGTCTGAAGTAACCATGTGAGGGAGGGCCATGGCAGCCTGAGTACCTGCAGTAGCACCAAGTGGTGGAGAGGGTACAGTTCTTGGAAACGCACATTCAGAATCACTTCCTTTTCTGCTTAAACAAGTTAGGGATGATTCTGCTGTTTGCAACCAAAACCCTGACTGATGTAATCACTAGTTATTATATCTGAAAACAAATACAAACAAGCCCTCTAAAAAGAGCCCATACAGAGGAAGAGATGTGATGTGGGGGCGTTTTCGGGACTTGGAGTTGTCCTGGGTGGTGCTGCAGGGACAGTTACCGGACATTGTATGTCCTCCCATGGCCCACTGGGTGGACTGTGGGAGAGTGTGGGCTATGGTGTGGACCACTGACCATGAGGTGCAGCGGTACTCAGAGATGTATTCACCAAATGCAATGAATGTTTCATGATGATGGAGGAGGTTGTTGTTATGGGGGGAGGAGTGGGGTGAGGGGGCTAGAGGGTATATGGGGATCTCATATTTTTTTAATGTAACATTAAAAAATAAAGAAAAAAAAAAAAAAGAGCCCATACATCACTCTATAACTGTAGACCTGTATTTCCAACTGCAGACTGGATTTAACACACTAACATTCAACTTTTTGAAACTCTTTTTTCCCCAAACTGACCCCTACTTATTATTATCACCTAGTCACACAAATTAAAGAGCAGAAAGTCATTTTTATTTGCTCACCCTGATAGCATGTAAGCTCCTTCAGGGTAGTGGAGTCTTCCTGTTCATAGATGTGCCCCCAGAAATGTGCCCAATTATTTATCTCTATTTTTGCACTTTTCAAATGATCACACTACAGTATCTGTCTACCTTTCTGTCTCCACTACCATACTATGACCCTCTTGAGGGTAAAGATTGTCTTTTTTTTTTTTAAAGATTTATTTTTTATTTATCCCCCCCCCCAGTTGTCTGTGTCCATTCGCTGCGTGTTCTTCTGTGACCATTTCTATCCTTACTAGTGGCACCGGGAATCTGTCTCTTTTGTTGCATCATCTTGTTGTGTCAGCACTCTGTTTGTGCGGCGCCATTCTTGGGCAGGCTGCACTTTCTTTCGCGCTGGGTGGTTCTCCTATGGGGCACACTCCTTGCGCGTGGGGCTCCCCTACGCGGGGGACACCCCTGCGTGGCAGGTCACTCTTTGCGTGCATCACCACTGCGCGTGGGCCAGCTCCACATGGGTCAAAGAGGCCTGGGATTTGAACTGGAGACCTCCCATGTGGTAGGTGGACGCCCTATCCGTTGGGCCAAGTCTGCTTCCCAAGATTGTGTCTTAATTCTATCTCCATCTAACTAATAATGGGTATTGAGTAGGATACTAAATAAATGATTGCTACATTAACTCTTCTGGTTGTTCTTTTTCTAAAAAGATTAAACATATATAAAGTAATTTTAAAAAGTATTTTAATCATTCTACAAAGGAGTCAGATTCATCCCTTGTTTTTTGCTCTTTCTGCAAATACCACACTTATGCATTCAACAAATATTTGTCAATCTTCTACTGATTGCCAAACACTGTTGAGGCTGGGATATAATGGTGAAAAGAGAAACAAAGCCCTTGCCTCATTGTGCTTATAACTGTCCTGTATTCATTTATAGTAACCATGTGACTCCTGTTCTGGATTACATGCCTCTCAAAGGAAGAAGATGTCAATGGACATCGAAAGGCTGATCCTAAAGCCAGAAACCTATTAGAGAAGACTCTGGTGTCTTCACAGGGCTCAGCAGTGTGCTAAGGAAGCATTTACATGCAGACATACACACAGAACAACTAAATGTGTTAAACATTCGTTCTTTAAAACAAAAGCTCTCCTTTTACTCATCTATTAAAAGGTTAATTGACTGGTATTGGGATCAGCCAGGTAGGAATTTAAAGATGAAGGCTTAAAGAAAAGTATATAGGAATATGAAACGTATTACTATATTCTGGAGTTCATCTCAATTCCCAGAGCTCAAAAATTATAAAGGGCTGGGAATCTAGCCAGCTTGGGGGACCACTAAGATAATATTCTACATGTGCAAATAAACCTGACATTTTTTCCATCCATGTTTTTGCAATCTCTTCAAATGACTGCTTAAACCAACCTGAATGAGTAGCCTTACATGATCTATTTCACTATTAAATATAGCCTAAAATAAATTCTCAGCTGTTCATGATATTCTTTAAATGATTCTTAAGATTTTTTCTTTTCTTGAATTGAGGCAATTAATAGGTGAACACTCAATGGCCATATGTCTATTTCTCTTCTATAAAAAAATTTAAAATGTATGTGTACCTGCTAGTTTGACATTCCTCACATTTTACTCGAGTTTATTAATTAGTTTTACTATTCTGAGCTCTGATGGTTGCATACTGAGTTCAGCACAAAAGTTCTTCATTTCTTTCACACATATTAACTCTTTAATTAGATTTAAAGAACTGCTACTGTTTACAAAATCTCAGTAGCTCAAGGAAATAAACTTTCAAACTGCATTTCTCTCTTTCTCTACCAATTCATTACTGTCCTAAATTCAATTTGTGGTATCAGTGGGCTTTATTATTCTAATCAAAGTTATTCTATTAGCAAATGTGTAGATTTTCTGGATTCTAAATTCATTGTCAGAACTTTTGGGAACTTTCTATTGGTTTGTTATTATTTAGTATTGAATCTATTGTCATAGTCTTTGTAAGTTTACTTTTTACTTGATTACAAGAACCTTTTGTTAGTTAAAAAAAAGGAAAGAAACTTGATTTATTTGGCTTTTTGTTTTTGTGTGTGGTGGGGAGAGGCAGGTAATGAATTCACTTTGCAATTACTTTACACCTTGTTTTCCTCTTGGCATTACAAATTGCTTTTTAATGAATTGCTTCAGAATCCTCTTAGATATGATGAGTTCCATAATTCCCAAGTCACTCTGTATTTCCCATTATGCTTTTGGGATATTTTTTTTTCCCAGGAGTCTGCCAAAATAACCACTTAATACTCTCAAGTTTCAATCTCTACTTAGAGTGTTACAGGATAAATTTAAAACAAACTACCTTAACTGAGTGATCCATCCTACTGAACATTTAAATTTCTATGTCTCTATTAATTATAATTTGATTAAATCTTCTATTATGACATGGAGATAACATAATATACTTTGAATCTTTTATTTCTTTCTAGTATTGCTTTGCCTTTCCTTTTAATTAGGACATTTAAAACATTGCCCAGTTTCTCTCTCTCTCTCAGAGGTACTAGGTACCTGGGACCTTGTACCTGTGAAGCAGGTGCTCAACCACTGAGCATACCACTGAGCACTTCCTGCTTCCCTCTTTCTTTTAATGCATATATAAAATATTTCACTTATTTCCTGTGAGTTCTTATGGAAGCATTCCCCATATAGGTAGGTCAAATTTCTCCTTATTCTGACTCTCGCAACAATGTCCTTGACATTGTCATTTACACTTATAACTGGAATGGAAAAAAAGTAGGATCTAGAAGACTGAGATGGAATAGAGGGTGCTCTAATGCTATGAATCATCTTTTGATGTTCCAAGAACTCATATCACCTATTAACAGATAATTGAAGGTTACAACATTTTGTTTTTCCTGTGTTTGGAAATGGACACTTTATCTGTCACTTTTACTTCGATAAGGATTGACTAGGAAATAAACACTTTGCATTGAACAAAGATTTACTCACTATATTATAGAAAGAGAAACTAGAGAAGCTAAACAAAATTATATAATCAATTATGATCATTTTTCCCAAGACAGATGGTCATCCTTCCACTAGGCTATTTGGGTAAGTCAAAGAAAGGAAGCTTAATATGTAAACAGATAATAAAGGTGAACTGTATTGCCTGGCTAAAGGAGAGAAGGGGAGTTGGAAGGCAAACATATATGGATATCTTTCTCCACCATATTATAGCCTCTAAGGGGCTCTGAGGACTCTAATTTGAAAAATCACTAGTCTAAGGCAGTAAGGATTTCTTAGCAGTAGCACTCCAAAACAATTCTTCTTGGTATTTAGATACATTTTGGGACCCTCTTCCAAATTTACTTTCTTCACAATCAATCTCAACATAAATGAAACGTCTCCTTCCAAATTCATGGTTTCTCAATGATCAAGACTCCTTTCTGGTATCTCTTTACCATGGGATCAGACCCTGGGTCATTATCTATGGGATAGAGACTGATTTCTTTATTCCTGAGAAATGACCACTTATTAAATCGGTCTGACTTTCCATATGGATAGCCATATCTTCTGGAGGCTATTCTTAAGGTCTTAGTAGCTGGAAAAGAGAAACTATGCCAACAGGCTCATAACTGTGGTTTATTTTTGTATGTGTTATGACTTTAAGTTGTCCCTGAAAATGGTGCAAGCCTGTAATGTGAACTAAACAAGGCATAACAAATGAAGACAGGGCAAAGGATCTCTTTCCATAGGTATTTAAATGATTTGAGCGGGATATTGAGGTTAGAAAAAAGGAAGGGCACTTGAATTAAAAGTGATGCCCTACATATAGGATGCAGCTGCTCCTGGCCCATCAACAATAGGACATGAGCCCTGAGTTACCTTCCAGTAGTGGTGATGGATTTGCACAGATCCACCTCCACTCTAAACTCAATCACCAGAACAAGTGGACAAGAAGACTACAGGGTGGCAGGCCTAATGCATCACGGAACACAGGACAGGCCAAAGGCCCAGAATCTGATCCATATACTTCCCTCTTAGTGATACTTTACCTGAGAACACTGGCAACGCTCAGTTATAATCTTTAAAAAAAAATCATAAGTGAAAAGGGCAGTAAAGCATGGTACAAAAACATATTCTTGGTTTTTATTAGCTACTAGCAAGGTTAGGGTAAAACGTTTAACCAGCCACTGTGGTGAACATTTTTGGTCCTATTATATTATTACCCTTGTTCCAATCATGCATTCCACACCCCCCCTCCCCCCCCAATACTAGCCAGTCATATTTTTGGACCCTTATTATAACTGCCTAAATTCATTCCAGAAAAATGTGAGAAACTACTTATTTGATGCACAACAAAATATTAAAAGAAGAGGAAATACTATAATAGCCCTCTTAACAATATAAGTAGCTTTCATGGGGAATACAGGTGAACACAATTTAGATGTTAAATATTCCTTGACAAAAGTGTTTGTGTGTTAGTTCTTTGAATCTATGATAAAAGATTCAGAGGACCATATGGGAAGGGGAAGATCAAAAAGGATGTAGTACTAGAAAAAATGAGACAAACAGTTCCCTTTGGTATCCCCATAAATTATACAGGAAGCTTCGCTTCTGTCTGAGCCCATCCCTCAACAGGTGTTCCATCCATTTAAAGTAGAGATCAGAATAGAAAGGTTTTCTAACATTTCAGCTGACATTTGAAAGAGTGAAAGCAACTGAGATGAAAATAGTAAAAATGGCTAAACACAACAGACTCTTTCCCAAGTGTTCTGCTGTAACCTATATATATAAGGTACTGGGAATTATTTCTGTCCATGGTCTACAAAATCCTCCAAAAGCGAAGAAACAAAATTGGAATTAAAAATTAAAAATAAGAAAAAAGATATCACACACAAAAATATGCTTTTCTTTTAGAAATGCATAAAACAATTACAATCTTACATTTTTAAATAAAGCTGGCACCGGTAAGGAGCAGGAAAAGGGTCCTGTTATTTGTTCTACATGGGATGGAACACAGTGTTAACACAAGACTAAGCTGCAAAGACCTGTACTAAGAGATACATGAGTATTCCAAACCCTTAAAATCAGTAATTATATGATAATCTAGAGTAAGGATTTATTTTTAATTTTTAACAACAGTAAGGTATCTCTTTTCTGAAAAAAAAATTCCCATCATGAGTATAAGAAGAACATGTTTCTTAAATATTTGCTTGCTTTTTGAAAAAAAAGTTTCTCCCAGCAATAGCATTTTCAGCTCTTGATTCATGAACAAGCACCATAAATAGCTGTTTTAGTGCTTAAGGAAGAATGAATTCACATGTGGATAGAGTACAGACCATCATCAATCGCTGTCCAGGAAAAAGAATTGCTCTATAAGGATATAGTCAGGATGTGGCACAGTATATTCTAAGTTCCTGTCTAGTAAGAGGTTCAGAACCTAGAATGTTTGAAATCCCACCTGAAAGCTGTCATGGGTCCCTAATTTGTTCCACATCCCTTTACACACTTTGTTTCCTCCCCTCTTCTATTTACCCCATTAATGTCACTGCAAAGAATTTAAAAACTACTGTATAGGGAAATTAAACAGAAAAAGAAAAAAGTCCTATTAGAAAGAATGAGAAGAAATGAGAGGATGATCAGGGCAAAGTCACTTAAAACAGCATTCTTGATATGCAGTGAGTGATCCATAAATATACTTTAGTGGATGAATAGGCACCTTCCACGGCAAACAGAACAGGCAAGGGGTTGGTAAGAACTGCCTTAAATTCACAGCTCTAGTGTCCAATATTCTTTTGTTGAGAAAAAGGAACCCAGAGTGGAACAATGGTTTGCAACATGAGAGGAGGTGGTTAATCAGCTTTACCTTTCTTTTATCACTTTCCTCCCTTTCCCACATTCACTGCTATGAGCTAATATTACTGATGGAAAAGGTTGAGAGTTACTTTAGAATATAAACATTTAGAGCATTATGAAGTGTAGGAAGCATACTGTATAGATTTTTTTTTTTTAAAGATTTATTTATTTATTTATTTAATTTCCCCCCCTCCCCTGGTTGTCTGTTCTTGGTGTCTATTTGCTGTGTCTTGTTTCTTTGTCCGCTTCTGTTGTCGTCAGCGGCACAGGAAGTGTGGGCAGCGCCATTCCTGGGCAGGCTGCACTTTCTTTTCACGCTGGGCGGCTTTCCTCACGGGCGCACTCCTTGCGCGTGGGGGCTTCCCCACGCGGGGGACACCCTTGCGTGGCACGGCACTCCTTGCGCGCATCAGCACTGCGCATGGCCAGCTCCACACGGGTCAAGGAGGCCCGGGGTTTGAACTGCGGACCTCCCATGTGGTAGACGGACGCCCTAACCACTGGGCCAAAGTCCGTTTCCCTAGATTTTAACCTATATAATTTTATCTGCACAATGGTCTTCAAATTTTTGAAATGAATATGTCACTTAGATTTTAAGAAATACAACCATCCTAATTTTTAAAAAATGAAACAATTTATGGTTAATGTAAAAAACTAATTGCAGTCAGAAAATAAGAGCAGAGCCACCTTTTTATACAACTTTTAATATAACTTTAAAAATCTATACAAGAAAAAGTGAAAATATTATAATAAGCCTCCTTTATATTCATTACCAGGCTTCAAAAATAATGTGAATGTATGGTCAAACTTATTTCAACTATATATCCAGCTATTATTTTCTCTGTGTTATTGGATTATTTTGAAGCAAATCTAAGATATCTTATTTCAATAACAAATCCTTCAGTTGTATCTTGAAATACAAACATTTTCAAAAGAACATAAATGTATTAGTCAGCCAAAGGGGTGCAAGTGCAAAGTTGGCTTTTATAAAGGGTATTTATTTGGGGTAGAAGCTTACAGTTACCAGGTTCTGAAGAGTTCAGCTCAAGGTACCATAAGAGGTACTTTCACCCCCAAGTCTGTTGCCAAGTGTTGACGCAAGATGGTGGGTGATGTCTGTGAGGGTTCAGCCTTCCTCTTTCCCTTCAGGCTCTGTGGTGCCAGCTTCTTTCCATCTCAGCTGTACACTGGCATAAGGCTCATCTCTCTCCCCAGGGCTCATTTAGTTTCAGGCTCAGCTGCTCTGGTGGCTTCACAAGATCAGCTGTCAACTATCACACTCATCTCTTTTCATGGAGCTGCAGGATCCTCTGTGTATTTATTTTCCTGTCTCTGATCAATCATCTGTTTCTACAGCCCACAGCTGTAGGTTAGCTGTATGCAGGACTCAGAGTCACCCTAATGGTCAAATAATAGCCCCAATCTTGATTTAATAAAGTAAAAGTGAAACCTGTGAGTCTAATACAATCTAATATGTCCAGAGGAACAGACCAGTTTGCAAACACAATCCAGTATCTAGTTTTGGAATTCATAACAACACCAAACTGCCACAATAAACATAATAAAAACATCACATTAGAAAATAACAATAACATTCTTAATATCAACAAATATTTAATCAGTATTCAAATTCCTTATCTCAATTGGGACCAAAACAAAGTCCACACATTGTACTTGGTTGCTAAGTCTCTGAAATCTCTTTTAATGTGCAGTTTCTTTCTCCTCCTTTCTTCTTTTTCCTGTTTGAAATAATTTCATTTGCTGTGTAGAATTCCCCACGGTCTGCCTCTAACTAATGCAACAACACAGTGTCTTTAGCATACTCCTCTGTTCCCTGTATTTGGTATACAAATTGGTATTTATATCTAGACACATCAGCAGATACGGGTTCCATTTTTGTGCAAGAATAAGTCATGGGTGATGTGTACCTCCCCTTGTATCACTTCAGGCTACCATAAAGTCTGGGCTTTCTCTCTTGTTGGGATAGATACAAAAGATAGGTTAGGGGTTTCAGGAGCTGTCAGCTTGATACATTCTTTGTAAAATTTTCCAGCCCTTTTCAGTCAGTGATTATCAGACTTTGATAAACATTGGTTTAGAACCATTACTTATTAGAGGTCACAAAATCTGCCCAAGATTTTAACTTCTAGACTAATTCTTAATACATTACTCTATTCTATTATATAATTTCTCCTTTTCTATTTATGTACATATGGGTACAATACAATGCTGTTTCACTCACTATTTACAAATAAGTCTTTACTGAAAGGATTTTGCTACTGCTGCTTGGATATATATATATGTATGTATTTGGATATATATATATGTATGTATTTTGTACTTCTCCAAGTACCAGTTCCTGTATCATGTTGATAATTTTACCTGAATTTTCTCTGTGGCTCAAGTAATCTCATTATTGATAATGCACTAAAACTGAGGGTAGATAAACCTTTAATTGACTTATTTTGCCCCTGAAGCAGAGATTACACATTACAGTATCTTAAAATTGGCTATTTATTCTTTTCCAAAAAAAAAAAAAAAGCCAGAAGATATAAATACACACGGCCCCTAAGGGCATTTTTCCTTGGATTATAAGAAGTCCATTAATGCAAACCAAATGTTGTACCTAAAGTCTTTGATAGTGGTTGAAATATATGAAATAGTAAACAATGTAAGATTTTTTTGCTGTGAAAATCTGTAGCCTATAGGCTTTTGTCTTTAGTTTTAGAGCTTTCTTTCCCCCTCCATTTAATTATGTAGTAACACAACAGCAGAGTAGAAAAATCTATGCAAAAAAACAGATTAGATTGATTTGTTATTAAATGGGGTTGCAAAGCCTCAGGGAAGATAGCTATAATAACATTTCAGACAACAAAGTTTGACAAACTTGTCAGCACTTTTTCCCCCCCTCTTATAGGCAGACACACCATGTTCATTTCCACTGCAAGGTGATTGCTGAAAATGCCTAATGGGTGGCCTTTACTTTCAGGTGGATAATCAGAGTTTCAATTTCCTTTTCCATATATCATTGGCTTAGAGATGTATATGGCAGTAGTTCTCTGAAGGGTTAATGTGACATCTCATCATAGATATCACTCTTTCCTCTTTGTGACCTTAACGTGCCAAATGATAATGAGAATGTGAGTTTAATACCCAACCTTCCTTTATTTCATCACGCAGATTAAAGTGATTAGAAGAAGGAAAGATAAACTTTCTGCCCTAAAATAAACTGCAGAAGGTACATTAGTAGCAAGACATTTTTCAAGGTTGTTTTCTAAAACTTCTGAATTAATATCTACATGGCTTGTTGAAATATCTTTGTGTTCAACTAAGAGCAGAAACAGCAGCCACTCCAGTTGCCATAGAGGAGAGACAAAATAGTGGCAAAGAAGGTGAGGCAGGAGACACAAGTATTTCATATCTGACTCTGAATAGCAAGCAGAGTTGTTACTTAGACTCTGTCTCTTTGGGGTTCCGGTGGGGCAACTACTTCTTGACACCCCAGTGGAAAACCAAGAGAATAACACCATCTTTAGGGAATGTTATCCACAGATAAAATGTTAAATTCAGGTATACAATAATAATCAAAACCAAACTGAACTAAAACACATCACCACCACCACCAAAAAATTAAACACAATTGAACAGCTAGGAGATAATAGGCACAAAATCTACTAGCACAGAGTCTGTTATATAATAAGTGCTTAATAGTTACTGTTCCCTTCTATCCCATATACTCATAAAGACATGTTTTCACCGAAGGATAAGAGAAGCAAAGAAATCAAGGCTTCCTGTGTTATATCCAGGAGAGACAATGAAATCTGATCAACAGAGCACTCTTCATAAAACTGAAAATAAAATATTGGCAGATATTTGATGCTGTTACTAATGCACTTTGATATCTGGTTAGTAATTTACAGTAGACCCTCCCGCTTGACTGGAAATTTCCAGGCCTTTGTATCTTTTATCTATAGAAAAAAACAAAGGCATAAATATTTATTGAGTGAATCTAGGGAAAACATCATAATAAACATTTGCAGAAAAACAAATGCAGTGTCACAAAAGTAAACATAGATATAGAAGAAGAAAGTAATGTTAGTATCTTCTGTTTGGTCTTTCCCCTTCCCTAAGTTGCAGATTTGGAAAATCTGGAATCTAGTACTGGATACAGAAGGTTGTTTCTTTGACATATTACCAAAAGATTTATAATCTTAGAAGAAATTAATATGGTGTACTTTTGTGCTATGATGTACCAGGATCTGTAGTAGTTTAAATAAATTTTAGCTTTAAAAAAATCTAATGACAACCGAAAAGAATAAGCCAATCTATTCATTAGAAAAATGGGCATAGCATAAGCATAGATGAGGAAATGCAAATGGACCATATGCATTTGAAAAATACAGTCAACCCCACTAGTAATCAGGAAAATGCAAAATAAAATGAGATAACCTTTAGACAGGCAAAAATGAAAGAACCTGCCCAATATAAATTTGCTAAGAAAATGGGACCCTGGAACTGTTTCACATGCTGCTTCAGAGGATGCAATTGGTGAGCTGCTTCAGAAAGCTGAATTCAGCAAGACCTTAGAAAAACTGAAAATGAGGCATTTATTATGAACCAAATATTCTACTTCTAAGGACATATTTTTTCCAGAATCTTGCACATTTCCACCAAGAGATGTGTTCATGAATGTTCATTTTTGCATTACTTATAATAGTGAAAAACTGAACTTAAAATACTCTCAACAGGCTAATGTTTAGTATTTTATCATGTTGCTCTAAACCAGCAGTTAAAAAAGTAAACAAGACCTATATACATCAACATGGATAGATCTTAGATACTAAGCAGAAAAAGCAAGGTGCATATTCACATGGATTATACAATTTATGTATGTTAAAAAAGCAACACAAGATATGTCCACGGACGACTTTGTGTGTGATATAAAAGCACACAGTGAACTGGAAGACTACATACCAGTGGTTAGCTACAGGGAAGGGAGAATGGGGCAAGAGATTTCTTTTATAAGAGAAAGAACATGAAGAATTACAATTTTCAATTCTGGTTGGTGAGTACTTGAATTTTTTGTTACACCATTCTCTGTATGTCTTAGTAGTTTTAATATTTCTCAAAAAAAAAAGATTAAAAATAGAAATAAAATGAAAAATTGATAGTAATAAAATGTAGGATTTATGAGAACATCTATCTTCTGAACAGAAAGGAACTGAATGAAATATAGGATCAACTCATTCATTTCAGATAAGCTAACCTGGAAGTAGCTCCTGATTGGCTGACTTCTGCTAATTCTTGCAAGTGTGGCCTGGTCATCTTTCAGTACAGTGTAAGGTAGTGCTGAAGGACACAGATTCCTTGCGTTCAAGTCGCAGCTATGCCACTTACTAGCTGTGTGGGCAAGCTGCATAATCTCCCTGTGCTTCAGTCATCCCAACTGCAAAATGGGGAATGACAGAGTACCTACTTCACAAGGTTTCTGTCAGGATTAAATGAGCTTATAAATACTATACTCAGGATCATGCCTGGCTCACAATAAGTAATTGCATCATTACTCCAGTGTTTATAAACAATCACATATCTGAGAGTTCACCATGTGCAAGCTATGATGCCAGGCATGGCCGGGAGCATAAAGATAACATCAGACATGAAGCATCCCTTCCAGGGCTTTCAGCCTAGGAGAGGAATTGAGACTGGCACATATATCATTAAAATATAAGATGGAAAGTGAAAGGGCCAAATTAAGAAGTCAAGACCTAGCATCAGGGGACTTCAGTAAAGGAAAGAATTAAAATGCTCTTGTGCTGATAGAAGTCAGCGAAATCAAGGAAATCTGCAGCTATATCCATAACTAAATATTTATCTCTATTTTCTCTAAAAAATTACAGAATTTTTATATGATAAAAGTAATTACTAATTCCTATAAATGAGTAAAGGTAATTTTTTTAAAAAGCATCTTGAAATATCTATATGACTTATTTAAATTACTTCATAATTTACCAATATATACATGGTTAAAAAAACTAATGACTAACAGTAGGTGCTAGTAACATTAATGCTTATATTGACTCAATAATTCATTGCTATTATATGTTCAAATAAGAAGAGTAATTACAGAGTGTGAACTATGAAAAATTGCAGAAATGAAATAATGTTATTTTAATGAAATTGGTTCTTTAAAAGATAATTAAATAATGGCACGGTACATATATTTTAGATGCATGAGCCTCTGAATTTTAAAAAGTATTTTCTTTCATTAAGAAAATTAATACTTGGGCAGCCTACATGTTTAACCTTTAATAGTCTTATTAAAGGTTCAATTATTTTAAGGAAAAGAGTCTACCTTTCCTTCATATTAAATAGTCTTAAAATAATCTGAAACTATGATAAAACTGTAAACTTGATCTTTTTGTGGCTCTTCCTAATCGTATTACCCAACTTATTTAACATTTTAAAAATTGCTTGGTTTAAGAGAGAGGTAACTTATTTTAGAATATTTACTATGATTAAAACATTTTATTGTATAATGTTCCAGGTGCATAAAAGATTCTATTACTTATGGAAACTATTTGATTTAAAATCCAAATTCTACATAGTCACACTCTTAGCTTAAGATAGGTTAGCTTAATGGAATATGGGTTGAATTACCTTGGACACAATGCCCTACAGAAGCCTTAGTTACACAAGTTTAATTCAAGTGAGTAGAGGTAGTTGCCATTTGGATTTGTATGTCCCAGATGAAACTGGCTTGTGGCTGAAATTATTTGTGACTAGAATGGCAATAAGAAGTAGTAATTAAAAATGCTGCTGGAAGAACTGTGCTTGCATAAATAAATAACTTCCCATAGCACTGCAGATCAGCCACAGGTTGATTTTTTATTTTTCAAATGTGGGGCTCTACTATGTTTATAAGGGACTTGCATCATAAAAATTCAGTATGTCACTAGATTTGCTCATGAGACCATTTATTTAATAGTCACTGCTAAGATCTCAAAGAGGGTCTCTGGTAATTAATTCTAGCATTAAATTCTTTATTCTTATTCTTCATTTTATCTGAATTACAAAAGATGTCAGAAAACTTTCACTTTTTGACCAGTAAAAGAGTGACTAGTTACTGAATAGAACACTAAGAAAGGAAACTGGTGAATATATTCTGATGAACATCACAGGACTCCCAAAGAGTTTTTATTCACTATGTGCTTAAAAAGTCACTCAGGTTTTGCTGGTCATTGTGAAAAGGTCAAAGGGGCAAAACTTTATCAAGCATCTTCTTGAAGTGGTATATTAAATAAGTAATAAACTGTCAAGGCTCAAATCTTCAATCTTTTAAAAGACACTTCAGTTTTTAAGGATGTGTCATTTGAGGAAGTATATTTCACAATAATTTAAAAATATTCACTTTAGAGAAAGAGTTGAACCATGAAAAAGCCTTTCTGCTACTGTCAGCCCTAAAACACTTTTAGAATTTTTAATAGTATCAACAAAAGTGAGATGGGCACCGGCAGATGACCCTATAAAGTGCAAATATATATACATCTGAATATCAGTGGAGAATCAAATCTTTTCATTAAAAAAACACCACAGTTCTTTTCTTAAGTGGCGATAAGAAGATTATTTGTCAAGACTCTATGACCTTTTTTGAAACTATAAAGAATTGTATTTTAGCAGGGCTTTAAACTAACTGAAAAGGGACAGATAATCTTAGGGAGAGTGTGACATTATTTAATTTTAATATATTTTCAATACATTTTCTCCCCCATTCACTTGCTGAAGACAGGATTTTCTCAGGGGTCTTGAATAATTTTCTAATACCAGCAGTATGAAAGCACTGATTGCTTCGAAATGGGAAAATCAAATTTTAAATGCATAAAAGAACAGAATGAATATTTAAAACACCGCTTTGCTTCCAAAAACTGTCACTAATGTTTTCTACAATTATTGAAAGGTTCACTTTTAAATACCTTTTGACTTCAATATAAATAAAAATTTAGTGCTTCGTCTAAATGAGCAAACAAATTATGATTTTTAAGATAAAATATTTAGAACTAATTTATGTCCCCCAAAGAAGTAAACTTTGCCTTTCACTTTCTGCAACTTATGTAGAAGTGAGAAACAAACGACAGATAATTGGGATGAGTTTCTAGTAGGATTCCAAGTCTGCTATGGAGGCAGGAATCATTTTGAAATTCTGTATTATAAAATTACAGAGAGAATTTCTTGAATTGTAAGATATTTTCATTACTATATTTTCTCTTCCTTCCATTGGTTCTACACGCAGAACCAATGATATAATTTCTCTGCTTGCATGAACAGTAAACACAAAAAAGGGTAAATTTTACTGTATATAAATTACACTCCAGTAAACCTGACAAAGATAAAGTGGTACTGAAGTAGATTTACTGTTATTGCAGTTATTATCTTGTGTTTAACGGAAAAACTTGCAACACTTATATAAAGATAGTGGATACCAGAGGTTCAGAAGGGAGGGGGAGGGATGAATAGGTAGAACATGGGGCAATTTTAGGGTAGTGGAAATGTTCTGTATGATACTGCAGTGACAGACACATGACATTATACATTTGTCAAAGCCTATAAAACAAAGTGTAAACCATAATGTAACCTACAAACTTTGTTTAGTAGCAGTGCTTCAATATTGGTTCATCAGTTGTAACAAATGTACCACACTAGTGTAAGATATTACTAATCAGAGAAATTACGTGTGCACGCATGTAGGTTATATGGGAATTTCCTATGCTTTTGGTGTAATATGTAAATCTAAAACTTCTCTTAAAATAAAGTTTATCATTACAAAAAATCCACAAAGTGGTTATCTCTGAATGGTAGAATTATGGCTCATACTGTGACTTCATAAATTGTCTAAAATGATTATTTAACTCTACAGTCAGTAAAAAAACCTTAAAAGTACTGCCTTCCTTGGCCACTCCTGTGCCTGTGGGAGCACATGAGTTCTGGGGTGGGTAGGCGATCAGAGGCTCCAGGTGGGCCCCCTCATCAGTGGCTGTGCCACTACTGTCACACCATCCAGGGAAAGCTAAACTTGTCCAATTTGAGACCTATAACCCATTGATGATATTACATATCCCATGTTCATCAAGGTTTGGATTCAAAAGTTGTTGCTTAATCCACGGGAGACACGAGGTTTAAAGGGTATGCTTCCCTCCGAAGCTTCTGTGCTGTGAGAGTCTCCTGGGATGAGCTATACTTACCTTGGCATCCATACCAAAAGGGTTGCTGCTATGGGTAAGGTGTGTACACCGCCACCTATATACTGACCTATAACACAGGACAGCTCACTCTCCCTTGGCAGGGAAGGGAACTCACACTCACTGCCACCCAGGGCTCCAAAAGACCCTTCAGGCAGAAAAAGTCATGGCAGGCTGCCTACTCAGAGGACTTGCAAATGATCCATTCATCTATAAATACTAAGTAAAATCCTTGAGCCAAGCTGGCATGTCAGAATTGGCTCCCTGGAGAATTTCTTTTTTAGCTAACGTGCTACACCATTAATATACACAGGGGTGCAATCAAAGAAAGGGTCCTGTGAGCCTGATTTTGTAATCTAGTAGAGAGACCACCGAGGATGTTGCTTGCATATTAGACAGTGGTCTCTTAATGGGAACTCACTGGAGAAATCAGTCACGTCTCAGCCCAAGGAACGGTGGATGCTCCTGAGCAACCTGCCTTGTTTTACTTAATGGACACTTTGACTGCAGTAATTCATTAGCGTTTCTTTCTATGCCATGGCAACCAAGACATACAGAACCTGAGTGGCTCCTTTTAGCAACTGCATGGGATGTCACAATAAAGTTTGGTGTACTACAGTAATCTTGGCACCATTCATTTTTCTAAACTTTTTCTTCTCTTTGCTCTAATTTTCTCACTCAATTTTTGTCTATATGTTGTTTTTTTCTTTGTATTTTGAATGATGCCTTAAACCTTTTTGGAATGAGGCAAAATATTAAATACATAGATAACCATATTGTACTTATAAAAATGCAGAAAGGCTGTAACAACTCTGTTAACTGAGCCCAGAAACCACCTTCATTGAATTGAAATATTAAATGCATAGATTAATGTCAAATATATAGATAACTTTAGTTTAAGGCTGTAATGCAGTAATGTTTTAACTCCTCTTCTAATTGATTCTCAGGTCCACAAAGAGGGTTTTTCAAGATAGCAGTGATTATTTTTGGTCTGATGTATCATTTTTGGATTCAGGAACCTTAATATATAATGATTCAGGATCATTATATATTGATATTTCTAGGATTATTAATACTTTCTCTTGCAGTAGATAAAATAAGTGGAAATCATAAAAAACGTGGCTTTTACTACTTAGTTTAAAAGACTACTATTTCCAAAGAGTCATTAAGAGAAAAACTAAGCAATTTTTTTTTCTTTAGATACTAGGGCCAGGAACCTTACATGTGGGAAGCCAGCATTCAACCTCTGAACCACATCAGCTTCCCTGAGTTGCCTTTTCTGTTTGCTTGCCTATTTTTTTTTTTTTTTTTAGAAGGCAACAGACACTGAACCAGGACCTCCCATGTGGGAAGCAGGCACTCAATCGCTTGAGCCACATTTGCTCCTGAAGCAATTTCATTTTAATCATTAAGATTTTAAAGTTCTAATCAAGGCATATGGAAATAAATTGCCTAGGGTAACTGTGCAGTCCAATTTTTTGGACAATTTCTGTTAGGTGCAAAAATACATAAGGTCCAGTTTCTCTACTTACAATATGGGAACATCTCAGGGCCAGGATGAAAAATTAGTCTTTGGTACTTGTGATGGTTAGGCTATTGTGTCAATTCAGCCACGTGATTGTGCCCAGTTGTTTGGTCAAGCAAGCACTGGGCTAACTGTAATACAAGGCATTTATAGACTTTAGTCACCATTGACTTTACAGCAGTGGTAAATCCTAGATAGCTGGTTATAATTACATCAATCAGGGAGATTGCCATCAGCAAGAGTGATGCTTAATTCAATCAGTTGAATGCCTTAAAAGGGGAAGTGATACCAGCATTGAGAAAGAATTTCCAAGCTTGTCTTTGAACAGCCAACATCTCCCAGAACTCGTCAAGAACCTTCATTGGACTTTCAGTGGAGCTCATGGTTGCAGCCTGCCTGCGGAACCTGGACTTGTGCATTCCACGGCTGCGTGAGAGACTCTGATAAATCTCTTACTATCGACAGATATCCCTTGTTGATTCTGTTTCCCTAGAGAACCTGACTAATATAGTACTGTAAGTGTGAGGCCCTGAACTGCTTACTTTGGGAGCTACCCATTTTGGGGGGAGGCGTTCCACAGAATGAAGTATAATCTTAGTCATTTATTAAATAGGACCTCATGCCTCCGCCTTTTTCTTATTCACAGGATAAAGCCAATAGTGGCAAAAGAACAACAGCAACACACACAAAAAACCAAAAAACAAAAACCACACATGCAACAAGACTGAATAAAAAAGTAAATAAAAAACAAAAACACATTTTTATTTTCCTCTGAGTCATTAACGTCATCTTTGGATTAGAAAAAGTAAGAAAACCTTATGGATCACCTTACAAACTCCCACATAAGAGAACAATATGAGAGATAATCAGCTATAAAATCCCCAACTTTGCTGATTAAATTCACTTTATATTAAGAATGAGCTGAATTCAAAGGCAGCATCATGGCTGTAAGCAGCAATTCCACTTTAATTTCCTTTGAGCAAATAGGAAATGGTTGACAGGAAGGACGTCTGGGTCTGAGAGATAATTTCTGTTTTTCTGAATCTAGATTCTGGTTCTGAGACTGACAGTTGGTGGGGACTGGAAGAAGCAAGGGACATCTATCAAGAGATACAATAAAAAGCCTTTGCTCTCTTCACTAAGACTATTTTATAATGTGCTACTTGCTAGTGTATGAACCTGGTGGTCAAAAAAGCAGAATAACTGTGTCAATAGCCTTCTTAAGGTCCTCTGAAAAACAAACTCAAAGGTGTGTAGAGGGAAGATAACGAAAGGAAGATAAGGGCAACAAACGGTAGAGAAAACCCAAAGATACCAAGTGGAGTACTTAATGGTAAGCATCCTTCCTTGATGATGCTCAAAACATCCTCAGTTTCATTAAGGTTTATTATTCATTCAACAAACACTTGGCTGGATGCCAGCCTCCTGAGTACCAGGTACTGTGCCAGGTCTGTGTGTGCTGGGGGACACCTCACCGCCTTATAGGAGAGCTCTGACAGGCACTGAGAAACTGTTAGAAGAGTTCAAAGACACTCTTGTAGTGGCTGCAAGGAGTTAGCATTTGATGTGGACATCAAGGAGACATGGGAATCCAATGTGAGATGGGAGAAGGGCAATCCAAGTGGATCAATTATTCCAAGCACAGTTCACGAATGAAGAAACCACCTTACTCAGAACTCTTAAGATTCCACAATAAATTCCTCTCCTACTGTCACCTGGCTTCTCTTCTATCTTACACACTGTGCCATCAGGTAAAAGTGCCCCAAGAAGCACTACCACCAACTTTTAAAAAAATTTCTTTTCCCTCCCCCCACCCCCAGTTGTCTGTTCTCTGTGTCTATGTGCAGCGTGTTCTTCTTCGTCCGCTTCTGTTGTTGTCAGCGGCACGGGAATCTGTGTTTCTTTTTATTGCGCCATCTTGTTGTGTCAGCTCTCCATGTGTGCGGCGCCATTCCTGGGCAGGCTGCACTTTCTTTCGCGCTGGGCAGCTCTCCTTAAGGGGCGCACTCCTTGTGCGTGGGGCTCCTCTACGCAGGGACACCCCTGAGTGGCATGGCATGGCACTCCTCGTGCTCATCAGCACTGCGCATGGGCCAGCTCCACACGGGTCAAGGAGGCCCGGGGCTTGAACCATGGACCTCTCATGTGGTAGATGGACACCCTAACCACTGGGCCAAGTCTGCTTCCCTACCACCAACTTTTAATAGGCCTCTTACAGACCTAATGAAGGTAAAGCTTATCATGACTCCAGTTCCAGGTTCTTGACAATCAAAAGTCAGCTTTACCTTTCCAAAGTCATAATCCACTGAGGTTTTTTCAGGAGATATTTCAGATACCAGTGAGCCTATGCATGCTCCAGTACAACTGCAGCACAGGATCATGAGTGCCTCTGCACACGCGTTCCCCTTCCTCTGGTCAGTCTCGCTCCCATTTCTGTAGGACCCAGTCATTCACCCAACTGAGCCCTGTGATGTGCTAGACACCATGCTAGGTGCTGGGAACTGGACACAAAGCAGCAAACATTACTGAAAAATATTTATTTTACTTAAGATTTTTAACAAATCTATGGAATTAGCTAATTGAACTCTATAGCCAAATGAAATTCAAAAATTAAAAAATTTTAAACTTAATATATTTTAAAACTTACAGAAAGTACAGAATACAATCTAATAGCTGTGGATATACTATCTCCTCATTTAACAGATGTTCACATTTCATTAGGCTTGCTTCAAATGGCTCTAAAAAATGTTACAGATTGGGCCAAAGCCTAATTCCTGGTACATTTTTGTCTTACTTTCTTCCCTTGAGGTGAGGTAGCACTATCTTAAATTGTGTATGTCATTCCAAAACAGTACCAAACATTATTTAAATACTATACAGCATAGCTGTGCATATTTGAAAATGTTCATAAATGATATCATATCCTCCTGTACCTACTCGTTAGCAACTTTTGATTTTCATTCAACAGTCTGTTTTGGAAATGTGTCCTTCCAAATTGATACACATAGATCTAGTTATTACATTTTAACTTCTCTTGAGTTTACTTATTCACAATTTGGTTTCCATTTCCATCCTGATAGGTAACTATATTCTTCCTAATTTTTTACTATTGCAAATAATGCTACAACGAGCATCTTTGTACCTGTCTTCCTGTGCACACATCTGTCAGGCTTCCTGATGACGTTGAGTTCTAGGAATTTTAAATCCTACTCTTCTGCCTGTTGATTCGCATTCACTGATGAGTTTTATGGACTTGTGTTTTGTAATATCTGATTGCGAGTTCATTTTTACTGGTGTTAGTTTCTCAGCTGGGGATTCCTGAACAAGGTGGATAGTTACATTTGGATGCCAAACTCACTCATGGTGCAAGCATGGGGATTATCAAGATTGCAGCCCTTTGAGGTTAATGGCTTAATGTAGTAGTCTTAGTTCAAGCTTACCACTCTGGGTGTTTCCAAGGCTTATTCTTTGGTCCCTGCACAAATGTTAAGCCCAAGCCCCTAGTACTTATTTTGGGGGTTGACACCTGTCCCCAAGACTGCCTGCATTGCAGAGGCAGCACCGATGCTTTTGACACTGGCTTCTGGTTCCCTCTCTGTTTCTAGTATCTGGGACTTTTCTTTCCTCTTTTGCCATTTCCTCTAGGTATTGACTTTTATTATTGTTGTGGCTGTTATATTTTTATCAAATATTTTGAAGAGTTTTATCGAAAGATTTTCTATGTTAGCTTAGTTAGCTATATTGCCAGAATAAGAAGTCCTCACTGAATTCTTTAAATGTTGAATTAATTTTTCTATTAGAGTAAAATTATATTTTTTAAACCAAATGGCTCACACATTTTTGGAATTAAACAATACCATACTACTGAATTTGTGAATTCCTCTTTTTGGCACTAAAGATATACCAGAGTTAGAAACTTCTAATTTACAAATTTATATATTTCCTTTAATTTCTCTCCCTATAAAAAACTGTTGGATATTTTTAAAAGATCATGTAATTTTAAATTTGTGTTTTAAAAGTTTTAGTGATCTTATTTGTATGCTTTATGCTTTACTAAACATACCAATATGCACAACTGTCAAAAAAATTCATGTGAATACAACTCACTAGTCTAAGAGATTCAAAATTCTAAAGCAACAATCAGCTATAAAGGATAAACTATAGACAGGAGCCTATTTACTAACAGGGATTTGAAGAAACTGTGAAGTAGAGCAATTATGAGGCTAGAAGTAACTTAGAGACAGGTTATTGTGGGCATACCTACCTAAGAGTGAGCAAACACAGCTTAAAAATGTAGGCAATAGAAGTGCTTAATGCTAGGCTTTACAGGAATATGTAATTCCTAAGAAAGAAATTCACAGATAGGATAAGTAGTGATATCACCACCTGGAACTTGTGGCAGTAATTTTTATAGTACTAGTGTTTTAAAATAGCATGAAATGCTACTTAAAGAAATAACAATCACAATTACAAATGTTTTTATTTCAGTAATATATTGCTTTTGTATTTATTATATTTAAATAAACTAAATTATGTTATATACTAATTATTTCATATAGTAATTCTTTAGAGTTTGAGAAAAACCAAAGTAAACTGAAGACATTTTAAAAATTAACTAAATGCTATCATTTAGAAATATTTCTTAGTAAAAAACCCCACCAAAAAACCATCAACAAAAACAGGTCTTCAAAGCACCAATCTGAAGTTAACTTTACCAAATAATTAACAATTACTTATGAAAAACATTTATTATCTGTACCCACATATGAGAAATCAGGTTTTTAAACGTAGCATATGAGCTTTTGCTACAGAAGCTTACTAATACCATATAAAAAACTTCAAGCACAGGACTGAAGGATAATATTGCAAGAGGCTACTCAAAATAAGAATAAATTGACATTTTTTGATGTCAAGTTCAAGAAGGCAAGTTAACAGTGACAACACTATTATGATGGTTTGCTGCATCCAGCACAACTTAATAAAAGGCTTGTAACTGAGGCTACGTAAAGAGTGAGCCATCCTGTACCTGGTGCTGGCGATGCTTGGTGATTCTGCTCCAAGCCTACATCTTTCTAGCTGACTGGCAACAATCTGCCTTTCCACTTCCAGTTCTCGGGTGAGTCGTTGAAACTGAAGCTCCTGTGAGTCAAGGAAATAAAAGTATATAAGGCGCCGAGGTTTGCTGCTCAGGCAGATTTATGAATGAATGTATGTCACAGGAAACATAGGCACATACTCATAACATAACGTTTAATGTGGCTTGGTGAATTCTGAATTTTTGATGTAATTCTTGGCCTAAATTTAACTACTGATTTGTAGCTTTTTCAAACTTAAAGGCACTAGAACATCAGCCGTTGTTTGGAATTGCAAGATGTAGATCTTTATTTGCCTTTTATGGGGCTCTAATTGAGATCTTTTAAACACCACCTCTGCACTACTTTATTAAACTTTAGGTTTGCAGAGACTTTTTTGATGTGTCTACATCAAGGGGCATGCCAATCAATGTCAGCTCTTCATCTTCAATGACTAATTTTTATAACCCTCATACTGTATGTCAGCATAACATTAAAAATGTATAGTCTCATGATAAGAATCACTTTACCATGTTTGATAGAAAGGCTTTCAATTATTAAGAAAAAAATAATTCCAATCACACAGAAAAGGTCTTTCTACCACATAAGCAACAAAATTTTGCTATTGTCACAAATGCATTCATGGGCTATTGTGTGAAGGGAAGATGACAAAAGATTGAAAAAGACTGAGCATTTTAAATTGTAATAGAAAGCCAGATAGACTGCCAAAAGAAATTAAATTTTGTAACCAATGCTGCATCATCAAGGTAAACAAGTTCTATTATAGGAGAAGATGGCATAACTTTATTTGTATTCCTTTCACTGTTAGCTTGACAGGATTTTAATAAATGGAAAGCATGCATGCTATAAAACACTCACCAATCAAATAAAGAATACACCAAAGGCTTTAAGCCATAAATAACATCTCCGGTAACACTTCAAACTCCCCTGTGCCATTTTATCTACTTACAAGTCTACATGTAGCAAATGCTAAACTGTAACTAGTTTGATTTGACGGCTGTTAGTTCCAAATACTAGGTATGTGAATACTAACTCTAGAAACAAATCAGAAATAAATCTATTTAAAATTTACTTATGGCAATATTTTAACATTTGTTTGCTATAAAAAGAAAAACAAAATTCAATTGAAAATATATTAACTCCCCTGTAGAATCAGACAATTGTACATTCAAATTACTTGATAGCATTGTCCTGCAATTTCCATAAGCCATTCTTAGAATAATTTTTAAGGAATAGTTCCTGGTGTCCTTATGGCTTTCTGATATAGAGAGTCCTGTTCTTATGAGATCAATCAGTATGGGTCTTACTGGACAGGGCTTGAATGATTAATAATTGGATCAACAATGCTGAACAACATAATCATAATGGGTAAACGGGGCAACAACTGACTCTAAAAATTCCAAGACCACTAGCTCTTCATCAGTGTTCAGCAATGAAAGAGTAGATCCAAAATGGTAAAATACTTAGTACCAGGCTAAGAGAATTTATTTCAAGACAAATAGTATAATGCTGAAATCAGAACTACTCTTTCTTTGCCCTTGAAAGTCCCATATTTTTATGATATACTTTCATTCATTCAATTATTTTACTCAGTTTAAAAAATTATATACCTCTTACCCAACCAAACTGGTTGCCTTTATCAAGCTTATCCAGGAAAGGATCATCTGTGAATACCAGAATATTCCCTGAGCCATCATATTATCTTTCACTTTATGTACAGTGGCTAAGAGGGATTTAGGGCTAGATTGTTTTCCTCATTTTGGGAAGGCCAAAAGTTATCAGGGTAGGAGTAAGATATGTGCCAAATTAGAACATGGAAAACAATGCCTTGGCTTTGACAAGGAGATGCATGCATGCCAGACTGTGACTTGGGTGCTGATACCAAGAGTGACTCCAGAAAACAGGGAACTAATTTTCTATCTCTTCCACCTTTTTGCTGCACACCATGCAATAGGCTTCAAGAGAAGATCCTGACTAGGAAATGACTGTCATAAACCGTTCTGTCTAGTGCTTGGTGGCTGTGCCAGTGGTTTCTTGGTATGACCAATTTTGCAGCACAGATTTGGACATGGTTTCTGGAAATTTTTGTTCTCAAGCCTTGCTCTTCAGTCTGTGTAACACCAACTCAAAAAACTCCCTTCTGCTTAATGAGCCATGTCAGCCTCTGGTTCTTGCAACTAGGAACCTTGACTGACACACCTATAGAAACTACTTACAGTCACAGAGTTGCTAGGGCGAACCCACAACATAGCTGCATCTTTTACTTAAGAGTTGGGTGTTCCTTTAATATCCTTACAGACTGAATAAAGTTCAAGTTTTAAATATTGTGAGAAACTTCAAATGTGAAGAAAAGTATAGGTAATAATAATACAATGAGCTGCTCTGAATCTCACTCTTCTACAGCAAATCTCTGTATTTTGTTAATTTGCTTATTTTTTGAGAAATAATATATTACAGATAAAAAGAAATAGAATTTCCTGGATACCATTTCCACCCTTTCTCCTTTCCCAGAAGTGGCCATTATTTTGAATTTGGTGTTTATTATTCATATGAATATTTTAAATTTCCACTACATATTTACAGATTAATAAATGATATTTGATACTGCTTTGCATGTTCAAACAATTCATATTAACAGCACATTATCCACAGTCTGCTGCAGATTGCTTTTACTGCTCAGTATGATTCTGGTGTTTATCAATGTATGTGGATCTCATTAGTTTATTTTCACTGCTCAATAGTATTCCATTATACATATATAACACAATATATTTACATGTTCTCATTATGATGAACCCTTGGTTTCCAATTTAATGAAATGACAATGAGGCTGCAAAATAACCATCCTTGTACAAAACCACCTTATGCACATGTGGTAGGATTTGCCAGAGAGAGACCATGAAGTGGAACTGCCAGGCTGATGGGTAAGTGCACCTTCAACTCTGACAATGCCTGTCAAATTACTTTCTGAAATAGTGGGACCCAATTTGTATTTCAGCCAGCAGAGTACAAGAGTTCCAGTTTCTCCACATCTTCACTGACATTGATTTATATTTTGGGGCTTAAGTTTTTTCTTTCTGTTATCTGAGAGCCATGAAATATTGTACATGTGCTTTATTTTGTATTTCCCTGATTGCCACTATCTTTATGTGTTTTTTGGTCATTTAGCTTTTTGAATCTCACAGGTATAAATTCTCGGGGTGGGGGTGGGGGCGGGGAGGATGAAATTTTTCCCTACTGCCAGCAACCAAGATCAAGACAACATTTCTCTGCATGTCCTCTCTTGAGCGCCTGGTTCCTCAAAATCTTTAAGCTAAGGTGTAGCTTGGTATAGTTCCAGCTTTGGGACGGGATCTTCCATTAGAGTCTCCATTTTCTTTTTTTTTTTTTTTTTAAAGATTTATTTTTATTTATTTAATTCCCCTCCCCTCCCCTCCCCCAGCTGTCTGTCTTCTGTGTCTTTTTGCTGCGTCTTGTTTCTCTGTCGCTTCTGTTGTCGTCAGCAGCACGGGAAGTGTGGGCGGCGCCATTCTTCGGCAGGCTGCTCCCTCCTTCACGCTGGGCGGCTCTCCTTATGGGTGCACTCCTTGCGCGTGGGGCTCCCCTACGCGGGGGACACCCCTATATAGCATGGCACTCCTTGTGCGCATCAGCACTGCGCATGGGCCAGCTCCACACGGGTCAAGGAGGCCCTGGGTTTCAACGGCGGGCCTCCCATGTGGTAGACGGACGCCCTAACCACTGGGCCAAAGTCCGTTTCCCAGATTCTCCATTTTCTACAGTCTTCCTATGTAGTTGTCAAAAGACAAGCTCAGGATCATTAGGATGGGCAGATGCCTTCAGGATAAAGAGCAGGTTTATTACTTATCTCAGAATTCTCACAGTTCAGTTTGGTCTATGTGAATTCCTTACTTTCTTTCCAGCCTAGCCTAGCCTTGCTTTTAGAAAGATAATTTGAATGTTTTCTTAGGCATATTTAATTTTTTTAGAGGAAAGGTTGTTTATGATACTGATCTACCATATTGCCAGAAATGGAAATCTCAAAGGCTTTTTCATATTTTCTCTAAATTTCTCTGAGCTGAATTGAGGCAGAATTTCTCAGTACTCTCTTCAATTCACTATTTCTCTTTGTGTCCTGCTTATCCCATCTATTGTAATTTTTGTTTCAATAACTGGATTTTCAATTTCTGAGATTTCTAAATGTTTCTTTTTCATAAATACCTGCTCTTGTTTAGTTATGCCTACTTTTACTTGACAATTTCTGGCTGCTTTATTATGAAAGTTCTTCCTTCAATTAATCTTCAAGCACCCTAAGCATACTTATTTTAATTCTGTCAGACTGTTCCACAAATTGATTCTCCTCTGGAATATCTCATGATGCTGATTTGGTTAGCTATCTTTCTTTACAATAGATTTCTTTGAGTGTTTGAGATTTTTGGTATGCAAGCTCATATGGAATGAAAACTCTATCCTTCCCTTTTGTTTTCCTATTTAGTTACCTCTATTTAACTTCCCAGGTTCCTCAGTACAAAGTAAGGCCTTACATTGGTAATTCAGTATTTTTTTTCAACAGAAATACTAGGGATACTGCACTAGGCATGAGGCTATTTTCTTCTTCTTGTTTTTTGAAGTCCTAGGTAGCTTTCAGGACTAGGTACTCCCACTCCCATCTCCTTTGACAAGCAGAAAGAGCTCCACTCCAGTTCTTAGCTTCAAGGACTCATGTTGTTACTGAAAATAGGGCATGCTTTACACTCCTTTGGCCTCCTAGTCTCTCTCACCCCCATTTAAATCCTTACTGATGACCAGTAGTGACATGACTCCTGACCCTTTTCAAATTGCTCCAATGTTAGCTTTATTCAAATTTATTTTTTCCTCTTTATTTTTTAAATGTTACATTCAAAAAACATTAAGAGGTTCCCAGATATATCCCACCCCCCTCACCCCACCATCAGCAGCTACCATGGCCACTTTCTTCACATCAATACTACAATTTCTTCCATTACTAATCACAATAGTTCCCCAGCAGTACACCAGTAAGTTCACTCTAATCCATACTCTATTCCTCCATCTTGTGGACCCTGGGATGGTTATGTACAGTCCCCCTCTACTTCAAGAGGGGGCTTAGAGTTCACATGGATGATGGATGCAATTCTCCTGCTTGCAGTTGTAGGCACTCTTGGCTCCCTGGTGTGGTGATTGACCTTCTTCCCCTCCCTGTTAGCTGGTCTGAGTTGACACTTTTATTCAAGTTCTTTTTCTAATTACATCACCAGCTGGTGCTTGGTAGTAATCCCTCAGTGCCAGAGCAGCTCATCCCTGGGAGTCATGTCCCACGCTGGGGGGAAGGTAATGCATTTATATGTTGAGTTTGGCTTAGAGAGTGGTCACATTTGAGTACCATGGAAGCTCTCAGGAGGTAACTCTTAGGCACGTTGCAGCTCTAGGCCTAGTTCATATTTCACACACACAAGCTCATAAGCATAGTCATCGGTATCAAGGGCTCATTGTTGGACCATCCTTCTTTGTTGGTCTTTGCCATTGCACTTGGGGGATTGTGCTCCGGTCTGGCGGGGGCAAGTCCAGGGACCTGTGGGAAGAAGCGGGGTGGGGCAGGAGTCGAGAGAAGAATGGAGGCAAGACAAGGTTCTGATCAAGCCTCGTTTATTGGGGGTAGAACATGGGAATATATAGAGAGGGAAGGGAACGTGTACATAGGTGATAGGCTGGTCTTGTGGGTGGCAGACGTCCAAGGAGGGGATTGGCCGACAGTTCGCGCTGGGTCTGCGGAGTTTCGTGCCTTGTGCATGCGTATTGCTGTGGTCACCTGAGTAGTGGTAGGAGGGGGAGAACAAAGAAACAGGGAGGAGAAGAATAAGGAAATGACAGGGCAGATTTGTGAACTCCGCCATGTTGTGAGAGGCTGTAAACAGACCTCACAGCGGGTGGCTCCCCACAGGATTGCTGCTATTCCATTGGGGAATATGATACAGCTCCCCTGGCTAGGAACTTAGCACTCCCTCTGTTGTCATTTTCATTCTAATTTATGATGTCTTTTTATAAACTCTTCACCTTTTCTCCCAGAACCTTTCTACTTCCCAGCTTTAATTTAATGTGGTTCTTCCCTGAAAACACATTTTTCCTGCAGCCCTCTCTAGTGAAGACTATGCATTCTTCCACATCCCATACCCAAGGTGCCTAGGAGGTGGCATTTCCCTGGCTTCCTCTGTACCTCTACTTATTAGCATAAAGTTATTTAAAATATTTCTCATTATTCTCAGGATGTCAGTAGGATTTGTAGTTGTATCCCCTCTTACATTCCTGATATTGGTAGGTTGTACTCTCTTTTTTTCTAGTCAATGAGGAACATTATTCTTCCAAATACATGCAAAGTCTCATTGTCCTTTAAGGCTCGTGCCCTCCAACTATACAGCCTCCCCTGCCCACTTTCATTACTTCTCTTTACTTCAAGTTATTTTAACCAATTCACTAAGCCTGCAGGAACAGCTTCCACAGTTACTACAACTATGATGATGACAATAAAGACATAGCACTAGGCGCTCATTATCAGGCCACCAGTTATGATACCCTCAACATCCTTCCCAATCTTCAAACTCCAGCTGCATCCTAGGCTTAGAGGAAGGAATATCCCTCTTGTCTAAGGCTATTCCTTCCATCCCCTTCTGCATCTTCCAGGATCTTGCTTTTCTCACGTGAACATCAATGTTTCCTCTCACTATATATATTTTCCTAATACAAATTAAAATAGGAGACAGATGTGAATTTTTGGGAAATATTATGTGAATAGGATGTTACACTGGTAGCAATTCGTCATGGAGCATAATAAAATTAATTTGACCTAAATAGTTTAAAAAAAAAAAAAAGGAAAGGAAATGTTCAACTTTGTACCAAAAATCATCTCACATCAGCAGTATTTATATTATACATCACACTGAGGGTCAACATACCTTTCTATACTATCAATCTCAGCAAGAAAGTACTGAGTACTGGTTATATTCAAAGAATAATTTTTTTTTAGGTACTGGGGACTGGGGATTGAATCTAGGATGTGGGAAGTTGTTGCTCAATCACTGAGCTCGTTGGCTCACCTGAGTTGGTTTTTTCATTTATTTTGCTTGTTTGTTTTTGTTGTTTAGGAGGAACCAGGAACTGAACCCGGACATCCCATGTAGGAAGCAGGTGCTCAACTACTTGAGCCACATCCACTCCCCTAAGAAAGCATTTTTATTTCAACCACTGTTGTGGAAAATTTTTCCAAAAAGTAATACTTTACTTTTCTGCCTTAGTATACTGATAGAGATTTTATATCATTAAAAGAATAATTCTCATTGGAGAGTAACAGTCTAGATCTTTAAGGAGCAGGGGATTGGGCAATATGTCCTGTTCCCAAGACACACTATATTGCATTTTCCCCTTCTCATGTTCAAAAGATGGCTAAACTATTGTCAAGATCTTATCTTTGAGATTCTTGAGCCTGATCTAGAAAGCCATTATAAGGATAAATATTTGAGCACTCATAAGAAATCTTCAAAAACCTGCTAAATATTATTCTCTAATCTACACTGGTATTAAAATCAAAGCAGCCATATTTTTGAGGGTCTTTGCACATCTCATCTTTAGGATAACCAGCTGGTACCACAGAGGTGATCAAATGTCCTTACCACCTTACTAACTGACAAATGATTACGTTACTTGGGATTCCTAAATCAATACATAATTAATAATTATCTCCTTTGTACTACCTAACTCCCTTTGTTAAAAGGAAATTCAAAATAAAAAAGACTTAATATTGTCTTTTCAAACTGTATTCTGAGAATACCAGAGTCCCAGAAGATGTCCCTTAAAGAAAAGGCTCCAGGTAAAGAAGGTTTGGGAAATGGAGTACACCAGGATTCCATGTTGTAAAGATTCACAGCAACACTAGCATTTTTAAGGCTCTGAGAAATTTACCAGTAGGAAATTGGCTTACCTTTATTTAACTCTTTTATTTATTGAAATTAAGCATGCTTTTTCATTTTCAAGAAAGAACTTTATTGTTTTATCCTGCTACCAAACCACACAGGAATATATGATGGTCTAGCTTTCATATACTCTTTCCTTCAGCTTTAGTGAAGCAAAGAGAAAACAGCCAAAGCTTACCAGATCTCTCAGTTTATTTTCTAAAGTTCAGTCTCTAATCAGTAATTTTGTCATCAAAGCTCCTTTATTAGGAACTTAAAAAAATAGGAAGAGGTTTACATTAAAACACAGAAGGAAAGCTTTCTGCTTACAGCCAAATGTGTATGAGAACTACAAGGTAAAAAGGTAGAAAACCAAGATTTTCAATCAAACCACTGATTGCTTTTTAAAAATTTTCTACTCAACAGTTATTTACTATGTGACTTGCCATTGGTTATTCAGTCTCTCACTTGGAAATCCCTGACAATCACATGGGTCCATGTATACCATATTCACCATCTCTAACCAGATGCACTTTTTTTTTCTTTTTAAAAAAAGATTTTTTATTTCTCTCCCCTTCCCCCCTACCCCCCGCGCCCGGGTTGTCTGTTCTCTATGTCTACTTGTTGCATCGTCTTCTCTGTCTGCTTCTGTTGTTGTCAGTGGCACAGGAATCTGTGTTTATTTTTTTGTTGCGTCATCTTGTTTTGTCAGCTCTCCCGTTGTGCAGTGCCATTCTTAGGCAGGCTGCACTTTCTTTCGCGCTGGGCAGCTCTCCTTAGGGGGCGCACTCCTTGCGTGTGGGGCTCCCCTACACGGGGGACACCCCTGCATAGCAGGGCACTCCTTGCGCGCATCAGCACTGCGCATGGGCCAGCTCCACACGGGTCAAGGAGGCCCGGGGTTTGAACCGTGGACCTCCCATGTGGTAGACAGATGCCCTAACCACTGGGCCAAGTCCGCTTCCTCTAACCAGATTCAAATCCCACAACTTCAACAGTCTGATATGGAGCTCACCTGAAAGATGAACCAGCACCGATATACAGCTGTACCTCTGCACCACTCCCCACCCTCCCTGCCCCCACTGCAGTAGCTCTCACCAAGTGGTCCCTGAATCAGCAACATTAGCAGCAGCTAGGAAATTATTAGAATCAGAGGGAGTGAGGCCCAGCAATCTGTACTTTAACAAGCCCTCCAGGAGATTCTCACACACTACAGTCTAAGATCCATACCGTGCAGATGGTCCATCTTTCACTAAGTGTTTTTATCATTTCCTCTCTTCCTCTTAGTCCCCATTTCTCACACATTCATCAATTCGCCAAATCCTGTCACTGTACCTCTTTAACAATGGAAGAGTCCAACTTCTGTCATTCCTACCATTGATACCCTTGGTTCAGGCTCACATTCATGTTAGACTTGCAATAACCCCTCACTAAGTCTTCTCCCCTCCCATGGCGGGGAGGGGCTTCCCTCTCATGTGTTTTTCACATTTCAGCTAAATCTAAGGCACAATACTGCTTACCGATAACTTCTATCTGTTATTGAGGGTTTACTGGGCTTCAGGCTCCCTGCTAAAAATGCTCTACTTTCTAAAAACGCTATTACTTTCTACATCCCTATAGTTGGCCTGCAAGACAATCAGAGCTGCTCTCATTTCTTGGATGGGGTGACTTGTCTAAGATCACCGAAAGTAAGCAAGGATTTGAAATCATGCCCAATGGAGTCCAAATCCCATGCCATTAGCTACTGTGCTACAGCTCTCCCCATACAACAACTTATCAAAACAAACTCAGCCCTTAAAACCCTCCACTCAGCCTGGCCCCCAAATATCTTTTTCTGCTCTCTCATTACTCCCGTTCATGCACCTTTTCATGGTTTCCTATATGTGGAATGCCAGGCTTTTTCTCAACTGTTCCATCCATCTGAAACACAATTCCTGTGAGTAGCCACACCACCCCTGCATGGACAACTACATTCCTATATCCAGCCCTTGGGTGGGAATAGGGCTCAAATTACTAAGTTGGGTTCTTCTTAAAGAAGAGCAGAATCTATGTTTTAGTCATCTCAGCCATCTCCAGCTCTCGGGGGATGGAGGGACACAATGGCGACACAAAAAACCCCTGCTAATTCATTGAAATTTAGGTAGCAAATTTTATTAAGTATGTTATAACTGATCTTACAGATCCAAAAAATATACTGATTTCTGATATTTTTATCCAGTGACAGGCATAATATATTTTAGATGATCCTTTCTGAGGTTCTCAAAGCATTTCAAATGTAATAATCATATTCTTACAATATAGGTAAAGAAGATTAGAAAAAGCTATGCTACAAAAGAATTTTCTACTTTTATTTAAAGTTTCAGAGAGACACAGAGGCAGAGCTCAGACTAGAACCTATTTCCTACCACCATTTTGTTGACTGTTTTTTTTTTAACAAATTAGCTTGATCAAAAATTTCACATTATTCATGATGACATGGAAAAAATCTGTTTTTTAAAATCTATCAAACAAGAAGATATGCATAATTTCAGTGGCATAATAGCTTACTGCTGTTAATATGACTTACCCCACGCCACTGCCTGCCCTCCCGACCCACCAACTGCTTTCCCTAATTCCATGATTCCTCACACATTATGTCCTGCTTATCAGAAAAACAAGACTTACTCAGCCTGGCATGCCAGTTTTGAAAACCTGTCCACCAGTCTTCTGACATCTTCAACTGTTGAACCAGCAAAGCCTTCTTTAATTTTCATTTATCTTATCCCCTAAAAAGTATAATGTTTGTGTATATGTTGTACATATGTCTACAGGCATGTAAACATAATTCTAATCAAGTGTTCTATTAGTTGAGGTTTTACCATTATAGTCTAAAATTCTTCTTATTTCTGGAGGCCCTAGTAATCAAATAATAATGAGGAAAAGAGATGCAACAAGGAAAATGGATGGTTGGTAACAGTGTCAGTTGTAGCTGTCAATGACATTTGTTGCTATCATTTTCTAACTAAGTAATTATCTGGTAGAAATGATGTCAAAAACACCAAGAAATTTTCTTTAAAATGTAATGCCTTGAATATTTGATTAGCTGTTACTTAAAATTCACTAAAAATTATGAAAAACAATGATGATTTAACATTAATAATTTAACTGGTTTTCTAGTCCATAAATGTTTTAAAAATTAAGACCAATTATGCATATCACCTAATGTTAGATGCTTATTTTGGGGTTAATTGGCTGCACAGTAATTATAATAATTCACATAAATCATTATTTGCTAAAATGGAAAACTGAGAAGAAAAAATGACTAGTTTTCCTTCTTTCGCTATACAGATTAGTTATATGTGTTATTTGTATTTGCAAGCACAAGCAAAAAATATAAAAATGTAAGGGAAAGGAAAACAAAGCTAACTTTAACATTCTTTTCTTCAGTAGATTCAATAAATAGCACCAGGAAATAAGACACAAATTTTTTTAAATGATTAAGGTTTGTTTAGTAACTTAATGAATGTAATGGGAAAGAAAACTAATAATATCTAGTGCATGGAAATCTTTTCTTGTGATCATATATTTTTTTTAACTACTAGGTTTACTTCTACAATTGTTCTGCTTTTGTAGACGTTTTATGTATAAAGTGTGTGTGTGTTTACTAGAATTAGACTGTATATTAGTTGTGCCCTAGCTGGTATACAAATTTCAATTTTTTTGTCTTAACTTTGTAGGTTTTCATTTTATCCCAAGATTTTCCTTTCTATACCTTCTACACCTTCACAAATTATCCTGGGCTTCTAGAGAAGTAAAATTAAGAAAACAACCAACATATTATGATAAACCATACACATTATCTAACCTACAAGGAACCTAAAAGCCTTTAGGACAGAACTGCAGCAGGTTGGATCTGTGACTCAATGCATCTGCATCCAGACAAAGGTCTACTTTAATCCTCAGGTCTACAAGGCAGTCTGCCTTTTGTGTTTCCATAGTTGATGTCCCTCTGTTTTCCTGAGTCTCCTCCTTTCTCCCCCAGTATCCAGCTCCCTCTACTGTGTAGCCATTCACAAAAGCAATTTCAATTTACTTTTTGGTACCCTAATTTGAATAACTGTATATTCCTTACTTACCTAAAAAGTACACAAGTTAAATAATATTGTTTTACTTCTTTTAGGTCTATATGGATGCTTTGGTATTTAAAAACAACTGGCTCTCAGTAAGAAAAAAAAACGAGTTCTCAAGAAAAGAAATGCCAGATCCGAATATGTTATTTATATTGTTCAAACTGATTTACTTGCCTGAAAGAATCTTTAAATTGCCACATTTAGAATTCTTTTTCTCCTGCACACAATACAGCTCACTTATGAAGAAATAAATTTATGTTTTGAAGAGGTATAATTTGAAATTAAATGTCATATTTTCTTGCTTCCTGTTTAGTCATGAGAGTAATAATTATACTAGGTACCACTGAACGAATGCCAACTGTAGGTCAAATATTCTCCACACATATTCTCTAATCCAGACCAAAGTCCAGGCCAACTTTGAGTTGAGGGAATCTAGGGTGGGAGAGGCAAAATAAATGAGTTGCTCAAGGTCACAGAAATAGTGAGGTCCTAGGAGTGGAGTTCTGACTTCCTGTTCTTTCCCATTAGAGTTAGGTGAAAAAATTATGATTGTCTCTCTTCCATTCCTGAAGGTTATATTTAGAACTATAATTGACTTTATTGCTTCAGAACTTTCTTCTCAAATCAAATAAAGCCGTAGAATTTAATAAGGTGCCAGATGCAAGTATATATGGAAACGTACTAATTTTGACAAAGGTGGAATTTTCATTCAGTGGGAAAGGAACTCCTGGTATAATTAGTTAACATTCAGAAGAAAATAAAATTAGAACTCTACTTCACATTACAATACATATACATACACTCATGTAAATTTCACAATACATATAGAAAACAAATATACAAAAAGATGTTTGAGGAAAATATTTTTATGATCTGGAATGATACAGACATTCTTAAAGTAGACAAGAAACCCCAAAACTATAAAGGAAAACACAGGCATTTTATTTAACTAAAAAAAAAACCAAAAAACTGTATGCCAAAAGACAATGTTAAAGGACAAACAAAATGAGAAAAATATTTGTAACATATAACATATAGCAGATCAATAAAATCTCATGAATTTTTAAAAATGATTAAAAATTAGGCAATGGGTATCAGCATGCAAGTCACCATAAATGACATGTAAATGATAATTAAGAAAATTGGAGGAGGGGGAATGCTCAATTTCATTAGTTAGGAGAAAAGAAGTCAAATAAGACACCATTTTTCATCATCAATATGGCAAAAATTCTAAAAAAGCAGTAACATCCACGACTGGTGAGAAGCCAGAGAAAGGGTACTTACACATACTGTATGTGGGAGTGTGATCTGTAACCCTTTAGGGAAACAATCTGGTAATATCTATTAAAATAAAAAATACATATACACTATGGCCCTGCAATCCCACTTTAGAAAATATAACATTTGACACTGTTTATGAATTCCAAAAATAGATATTTGATTATGTTTATGAACTGGTCTGTTCTTCTGGGCATATTAGAATGTACTGGATTCAGAGGTTTCACTTTGACTTGATTAAATAATGATTAAGGTTTGACTGGGTCTCGTCAGTAGGACGTTGAGTCCCCACTCACAGAGAAAACTACACGGCAGAAGAGAGAGTTTGATTTTTTTTTGATGCTGGAGCCCTGGGAAGTAAACACACAGGAGAAGAACACAGAGGAACAGAGACAGCTCCAGAGACATGGCAGAGGCACGGGAAGCGAGAGAACCTGATAGTCTACAGTGGACCTTGTGGAGAGCCCAGAGAGGAAAGAGCCCTGGCAGAGAGATGAGACTTATCCCAGCCTATAGCTGATGCTGGAAGAAGTTGGGATCATAGAGCTTTAAAAGGAAGAGGGAACCTGAACCCGTGCAGATATCAGCAGCCATCTTGCCCCAACACATTGCAACAGACTGGTGAGAGAAGTAACTTTTACGCTTTGTGGCCTGGTAACTGTAAGCTTCTACCCCAAATAAATACCCTTTATAAAAGATAACAGATTTCTGGTATTTTGCATCAGCACCCCTTTAGCTGACTAATATAGATAATTACTCTAAAGAAGTAAAAACAGTACATATAAAATATTATTATTAATTGCGTCATTGTGACAAAAACTTATAAAAAATTGGAATGTCTACTAATAGGGCAATAGTTCAACAAAGTAAGGCATATTATGCAGTTATTTAAAAGAATAGTTGAACCTTTGTTGAATCAGCAGGATCATTTTATACTATTAAGTGAAAAAGTCAATTGAAGAACAGAGTAAAACACAACAAAAGACCTAGAATCTTTACATGTGTTTATGGTTTATTTGAGCATGGAGTAAGCTATGATAGAATGTTGTATAGATATACATAGAGCAGATAAGTTATACTGACTACTTCAGGAAGGCTGGGTTCAGAAAGGGATGGAGAGATTTTTAGGTTTTTATATTATCTCTTTTATATCATTTCACTTCTTGTAAATAGCATATGACTTTACCTAAAATCTAATTTAGAAAATTAAGAAAAGAATGAAAGGGCCAAAGAAAGAAAGAAATATTTGAATACTACCATGCCACATCCTGTTTAAAGATCAGTAAGGAAGTACCAGTCTTGAACTGATCTCTAGACCTGAGACATAAAATACATGTCACCCAACAAAAACAGAATATACATTCCTCTTGAATGCACATGGATCATTCTCCAGAATAGAATGTACATTAGGTCACAAAACAGGTCTCAATAAATTGAAAATACAGAAGTTATACAGTGTATATTCTCCAACCACAATGGAAT
This sequence comes from Dasypus novemcinctus, assembly GCF_030445035.2. Lineage (NCBI taxonomy): Eukaryota > Metazoa > Chordata > Mammalia > Cingulata > Dasypodidae > Dasypus > Dasypus novemcinctus. The sequence goes on from NC_080679.1 coordinate 90,792,228, forward strand.
GAAACTAGGAATAAATAACAGGGAGAAAGGGAAAATCCACAATTATGTAGAAATTAAATAACATAGTCATAACCAGTGAAAGGGTTAAACAGGAAATCACAAGTGAAATTGATGGATGCACTGTGAAATGATGGAATACCTGAAAGTAACTTGTTTGTTCTCTTTTCTCTCCCTGTGCTAGTGGTCTAAGTCCCCTCTCGTTATAAAGGTGGAGTGGACATCACCATCCCAGTGTCCACCGGATGGAGAAATAAAATATGGATTAGAGTGGACCTACTTTTATTGTACTATAGAACTACTGTGACTAGTAATGGAAGAAACTGTAGCACTGATCTGGAGAAAGTATCCACAGTAGTTGCTGAGGGCAGGGAGAGGAAAGAAAAGATGAGATACGGGGGCATTTTTAGGACTTGGAGCTGTCCTAAATGATATTGCAGGGACAAATGCTGGACATTATACATCCTGCCATAATCCACTGAATGGACTGGGGGAGGGAGGGTGTAAACTACAATGTTTACTATAGCCCATGTGGTGCAGCAGTGCTCCAAAATGTATTCATTCACCAAATGCAATGAATGTGCCACAATGATGAAAGAGGTTGTTGATATGGGAGGGTGAGGTGGGGTGGGGTGTGGGGTATGTGGGAATCTTTTATATATTTATTTTATTTTATTTTTAAAGATTTATTTTATTTATTTCTCTCCCCTTCTCCCTCCACCCTGGAGTCTTCTTCTGCGTCTGCTTGCACTGTCAGGTGGTACCAGGAAACTGCGTCTCTTTTTTGTTGCCTCATCTTCTGCGTTAGCTTTCCATGTGTGTGGTGCCACTCCTGGGTGGGCTGCACATTTTTTTTTTTCCACTTGGGGCAGCTCTCCTTGGGGGGCGCATTCCTTGTGTGCGGGGTGCCCCTTTGTGGCATGGCACTCCTCGTGCACAACAGGACTGAGCACTGGCCAGCTTAAAACATGGGTTAGGAGGCCCTGGGTATTGAACCCTGGACCCTCCGTATGGTAGGCAGACGCTCTATCACTTGGGTCACATCTGCTTCCCACCTTTTTTATTTTTAATGTAACATTTTTTTGTGATCTATGTATCTTCAAAAAAATACAATGAAAAAAAATGCTAAAAAAAAAAAGATATTCTTATTGGGAAGTGAACTGATAATTTTGCTTATTTGAAGCTATTAAATGAACCTTTGGTTCAACAGTACCCTAATGTCCTGTAAGGACCCATTTTAACAATGAGAAACAACACTTAGATTTAAAAGTACACAGCATTGGTGGGAATCTGGAGAAATGCTGTGTTGGGAAGGTAAATTGGCACAAACTCTTTGGAAGTCACTTTAACAATACCTAAATATATATATATATACTTATTGGCTCATCAGTTCCAATACTGAGACTGTGGATATACTTAGAAAAGTATAATCAACTAATCAAATAATGCAAAAATCAACTAATCAAATAAAACTGGAAACAATCTAATATCCATCAATGAGGGATCAGTTAAAACCATTACACACATTTTATGTAACAGGATTCCATGCAATTGCTAAAAAGGATGGAAGTAAATTGATATGTGCTAATATGGAATAATCTCCAAGAAAGACTATTAAAGAAAAAAGCAAGGCAGTTGTTTTGAAAATACAAACACACACATATATGCAGAAAAAAACTTTTTTGAAGTATACTTAAGAAACTTAATTTTGGGAACAGTATTAAAATTTCAGGACAAGGGACTGGCTCTTTGCAGAGTGGCTTACTTTTATACTTTTTTTGTGAATATTTAATTTCTTTTACAATGGACATTTATTTCTGTTAATAAAATAGGATGAGTTGTTTCCTCGAAACCACACTAAGATCCCAATGTTCACTTAGTTAAATGCTCCAATTCTGACATTAAAAATGAGAATTTTTAAGAACGAATTTTCACAAAGGCCATGAAATATGGCAATAGTATTAAACGTCCTGTTATAAATATGTGCTATTTAATAAACTGATTGATTCAATAGATTCTGCTGTATATATTTCCCATTAAACTCCAGAAGACTTTTTAAAATAAGGAATTAGGTATATGGAGAAAGATGTTTCTCTGCTTGCTCTACGGTTTAATTTTCTTCCATAAACTGCTGACAATCTAAGAAAACAAATAGCAACTTATGCTCAGTGTTATTATAAAATTGAATCTACATCATCTTTCTTACAAATCCTATTCTATACTACTTTGAAAGTAAAACATGGAAATATAACTCAACACTTAACAATTTCAAATCATATTAGGTATAAGTCAATTAGACAGGACTTAAGTTTCCCCTTTGATAAACTACTACTAATAGTTTTAAAGGTACTCACTCCATTGTAATATATACTTTTGAATAGGTATTCAAAATAAAAATGATTTTTTTTAAGTAATAGCTGACGAGATTTAAAAAACTGGAAATTCTATATAAAATGTAACTCAACTTCTACAATAAAACAGATACTGAGGTTCACATTTCTTCTTTGTTCCTCCTTTCATGACACTATTAAATTGCACAAATTTAGGTTGTGAAAAAGTTGTACCTAAAAGAATGAAATCTAGTATCATGGTTTCCCCTTCTGTAAGACTAACTTCATTATACATTCATTCATTTAAAATTTGTTTAAATTTTAATGAATTTAAACAAAATTCATTAATTTTGAATTAATTAATTACTATGTGCCAGGTAGAGCGAGAGGAACAGTGAGAGAGCGAGCAAGGGGGAACTCTGAGCAGAGCAAGGGGCAGTGAGTGCAGGTGGGGATGTCTGCATAGGGCCACGGGGACAGAGTGGGGTGTAGAATTCAAACATTCAAATTGAAATGTCAGAATCAATCCTTATTTAAGATGTGTCAAATAACATGTGACGAAGTTGGTGAACATGAAGAGCTGCATGGTGCTATGAGCTCACTGCCTTGGCGTCCATTTTTTTGTTGGTACAAGACAAACAACATCTGCCTCACTGGCCATTAGAGCATCAAAGGAGCTAAGGTGTGTGGAAAGCTTTAATGAACTTTCAAGTCTCACGCAAAATTTCTAATAACAGTTGTTTATTCCCTACCTAATATCCTAAAACAAGGGCCAGCACGTTAATTTTTTTCTGTAAAGGGCTGGATGGGTAGTAAATATGTTAGGCTTTGTGAAACACAGGTAGTCCCTGTCACAACTACTCACCTTTTCCCTGGTGGCATGCAAGCAGCCACTGGCAATAATGTGAAATAATGAGTGTTAAAATAAGATTTTGTTTATGGACACTGAAATTTGAATTTCACTTAATTTCCAAGTGTCATAAATATTCTTTGGAAGGAGCATAGGATTTGAGGTCCAACCTGGATCTGAATACAATCTCTGTTACTTAACTTCTGGGTAACCCTGAACAAGTCACTTAAACATCTCTGAACCTCAGTTTAATCATCTGCAAAATGGGAATAATATCTACATGGCAGCAGAGTTGGTGTGAGCATACAAATGATGTGTTAAATGCTCTGTAAACTGTAAAGTTCTGTTTTTAAACAGCTAGGCATTATAAAGTAAAAATATATGTACTTTTTTAGATATCATGCTCTCTCCTAAGAGGCTTGGCTTGCCAACAATTTGCAAATATATTCTCAATTTCTAAATTGAGGGGTAAAACAAAGTAATTAGATAGATGCTTTAGATTTCATTTTTACTAACCTCTGTGCTTTGTACAATCTGTTATTATACCACTGAGTTAATAATTTACTTCTCTCATCTTCTGATCATACTCTGCTCTCAATGGCCCTGGTTTGTCATTTTTTGTTCTTTCCTCTTAATCCTCATATAAAAAGGATCCAATTTTACACCTAAAATCACCCAAAGAAACTAGTGGTTGAAGTACTCCTTATGGTAAATCACTGAGAGAGAAGTGGTTGCTTCTATCATGATCATAACATCTACTTTCTATTATTAGATTTCAAAACAAGTAATATCAGCAAAATTAGGGCTTCCATTACTCTCACAAAATTAAAATGCATTTTTTAATACAACCAGCCTGAAGATATCAAAATATCAACACCGACGAGCAGTATCAGGATGGCAGATACTTAAGTTGTCCTTTAATATTTAGGTACTAATATAAAGTAATTCAGTGTTTCCCTCATTATGCTCACAAAAATTCTTTCCTTATGTTTACTTTATGAAAATTTAAGAAAACAAAACCCTGTTTTTGCCATTGTTTTTTGAAAATACTCTGGCCAAGAATTTTTATGCAGACAACTTAGACCTCCAGTTAATAGACAGAAAAAGATAGAGCCAAATTCTGACGTCTTTTCTCCTTCTAGAAGCAGGAAGTTGCTGTGGTGAGAATGAATGAATACTACCTCTGAACTGAATGCTTGGTGCAAAATCCCTGCAGAACATCAGAATGAGTGTCCCTCTCCATGGTCCAAACCTTATGTCAACAAAAGTTACCATATTGGCCTGCACCGTCCTCAAAGGTATTATCAGCCTCAGCACCTAGCGCTATGCCTGGCATACAGTTGTATTTGTTGAACAAACATGCCTGCATGCATGCATGCACAAGAAGACTTGGTCCCTTTGGAAAGGAACAATAACAAAAAGTTTGCCACAGGAGACCTCAGTGGAGAAAATAAATGTGTAGCCCTTTATTTACTAAGGAGTAAATAAAAGATTGACTGTAGAAAGGATCACCATGGGGTAGATTCTGGTGTCATCCCAATGCTCTTGGGCTTTGAAAGCAGAAGAGTAGGCAGCACGAAGGACTACGTCCTTACTGGTCAGATTTTGATCTTGACAAAAAACATCTCAAGATCCCTAGTGCTCAAAACGAAGCCCAGAGCTGAAGGCTTATACCAAATATATAACAGAGGTAAGGCATTCCATCCATGGGAGTCTGTTTTCCAACGAAAGGTGAGGAAGGGAAAAACCACCTAATGCAACTGCTTGCATACTAGGTGAGAATTTTCTCGAGTACCCAACCACCCACATGGCTTTGGCCAGCTCCTTCCAAAGTTACCTGTTTACTTTGGAGAAGTTGCAGTTTCCACAGAACAAATTCCTTCTGTTGAAACATGGCTTGCTAATTCATTTACTGGAATTTCCTCTCTACTAGTCATAACACCTATGGCCCTCCCAGTAGCATCCACCTCCCTGTACCCATGAAGTCTTCCTCCATCTTCTCCTCTTTACATATTTTCATAATCAGCCCTGACATCAATTTCGACAGGCTCCCAGTTCCCAAGTCATTCTTTTGCTTCAGACTGACCTTTCTTGCTTCCCTTTCCAGACAAGCCTCTTGCAAAGAGTTTCCACTTACTTAGGTCTCATTTTCTCTTCAACCTTCTGCCACCTGGCTTCCACTCTACCTGCTGCTGGGAAACTGTTCTGTCCAAGGTCACCAATGATCTCTTGGTGGCTAACTGTGGAAGGCACTTTTCATTTTTCCATCAGCCTTGACCTTGTACCCTTTGACATCACTGATGACTCCCTCCTTGACAGTCTCCCCTTCGCTGGCTTCACTGACATCTTATACATTTGGTTTTCTTTCTCTCTCTCTGACTACTCTCTTAGTCTCCTTCATGGGTGCCTCTTCCTTCCCCACCTCTTCTGAATACTGGTGTTTCCAGTATTCTGCTCAATCTAGAAACCTCCCCTGGGTGATCTCATCAGCATAATAGTGATAGCCCCAGCTGGCACTTATTAATTTAATAATATGTATGCATTATTATATGTGCCACATATTGTAGTAAGCCTTTAAATCCCATTGAGAGAGCAGTGGCCTCCCAGTAACTATGCCTGTGAAGTAGGAACCGTCACACTTACTTTTCAGGTGAGGGAGAGCTGTGGGTCACAGGGTATGCAGGAGGCAGAATGGAGACTGAATCCCCTAGGTCTCACCCTAGGGCCCACATTCTTCACAACTGTGCAGCTCCCAAAGCTTCAAGAACAACTCTGTGGCTGTGGATCACGCATCTGCAACTTGCACTAGAGCTCCCTGACGGAGGCCCTAGTCCCGGCAAAGCTATCTAATGGGTCTCTTTTTGGGTAGGATTCAGTTTACTCACAAACTGATTTATCATCCTCTATAAACTGAATAAATCTCTAAATAGTTGCCTTCTTCAAATCCAGGTATCATCTTAGATGACTCTGTGTCCCCAATACATTCCACATTGACAGGAAATAGGTCCTGTTCTATCTCTTCACTCTCCCGAGTCTAAACCTAAATTACAACCTTAAATATATATCTGGTGTATTTACCTTTTAAACCAAAATCAATGCATTATAATTAAAACAGTATTTTAATAGTATCAATGTCAGGAATATCAAATTGTAGGTAAAACTGCATGATTTGGCAAATCTTAACAGCAAGCACTAAATTGGTTTGAGTGGCAGCTCACGCTCAGTTGGATTCAAGTACAGCAACATTTCCATTGCATAGGCTACTGGGATGATGGCTCTAGTTTGAAAAGCCTGGCAGATAAGCACTCAAGGAAAATATGTAGAGTGGCTTGGTTCACTATCTCCTACCCTCATTCATATGACTTACATTTTTTATGATAGAAAAAATATCAAATTTTAACCATCCTCTTATATTTCCCTTATGTTTTAAATAAGTCTACATCTAGCACAAATTCTTTTAATGAGTTATAACAACAGTGTTTATTAGCTATTATTTATTAGGCATTTACTAAGAGCCAGACACTATTCTATACACTTAGTACCACTTACTGAATTTCTACAACCACCTCATGAGGTACACATTATTATTCTCATTTTAGAGATGTAGAACCTGAGGGCCTATGTCTAAGGTTACACACCTAGGATATGGCAGAGCAGGGATTGGAATTCAGGTCTGACTCCAGAGTTGGTATTCATTTCCACTATGCCTATCACCTCACACCATGAACTCCAGAGTGTGGCAATGAAATTGATTTTGAAGAACAGGGATGATAGAAGTCTCTTAAAAACAATACAAGCCTAAGTAATCCATCAAAGGTCTTACTGCCTGGCTTATTTCACTCTGACGTGATTATCTCCTTCAATTTAATAACTGTGACTCATAAGCCTTTCTTTGGCATTATCTAAATATGATAGTACCCTCATGAACTGAAACAACTAACACCGTTTCCAAAGTTCCAGTGAAGCAGCTGTGCATGGAGAGAATCTAGTTTGCAGTTTTAAAGAGATTATCTTCTCCAAGGTTTCACATCTGATAAATGGTGCTTTCTCTGACATCGAGCTCACTTTACATGAGACAGTAATACCTTCGGTGACTGGATTCTTAAGTCTTTTGGGATCACAAAAAAAGAACTCATAAGTGCAAGAGAAAGAAGGAAGAGCCACATTGCTTCACTTATCTATCTGGACTTCTCCATTCTGAATTTTCTATGAGGATTTCTGTTTTTAAGCTCATTATTGTCAATATATCTGATTGAGAAAGAAGCTAAACAAGTCCCAGGTGAGAATGCACCATAGCAACAGGCTTGCCATGAATTCTTTTGGGAGCAAAATTTCACAGAAGTATTTGATTGCCTATCACACTCCTGATTACAACACACCAAGCTACTAAACTAAATTGTATGCCATTAGTGTACTGAAGTTACTTGAAAAATAAACTACCTTGTGAAAAGATATTTTTCACACGTACGTTCATGTTGAGATGTGTTTAATTGTATGGAGCCTATTTCCCTTTTATTTAGAAAACAAAAATGCCACAGTATAGTAAAGTGATAAATAAGGCTTTACACTTTATCACAAATATTGTATCTCTGTTCTGATTAATAAATATTTGTTTAATCCTCCATTGAGTTTATGACAGAATATAAATATACTACTCTTAGAATTTGATTAGGAGTATTAAAGTACTTTGAGTTAGATCAACAATGGCCAAAATAACCATGGAAAAAATAACCTCAATCTCATAATAGATTATAATTGGACTGGGCCTATTAGCTGAGTTGGGATAGTATATTGATAAAAAATAGTTCACAAAACACAGAGAGTTTTGTCTGTGGCTTATACTGACAAAATGTCAGCCACCTTGCAAATTATGTCATCACAGAAAGTGAGAACAGGTGAAGATATAGGTGGCACAGACAAAACTCATCACCACTCTCAGACAATCAGCTCAAAGCAAATCCAGATGAGTATGAATTATTACCATTTATTTTCATGGCCAAATTCAGTACATTTAACCATCACTTCCAATACTGGGCTATGAATGGTGTTTGTGACATAGGAGAATATTTTAGAAATATTTAAACCAAAGGACAGAGGAACATTTATGTGGTGTGAATCTAACCCAAATTATTTACATTTGATTCTGTAATGCATGGTCTGATGTTTCTGTAGCAGATCTGCTTTTCTAATTATGTTTTGCTTTATTATTAAAATCTGTTTACATATCCTTAATTTACACCAGCTGTATGAGAAAGGGTGTTCAGGCAGCCTGCTGGCTCCCAATTACAAACACACCACAGACATGGTCCAGAGAAGAAAGAATGGACAGAACAATTTCTCAAACTTCATTTACTTTCTAAGCATTTAAAATTTACATAACACTGGTAGAGGTCACTTGCTTTCTTTCACTTGAGATGATGTAACTGGTATCCTTCTGAGAAGCCTGGGGAGCTTCTTGAACTACCTAGAGCTGAGCTGTATTTTTGCTGAACAGTTTTTGTCTCAATTTACCTCTTTCCTCTTACATTTCACTATAAGCAGCAAGAAGAAATTAGACTGCACCTTTGACACTTTCTTTGGAAACCTCCTCAGCTAAATAGCCAAGTAGATCACTTACATGCTTTATACAATGGTGGGACACAATTCAGCTAAATTTTCTACCACTATATAATAGGGATCACCTTTCTTTCCAGTTATTTGTTCCTCATTTCCTTCAGAGCCCTCATCAGAAGCATCTTAAATGTCCATATTTCTACAATCTGCTTAAAGCAATCTAGGCCTTTTCTATCATGTACCTCAAAATTCTTTCATCCACTACCAATTATCCAGTTTCAAAGTTACTTCTACATTTGTTACAGCAGCATCTCCTTTCCTGGTACTGAAATCTGCATTTGTTTCCTGTGGCCGCTGTAAAAAAAAAAATTCTCGCAAATGTGGTGGCTTCGAACAGAAATTTATTCTCTCACAGTACTGGAGGGCAGAAATTTGAAATCAGTTTCACCGGGCTGAAATCAAGGTGTCAGTTGGGCTGCACTCCTTCCAGAGGCTGTAGGGAAGAACGCAGCTGACATTCCTTAGCTTGTGGCTGCATCACCCAAATCTCTGCCTCGGTCTTCATGTTTGTTAGCTTGCTCTGTGTGTGTGTGTCAAATCTCTCTCAAACTTTCTCTTGTAAGGGCATTTAGGGTCCATCCAGATAATCCACGATAATCTCCCTACTTTAAAATCCTTAACCACATCTGCAAAAACCATTTTTCAAAATAAAGTCACACATACAGGTTCCAGGGATTAGACCCTGATTTTTTTTTGGGGGGGTGGGAGGGCATTATTATGCCTACAATAACCACAGTGTAGTGGCACTGCATATTAATTTAACACAAGTCTATCATGTCTAGAAAAGTTTACTTGTTTGAAAAAAATCGGAGCTTTCAAAATGACCACTTATTATTTACTTAATACTGCAATAAAAACTGCAAAATTACTTTAAAGCTATGTTAATGTGAAATGCTTATTGTGAATTATCCCTTTACAGATAAATTAACTTTGCAAACAATTTTAAAATGAGGTTAATAGTACAGTTAAGTGGAGTAAGCACTGATAAATGAGGAAATAAAAAGAGTTGCAAGTTTTAAAAAAATAAAGTAAAAAGATTTTAGGAATAGATTTGTCTTTTGTTTAAGGATACTATTCTTTAGGAAAATAGCTTTTTCCTCTGTGGGGCTAAGGCATATAAATGGCTGCATAAACCTGGTTACGTTTGGTTTTTACCCTCACTCTTTGGGATAAGGAAGGGCTTGGGTAATCAAAAAATAGAAGAGAGACTACCAGCTGAGATGGTTTTAGTAGAGCAGCAGGCAGCTAATTCCCTGCCAGGTTGATCACATCAGCCTGGGAATGACTTCACAGTCAAGAAATCTGCTCCTGCACTGGTATTTGACCCTAAAGGAAAGGAGGAGGGATTTCAAGAAGCAGAGAAAGTGTTAAATCAATGTCTTCTCTTTGAACACCTAGATGTGGAAAGTTTGGGGTTCTCTTTAGAGCTGTAATGGCCAAATAAAAATGATGTCTTTGGTAAGAGCTTTAATTGCCCTGGTGAAGTTGACCCAAAGACCACAGGCCTGGTGGGAAATTTAACACTAAGACAGGAAATCGTTGTTTGCTAGTTAAGCCTAGAAAACAAACCAGAGTTATAGTCAAGAATGTTTACTAGTGAATAGGATGAATAACAGCAACTAAGTAATTGTACGTATAAAATCTTATTCTAAAAAAGTGATTTAGGAGTAGCCACTCCAAATCTGTTTTCATATTATTGATATAAAAAAGCATAAACAGAAAAGCAACCCAATGTGCTTTCAGTTAGCCTTATCTTTGAAAAACCAGGATGCCTAGCCTGACTTCCTTGGGAGGGGATCTCATTTGTTTTCAGAGGTTTATAAGCTTCCTCTGAAAGTACTCGTTTTGGAAATTGGTACTAACAAATATTGAGTATATAAACATAAATGTCCAATCCTGCATAAACCTAAAGATGCACAATTACAGAATATTATTTGTAAGAGCAATTTCAGCAGTTTCTTACTGAACATGAAGACCTTAGTGCTAGAAAGGCTTCACTGGGTCTGAGAAGAAGATAGACTCCATGAATGTGTCAAATTGGAAAGACTCATTGAAAAAATGCCGTACTGCCAACCTTGACAAAGTCCTGCCAAAGAGGAGGTTGGAGGTCACACCCGTCAAGAAGTGACATCCACAGCCACAACGGCAAACTTCTTGTTGTGTCACCCTGTGCTTGTCCAACGGCTCACAACTAACATTGGAAAAACTTTTTAAACAACATTGCCTAAGGTGATAGAAAGGTTCCTGTATCTTGACTGTGGTCCCACGACTACCCACTTTTAGGGGTAAATATTTCTGGATGTAAGTTATACCATAATAAACTTACCTTAAAAATATTAACACATCTCCAAATTTTCTTATTAAGTTACGATACTTTAAACTATGGGCACCTTTTTTATAATTCTGGCAATGCTGCTTCAGATTCACCCACGAATCCATCCTGATGCATATTACAAATAGATTTCTACATTTGACACAATCTTTCTCCACATTAATAGATTAAGTTTGGTTTAACTTCTCCTTGGCAGTAGTATAAACCTGTTTTCTGTGAGATCCATAAACCTAATTTTGTTTATCGCCAAGACTCGGAAGGAGTCTCAGGAGTGTAAAGTTTGAACCTCCACCTCTGCCTGACCTTCCTGGTGTTTTCTCCTCAGTGAGGATGAGACGATAATATTACCCTTAGCTCAGCTCCACTGCTTTGAGATACAATGTCATTTACATCAGGTTAATTATTTTAATATAAGCATTTTAAAACCACAACCGTCATTTATTATGTTTACTCTTTTAAGTATTTTCCACAATTTGGTTGTTTTGTTTGTGTAAATCATAACTTATTAAAGCAATGATTGAAAGAAAACATGATTTATTAAAATAAAATCATTGTAATTAAATTAAGAATTTGTCAGTAAACACAATATGCAGGCATTGAAATGTTAATGACCTTTTCTAAATCGGTCAACATGAAAGATTAAAATACTGGGTTAGGCAGTTAAATCAAACTCTACCTTCTCCCTCTGCTTATTAATACATTATAAAAAAGAAAAAGTCGGGGAAAACGGACTTTGGCCCAGTGGTTAGGGCGTCCGTCTACCACATGGGAGGTCCGCGGTTCAAGCCCCGGGCCTCCTTGACCCGTGTGGAGCTGGCCCATGTGCAGTGCTGATGCGCGCAAGGAGTGCCGTGCCCCACAGGGGTGCCCCCGTGTAGGGGAGCCCCACGCGCAAGGAGTGCACCCATAAGGAGAGCTGCCCAGCGCGAAGGAGGGAGCAGCCTGCCGAGGAATGGCGCCGCCCACACATCCTGTGCCGCTGACGACAACAGAAGCTGACAAAGAAACAAGACAACAAGACGCAGCAAAAAGACACAGAAAACAACTGGGGGAGGGGAGGGGAATTAAATAAATAAAAATAAATCTTTAAAAAAAAAAAAAGAAAAAGTTACCTGTTTCAATCCCAAATTTGTCTACTTAAATTTTAAAGGAGAATAAAATATGTTTTCTACACATAAAAAATTAGCAGGTATTGTAGCTAGACTGGTGATTAACTCAACATTTTACATGGGGGCCAGCCACAGAGTACAGATGACAACTGGCCTCCAGTAGTTTAGGAGCAGGGAATTAACAAAAGGTGACTTCAGAATTCTCTGTTGAGCACTGGAGACCACTGAAAGCACTGATGTTTGCAATCAGTTCTTCGAAGAAATGAGCCGGATTTGTACAGAGACAGACAGCTAGGCCAAAGTCAAAGGTGTCTGTATGTTGTGAGGGTACAGAAATATACCAGTCAAAAGTGTTGAGACATCATGACATATTGCACAATCTGAAAGGCAACCAAAGTTGTTGCTCCATCTTGGAAATTAGGGTTTAGAGATACAGGCTAGGATATTTTATACATGGAAAGGGCCAGAGGGAAGGGAAACAAACACAAATTTTAGCTTATTCAAATTCACCTACACACATTAAGGTAAGAAGGAGGACAGTGAAAAGGCCCATGATACTTATTTGTCCCATTACTGTTTGTTTTAACTTTGACCACTTGGTTTAAGTGGTGTATGTCAGGTTTTCTACTGTAAAGTTAGGATTTTCCCCTTTCTAATTAATAATATCTTGTGGGGAGATACTTTGAGACTATGCAAATATCCTGGTTGTCATCATACTTACCCATTAGTTTTATCATTCTTGCCTGAAACTGTTATTACTATGGTGACTGCCAAATGGTGGTATCTCCCCACCTCCAATCCCATCGTTCTAGGATTAATTCTTCACAAGCACCTACCTTGAGGAAGGCCATTCATCAACCACACCCCAGGAAAGACGGATCTGGCCAGGGGAAGGAAAAGAGGGAGGAAGAAGTCTAAACCCCTGGGGACATAGTCAACTAAAACACTCAATTTCTATAGGGATTTGGGACGAGGGCCACTGAAAAATTTCCCCACAAACTAAAAAATATTTCAAATAAAACTTCAAAGGATTAAAAAGCAAAATATACAGCCTCAGGTTTACTTTTCAGAAGTGATATAAAACATGATCCTCCCCTGTAAAAGTACACTCTGGGTAATACTGAAAACCTAACATTTACGGTGTTGTATAACTGAAGTAATTTTGTCAGAGTTAACTTAGAGAGGCTGAATAAAAATATTACAGTTTTCCACAGGGTTTAAGTTTTACTTATCTACCAATTCTCTTTCTCCATAAGTAAATACGAATATAACTGTTCAAATCTTAAAATATTCCTCAAGCATAAGATGCTATTTCCATAATCCTGGTCCTCAAATAGATGAGTCTGGCTTGATTTTATTAAAACTACCAATATAGACTTCTTGTATTATTTCAATAAAAGTGTTTCCTATATGAAGTACTCACAATCATCTGAATCCCTATCTGCTATCCAAAAGTCTTCATCTAAAATTCTTTTAACAAAGAATTATATTGTACACACTCCTTGTCATTAGAAAAATAAAAGTTAGGATGACTAAATCTAAAACAAAAATTTTATATCCAACAACTTCACCCAGCCTTGGTATGGACTCAAATGCTGGCTCTTGAGCCTTGCTGGCTGAACTCCAGGTAGCTACGTTCCTCTAACCCTAGTCAATTATGTTGTCTCATTTCTGCCTTTCAGGCATTCACTCAAAAATATGTATTGGGTACCTAGCATCACACACCAAGTTGGAGATAAAATGGTGTTTATCCAAGAGTGTATGATCTGTAGAAGCTCATAATCTATTTTAAGCCAAGTTTTATAGTGATTTTAAAAAAACATGCTAGTATTTTCTACCTTGAAAATCAACACTGATACAACTTTCCTAAAATAAAATATACCCATTTTAAGGGTAGCTCTGTGAGTTGTACTAAATGTACACTACAATAAACTACAACCCCAATCAGATTTGAAATATTTCCATCACCCTCCATAGTTCCTGTGCAGTGCTGCCCCTCCTCCCTAACCTCCTTGACTTCCTCACCCCTGGCAACTACTGATATGCGTTTTGTTATAGACTAACTTTCTCTGCTCTAAAATTTTCTATATAAATGGATCAATGCAGTATGTATTCTTTTATGTCTGGCTTCTTTCACTTAGCATATCTCTGAGATTCATTCATGTTGCCTCTATCAGTGTTTTGTTTCTTTTTTCTTGCTGAGTAGTATGAATAGAACATAATTTGTTTACTCATTCACCTAATGATAGACAATTAGGTTGTTTCTAATTTGGGGGTGTTGTGAATAAGGTGATATGAAAATTCAGGTACAGTTTTTTGTGTTGACATATATATATTTTTTCATTTCTCTAGGGATATGTCCAGAAAAACTGCTAGGCCAGATAGTAAGTATATGTTTAACTTTATACGAAATCTCCAAACTCCAAACTGTTTTCCAACATGGTTGTGCCATCTTACACTTCCCACCAGAAATGTATGAGAAATTAGTTACACTACATATTTTCCAACACTTGATTCGGCCTCTCTTTTTAATTTTAGCTATTTTACTGAGAAGATAGTGCATGAGTTGGCAAATTATTTTATATAACTGGCCAGAGAGTAAATACTCTAGCTTTTCAGGCCATATGTTTTCTATTACAACTACTCAACTCTGCCATGGTAGCATAAAAACAGCCATAGACTATATATAAACAAATAAGCTGGCCATTTTCCAATAAATCTTTATTTACAAAACAGTGTGCAGACCTGTGGTGAAGTAGGACATCTCTGTAGAAATGAGTATCACTAATGATACTCAGAATTATTTCATGAGTTTATAGGCTATATGTATACACATTATTGGTGAAGTGTCTGTTTAAATTTTTTGTTTATTTTAAAATTGGGCTGCTTGACTTACACTCTTCAATAGTTTTCAATTCATTTGGGATACAAGTGCTTTGGTCGGAATTGTGAGTATTTTCTCCTACTCAGTGGCTTGATTTTATTTTCTTAATGTTTTTCAATGAACAGAAATTTAAAATTTTGATGAAGTCCAATTTATTAATCTTTTCTTTTATGATTAATGCTTTCCATAACCTGTTCAATACAACTTTGCCTACTCCAAGATTGAAAAGATTTCCTCCTATGTCTTTTGCATTTTAAAAAATTTTAGCTTTTACATTTAGGTCTATGATGCACTTCACGTTAATTTGCGTGTGTACAGTGTGAATTAATGTCAATGTTTAGAGACCCATATAATGAGAGTGAAGGTATACCCACATCCTGGGGAGGACTAATGTCATCAAATAGAGGGAACTGTATCTCTCAAAGAGAAATGGTGGCTCCCAGGGCATTAGGGCAGTTGAGCATGTCAAGCCCTCAGCACTGTTGCAAGTATCTCTGAACACGGCTCTTCAAGAAATGAAGATTGACTGTCACTGTGAGCCCCAAGGGGAGGGGGAAATAGATATTGAATAGATGGAACCAATGTAACTGTGAAGGCAATAGAAGTGTTTCACAAGAGTACCCGAGGATGGATATAAAACATGTAATATTACACCAAAAACATATAGGGGCCAAAAGACTAATAATGTAAATCATAATGTAAAACATAGGATAACTAAAAATTTAGAAAATTGTATAGCCTAAAGTACAAACCACAATGTAAACACAAATGTTACCTTGTTTGAAAGCTATTGTCTCAATATCTGTACATCAGTTTCAGTAAATATGGTATGAATATGTTAAAAGATTATCGCTGTGGAAGGGAAAAGGTTTTATATTGGATATGTGGGAGTACTGTATATTGTGTATATGAATTACTGTGATCTAAAACTCTTGTGAAGATAAGCTTAATAATTAGGAAAAAAGAAAAGAAAAAGATAGGATGTAGAATTTCTCCAAATTAATATGTATTCTATATATAACCTTTAAACTCATCGCTCTTTTCCATTTTACTATTAAGGGAACCTGGCATTATATTGGGCCCACATTTCAGGAAGTTTTGGATCACAGAGTGGTTCAACAATGGCAGTGGAAGAATACTGGTATGGGATGTTATTGAGAGGGGACATTTGGTTGACAGGGAGTTATACAGGGCATGTGTCCGGGGTGCATGGAAATGTTTGGATATATTCATAGTAGAAACAATTAAAAACAACAGCTGGGGGGTGCTGGGTTCCTGGCCGGGGGAGCTCTGTCGCGGTCCCTAGGGGAGCAGTGTCAGTCCCCCGGGTGCGATGGCAAGGACCAGGAAAGAATGAGGGTCCAACAGTGAGCCCCTGATACTAATGACTATGCTTGTGAGTCTATACACCTGAAATAAGAACAAGGCCTAGAGCAGCACTGTGCCTAAGAGTTCCCTCCTGACAGCCTCCATGTTACTCAAATGTGGCCAGTCTTGAAGCCAAACTCAGCATGTAAATGCACTGCCTTCCGCCCAGTGTGGGACATGACACCTGGGGATGAGCCTCCCTGGCACCGAGGGATCACTACCAAGTACTAGCTGATGACGTAACTAGAAAATGACCTTGAATAAAAGGTTCAACTCGGACCAGCAGAATATCCCTGTCTACATATAATAACAGGAGTTAAAAATGCTTTTTGACCTAAATCAAGGGGGAAATGGAAAGGACAAATGAGTTTATATGGCTATGAGTCTCTAAAAAAGAGTCAGGAGGTTATCAGAAGGATTGCCCTTATGCACACCTGAGCAGAGTCTCAGAGACAGATAAAG
Source organism: Dasypus novemcinctus (assembly GCF_030445035.2). NCBI lineage: Eukaryota > Metazoa > Chordata > Mammalia > Cingulata > Dasypodidae > Dasypus > Dasypus novemcinctus. Next base: position 90,809,173 of record NC_080679.1, read on the forward strand.
TAGATACAACTCCAGGTATTGGTTCTTCTGAGGGCTAAAGAGACCCACAGGTTTTATGGTCACGGCAGATGGAGTTCACTGCCATGTCAGTTGGCCCTTCTTTGGAGTTGGTGTTTCTGCATGATGGAGCTGGACTCAGATGTGATCTCTTTTCACAAGCCTTTCCTATTACTTTACCAGAATGGTAGTTGGTGCTGGGGTTTAAGATAGATCTAGGGGATCTGAATCTCTGGACTGACAATATGATAGCCAGGCCCTGAGCCTCAACAGACTTCAGCTCCTACAGTCTGGTTTATTGGACTTACCCCACTCAGCTAACACGGAGTTGAAGAATGTCAACCACCACACCATGGAGCCAAGAGTGCCTACAACTGAAAGCAGGAGGATTGCATCCAGTATCCATGTGGAATCTAAGCCCCCTCTTGACATAGATGTGGAATGGACACAACCAATCCAAGGTCCACAGGATGGAGGAATACAGTAAGGATTAGAGTGGACTTACTGATAGTCTATTCATGAGCTATTGTGGTTAGTAAATCGAGAAAATGTGGCATTGGTGTGGAAAAAGTGGCCATGGTGGCTGCTGGGTGCAGGGAATGGGAGGAGGAGATGAGATGTGGAGGCATTTTCAGGAGTTGGAGTTGTCCTGGGTGGTGCTGCAGGGACAATTACTGGACATTGTAGATCCTCCCATGGTCCACTGGATGGAACATGGGAGAGTGTGGGCTATGATGTGGACCATTGACCATGAGGTGCAGTGATGCCCAGAGATGTATTCACCAAATGCAATGGATGTGTCATGATGATGGGGGAGAGTGTTACTGTGGGGATGTGGTGGGGTGGGGGCGGTGAGGGGTGAATGGGGCCCTCATATTTTTTGAATGTAATGTTTTTTAAAAATGAATTTTAAAAAATTAAATTAAAAAAAATGTCAATGTTCATTATTTTTCCAAAGGATATGCAGGTGTTTGGGTGCCATTTGGTGAAAAGACTATCCTATCTTACCCACATTGGATTACCCTGGCACCTTTGTCAAAAATGAACTGGCCATATATGGGTTAGTCTACTTCTGGACTTCATATTTAGTTGAACTACATAACTATTTCCATGTCAGCATCACACTGTCTTGATTACTGTGGCTTTATAAATTAAGTTTTGAAATCAGGTAATGTAAATCCATCAATTTTATTCTTTATCAATATTGCTTTTGCTATTCTAGGTCTTTTGCTTTTCTACATATAGTTTAGAATCAGCTTGTTATTTCTATGAAAAATCAGTTGGGATTTTGATTAAGATTGTTTTGAGTCTACTAATCAATTGTGGGAGAATTGACCACTAATATTAAATCTCCCTATCAATGAACATGGTCTATCTCTCCATTCATTTATAATGTCTTTAATTTTTCTCAGCAGTGCTTTGCAGAGTTCAGTCTACTTGTCATGAACATATTGTTAAATTCATTCCTATTTTACATTTTTGATACTATTACAAAATACTGCTCTTTGAAATTTCATTGTCTAGTTGTTCATTGCTAGTATACACAAATACAATTGATTTTTGCATTTCAACTTTGTATTGTGCAACCTTGCCAAATTCACTTATTATTTTTGGATTCTCTAGGGTAGAAGTTGGCAAAATATTTCTGTAAAGGGCCAAATAGTAAATATTTTAGGCTTTGCAGGCCATATGGCCTGTCATAACTACTCAACTCTGCTATTATAGTGCGAAAGCAACCATAGACAACAAACGTGTGGCTGTGTTCTAATAAAACTTAATTTGTTGACCCTGGAATTTTAAAACAATTTTCACATATTCTCCTTCTGATATTTTGTACAACCATTTAAAAATGCAAAAACCAACTTAGGTTACAAATTGTACAAAACCTTAGGTCAAGTTAGGACTGTGGACTGTAGTTTGCTGACTACTGCTCTGGGTTTTCTATATATACAATCAAGTCCTCTTAAAAAAAAGACAGTTTTACTTTATCTTCCTAAACTAGGTGCCTTTATTTGTTTATCTTGACTTACTGCACTGACTAAACTGTTAGAGGAAAATTATTCTATCTTTAACTGTTAAGTATGATGCTAGCTGAAGGTTATGTATCAACACCCTTTATCATTTTGCTGAGAGGTTTCATCAAGAATGGGTGTTAAATTCTTGTCAAAATGCTTATTGCTATCTATGGATATGGTCATATGTTTTTTCCTCCCTCTTTCTATTAATATGGTGAATTACACGGCTTGATTTTCAAATGTTAAGCCAGTCTTGCATTCTTGTAATAAACTAAATTTGTCCAGGATGTATTTTTTTTTTTATTGAAGTCTATCATTCATACATGAAACACATAAACAGTAAGTGTATAGTAAAGACTGTGAACTTACAAAATAAACATACATAACATCACACAAGGGTCTCATACATCACTCCTCCACCAACTCTTTGCATTGGTGTGAAACATTTGTTACAAATTATACAAGAGCATCGTTAAAATATTACTACCAACTACTATATTCCTTATCTTACATTTGGTGTATTTTTCCTCCAACCCACACTATTTTTTTAAATGTATTTTTGTTACAGATATTGTGAACTTGCAAAACAGTCATACAGATGTGTAGATTTCCCATACAACTCCACACCCTGGCAGAATATTTGTTACAGAGTATGAGATACCATCATCAGACTATTACCACCAATCATGGTTCATAGCATACATTTGGCTCACTTTTTCCATACACCTCCATTATCAACACAGTATAGCTTGGCATTAATGCAAGAATATTATAATATTGCTGTTAACCACAGTCTATAGGTCACACCAATTATAGTTTTCCCATGTTTCTCCATATTCCCATCAACCTGCAATAGTGATGTACATCTGCTCTAGCTCACAGAAGGAGACTCTCTTGCATTTGTATCCTTAACCATAATTCTCAACTGCCTCTGGGTTCATTGTATTATTCAGTCCCTAGATTAATCTTTAGTGTTCTTTCTATTGACATTTACTTCTCCAGACTACCTTTTTCAGCCACAATCCCATTTATAAACCAGTTGTTACTCACTATAATGTATTATCATCAACTCTATCCGTCTCCATAGTTTTACAGTCAAGTTAATTAAAACTTCTATATACATTAAGCATCTATAGTGCTTCACAACCCTCCTCTTATCTCCTTATAATCTACACTCTAGGTTCTAATTCGATGTGTTTATTATTTCTATTTAGTTCATATTAATGAGACCTTGCAATATTTGTCCTTTTGTGGCTGGCTTATGTCACTTAGTATAATGTCTTCAAGACTCATCCATGTTATCACATATGTCCCAATTTCATTTCTTTTTATTGCAGCATAGTATTCCACTGTACATATATACCACATTTTGCTTATCCATTCATCAGTGGATGGACACTTGGGTTGTTTCCATCTTTGGGCAATTGTAAACAATGCCACTATGAACATTGGTATGCAGATGTCTGTGTCATAGTTTTTAGTTCTTCAGGATATATTCCTAGTAGAGGAATTGCTGGATCATATGGCAGTTCTATATTTAGCTTCCTGAGGAACGTCCAAACTGTCTTCCACAGAGGCTGCACCGTTTTACACTCCCACCAACAACGAAGGAGTGTTCCTGTTTCTCCAAATCCTCTCCAGCACTTATTGTTGTCTGTTTTTTTAATAATGGCCTTTCTATGTGGTGTTAGATGATATCTCATTGTTGTTTTAATTTGCATTTCCTTAGTAGCTAGTGATATGGAACATTTTTTTATGTGCTTTTTGGACATTTGTATTTCTTCTTTGGAGAAATGTCTATTTAAATCTTTTGCCCATTTTTAAATTGGATTGCTGCTCTTTTATTATTGAGTTGTATGATCTCTTTATATACAATGGAAATAAAACTCTTATTGGCTAAGTGGTTTCCAAATATTTTCTCCCATTGACTGGGCTGCCTTTTCACTTTCTTGATGAAGTCCTTTGAATCACAGAAATGTTTAAGTTTGAGGAAGTCCCATTTATCCATGTTTTGTTTTGTTGCTCGTGCTTTTGCTGTAAGGTTTAAGAATCCACCACCTACCACCAGGTCTTGAGGATGTCTCCCTACATTTTTTCTAGGAGCTTTATTGTACTTTCTTTTATATTTAAGTCTTTGATCCATTTTGAGATAACTTTTGTATAAGGTGTGAGGTAGGGGTCTTCTTTCTTTCTTTTGGCTGTGGATAGCCAGTTCTCCCAACATCATTTGTTGAATAAACTGTTCTGCCCAAACTGGGAGGGCTTGACAGGTTGTCAAACGTGATGTATTATTTTTTTAATGTTGGATTGTGTTTGGTAATATATTGTTAAAGATTTTAGCACTTACATTCATGAGGGATACTGGCTTACAGTTTTCTGGTAATGTCCTTGCTGGTTTTACAAAGTAATACCATATAAACTTTGTAAAATTATATTTTAGGAACTTTTTCCTCTGTACTCAGAAGAATACAAATTTGCATTTCCCAGGTAGTTATCTTGATAAAATTCTCAAAACACCTCTGCTAGATGAGTTACTACCTAATTTGATACTTGGCACTTAAAAGTAAGTTTGGGGAAAAGTGGGGAGGTGTGGGGAGTGGGACATATGGGAATCTCCTATATTTTTTAATTTAATATTTTGTGTGATCTATGTATCTTTTAAAAATAAACAAAAAATACATATTAAAAAAAAAGTAAGTTCAGGGACCAGATGTGGCTCAGCATATGAGGTCCTGGGTTCAATCCCTGGTACCTCCTAAAAACACACACATGCACACACAAAACCAAACAAACAAAAAGAAAGTAAGTTCAAAGTTCAAGCTAGACAGAGTCAGAGAGACAGATAAAGCAGATACAACCCCCAGATATTGGTTCCTTTGAGGGCTAAAGAGACCCATGGGAGTTATGGTCATGGCCGATGGGGTTAACTACCAGGGCAGATGGCCCCTCTTTGGAAATGGTGTTTATGTGTGATGAATCTGGACTCAGATGGGATCTCCCTTCATAAGACTTTCATGCTAATGTGCTGGAGGTGCAGTTAATGTTGGGGTTTAAGATATATTTAGGGGATTTGAATCTCTGGACTGACAATGTGATAGCCAGATCCTGAGCCTCAACAGACTCCAGCACCTACAATCTGATTTATTGGACTTACCACACTCAGCTAAGATGGAGGTGAAGAAGGACAACCACCACACCATGGAGCCTAGAGTGATTACAACTGAAAATGGGAGGATTGCATCCAGCATCCAGGTGGAATCTGAGCCTCCTCTTGACATAAAGGTGCAATGGACACAACCAATCCAGTGTCCACATAGAAGAGGTGGCATTGGATTGGGAAAAGTGGACATAATGGACAAAGGGTATGGGGAAAGGCAGGAAGAGATGAGAGGTGGAGGCGTCTTCGGGACATGGAGCTGCCCTGGATGGTGCTTCAGAGGTAATCACCGGACATTGTAAATCCTCACAGGGCCTACATGATGGAATAGAGGAGAGTATGGGCCATGATGTGAACCAATGTATATGAGGTGCAGAGGTGCCCAGAGATGTACTTACCAAGTCCAGTGATGTCATGATGATGGGAACGAGTGTTATTGGGGGGGGGGGAGAGGGGGGGTGGGGGGGTGGGGTTGAATGGGACCTCACATATATATTTTTAATGTAATATTATTACAAAGTCAATAAAAAATAAAAAAATTAAAAAAAAAAAAAAAAAAAAAAAAAGTTCAAGCTAGAATGGTCAGACTCCAAAGCCATGCTCTGAACTGCCATGCCACACTGTTACTTGGCTGTCTTGTTAGTTGGGAAGCAGAAAACTAAAAAGTGACACCTTTTTCAAAATCAATTAATATCCAGTGACAGAATGAAGAAAAAAAGGAAATAGATATACAGATAGATAGATAAAGATAAACACATATATATAAACACTGTTTTTACCTACTCTAGCATAGGGCTTTGAAAACACTGCAAATTTCTTAACTTTTACTCCCTGAACTTTGACATTTCAGTTATTTCTGCCATATGCTCCAGGCCTATTTTTGTACTGTCCTTCTGTTCACTCTCTATTCATAATCTGGGCCTATCCCAATGTTCCTGAAGCTGTATTTCTACGCTTATCTTCTGTCCACCAAGATGCACTCCCTGAGAGGAAAATTTTCCCTCAAAAGTGAAATAAGCTTAAATTTGATACCACACTTGAGCTGACTACTACCACATATTTTGTCCTATACTACATATTTTTTTGCCCTATACTTCTTACAAACAAAATTCCACTCTTCTTTCCTGAATACTGAGAAAGTCAACCAAACTTGTCAATATCTTATGACTAATTAGAAAAGGAGGATGATAAAAGCATCACATATAAATATGCAGCTCCACTGTTTTTGTCATCTAGCCATCTTTCCTGAGCATTTCCAATGCAGGTTTCTCTGAATGAGGCAGTTTTCATAATCACGCATGGAAAGTAATATGAAAATCTTAGGAAAAAAGGATGTGTGAACAAAAGAAAACAAAACTATATGACAAAATAAATTTGGAAAAGAATGACATGTGACCAAGGAATCTAAAAAGATAGCTGGAATCTTTTCTTTATTTGTTTTATTTAATAAGCATTCTCTATTTAAACAAAATGCAGTTCAAATAAATACCAGAACAGTGACACAAAGTAAGTACACATTTAAAAATTAATCTGACAATCTAAATACAGAGCTTGATGAACAGTATCCAAATGTCAATATTTCAGGTGTAAGTAATTGAAGAGATACTGATTTAATCTGAATTTACACTACTTTTTAAAAAAATTCAAACCAGCAAGAATAATACTGTTATCTTCTTCAACCAAAAATGTGCTTTTATTTTGAAATACTATCAAGGGTTTTATATAAAACCTCCCTTGACTGATCATGAGAAAAACTATATGCAGGAAAAATTGAGTTCTGGGAATTATATGAAGAAAGCAATCATAATTCTTGGCAGTTATGTAGAGATTTTACCTTTAAAGAATTTTTATAAACATTAAACTAATCAAATCATACAACAGACTTGAGCAACCTCCGCACCAACAGTTTACAGGTAAGAAAAGCCAAGACACGAGGTCTTAGGATCAAGCACGACCCTAGGGGTACCTATGCAGACACATACACATATGTGATTTAAGAGCTGTAATAATTCATGGATATGGTTAACTATTGGAAGCAGTTTTATGTAAATAAGTGTGAAGACTGACTGGTTAGGAACCCAGGCCTCAAAAGGAAAAGAGAATGAACAGTTTCCTACTACAGTAAATAATGCTGATCAGAAATAATGTTCCTCTGTCTCGTTCCCAGTGGCTCCAAAGCAAAAATGGAAGACTTAGATCAGGCCTGGTCTCCTTCAGGCTTTAAACTCAGGATTAGTGCTGGCCTCTGCATGCCTAAGGACACTGTGCATTCGGCAGTGGAGGATGGAGCCAGAACCTGGTCTGGCAAATGAGAGACCTTTGAGGACTCCGGGTGGGAGTGCTGAGTTTCCTTTAAGTCCATTAAGTCCAGTTTCCTTAAATGTCAAGCCATGGTACTGCCCCCTGCTTCCATCTGCAGGAAAAAAGGGTTTTCTCCTGACAAGGTTTCTGCCCTCAAGTTCTGACAGATGATGAATGCGAACGTGTCCAACAGGTTATCTATGGATGACAAATGAGTTGGAGCAGTGTAAAAGAAACACAACTGTGAGTATATACTCAATTGCTTGGATCACTGAATGAGAACATAGCACCTTCCAATTTCTGGTGCCTTGTTCAATTCAGACCACACTCTCTAGTCAGAGCAATATGAATCACTAAACAAAGCAAAGTCTTCATTACGTCACTGTCTCCTTTTTGCACCCTACATATCAGTGGGATAAAAGGAATGCAGATAACCAGTTCTTGGGCTTTCCTTGTTAAGTTAGGTAGGGAAAAGGGAGTATAGATGAAGGGTAGAACAAAATTTCAATTTCCAAATGGAAAACAATTTGGGCCCTAAATTACTTTATTTCTTAGTGCACAATGCCATGCAATAATACTCCCCAGCCCCCAGCCCCACACACACCTCCCTAAGTAGAATTAACTTTATTCTTTCTGCTAAGTGTAAGAATATCATAACAATGCATTATAACCATAATTTTATAATATGAAAATTTCTAAGTGCTTTCATTTTCATGGATGTCTCACATGCACCTATGCAACAGTCAAATTATTACTCTTCATCCTATGGGTACAATAGACTGAGGCTTACAAATGCTGCAGGACTGGCCTGGAGTCACACAGCTACGAAGTGATGCAAGCTCTACAACAACCAAAGGGTTGGGCAGGAATTCTTGCTAAGTGCTAATGAACTGGCTAATGGGAACAGCTACTTAACCTCTTTACTCCTCAGCTCCCTCATATTTAAAATGAGATTATCCCTATAATCACTGGATTACAATACAGTGGAGAATCAAATGAGGTACAGGCACTGGTATCACCTGCACAATGCCTGGTCCATAGTACATGCTGAGTAAACAGCAAATTATTATTCAACCAGCAGAATCCAACCTTGCCTCTTAAGGTAAGGATAACTTGATGTGTAGAACTAATCTGGTCTTTCAGTGTTGTTCCCCCAAGTTAGTTATGACTTCTAAGGCATTACTTTAAAAAAAAACTGGCCACATTGATCCTGTGTACCATGTAATAGTGCCTCATCTCTCTGTCAGTTTTGAGTAAACAACTGTCTGACAGGAGTAAAATTTCTGGATATGCAAAATTTACCAGGCAAATGCCAATTTGTTTTCTTGTTTGTTTGTTATTGTTAAGCATTTTAAATTAATGATTAAAAAGCATTGCCAAAATATTATTACTAGCCAAAGTATTTTCCCCAACCCACCCTATTATTATCTTTACATCATTTATATATGAAGATACATAAACAATAAGTGTATAGTAAAAGTTGTGAACTTGCAAAGCAAACATGCATAACATCATACAGAAGTCCCATACATCAACCCTCTACCAACACCTTGCACTGTCGTGAGACATTTGTTACAAATTATGAAACAATATTGTCAAAATCTTACTGCTAATTATAGGCCTTATCTTACATTTGGTGTATTTTCCTCCCAACCCATCCTATTATTATTTTTTAAATATACTTTTTATGACAGAAATTGTGAACTTATAAAACACTCATGCACATGTGAAGAATTCCCAAATAACACCCCTCTATCAACACATCACACTGTGGTGGAAATTCATTACAGATAAGATAATATCATATGACTGTTAGAATGTCCATAGTGTACATTTGGCACCCATTCTCCATACTGCCCCATTATCAACACAGTATATCTCTGGCATAGATGCAAGCATATTACATTATTACTGTAAACCACAGTCCATAGGTCACTCCAGTTGTATTTTTCCCATGCATCATGACATTCCCACCACCCTGTAGTAGTGATGTACATTTGCTCTAGGTCACAAAGGACACTCTTGGATCCCTACCATCAACTACAATTCTAATCCACCTCTTGGTTTACTGTGCTATTCAGTTTCTAGATTATTCTCTAGCATTCTGTCAACTGGCATTTACATACCTAGACTACAATTTTCAGCCACATCCTCATTTATAAACTAGCTGTTACTATTTGTTACCATCTACTCTATACATTTCCATACTTTTACAGTAAAGCTAATTAAAACTTCTACATATATTAAACATCAGTAGTCCATCTCAGTCCTCCTCTTATTTCCTTTAAGAATCCACCACCTACCACAAGGTTTTGAAGATATTTTCCTACAATTTCTTCTAGAAGTTTTACGGTTCTTTTATTTTTAGGTTTTTGATCCATTTTGAGTTAATTTTTCGATAAGGTGTGAGACAGGGGTCCTCTTTCCTTCTTTCAGCTATGGATATCCAGTTCTTTCAGCACCATTCGTTGAATGGACTGTTCTGCCGAGCTATGTGGGTTGACAGGCGAGTCAAAAATCACTTGACCACACATGTGAGGGTCTGTTTCTTTTTTTTTTTTAAGATTTTATTTATTTCTCTCCCCTTCCCCCCAGTGTCTGCTCTCTATGTCCATTCACTATATGTTGTTCTGCGTCTGCTTGCATTATCTGGTAGCACTGGGAAACTGCGTCTCTTTCTTGCTGCATCATCTTGCTGCATCAGTTCTCCTTGAGTATGGCGCCACTCCAGAGTAGGCTACAGTTTTTTCACACAGGGCAGCTCTACTTGTGCACGAGGCACCCCTATGTAGGGGTGCCCTTGCGTGGCATGGCACTCCTTGCATGTGGCAGCACTGTGCATGGGCCAGCTTACCACACAAGTCAGGAGGCCCTGAGGATCGAACCCTGGACCCTCCATATGGTAGATGGACGTTCTAACAGTTGAGCCATGGCCACTTCCTAGGGTCTGTTTCTGAACCATCTATTTGGTTCCACTGGTCTTTGTGTCTATCTTTATGCCAGTACCATGCTGTTTTTACAACTATAGCTAGGTAATATGATTTAAAATCTGGAGATGAGGGTTCGCTTTTCGTTTTTAAGATCCTTCTGGCTTTTCAGAACTCCTTACGCTTCCAAATAAATTTGATAATCATGTTTTCAATTTAAAAAAATGCTGGAGGAATTTTTATTGGGATTGCATTGAATCTGTATATCAACTTTAGTAGAATTGACAAAATAATGATATTTATTCTTCCAGTCTGTGAGCATGGAATGTTCTTCCAGTTATTTAGGCCTTTTTTGATTTCTTTTAACACAGAGTTGCAGTTTTTTATTTGTTTGTTTCACTGGGGTGATACTTTATTTAGTCATTTTGGCTTACAATTGAAACTCTGGAAATTCAAAGTTAACATCCTTGCCAGTGAGCTTCTTATACACACCAGAAAATGTTTCAGCCTTATGTTCTACATTGTTCTGCTGTGCTTTGTCCAAATGAACCTTTATAAGTCAGATGCCATCCAGTTTTACACGGAATCTCTTGCCCACAATTTCACTTGGGAAGACGAGGTCTTCAAGGATTGCATTGTGCACAGCTGTCAGAGTACGGCTCCTGGGACGCTTTTGCTTATTTTTTGTATGGCTTTTTCGAATTGGCTTAGGCAGAATTCTCCTCTGAGCAATAAAGACAGCATGCTTTCCACTGAACTTTTTCTCCAATTCATGTACTAGCCAGACTTGGATTTTCTGGAAAGACTTCAGTGGAGGTACGGGAACAAAGATAATAATAGCCTTCTGACCACCATCAACTTCAATTTCCTTGGCTGCTGTTATATTCAGCTCCCTTAATTGAGCCTTTAGGTCTGAGTTCATCTCCAGCTCAAGAAGAGCCTGAGAAATGCCAGACTCGAATTCATCTGGCTTTTCGCCATTGGGCTTCACGATCTTTGCGCTCGAACTGAACATGGCCTTTTTCTGGTGGAGCACCGGCCTAGCAAGAGGCCAGGGTCTTGCGAGAGCCAAGTTACAGTTTTTTGGATACAAGGGCTTTTCATCGTTGGTTAAGTTTATTCTTATTTGAGTTTTATCTGTCATATTTTATTTTCACCACTCTTGACACTTTTACTTTTATTGAAATAATCTTCATTTTTAAACTCTATTCCAGGCCTTTCTCTCCTGTCTTTTCCTTTCAGGCTCTAGCACGCCCTTTAGTATTTCCTGAAAATCTGGTCTCTTGCTTAGAAATTCTCTCAGTTTCTGTTTATCTGTGAATATTCTAACCTCGCCCTCATTTTTGAAAGACAGTCTTGCTGTATATAATATTCTTGGCTGGAAGGTTTTCTCTTATAGTATCTTAAATATATACTACTGTCTTCTTGCCTCCATGGTTTCTGGTGAGAAATCAGCACTTAATGATATTGGGGATCCATTATATGTTATGCATTGCTTTTCTCTTGCTGCTCTCAAATGTCTCTTTGTCTTTGACATCTGACATTCTGATTAGTATGTGTCTCAGAATTGATCTATTCAGATTTATTTGGACAGGAGTATGTTGTGCTTCTTGGACGTGGATATCTATGTCCTTCAATAGGGTTGGGAATTTTCTACCATTATTTCTTCAAATATTCCTTCTGTCCCTTTTCCCTCTTCTTCTCTGTCTGGGACACCCATGACATGTATGTTTGCAAGTCTTGCTGTCATATAGTTCCCTGAGACCTTGTTCAATTTTTTCCATTCTTTCCTTCATCTATTCTTTTGTATGTTTACTTTCAGAGTCCATTTCTTCAAGCTCACCATTCCTATTTTCTGCCTCCTGAAATCTGCTATTATACGATTCCAATGTTTTTAAAATTTCATTTATTGTACCTTTCATTCCCATAAGAGCCACTATTTTTCTATGTATGCTTTCAAATTCTTCTTTGTGCTCATTCAATTTCTTCTTAATATCCTTGATCTCTTTAGCCATCTCACTGAATTTATTAAGGAGATTTGTTTGAACATCTATGATTAGTTGTCTCAACTACTTTATGTCATCTGGAGGCTTATCTTGTTCCTTTAACTGGGCCACATCTTCCTGCTTCTTGGTATGCATCGTAATTTTTTTTTGGTGTCTTGGCATCTAGCTTACGAGAGTATTTATTCTGGGTGCAGTTTTCTCTTTAGTTTAGGGATTCCTGTCCTTTCTCCCTTGCTGTTTGTGCAGTAGGAGCCAAGCATGTAGTTGGTCCAATAAGCTGTGGAGGCTCAAACTACCCTCATTGCCCCAGGGACCAATGAAGCTTCTTCTCCCAAATTTCTCCTTTGCCAGTGGCAGGGACAGAGTCTCGGCTGTGTGGTATAATCCTAGCTGGACAGGCCTAGACTGTAGTTGCCCAGAGAGACTGATGAAGCTCCATGCCCCTTTCTCCCCTGCCTGGGGCGGGATGGAGCTGCAGGTGTGGGTAGCAATCTATGCAGTGCGGGTCCAAGATGACCACATGTCTGGCACTATAGTAAGTATTAGAAATATAACATAAACAAATAGATAACTTTCCTACTGTCATGTATCCAAAGGTTGTGAGGTTAGAACACTTTTCTCGTCACCCTAAAGTAGGAATGTTTTAGTTAAGATTATACACTAAAATCTACTCATTTCCAAATATAAACTGTAGAGGAAAGATTTTTCAAGCAATGAAAAAAAATCTGTGCTTGGTATGCTTGCAAATGTGATTTGAGATCCTGAGTTCACTGCAGAGAAACCTGATGATATTCTAAAAATACATATAAATGGAAAACTCTGGGGTCATACAACAATTTTTCCAAATGCTGGGACTGTTAAGAAATGAAAATGAAACATTTAGGATCACAGCAACATTAATTGTCATACTCGACATATTTAGCAATTTCCATTACTATTTTATGAGGTGGCAATAGCATGAAAAGTTCAATATAAGAATATATATTTTTTAATTTTAAGCAATATTTACAGGATTTCAAAAATTGGTATATTAAGACTTAAAGGGAGGGAAGCAGCTGTTGAGTTCCTGTTTACCATATGGAGGACCTGGTAAACGAAAGAAAAAAAGGCGTCCCAGACCTGCACAGAGGGGAGAGGTGCACCAAAAAGACGATGACACAATGGGATAGGGGCTAAAAAAATTAAAAAAAACCTTAAAGGGAAATGCATTTAAAGAAGCATTAGAAGCACTTTTAAATGAAAATTATTGCGAACACAAGGAAGTCAAATTTTATTCTCTTCCAAAACATACCAATTTTCAAAATATTAAAAAAAGAAAAAAATTTTCTAAGAAATATTAAAAAAAAAAATCTGTGTAATAATTCAGACTCTGGTCCTTTCTGGACCCTCATGGAACAGCCTGTATAGCCAAGCCAAGCCCAAACTTGCTGAAAGGAGGGTACAGCGAGGCATGTGGAAAAGCAGGTAGAGGAATGACAAGGCCCAGTACCTCGGCACCCACCCTCTTTCCAAGTAAACTGTGATAGGAACTGTTGTTTGCTAGTAACCATTTAAACTAGGCACATGGCTGCTGGGATGGAGTCTGCATTTCCCATCTTCAATGGTAGCTTGCTGTGGCCACGGGACCAAGTTCTATCCAACCAGATGAGAGGAATGTGCCTCTTCTCGACTGTGCCCTCCAAAAGGAATGTATGTGCTACCTTGGCTCTTTACCCCTGCTGGCAGGTGCCTAAAAGTGTTAGGACTGCATCACATGGGAAAGCTGCCCTGGCTAGCTCTGGACCATTACATTCTGGATCATTTTGTGATAGAGGGAAAATCATTTTGCCAGGGTATTTTGGTGTCTAATTGTTACAGCAACTTAATCTGAAGTCTAATTAAAAAACAGATTTATGACAGAGCTATTTTAGAGGCTAGCTGCCTCAACTCCTATTCTGAAGCTCAGAACAACCTGCTAAGTGATGCTCCTTAAAACTAATTATATTCTTGACACCTTTACTAGGTTTAAGCATCTTTGTTGGATTATATATCAGGAGGGTTGGAACCTTGTCCTCTATACCCTTTATTTCTCAGAAACTATCTAATACAGTGCTACAGGGGATGGGACAGGATAATGAAGTAAGTTTAAGCTCTAGGCTTTAGGGTCAGACACCCCTGAAATTGAGTCCCTGGACTCTAATCAGATGTGTGAACTTGGCAAGTTCAGTCATTCAACTATACCAACTGAGTACCTATTATGTAGCACATCCCATTCTAAGACCAAAGGCTTTTGCTATGTATAATGGTGCTTACATTCTGGTTGACTTTTAAGTTCTGCATATTCTTGAAGAGTCTCAGCTTCCCCATCTATAAAATGAGGAAAATAATAGAAACAAATGTACGGGACTATGGTCAAAATTAACTGAGCTGAGGCATATAAAATGCTTAGTCAATGCCAAACACATAGTTACTCAAATCTTAACAATTAAGAAGCATCAATAATTTATGCTTGTGAGTGAAAAGGTGTTATGCCCCCATCCTGGGGAGGCCTGATGTTCTCAAATAGAGGGAAGGGTATCTGTTGAGAGCATGGGTGGCTCATAATGGGGGAGGACAGACTAGTGTGTCAAGCCCTCAGCATTGTTGCAAGTATCTTTGAATCATGTCCTTCAAGTGGTGAAGCTTGGTTATCACTGTGGGCCTTGAGGGGTGGAAATGGGGGGAAAGAGAAGAACAGAATAGTTGGAAGAGGAGGTAACTGAGGGGCAGTGGAAGTATTCTGCATGATCCTGCAATGATGGATACAGGCCATGTTAAATATCTCCAAAAATTTATAAAGGTGTATAGTCTAAAACGTAAACCATAATGTAAACAAAAATTTATAAAAGTGTACAGTCTAAATGTAAGCCATATTGGAACCATAGTTAGTAGCTATGTTTCAATATCTGCGTATCAGTTGCAGCAATATAATAACAGTGTAACAGGGTTTGATGTTGGGTATATGGGAGTTCCCTATATTCTATAAGTGACTTTACTGTGACCTAAAACTTTTTTAAAGACATGAAAAAAAAAAAAAAGGATGTAGATGCTGAGGAAGAAATGGAAGAGACTGCCTTGCCACTGTACATACAGGGCAACACCTATTACAGTGATGAAAGGCAAAACATCAAAAAAAAATTTTAAATGGTATTTTTCATTTTCTTAATGTCCCAATTTATTTTTCATTTTATTTTAAAATATTTATGTATTCTATTTCTAATCTTTAAACCTATCGTTCTATTTCCTTTTCCTATTAACTGAATTTGGCAATATATTAGACTTCATTTTTTAAAAAGTTTTGGATCACAGAGGGATTCAACTATGGCACTGGAGGAGCACTGATGTGGGGTATCATTGATGAGAGATGCGTGGATGGGAGGGAGTTCTCTAAGGCATGCATATAGGTTATATAGATATATTCAGATGCTCGTTGGGTATTGACATAGACGGTAGAATATCACACGATAACTGAGGGAGTGCTGAGTTCCCATTCTGGGAAACTGTCACACTCCCCAGTGGAGCAGCAACAATTCCCCAAGGGCAAAGACCAGTGAAGAAGGATGGTCCAATGACAGGCCCTTGATACTGATGACTATGCTTATAAGCCTGTGTGCTTGAAATTTCAACTAGGCCTAGAGCTGCTGGTGCCTAAGGGTTACTTCCTGAGAGCCTCGATGTTGCTCAAATGCGGCCACTCTCTAAGCCAAACTCAGCATGTAAATGCATTACCTTCCCCCCAGGATGGTACATGACTCACAGGGATGAGCCTCCCTGACACCAAGGGATTACTATCAAGCAACAGCTAGTGATGCAACTAGAAAAAGATCTTGAATATAAGGGAGAAACAGCAAAGACAAAAGAGTTTATTTCGGTAAGAGACATCAAAATGAGCTGGGAGGTCATCAGAGGGGTAGCGCTTATGCGCATCTCAGCAGGATCTCAGAGACAGCCAAAGTTGATACAACCCCAGGTACTGGTGCTCCTGAGCGCTACGGTCATGACAGATGGCTCTGGAGTTCAGTGCCTTGCCATTGGGCCCTACTTTGGAATCTGTGCTCCTGAGCGTAATGGAGTTGGATTTAGATGTGATCTCTCTATGCATGTATTTCTGTCACTTTTACTGAACCTGTGGTTGGCACTGGGGTTGGTGTATGCTCAGGAGATTTGAATCTCTGAACTGTCTTTGTGCCAGCTGGGCCCTGAGCCTGAGCAGAGTTGCAACATCTACTCTCCGGTTTGTTGGACTTACCCAGGTCAGCTAACAGGGAGGTGAAGATGGTCAACCACATCTGGGAACTGAAAGAGACTACAGCTGCAAGCAGAATTGCATCCATCAGCCATGTGGGATCTAAGCCCCCTCTCGATTTAGAGGTGGAGTGGACATCGCCAGCCTAGGGTCCTCAGGATGGAGGAATGAAATATGAATTAGAGTGGACTTACTGAAATTATATAGTTGATGTGGAGACAGTGGCAATGGCAGTTTCTGAGGGCAGCGAGAGGGAAAAAGAGGTGTGATTGTGGCATTTTCTGGACTTGAAGTTGTCCTCAATGATATTGCAGAGACATATGCAGGACATCATATATTCTGCCATAGCCCACTGAATGGACTGGGAGAGAGTGTAAACTACAATGTAAACTATAATCTATGCTGTGAAGCAATCCTCCAAAATGTACTCATCAAATGCAATGAATGTACTACACTAATGAAAGAAGTTGTCCATGTGGGAGGAGTGAAGGGGGGGTATAGGGATTGGGGTATGTGGGAACCTCTTATATTTTTTAATGTAATATTTTGTGATCTATGTATCTTTTAAAAAATGATAATAAAAATTTTCAACAACAACAAAAAAGGCAAATTGAAAACCACACAACTCTTAAAAACAATAATAATATTTTGTGCTTGACTTATGGACACTCACCAGCTATAGCTAAGAGCAATATTCCTAGGTAAAAATAAGAAAAACAGTAAAGGACTGCCACAAACAATCAGTTGGGTATTCATTTTATTATCTTTTCTATGCCATCTGTTTGACAGGAATTATAGATATGTTTTACAGATAAATAAGGCTTACTGCCGAACACAGCACGTTGCAGAGCACCTGGAAGTTAATATTAAAAAACAAAAGTGACTTAGGGAGATTTTCAAACATGATCTCTCAAGAAATAAGTCCTCTGTAAAGTTACCTAAGTAAATGAATAGATTCTTTTCAATCAGATGGTTTGGGACATTTCTTTAAGGAGTTCCAAATAGAATATTACCCACCTCTCCATGACAGTTTCAGCATCTGAGCATACTGGACCGTATGTCACCATGAGCTGTGAATCCACACCAACCCCTTTACCCAGCCACAGCCCATGTCCTCAAAACAATGAGATCCAGGAGAGAGCACTTTAAGAAAAATCACACCAGATTATTTCAGCCTAGAGAAGGTTCAAATGCATTTCCGGTAAGGAGTCCTAGTGCAGCTTCTAAGAGGATGCAAGAGGAACTGTATCAACTCACCAAATAAAAGTAGAACATTGGGATTTGAAGATTTCTGGTAAATGAGGATGAAAAATAAACTTAATGCTCTGCAGAAAATAAAGAGCAACAGAGTAAACAATACTCCACACTGGGTGGGCTTCTCTTTGCTAAGGCAATTTCAGGGGCAATTAGATTTGAATGCCAACTTCATCACTAAAAATCCCTAAAGCACGATAAAACTTCAATATTTATGAAACACTTGATAAATGAGTTAGCTCTGCTTCTGAATAGGGACTAAATACCGAGTATTTTATTAGCATTTTAAATGTATTACTTAACTGAAACCTCACCATAATCTATGAACTGGGCACTACTATTCTAATTTTAGAGAAGAGGAAATAGGTTAAGAAAAGTTAAGGAGCTTGCCAAATATCATGAAGTTACTTGTGGGGAGTCGATTTGAATCCAAGCCTGCTTGACATCAGAGCCTACATTCTTTCTACCATACTAAGATGAGTTTAATTCTTTAAATAATAAAAATTTTACTGAATTTTAAAAGAGTACAGCGAAGCACTATAAGAGCTTACTGATAAATCAGGATTATCAGATTATCACTATAAATAAAAAGGAGGGTGACACAATGTTCTCTATGGTACAGTAAATCCCCAGAACACACTGAAGCCCCCTGCACTCCTTGTGCCCTTCTAGAGAGAATCAAAATATGGGTAGTTGTGAGGTTGGCCTGGCTAATGGGCTGATCAGCCTATCCTGAGTGTCACATTTGGCTGAGAGGAATGGGAAAGGACTATGCTTTCCTGGCTCAGTTTTCCTTGTTGCTAGCCTCCCGCTGGCTCTATGTTGTCCATGTGACTTTTTCAGTGCTGTCACAGTGCCTGCCCATCCAACTTGCCAATACTAACCTGCTATGGATGTTACAACTGTGTGATTGTGAACATGGTTTCCTCAAGATGTTTAAAAACCTTATTAGGACTTATTTTGGGCAGCCAAAATGCTAGCTAAACAGTCACAGAATAGAAAACTAGATCTTGTACTTTGCAATATTTTATGGACAATGTACACTATTTTATCAAGCATTTCTAAATTACCTGAATAAAGGATTTTGAAGATGGGATGTTGTTTTTCAGATATAAGAATTGTACTGGAAATAGCTCTATATATTTTGCATAGTTCTTGTCACAAAATAAGACAATTCCAATTACTATATTTTCTTTCTTCTCTTGTAAGAATATATCATAAGAGAACAGTTAGAAATACCAAAGTGAGCTCAGCCAGTTCAAATAAATCAGTCAGAGTGATTACAATTGGCTTTGGAATACATCCAGGTTACAGAAGGCAAGAATAGATTAGGGGTATGTGCCAACATAGCAGTGACAAACTCTCAAGTTCTTTGTAAAAGCACCAGTATTTCTTCAGGCTTAGATATGACTCACGAAGGCTTCATTTTCAATGAAATGTTTCTGGAAGCATTTAAAAGCTGAAAAATATAATCCTGTCAGTACAGACGTCTCCTTCCAAAACAAAGAAAAAAGAATGACATTATTTCAAACTATAGTCAGCCTAATATCACCAGGCAGTTGTGTTGGAGGAGCCAAAGCCTGCATAAAAGTTTGGTGTGGTTCTGGTCAAGATCAGAGGACCACCACTTCACTTTACAAACAAAAAAGATTCAATATTAAATCTGTTCTGGCTATTAATTTTGTGCAGAATTGTTTTTCTAATACCAAGGACAAAAGTATCAAGTAAAAAAGGTATCATATGAATGCCTTGAGGAAACTTAATTTTTAACTTTGGATATATTCTCTTTGGTGCGTGCACTTGGTGGCTGAATTTTTGTGGGGACAAGGGCTTCCTACTTCCTCCCTCACTTCTCCTAGTGAGTTTGAAGCACTTGTGTTTTGTTCCCACCTATTTTCCATGAAAAAAACCAAACAAACATTTTCAACAAATATGTATTCAAGAAGTACTGAGAACTGAATAGTACCAGGCATATTCTAAGCTCCGGAATATAGGAAAAAGCATTCTTGCAGTTCATATCCTGGAGTAGTACAGTTCGGTTTTAAAACAGGGTATTTTACTATATACATCTCTGCATTTTTCTTCTCTTACTTAGTAAAACTTTGTGCAAACCCCTCCAAGACAACAATTGGTAAAGTTATATCAAAGGAATCTCTTTATGAGATTTCTCAATAAACTATGTAGAGAGCTGGGAAGAGTGGAATTTGCAGAATGACATTAAGATGATACAACCCCTGTATCCATCTAGGGCTTAACCTCTCCTATCAACCGCATCAGACAAAGGCATAAAGGCCTACAGGCACGTGACCAACACTCAGCTTTACTCACTTGGCTGGATCACTTTCCAGCCTCGTCTTAGCCTGGGCCTTGCCACTGAGAACTCCAGTCTGGATCCAGGCCCCTCCCAAGTGGCTCTGGGCTAAAACCTGCTGCTTACAACTTTCCTATGTATCATCTCAAGGATAGTGACAGTAGGGAATATATATTGAGCACTTAGCCTTTTAGGAGAATTGGAACCATTATCCTCATGTTACAAATGAGGACAGGTTTCACTCAAAGTAACTTGCTCAAGGTCACATGGCTTAACCTGGGAGGAAGATGGGAACTCCTGCTCTTCACCAATGGGCCAGGATACCCTTCTGGATCTAAAAACTGCTGTCATGGCCATGCTAAATTTTCCATGTTTCTAAGCAAGACAATCCTGGTTCTTTAAACATAACTTAACTGACAAGTTTCCACATTTCACAAACTTTTAAACTTGTTTCTTTCCTTCCCTGTGAATCTTAGCCTATGGTAAATTTTTGTTATTTTTTCTGAAAGCTTTATTCCCCCTGATCATTACATTTGGTGGCTTTAGACTTTTTTATTAAGCCCTAGATGCTATTTGTAATAAATTCAGAAAATACAGTAGGGAAAGCATCCAAAAATACCTATTTAACACTTAGGAGTGTCTCCTTCCATTTTATTAATGTGTACACAGTGTATGCCTGTATATACATGATTATGTATTTCTATAGAAAAATTGGATCATTCTATAACCAATATCTCTGTGCAACAACTTAATATTTCCTTAGACTGGATCCTTAAAATTGGAATTACTCAATCATAGGCATAACCACTTTTAAGGCCTTTACCACAAAACTGTGAACTGCTTTCCAAAATGGCTATGCCAATTTATTCTCATTAATACTGCATGAAAGTGCCAACCTCATTACACCCCCACTATTTTATCATTGATTAATTTTCTGTCAACATTGATAGTCAGATATATTTCCCTTAGTATCTCTGTGTTTACTATTGAGGTAGGACATTATACCATGTATATACTGGTCATTTATCTTCCTCCTTTTGTCACTTTTCTGTTAATGTCAATTCCTCCCTTTTATTAATTGGGAGTTATTGTTTTTCCTTACTCTTTGTAATGGCTCTGCAAAGCGTCATTTATTCAATCATTCATAGGTATGTGCGCAACTCCTGCTGCTTTACCCTGACTTGTGATTAGGACACAGTTTTTGTCCTTCATAGCCCAGACATTTTTGAGAGTTTACTTACAAGACTTTTTTCTAAGCATATACATTTTTTAAAACAACAGCAAATCATACTGCCACAATAGTGATATTTTAGGTATAACTAAAACAATACTCATAGGTCCTAGAAAGATGATAGTATGTATGTATAGGAATTTGTTCCTGCTGGAACCTGGGAATTTCATTTCTTTTTTGTCTTTGTCAGTTAAGTAAAACCAAGTCATTCAATATGAGTTTTAGAGTTGCAGAATGTCTTAAGTGCTAAGAAAATGAAAAATGCCATTGCATTCCTTAAGGAAGCTTGGCATTGACCTGGAATTCTCCCTGCACATTGCCTAAAACTTGGGAACAGTATGACTGCTACTATCAAGAGTGGATCAGAACAGTATCAATGGCCCAGAGTAATACATTCATTGGAACTAGTTGGAGGAATATGCAGCTTGAGGAAAACTGCAAACTTTAACTGATAATACCTAATAACTCCTGGTTTCTATTTTGAATCTTAAATGAGTAAGTGAAGCTCTACCATGAATTTCTCTTTCTTGAGTATGAAATTTAACTCCACCTTTCAATTACGCAAAAGGGCACAAGGGTACAAGAGTAAATACCTTTCATAAGCCCTTGCATATCTGAGAATGTCTTGTTATTGTTTTCACACATTAAAGACAACTTAGCCTGATATAATATTCTTGAATTACAATGATTTTGTTGTTGTTATTCAAAATTTTACACATACCACTCTACTTTCTCCTGGAAATTAAATGTTTCACTGAAGCTAGATGCCAGTCTGATTTTCGAAAATTAACCTTTTGCAAATAAACGATTTCTTTTATTTGGATTCTTTGGAATTTTTCTATCTTTGTAAATATTAAATTTTGTCAAGATAATTATTTGACAGGTGTCTTTTCCATAGGTGATGCCTGGAATGTGATGACCACTTTAAATCTGTATACTCCGGGTTTTTATTTTCTGCTTAGGAAAAGTATTTTTAAAAATATTTGAATATTGATTCTGTTCTAACTATTCTGAAATCTTTCTCAAGAACATCCATAATTCCTAGGTTACTACTACTTTCTATAGCCTTCCACACTTACTAGCATTTATCATGTCATTTTAGCTTTATTCTTTTCCTTACATTCCAGGATAACTTGAGAATAACTTCTCAAATAAGCTTGTCACCACCTATGATGCAATTTTCCTATGTATTGATTCTTCTCTTTATTGGCCCCACTGCAGATATTAATTATTTTTAATATCTATCTCTGGAATGTGACTGCCTGGATATGAATGCCAGATTCCCTACTTATTAACTGTGTAACCTTGGGCAAGTTACTCACCTTTTCTGAACTTCAGTTTCCCTTCTGAAAATGGGAGTACTAATAATATCTACCTGTATAATTAAGGGTTTTCAGTTATCAGCAACAAAAAACACTTTGGTTAATTTAAGAATGAAAGTAATTTCTTAAAAGGATATTGTATAGCTCAAGACTAAATATTCTCCCACCAAGTCTAACAAGGTAGGAAAAAGCACAGAACAAAGAAAGTGGGATCAGATGATCAGTGGCTAAAAACAATCTAACACTTTTCACTATACTAACTCAAAGTTGTGATAACAACAGAAGCGGACAAAGAAACAAGACGCAGCAAATAGACACCAAGAACAGCCAACCAGGGGAGGGGGGGAAATTAAATAAATAAATAAATCTTTAAAAAAAAAAAAAAAAAAAGAATATATGAGGGAAACGGACTTTGGCCCAGTGGTTAGGGCGTCCGTCTACCATACGGGAGGTCCGCGGTTCAAACCCCGGACCTCCTTGACTCGTGTGGAGCTGGCCCATGCGCAGCGCTGATGCGCGCAAGGAGTGCCGTGCCACGCAAGGGTGTCCCCCGCGTGGGGGAGCCCCACGCGCAAGGAGTGTGCCTGTGAGGAAAGCCGCCCAGCATGAAAAGAAAGAGCAGCCTGCCCAGGAATGGCGCCGCCCACACTTCCTGTGCCGCTGACGACAACAGAAGCGGACAAAGAAACAAACAAAGAAACAAGACGCAGCAAATAGACACCAAGAACAGATAACCAGGGGAGGGGGGGGGGAATTAAATAAATAAATAAATCTTTAAAAAAAAAAAAAAAGAATATATGAGATTCTCCACGTAAAGCACTTAGCATATTCCTGGCACACAGTAGGCACTCCATAAATGTTAGCTGCTGGTATCCTAATGGCTTTCTATTTCATTTCATAGAGATCATTAATTCATACATCTTACTGACAAAGTATTTTCTAAGTTTTTCATTTGTTTCCCGTAGTAGTATTAGTGTTACAACTACTAGTGGCAGCGGTGGTGGTAGTGAGAAAAGAGCATCAGGCCCTGAAAAAGAAGGGTCTCTATCATTGCAACAGGCAGACCTACCACAGATGATCCACTGACCATTTTTATCAATTCTGTTCTACTGGACTTACAGGAAAAGGATATTCCTTTCCAACTCTGACAATAGGGTGATTATCTTGATAGTTTTTAAATAGGTACTCAAGAGGTTTTATCATAAGTTAAGAAATTTTAAAAAAATATTCAAAGAGAACATTTTCACATCAGTAAAATACTTTTTTCCAATTCTGTAGCAAAGATCAAATGAGCTAAGTATAACAGCATACTTACTGTTCAGTACTCACAGCTATAAAAATGTAACTTTCAAATTCCTACCTACAGACCTTCAAATCTTAAAATCAATGAGCTTAGAATGGAGCCAAAAGCAGCAATCACTAAGATGTATGTTTTTTTTACATAATAATTTAATAAAAATTCACATTTTCAATATATTTTGCCAACTGAAAAAAATAAAAATCAAGATAATGCTGTTGTTAAGAGCTTACATTGTAGAAAAAAACAAGTTACCTTACTAAGGAAATAAATGCGAAAATGGTACAGTGGGAAATATTCAGTAAGCCTTCCCCCCTTTCAAGTGTTATAGCTTAAAAGCAAGAAACATAATGTGGTACTTAAGGTAAGGAGTGAAAAAAAAAAAAAAGGTGCCGATTTATTCCCCACTTGGACAAGAAATGCCTTTTTGTTTTTCATAAGACAATTCATGGAAATATTTTGAAAAGGGGAGAGAAAATTACTTAGGTTAACTTTGTGTGATAGAAATTATTTCTAAAGGAATAATAGGATGTAGAAATGTTAAATATGGAAGAAATAGTAAGAGTTCCACCAGAAGTGCTTATTAGAAGGCCTGAGGCAATGCCTAAGGACCTTGATGCTGATTTAGTTTTTAAAAAATTTTTGTGAAACCTGCAAATGAGATATATGCTTATTAAGGTAGATGGTATCATAGGATGACTACTTATCTGATTTCATGTTGCTTTATAGGACTTGTCATATTTTAAAATTTTACAAATTAAAATATAAATTAAATATTCTATACATTGAAACACTTTGAACTCCAATTTTTAAAGGAAAATTAAATTTTTAAGAGACAGATTTTATTATCTCCTAAAATATGGATCATTTTCATATCTGAAATTATTATATAGAATATATAAAAAACTTGTCCTCAAGTTTCAAAAATGTGTTATTTACTTGCAAACTCTTCCTCTTATGTTCAACCCCTATATTATTAAAACTTGAGTGACTAAAAAAGCTTAAGAGTCTATGAGCTAAGACAGCAAAAAACAAAACAAAAAACACACCAGCATTCGCCTTTAAACTACTTTAAAAGAATTTTGCATTTTAAATTATTTTCCTTAGGAATGACTAAAATGAAACAGTTGCAACCTAAATTACTTTGAAGTCCAAGCTGATCTGATCACTTTGAAAACAATACATTCATAAAATAAAAGCAGATGAAGACAGATCATATGACCCTATTTCTGAAATAGTAACGAAAATGGCAATTTAGATGTTGAGGACACTTAAATATGAGGATAGGTACTGAGCAAATGGTTTTGTTATATGTATAGTGTAATGTTAGGTTATAGCTGAATATCTGAGGGAAAAAGAATGTTTCTGAAATATTTTCCTCTCTAGAAGTGATTCTAAAAAGAAAAATGAGCATGCAGAGCAGAGAATTCAATGCTGAATGATTCTGTCAACCCTTTAATCTCACAACTCAGCAGTCACTCATTTCAAATTTAATAGCATAAAGTTTGCATATACAGAGGGAAAAATTATTCCATATATTCATAATTTAATTCTGAACAGCAGTTGTAAACTGGGTGCTATTCAAATGAATAGGAAATTATAATTTTAATGCAAAGTCAGGGTTGGCTTTAAGTGTTAAGGAAAAAATACTCTATTACTTTCACATGTTAATAAAAGGTAAAAATTAAAGACAAAGGTAAAAATTAAAGTAGAAAATGCCTAAGTTAAACAAATTTACACAAAACTGGCATAATACAATACATACTTAGAACCTGCTTAAATAAAAAAGGAGTAAAAGTATCCTCTTGGATCTTGGGCTTTCAATTAATTAATATTCATAATATGCCAATTATTCAAAAAAATATACAATATGCATAATGGTTATAGGGTTTACTGTTTGGATAACTATGTAACTGCCAGGTGATGTTAGCAGAAGGAAAAATTAGAAGTTTAAGGAACTGTACTAACAGTACAGTGCTTTTAGTTGAGCCACAAAGTATGCTGTGGTTTATATCTGAAATAAAAATTCTGTCTTTTCAAAGTCATCTCCATGTGGTTGAGGTGTGTCAGAGAGAACTATTTTATTGTAAATAAACATAGGGGCCAAATAAAAGGAAGTTGCAAAGGCAGGTGCAGAACAGTTGAGCTGTTTCAGTTTCAGGGGAATAAAGTAAATAATTGTTCTGGAATTTGTTCAGTTCTGGGCATTCTGCCAACACAGGAAGGGTGTGTAGGTTACTGAAGTTACATATCCACATAAAGATGAAGTAATAGAAATAGGCCACAGTTGGGCTCCAAATTTCCTTATTTTTATCTTTAAAATGTAAGGATATGTAATGACTCTCATTTCACTCTTTGATATTTAAATATCACTAATACTAAATAAGTTCTCACTGAAAGTAGAATTTAAAATTTTTGCGAAAGTCAGAAAACATCTCTTTAAAAGGAACTATTTTCTTCAAGACACTCATATATGAGGAACACAGAAATTTTTGCTCGTTAATGATGACAAAAGAAGTGCTACAGTCCTAATTTGGCGCTTCACCAGAGTCAGGGGAATACAAATAAAATCAGCCTGTTTTACCACCTAATCTCTTCTTTGCTTACCTTTTCAGGCTGTCTCGACTGGCCTAAGCCTTAATCTGAATTCCAAACTTAAGTATTAAACCAAAAATAAAAGAGCTGAGAGTGGATGTGGCTCAAGCATTTTGGCACCGACCTCCCACATGGGAGGTCCCAGGTTCAGATATCCGTGCCTCCTGAAAACAAAATAAAACAAAACAACAAAGAACAAGCAAAACAAATGATAAAACCAACTCTGGGAAGCCTATGTGGGCTCAGTGGTTGAGCTCCAGCTTCCCACATTTGAGGTCCCGGGTTCAATCCCTGGCACCTCAAAAAAATAATAATAATTTTAAAAAGCATGGTTTGTGAAAAAACAATGGAAAAGGACTTAGAATGCCTGAGGAATTAGGACCAAGTTCAAACAGAGATCTCAATTATTAAAGCAACTTTGTGACAGAAGATGAAAGAGTCTAAAAAATATTACATTTATAATTTTACAGAACACAAATCAACTTGCATCTGATAAAGGGCTATGAAATATACTTGATAACTCTCTATAAGATCTTCTTTTAAAGAATGTTTCTACAGCCTAGGACTCTGATCACATCAATTAAAAACTACAACAAAAAGTTATCCCTTCCACATTGCAATTTTCCTCATTGCAGTTTTGATATTTGTGGGTCAGCATAAGCAATTAAATGGGAATTTTTGGGTAGTTTTGTGGAAGCTGCAGAGGACACATTGAAAATGCATGAGATATATATACAGTATTATATAATACTTAACCCAAAATTTACAGTATGGCAAACAACCCTTAAAAGAAAAAGAAAAAATTTATACTTCTCTGGTACAAAGGGAAGGCCAAAAATTTTATATAGATTTTCTAGATCATGGGGGTGCCGTGCTTCTAACCCCTGAGATGTGGAAGGGATCACTGTACTCTATCAAGTGCTAATACTCCATCCTCCCTTAGTTCATTGCTTCCTTGGTCCTGTGAAATGAGAGCACTCTGATACATCCAAAAAAGTTATGGGGGACAGGGGTACAGCTCTGGATGAGCAGACAGTGGCTTATCAATTCCCATTCCTCTGCATCCAAAGGTGTGCTATCTATCTCAAGGAGGGATCAATTATTTTATTCTAAGGTTTTCACAGGTGGGGGAAGTACTCTTTGATGGGACAAGACTTGGTTAAGTTTCTTTATCTACTTATTACATGTTAGATAGTAAATTAGGCACTAGACCAGTATCAAGTTTGCCAGATATCTGTAAACCATCAGGATACAGAAAATTCCTCATTTCCCACATCAATATTCATCTTGGACTCCTGGATTCTCATCAGAAGTTGAGCTGAACAGAAGAATGTGCCAAATGATCATCCTGATTACAAACAACTGGTGGCTGAACTTCAACTGATAGTTCTTGTAATTTCGTACACAACCAAGGATCACATTACTTCGTTATTTACCAGGGCTGACTTTTTATTTCTCATAAAGCATGTTCCTCAACTGAAATACATTTTCTTTACCATGTACCAGAATCACCTGGTATACACAATGCTGGTGGGTATTTTGTGACATCACCAAGATAACCATATCCTTTTATGCCGTGTAGCAGTTTGATATTATTGATGAATTCTAAAAAGAAATATTGGATTATGTTTGTAAACTGGTCTTTTCCTCTGGGCATATGAGATTATATTAACTAATCAAGTAAACCTCTTGTGTCAGTAGGGAGTTGAGTACCCACCCCTTGGTCGGTGGGGAATCATAGATAAAAGGCATGGCAAAGGACAGAGTTGAGGGTTTTTGATGTTAGATTACTGATGTTGGACTTTTGATATTGGAGTTTGATGCTGAAGCCTTAAGCTGGAGCCCTGGGAAGTAAGCTACAGAGGAAAGAGAAGCAAGCCCCAGGAAGAGAGGAACCTTAGCCCAGGAAGAAACAAGCCCTGGGAAAAGAAGAACCCTGAACCCAGAGAGAATCAAGACCCTGGAAGAGAGGAACCCAAGAAGTCTGAACCCTTGCAGACGTCAGCAGCCATCTTGCTCCAACATGTAAAAATAGACTTTGGTGAGGGAAGCAACTTATAAACTTATGGCCTGGTATCTGTAAGCTCCCACCCCAAATAAATATCCTTTATAAAAACCAACCAATTTCTGGTATTTTGCATCAGCACCCCTTTGGCTGACTAATACTTGCCCTAAACAAAATTTTTAGCTATTAATTAATGGGACTGATGGGAGATGAAAAATATAATACCTATCTTATTACCTGACCATCAATATGAAATACAATTTTAGTTTGTCCCAAACAGAGATTTCACTTAACCCTGGATCAATTCAAATTTTCTTAAGGACAAGAATGTACAACTGGGTATTTTGGTAGGTGCTATTTGTAGAACTCTCTTGGTCAAAACTCTGCTATAAATGTGGCACCTGGTCTCATTATCCTCATTAAATAGCTAGTGGGTGACAAAGTAATCTGATAGTATAATATTCATCCACTCCTTCCAAGGACAATGATTTACGTAGGCTAATAAATTCAAAGTTATGAGGAATGGGCATCCTGTAATACATGTACAAAACAATGTATAAAACATGGCTCTGTATCATGAGCATAAGATAAAGAGTTGTAGCAGTGATATAAAATATAAAAGAGGTCAGACAAGAAATTTGACTTGAGGCTGGTGTAAACCAAACTTCATGAATGAGGCAATCATCTTAATAGAAGTAGGTGCCTTCTCTTCACACCCAAAGCACAAGCAACAAAAGAAAAAAATAGATAAATGGGACCTCATCAAAATTTAAAATTATACTTAATTGCTTATTTTAAAAAAGAGGAAGAAGGCTCCTTCTTCCTACTTGCCAATGAGTGGGGAATTTTTCCTATACCTGCACAGTTATGCATCTATGTGGCTGACATGAATGTAAAAGGTTATTTCACTGGAATGTGAACTCCAGCACCATGCTAAGAACAAGGAGAAGCACCTGGCTGGGAGGATCTAGGGGAAACACAGTCATATGGAGGATGATTTAATGCCTTTATGATATCCTAAATCCAATTTCAGATATTGAGCAATGGTTTGTTAAAACGACTGCTACTGGTTGCTTGCCATTTCCTTCTTTACTACTTACCATGAATGCCCAGGCGAGTATGTGTGAGGTAATGCAATGGATGGGTGTACTTTACTCAAGGAAGCCCACAGACTTTTCCTCTCAAAATTTAGGTTGAGTGTTAAAAGATAGCACTTTGCAGTTCTTTAACTAAAGTGTCTTGACATTATGTTTGAGATTACACTAAATCACTATGTTTATATCAGATTTATTTTCATATGCTCTATTTCTTATAATATACTAATTATTATGAGAATAACATGGTTATTCTGATTTGTGAGACCAGAATGGTGAAGTCATGAAACTGTAATGTCACGCAGAAGTAAAATACTGTCACAGCATAAACTATACTATATATTCAGAAAGTTTTTGTCTTCTGATATCAATGTTCAAAAGAAGGTTCACTGAATCCCTTCTTATACTTAAAAGTAAACACATCAGCTCCTCCTTATAAGGGACTTTTCTTCTTCTATAGAGATGATGATGGTAATATATATGCACTGATTTTCCAAAGAACATCCAGAAAATATACATCTAAGTTTTTATATCTCTGAAAAAAAGACTCAGTAGTTTAATCATAAGTTAAAAAAAAAAAAAACTTTAATGTTAGGTTATCTCTATCACATTTTTTTCTTTTGAGGAAGGGGTTAGAAAACAAACCATCCCTGGAGCTATACATTTATATTGGTCTTATAAAGCTTTTAGGTCTTAAGAAATTAAATTTCAGAATTCCAATTTCTCTAAGCACAACAGATCTAGTTTAGAAGTCTCCCTGGGTTTGAAGAATAAATAGTATTAGTGACTTTAAAAGAATCAACATAAACATGACGCTGAAGCAAACCAGCACAGGTTGACAAGTTTTAGAACATTAGCTCACAAAATGACTAAACTTTGATTCAGGCAAACACAACAAACACAGCCTTTATCCAAAATTCACAGTGACAACCCTATACAATACCTATGTTAAAATGTTCAAAATATCTAAGTTATCTTACAGGCTTCTGGTTGTCAAAGTCCTGATATGAAAGTCAGCGTTCTAAAATATGCTTTATAAAGCTTGCATGCATGCGTACACTCTGCAATGTGAAAGACAGACACCAATCACCATCCATATAAGTCCTTACTTGCAGACGCACAAGTATCCTGCATGTTCCGATTCTGACTGGCACCTGGAGCGGCTCTACATGCCAGTCATCCCAATGTACTCAGGGATGTAAATACCT
Source organism: Dasypus novemcinctus (assembly GCF_030445035.2). Classification (NCBI taxonomy): domain Eukaryota; kingdom Metazoa; phylum Chordata; class Mammalia; order Cingulata; family Dasypodidae; genus Dasypus; species Dasypus novemcinctus. Next base: position 90,840,157 of record NC_080679.1, read on the forward strand.
TATAATTAGAAAACGTGAAGGCATCAAGGACGTTAGACAAATTTTAAACACATCCAAAGATCAATTTTTAAAGGCATTGAAGAAATAATTAATTGTGAATTTCAATAAGAGGATGTACCTGCTCCTTTACAGAAGCTAGAATAGTGGTGGCTGTGGTCTCGGGTTCCATGCCTGGGCCAGTGGAGGCAGCTTCCTGGTGGGTCTGTGGTTGCCCCTCCTCCACCAGTGGGACCTGCTCAGGAGCTGGCATTCCTCCTGCAATCAAGCATGCAAAAGGTTAACACTTCCTCCTGGCCTCCAATATAAGAAAAGGCTCGGGACTCGGGACGTGTAGAAGGTTCCTAGGGATTACCATAGACTTAACATTTCAGTTTCCATACACACTGGTTCCACTGCCTTACAGCTATTTGATTTCTAGGGCCAAAAATATGACTAACAATAATAAACACTAAAATAATAATAATAAAAGTATTTAAACAACATCATAGTAAAGGATGACATGAAAAGGGCTAAGGAAGAGGACTCTTAATTAAATATATACTAGAGACAATTAACTTGTTAGATTGTTCAATAGCTAATTTTCTAAACAAATGATCAGTAAGTAAATATGATTGCTTACCTTATCAATAAACTAAATAATAATAAAAACTCTAGTCAGGTTTCAAAGAAGTTTAAACTCAAAAAGACACCTAGAAATGCTAATTGGTGAAGAAGAATACTTTTCTGACTATAGGAGACACTTAGGCAGTAAGAATAAAAAATCGAAAAATTATTGAAAACAAACCAATAAAAGCTTGCTGCATTTAAAAGAAATATAATGCATTTATAACTAGCAACAAGGATATCCTTTATAGTATTATAGCTAGTTGAGTTTCCTTAGAGGAATCTGATTATCCAAAGATGACAATGGCAATGGAGATGATGCTGAAAACAGAATCTACTTCTCAGGCCCGCTGTGATAGAATGGGTTCTCGGCAGAAGGTGGACTGCCTTTCCTAAGATGACGTATACCGAGGGCAGTGTGTTTGCTATTTGCCAGGAGGCTGACCTGATATAAACTTGATACAAAAAGATCAGGAAATGATGCCCACATAAAATGCTGTAAATATTTCAATAACTTGTTTATATGTCAAACTCTCCCACTGTTTCCTTAAGAGCACAGTCTATCACACCACAAGACTAGACTAGCGCCTGGTGTATATAATAGGTGCCAAATGTTTATTGAATAAATGAATACACAAATGAAGGCTGAACTTTTTTTTTCACTCTCATTTCAGTCATTAGGCAAACCACTGATCATCATCAATATTGTCCTTACTAGCAAATGAACAAGTATCCTGCAAGTGCTGATGCTCACAGACACCATATTTGTTCTCATTTGTTACTCTGTACACTCATATACAGGCATCTGAGACTATAAATACCCTTCTCTACATTCTTCATAGTTTTCACCTAAAAATTACTTACTATTGTATTTCAATTGTTTATTAATTAATTCCTATAGTATCCAATTTTGTAATCTGATATAGGGATTGTTCTTATTCCCTCAAAGTTCAACAACCGTCTGCTGCTTATTTCCAAAATCACAACCTGGAAGTAAAAGGGAAGATGTGCATTCCACCTGAGACTCCCTGTTAATGGAGAAGGATCCTGACTGCTGTTTTTTTTGTGGGTGGTTATTTTATTTTTGCCATATAAAGAGTCAGAAATCAACAATGGGTCTGGTGAGTTTGTCTGTGTATTCTGCCCTTGGAGCCAGCCCCATGAGGAATCCTCATGCCTCCTGTAGTTGATGAATTCTTCTCTTCTATTTTCATGATGCATAAGGCCCAAGCTGGCCTCATCTGCAAGGAGGATGATCTCCTCAAATACTTCTAAGAGGAGAAGTTTTGGGCTTAGAGCAGTGGGTCTAGGATAAAAATCTAAGAGCCATCAGAGAAGTTACAACCTTCTAGAACCTACTTTGTTCATTGATAAAAACTGGGCCTGTTAATTCTTTATACAATACAACGGAGTGATTTTATGGCAAATTTGATTTCTTGGTATGGTTGGTGTGCTTAACAAAATGCAAAACACTGAAAAATATTAAGTGGATAAAAATTCCCTTGTTCTGTATTTATCAAGTGCTCATTAAAGACAACACATGAGGTCTTTGAAGAAAAAAATGCCATTCAAAGATCCTAAGTTAGCATTTAAGGCAAGTAAAGACATGAAAGGATTCTATATTAAAAAACTATACACCTTAAAATAAGCAGATGGTTGCAAAAAACAAAAATGTTACTATGCAACAGCAAAACAAATAATGCCAAGAACCAAAAGTTTTAAATGTCACAGTATAATATGAAATAACCAGCGAATGAAGAAAAGAAAAAAAGAAGTAAAAATTCAGTGAAGATAGAGTATATGAGAGAAGAAGAAACAGTAATGTCTTAAGGGAAATAATTACATTTATTTTGATGACCCCGATGGCCCAGGATCATTGAAAGCAAGCAAGCATATTCTGAATACCACTCTGTCCACATATTACAAAAAATATAGGCATAAGGCAGGGTAACCAATTGTTAGTGGCTTGGCAAAACACAAATCAGATCAAGGCAATAGAGCAAGATGCAAACCAAGGATTAACAATGCCAAAGACAATAGGAAGAAGTTGCAAAAAAGTTAAAAATGTGTAAGGGAAACAACCAAAATGCTATGACTCACAGCAGGAGAGGTAATTTTCAGAGATGTTATTCCATGATTTTTCAAAGACTAGGACACATGGCAGGCAATGACTAACACTGGAAGAAGAATGATGACCACACATCCCTGCTTTCCTGAGGGTGAGGCAGTTACCCACCTCTCATCTCTGGAATACTCCTAAATACCACAAGCTGCCATGGGGCAAGAGCAGCCACAATACTGACAAGTTACAAAGCTGCTAAGATTTTCTGTCCTTGTTCCTGCAGTTTTCATAACAATAGTAGATCATTTAAGCAGTTGAAAGGAATCAAGGTAGGTAACAGAGTGCTACTGTTTCTTCCCACTAGTAAGGAAGGATATGATGAGTACCTAAAATGGGGAAAGACACTATGAGAAATTAAGCCTCAGTGATCTCAACTCACCTGATTTGAGCAATTACATTCTGGAGACCAGAGGAAACTTACAAATAGGTTGCTGAGCCATTTTTGTGAGCTATCTAGACTACCATGGAGAATGGAAGAGGTGCCAGAAGACTAAATCAGAAAAATGCCATGGCTTGTTTTTCAAAGGAAAAGGTAGACTCTTCACACTACTAACTAGAGAGCTAGACGTAGATCTTAGGTGAGATTCCTAACAGGATTGTATCCAAGAGAGGATTTGTGAGAACTGAAAATGGAACACTCCAAAGAAACATTGTGTTAAGAAGGTCTAATTTCAGTCTTTAGTGGTGCAATTATGGAAATGCAGTGTCTCTAGACTCTAGAGAGGCAATATCATACTGGATATCATACAATATCCAGTATGATATTGTAAGTCCCTTCTGATATAATAAGCGACATAGGAAAGGGGCTGAAACAAGGTCAACTGCTGACTCCAACAATCTGTAAGAGTTGAACGAAATATATCTACAGAAGTTTTGAATAGAATGCCACAGGGTTCTGACCCTGACACAATCCTCACCAACAATTTTAACCAGAATGTAAATAATAATATACAGGGTATATACAGATTCTTGGATGACTAGGAAGAATATGGAGTTTACCAGATAATAACCTGATGATAAAATTAACATACAAGCATGTCATGCTGCAGAATAAGCTGGCTCTAATGAGATAAAAAAAGGAATCAAAGCAGGGTCCTGTTTTTAGGTCACCTCAGCAGCATGTTAGGGAAAACATTAAAGGCAGCACTTTAGATTTAAAAGTGAAATTGCCCAAAAGCTAAGGCAATCTTATATGTATTAATATGTCAAGGATTTTAAATGATGGGAGCAGGGAATGTACAATTCTTCAGTCCATCTCTGTGGGACATACCCACTTCCAGTGAGGGGTGGCACATTAATTGGAATGCATACAAGTGTATTCTGTTCAAGAGAGGATGAATGGGAATGTTAAGAGATTCAGTTGTTTCCAGGCACAGAAACAAGGTTGAAATGGATGACACAGCTCCTGTTCGTCATTACTTCAAAGGTGAGTGGAGTACAGGAAGAAACATAAAGGAACAGGAAGAGAAAGTTTGGCCTGATGAAGAGAAGGCCTTTGTAGACAAGTGGACATCTATAAGTTG